>NW_024104598.1:600000-1200000 GCF_003945595.2 Pipra filicauda
GGGGTTGGAGCAACCTGGTCTAGTGGAAGGTGTCCCTGCCCATGGCAGGGGTTGGAACTGCATGGACTTTACAGTTCCTTCCAACCCAAACCATACTCTGCTTCCATGATACTGAAAGCAGGTGAGGACCTTGGATTTTCTGCTTCAGTTTTTGGTGTTGCAAAGTTTCCAGCTCTGCTCGGCAGCTTTCCTCATCTTTTCCAAGTCTTTCTAACTCCACACTGCTATGACTAATGGCTCGAGGCACTGGGGTTGTGTCCTTGTTTTGATGTGGTTTTTCCCACCTCCCAGCAAAGGAACTCTGCTCACTCCTCTGCCGTGTTGTTCCAGGCTCTTCGGCCAGGACGGGCTCTGCGCCTCCTGCGACAAGCGAATCCGGGCCTACGAGATGACCATGAGGGTGAAGGACAAGGTGTATCACCTGGAATGCTTCAAATGCGCTGCCTGCCAGAAACATTTCTGTGTTGGGGACAGATACCTCCTCATCAACTCGGACATAGTGTGTGAACAGGACATCTACGAGTGGACTAAGATCAATGGGATGATCTAGCAAGGACGTGTCTCAGAGTCTGTCACAGACATCTCGCGGGCGATGCCGGTGCCCAGCTGCAGTGAGGAGATCGACACTGGAGCTGTGGAATTTAAAAGGGGGGGAAACACCACGGAGTCGGCCCTTTGCAGGCAGTGCCACATAGAATGTAAACTACACATAGGTGAAGGAGGGAGAGCAAAGCAATAGCAGATAGACTGACTTGTGGTGACCACATGGACAGTAACTGACATCAGCCACGGGGACAAACACAACTCCATAACCAATTCTCCCAGCTGGGAAAGAGTAGGGACTTCTGTAAAGAGATGTTATGATGTCATCACCTGCAGACTAGGATTGTGCAATTAAATTTTCTTTTTGTCTTGTTTTAATGAATTAAGTTTAGACTACAGCTCCCAAATTAGGTGTGAGGAGGAATACTGGAAGGAAAGAACCATCCCTGACGTGGTCATTCCACATGGCCTTCCACTTTGGATGGGAAAGAAAGCAGGAGGAGGGTGGGGGTTATTTTTGCATGGATTTTTTGTTTTTCCTTTGGGAATGAACAGTGCATCCTCTAGTCCCAAACTCTTCTTTTAAAAAATCCTGCTGTATAGTTGTTTTCGGGCACTGCTGTTTTGAGATGAGATGTTCCCCAGATCATTTCTATACAAATATAAATCTAAAGAGTTGTTCAACTATTTTATTAACTTAGATTATATCAATAAAATATTCGTTGTGTGTAGTAAGACTCTGCAGCTTTAATAAAAATAATGGAAGAATTAAGTGTTGTTATTCCTTTTCTTTTTTTTTTTTTTTTTTTTTTTTTTTTTTTTGAGTTGGGCTGGATTTTGGTTGTATTATTTATTTTCTTGTTGGGGCTCGGAGCAACCTGGTCTAGTGGAAGGTGTCCCTGCCCACGGCAGGGAGTTGGAACTGGCTGATCTTTGAGGTCCCTTCCAACCCAAACCATTCTATGATTCTGTGGTATCATATTTCCTCCAACTTGTTTTCTCTAGGATAAATAGTCTAAATTCCTTCTTGCATGAAAGCTGTTTCTCACCTCTGACAATCTCTATTTCTCATCTGTCTCTGTTTTTCTGATTATATGTTACCCTTTTTGAGATAGGTATCACTAGAACTGCAAGTTGTGCTCAAATACACTAAAATTTAAACCTTTTGACAGAACTGAACAAGTCCTATCCACTTAGAATACACTTAGCATGTCCATTCCCCCCATCAGAACTAACGCATCAGGAATAACACCCATACCTATGGGTATCAATTTGATTATTTTCAATAAATTTGTCACTTAAGGCATCTCCCATCCAAGTAGCAGCACAGATCAATGACAACACTTTGCATTTTACAATGGATATTCTGAGAGCTCGTTTGACTTTTCTTGATTTTGTTGCCACAACAAGCGTTGGGGACAAAACTCTTAAATCTTATTACTAGTGGAAGTGGAAACTACACTTAATGAAATCATTGAAAAGTACGGTTTGAGGGCGCTGTGACTGAGCTCTTCTCCGGTGATATGCTGACCTCTGGAGGCCACAGGCGGCTGGTTGGAATTATAATTACCAGCCTAAATTCTTGCCACTAGAGGAAAGAAAGAGATGTGCAAGAGGAAAATTCAGCTGTCAGCTCTCTTCATTCACAATGGCTCCTTGCAAATCTTAGATCCAGATGGAAACAAAGTCTAAACTAATTAATTAATTAATTAATTTACATGGCTTGGTGCATGTACCCAGATGACAGGTTGGCATCTGCTGACTGGTGAGGGGCAGTGGGAGATAAAATGAGCTTCCCTTCGACAAAGCAAGCCATGATTTGGCTTCTCAGAGTTGCTCTCAAGAGGTTTTGAGCTACATCCTGCTCTCCTGCAGCAAGATGGTACCACTGACTCTAAAATCAGAGTTACACCAATATAACAACAGCACCGACATGGTCAGAATCAACAGGTATCAGTACAGGTAAGGGTTTTGACACTTTTTCCCTAAACCTTTCCCAGCGTCATTTCTAACCTTACTAGGTCATGCTGCAGAGCTGATTTTCATGATTCCTCCTCACAAAGAGGTTTGACCAAAAATTTAGTTTAAGGGGCCTCGTTAACATCTGGGCTGAGATCAGGTAAGAGTGTCAATAGTTCAGGGAGGCTTTGTGATTTACATGAACTAGACCAAGATCTGTATTTTGTTCTCACCTCAGAAGGTGTTCCCTGTGTGACTTTTGTCAAAGTAGTTAAATATTCTATTTTTCAATTATGCACTTGTAGAATGCAGATATTGTCAATTATTCCATAAAATTTTTAAGATTTCCTAATGCAAATATGCTCATTTTGTGTAAGGTGTAGTTTAAACAGCAAAATTCATTTTTTTAAACCTAAATTAATGTATTTGTAAAGCAAGGATGTTGAAGGGTCCACAGTGCGTATCCTTATTTTGTTATAAGACCACCAGTGTGATGCAGTCTATGTAACTTCAGAAAGCTTAGGCTGAACTGGAAAGAAGAAGAGCCTCCTCTTGAGCAGTAACATTGCTCTAACTGTATAATTATATCAGTCTGCTGGTGGACTTTTCCCTACTGGGTTCCCAACTCTTGCTCTTCGAATCCAGGAGAGAGAGAGCAGATTTCTCCTGGAATTAGTGTAACCAACACTTCACCTCTGTCCTCACCTCAGTTATGCTCCTTAGAGTAAGGAACTGGAATAACAAGAAGATAAAATATTCGAAAAACCACAGCAAAAATAAAAGCAAAGATGACTTGAACTCATGAGCAAAAAACACAAAAATCTGACTATGACTTCATCGCTGATATTCAAATGCACCATCCTTCCTGTGTTTTCACTATCAGCAGTATTTTAAAAGGCGTATCATCTGTCAAGATTTCCCTTCTTTGTCCCCATTATTCAATGTCATGGTAGGAAGATGGGAGCATTACCATCCATATCACTTTTTTAATTCCCTGCCCTTGAATAAGGGCAATAAGAGCCCTGTATAATGGAGTTTTCAGGGGAGAGAGTAAATGGGAATCGCTTGTTAATTCAATACAGGATCCAGAAGCTGTCTCTCCCCTCTCTTTTCTCAAGGTAATACTCTGCCTCCAATTGTCATTATACCCAAGAATCAAATTATTTGAATTCTGGACACATCAGCACAAAACCCAAGACTCCCTGCCAATTTTGTAGCTGCCTTGGAAGGGAACATCAGAGAGCATCACTCATTTATACGACTGCCAGCCCCAGACTGTAAATTCAGAAAACAAGAAGGCCTCAGGTGCTGCACTTTAACAGGTCTTTCTGCTCCTGAATCACCCCCACCTTAACATCCCTATCACACACAAGGTAACATTTTATCTCTGAAAGGCAAAGCTTTCAAGCATCTGCCAGGGTGAGCATCCGCTTTGTGTGGCCTGGGTGTGAATTGAAAATTAGACTGTTAAGTTTATTAATTGGTATCAGTGGCTTAAGGCTTTGAAGGAGATTCGTGACACTTGGGAAAATAATCTATAAAGATTTTTGTTGCTCTGAAAAGACAGTGCGGCATCAGCTTATTTCACTTGCAGCAGGTTCATCTCTTTTGTAGAGCATATACTGCACTGCAGGCAAAGAGAATTTTAATGGATATTGAAAAAAATTATCTATTCCTCTGTCCCACAACAACTGACAAAAAAACATAAAAAGACACAGAACAGAGAGACTGAGATATGATATCACAAAACATTTAAGGAACTATAATTAAATTAGGATTCAGAAGTCTATCAATGGGATGAAGATTAAACTGGCTGAAAGTTGAACCCTGTTTGAAGCAAGTTGTTCCCTCCTGCTGTGGGTCGCTTTGTACCAGGCTAATGAGAAGGCACATCTTGGAAAGGTCTCTAATAAATCAGCAGATCTCTGATGGTTAATTAAACATAGTTTGCAGGAGTATACACCATGTTCCATTTTCAAGTGCCTTGCAAGCATTAATTACTCAACAGCCTCTGCAGACATTTGCACTTGGGTGGTAAAAAGCCATGAACTTCTGCTAAAATAAACACATTTGGTGACATCTCTGGTGTATTCTTCAAACACAGAGCTTGACCCACCATTTTACTCTGTGTAGAAATACTCAAGCAACTCTTGAAGCCCCTGTGCTCTTCACCCACAGCAAAGGGATGATCAAAAAGCTCCCGTTAAACTGCTTCTCTATTAAAAAGTAAATTTTCAAATATTTAATTTTTTGCAGGGCGAAAAGCAGATAATGCATGAAAAAATTATATTTTTTTGAAAAGATTTTCAGAGTAGAGATATTTCTTTTTTTAATGAAAAAATTGAATACACCTTTTGCTAGGTGCTCTGTGATCACCTCTGCTCTCTGGCATATTCTGGTTATATTTATACATTGATGTAAGACAGCAAAGCTGTAATCAAAGGTGAACAGACTGCACTGATTTCTGTGGAGATGCTGGAACTGGAGGGGTAGCAAGAAGGAATGCTGTAACAGGAGTGACTAGAGCGATGGAAAGCTGTTGCTTTGTGGTGTTGAGAGAGGAGTAACCTTTTAAAGCCATGACCAAGAGAATTAACCCCTTTTTTTTGTCCAATGTGCCAGCTACCTTTCATATGATTCCTGAGATGTTTCCTCATCACAGGGCTGTAACTTCTTGGCTTGGTTGGTAAAAGCTCACAGGGGTTTGGTTTTCTCCTCTCCTCAGATGTGTGTCTCATCTCAAACAACTTTACCAATGTATTTCAGGACAGCTGTGAAGTAGTTTTGAGCTAGAGATGCTTTACTTATTTATTTACATTTTAAGAGACAATCACAATAAAGCTGAAATTCTTCTCCAATAAGACACATAGTCTTCAGTTTGACCATATCCTGAAGCATCTTAACAGCTACCCAAAGCAGTGCTTATCATGTTAATATCTCAATAAAAAAGACCTAAGGCCTGCAATCATCAACCTAAATACGCTTTGTAACACTGGGAAACTCTTGGTCAGTCATGCTCTATCATCACGTGGTTGTGATTTCTTGCAGTCCAGAGCTGTGAACAAGCTCAAAATGAGTCGTGATGCAGTTGCCCTGGAATTCTTGGAGTTGGACCAGCAGCTTGTTTGACCCACCATGCACGAGAAGCGTGTTGTTCAGCTGATAAGAGAACTGAGAACGTGCATCAGCAAATATGGTTTGTTTATCCCATAACAACTGTTTTTGAGTAGGACGAGCAGAGAGAGGCCGGGTCTGCACTACACAGATAAGAGCTCGGACCAAAAGGACAACCAAAGGTTGCACCAGGCTTCCTGGAAGCTTCAAAAGAGAAGCTTTCGGTGGGAATGGATGACTAAGGGAATTGCAAAGGGCTTCTGGAGGCTTTTATTTGTGTGCTGCCTCTTCAAATCTAGCTCAGCACTTCAGACATTTGTTATTGCCATCCTCTGATGAATGAGTGCACTCTGGGTTCAGGTGTTCGTAACCAAAAAACCCACCACTGCAGCCTCATCTAGCTGCCCTCCTCGTTAACAATCTCAGCTAATGACCTAAAGAGAGTGTGTGGAGCTGAAGAGTGAGCTGCTGTCTGCTTCATACAGATGTGGGGTTTTTTTAGTTCAGGAAAGAATAGCAGCAGTTTTCTCCGGGGATGCCTCATTATTCTCCATGTTCCTCAGGTAAAGAAACGCCTCCTGAGCTCCCATACAAAACAACCAAGGTCTCAGCACTTTCCACAGGATCATGAAATATTCCTCCAACCCTTGCTTTTGCTGGAGTCTTTCACACGTCAGGAATCAGGAATCACACACGGTGAAAATGCTGGAAGTGCATGAAATCAGGAATATTCCTGAGGCTTTATTACTGCCCTTTTGGACCAAGTTAAGATTGAAATTAGCAATCTTGGTCTCCTGTGGATGTAGTCAGTGCTAGTCTCTGTCAGTGTTAATCAAGCACACACAACTATGCACAAAACCTGAACACAGGTAGCAGTGCTGCTGACCTTTGATGAAGTACCGCTGATTATCCACTGAGTTACTCTTATACATTATCTGCTTAATTGCATGTGTTAGCTCTTGGAGGCAAGAATCATGCCCTTCTATGCCATCCATGCTCTGTAAAGTAAATAAACTTTTTTTTTATACTTTCATAGGTTAATGTTTCCGTTTTTAGTAGTATTTTCTATTTGGTTTATGTGAAAGAGGATGATATGAAAAGCAAACCAACTCCGAGCTAAGCAACCCTGGGAAAGAAAAAAACTTGGCTTTGCCAGTTTGTGTCAACATTGAATCTTTCATCCAAAGACAAAAGCCCAGTCTATCAACATTCCTCTCTAAGTGGGATTCCAAACTCTCCAAACATACATAAATATTTTAGACCCATTTCAGAGCTAAGAATCTGAGACAAAAATATTTGCTAATAACAAAAACAAGCCTGAAGTCACAGAGCACTTTGGCTCAGAGCTGGGACAACCAGAAGAGGTTTCTGACAACCTCAGGCAACTGATGTAGGCAAGAGCAACCATGTAGGGTCATTGGACAATTCCAGACAGAACTGACAGACAATTCCAGTTGCTCTGAGTCTTTCACTGTAACCACTAGATGAAGTCCATTGATTGATTCTTGGTGATTCCTTTAACTTTGTTTAACTGTGGAGCTGTCAAGGCTAATTTACCAACCTGTGAGATTCAGGAGGAGGGTGTTTTTGCCTGGGTCCACATGGCAGTAATGAGGAAAGGATTTTTTCATGTGTTGTTTCATTCTGTGAGAAAGCAGCTCAAAGCTGTACTCTGACAGATATCCCATTTGTTACTAAAATGTCCCACAAGCTACTCTGCAATATTTAATTTATTCAGGTACACATTTCCCTGAAGTTCTGGCTCTGATCCCTTTCTCTGCCTCCCTGTCATCTTTCACATCTCATCTGAGATTCACTCCTGTGAAGCCTCAACAAGCAATTTGTTATCAGTTCATTTGTAAATCCCCCACTTTTCAAAGGACTGCTGAACTGTCTTTATGTCTATAAGTGATTCACTGGAGTCACTGGATGACCCTAGAGCTCCCATTTTTGATTTTCTTACCCTACTCCTTCCGTGCTCTTTATTACAGCCACTCATTGTGTTCTGGGTAATTTGAGATGATCTGATTTCCAAGGAAAGGTCACCGCCTCGTTGTTCCTATAAAGCCTCAACCTTATTGCATCTTTGCCACAGTAAAGAACAAACCCAATAATAACAGTATAATAACAATACAAATTTTCTAGACCTCAGCTTCTTTCTTACTACCAATTCCCTAAGCTGCCTACTCCCCTCGAAGTCTCAGTTTTGCCCACTTTTTATTGTCCATTTAGAGCACTAAGAAGCTGATGTGAAAAGCAGACCATTCCCTGCCCAAAAACCTTAGCACATTAGTTGAATTTCAAGAGACACTCAGCATCCGGTGGTGAAGATCCCTAGTGTTTAATTTCACTAGGTTTTCTATAAGTAAAAATAAATGAAGGATGCTAAAAGCCTCATCATCTTTCAAAGATTAAACATGGGATGCACGAAGCAATCTGAGAAATTTTCAGCCTGAGGAGCACCTCTGATCTATTTGGCCGTTTGGGCTCTATGACTGGTGATAATGGAAGAAAAATTAGGCTCCAATTATTAAAGTGGAAAAGAACCTTTATGTCTAGAGAGAGCTGGAAAAATTCCATGATAACCTACTGGTGTCACTTTGTGCAGCTGTCAGTTACTTAATAGAGAATGCAAAGGCTGATGTGGGTACAAGATCAAAATACGGCAATTTTAAGTGGTTTTATATTTGCTTTTGGTTTTGTGGGTTTTGGTTGGTTGGTTGTTTTTTGTGAATTTTTTCTTCTGCCTCAGGAACGGGTATTTCTCTTTTACTATGTGTTTTTCACACTTGTTAGGAGATCCTTTAGGAAAGTAAAATGCTAAACCCTTGACTAACACCTCAGATCTATGCAAGTACTAGAAGCAAAACTTTCCAGGCTTTGGATCAATCTTTTGGCAAAACCTGATGGAGATAAAGAATTATAGACCTTCTCTTGGCTCTGCATTGTTAGATCTTCATGGACCACAAGCCCAAGGACAAACACAAGTAAAAGCATTTTAGTAACATTTTAATCATGCATTAGAAACAATTCTTTCTCTCAAATCAGAACAAGCTCACTAAAAGTGAGGGACATAAAAAGAATAGCTTCTATTTTTGCTGCAGCTGTTGCATATCATGTGATTTGTTTCATATAAAATGTGATCCATATATACCCTTAAGATGCAACATGTTTTTTTTTATTTGAAGCCATTCCCCCTTGTCCTGTCACTCCAGGCCCTCTCCAGCTTTCTTGGAGCCCCTTTAGGCACTGGAAGGGGTTCTTAAGTTCTCCTGGATGCACAACCCCAACACTTCCTATTAATTCCCATCCCTTTGGTAAACAGAAAACTTCAAAACAAATGGCAAAGCTGTTGGAAGCAGGAAGTTCCCCCTCATCTTTCAGGGATCTCCATGGTCTGATCCTACAAGAATATATCCACATGAAAATTCAGTGGTCCAAGTACTCTACTGAACACAGGTAATTTTTTCTGTTTCAGGAAAGCAAATTAAGACACTTGATCTCTTAGTATTCATTAGAAGGAAAGCACAGCTTTGTGTGCATCTGTTAAGCCCCAGATTGGCAAGCTGGGCTCCTGCCAGTACCCAAACCACAAGAGCCAGACACCATCTGGGATGCTCGAGGATATGGAGACACCTGCCCAGGGTTCACAGATTGGCACAGTCAGCAAGGGCTGAGCAGCACCAGGGCACAGACCACCAAAACCCTGGTGGCCTGAGCTCCCCACAATGCTGGGGCTCTGTCTGAGTCAAGCATCTCTACAGGACAAAGTTCAACAAAGGCAAGGTCCTACACTGGGTCGTGGCAATCCCAGACACACAGGTTGGGCTGAGAAGGGATTGAGAGCAGCCCTGCAGAGAAGGACTTGGGGGTTATGGCTGATGAAAAACTCAACATGAGCTAGCAGTGTGTGCTCACAGCTTGGAATGCCAATGGCATCCTGGGCTGCACCCAAAGGCCAAAGAAGAGGATTTTCCCCCTTTGCTCTGCTCTCGTGAGATCTGACCTGGAGAATATTGTTCAGTTCTCGTGTCCCCAACATAAGAAGGACATAGAACTATTGGAGTGAGTTCAGGGGAGGCCATGGAGTTGATAAGAGGGCTGGAGCACTTTTCGTACAGAGACGGGCTGAGAAAGTTTGGGATATTCAGCCTGGAGAAGTTTGCGTGGAGATCTCAGAGCAACCTTTCAGTATCTGAAGGGGACCTACAGACAAGCCAGGGACGGACTCTTTGTGAGGAACTGTAGTGATAGGACAAGGAGTAATGGGTACAGAATGAAAGAGTGAAAATTTAGGTTACATATTAGGATAAAATTCTTCCCTGTGAGGGTGGTGAGACACTGGCACAGGTTGCCCAGAGAAGCTGTGGATACCTCAACCCTATCAGTGTTCAAACCCAGGCTGGACAGAGCTTGGAGCAACCCGGTCTCGTGGAAGGTGTCCCCTGCCCATAGCAGAGGACAAGATGATCTTTAAAGTCCTTTCCAACCCCTTATAACGCTCTATGATTTTATGACACGTTTAACCACTGAGGCGGCACGGGGGCTGGAGGCGGCCGCCCTCCGCTGCTCGGCGGGGGTTGCACCGGGGCAGCGTGCGGAACCCTGCCCGCCCCAAAGCCCCGCAGCCCGGTCGGATGCCTTTAATCCCTCCGGGGCTGAGGGCTGGGGGCTGAGTTCTGAGGGCTGAGGCTGCTGCGGGTGAGGGTGAAGCTCCGCCGCGCCCAGGGGGCGCTGCCTGGGCCGTGCCGCGCGAGCGCCGCGATGGGCGGTGCGTCCCCGGGACGTCTCTCAAGATGGCGGCGCCCCCAGACATGGAGCCGCCCGCAGCCCTGAGCCTGGAGCTGCTCCCGACCGACCCGCTGCTCCTCATCCTCAGCTTCCTCGACTACCGGGATCTGGTGAGGTACGGGCGGCTCGCGGGGCTGGCACGGGCACGGCGCTCCCGAGGCTGGGTGGGAAAAGGGTTTGGCTTCCTGCGGCGGACACGGCCTGAGCACCCCTTCCCATCCAGCAGCTACGGGCTTTCCCCCGTTTTTTCCTTTTTTTTCCTTTTTTTTTTTTTTTTAACAAATTGAGATGTTCCCTTTTACTGAGAGGGTGGTAAGACGCTGGCACAGGTTGCCCAGAGAAGCTGTGGCTACCCCATGCGTGGAAGTGTTCCAGGCCAGGTTGGACGGGGCTTAGAGCAACCTGGGATAGTGGAAGGTGTCCCCGCCCATGACAGGGTTGGAATTCAGCAGTCTTTAAGGTCCCTTTCAACCCAAACCATTCTGCGATTCTGCTTTTATCTCCCCCATTATATGTTGGCTTTTTTTGTACCTAAGCGAACCAATAACTGAATTTGGGAAATTAGTAATTTTTTCCCCTAAAACTCTTGTGTATCCATGGGCAGACAAAGGGTGGTCTTGCTGCCAGTAAATATATTCCATCATGCGAATGAGCTTCTGTTTGAAGGAAGACCAAATGAAATTAATCGGGTGACTTTTCAGGGAGGGAAAGTTGCAGGTGCTTCTTGGAAGAGTTGTGACTCAGTAAAGACGAGAGTGTGGTTTCAGGTAAAACCTCACCAGTGAACTGCAGGCTCTGGCAGTGATTGAAATCACTGTTCAGTCAAGGAGGAAAGAATAATTATGAATAAAATAGAATATTGCCCAAATATGGGGGCTTGGTTTGGGTTTTTTTCCCCCTCAAAAATATTAGTCAAGAATGATAAAGACATCAGGGAGAACAAAAAAAGAGATTAAGTGTAACAAAAACTCTTTACAGTTGTTATAGATGGTCTGGTTGTAGTTGCTAATGGTGTAGTAAAGGCACTACAGTTTTTGTAACGTATTTAAGAAAATAAGATGGGTTTTGCTGTGCAAAGATAGCTAAATACTGTGTAGATGTCTTATTTATAAGGTCAGTAATGGCAGTTTTGCGGAACTGGCTGTTTGTAACACTCAAAGTGTTAATTGAGGAAATCTCTAGGTTGCTTATATTTACTTAAGTGACATATATACTGTAAGCATTACAAACACTACAGTTTCCCTCTATTCCACCAACTGGTAAATCTGGTGGTGGCCCTTAAATATTTGGTCACTTCTCAGCTTTTGCATTGTTTATGTAATTAGTGAGAATGGCTTTAATTGCACTTTTATCACATTTTAAGCCACGTGATCCTGTGATGCCTCAGTAGCTTCTTTCCTTCCAGAAATTACAGGCTTGATTGAAAAACACCAACACAACAGATTTCTGCAAGGGCTTTGACTTTGGGATATTTCTGTTCCCCACAGCCCATATATAATATAAATATAATAATAAAACATGTAAATATAAAAAAATCCCTGTGTCATGAATTAAGTTCTTACATATCCAGATGTCAGGGATTGAAGTGAACGTGTTTGTGTCGTTGAGGATGCAAAGGGTAATTTCAGTACATGCAGGAGAATCACTTTGATGAGGTTGATTTTGAAATACAATTACAATTCCAGTTTAAACAGCTTACAGTGGATATGAGGGAGGAAAAAAGATGTCTTGAACAGCTAGTATGAATAATTCTGTATTAGTGCAAGATGCTTTGACCAGCTGTGGACTTTGGCTGATTTTACTTATAAAAGACAAGACTGAGAGTCATCTTTATCTCATTATCTAACTATGTCTTTCTTATTTACCAGTTTCTGTTCTACACTGACAAACCCCCAAAAAGTAGTAACTGAAAACTTAAGTTTGGTAACCTCATTTGGGGTATTTAGATGTTAATCACAGCCATTCACACACATTAACTGTTAGAACAAGCTACCAGAGGAAGTGATATTTCCACATCTGAACTGGTGGTATCTTTTGGGGAGGTTCTTCAAAGTTTAGCTGATAATTCAGCTCAAATTCATCAAGCCAGGATCAACTTAAATGATTTCTGAGGGCTGTTTTAGACCTATATACTACAGGGGTTTTAATATTTCATTTGCAGTAGTGCTTTGTAGTGCAGGATGTGATTCTTTTAACTTTCTGAAGCAGCAATGCAATGGCAATAGCTGATATCTGGTTTTCATTAGGGTGACCTTGCAGTATTTATTTCCATGTTATCATCATTTGTATTTTTCCTGTGTCTGTCTTTTTTTTCTGGTCATGAAGTTTGTTGTTTAAACAACTCTAAGTGGAAAGTAGCTTTGTAACATTCCAACTGTATAGTTTCTGTGGCTTACTGTGGAAAAGATTAGGTAGAGCCTGACAATCCAGGTAAGAAAGAGATTTAAATCATAGCCAGCCAGTGCTACTGGATTGCTTACCACTGGAGGAGTGGAGTCATGCTGGAATCCTTCAAGCAGTGTTTGTACGGGTGTAGGTCTACAGGATGACCTGCTTTACAAAATCACTTTGTAGAAAAGTAGTTCATGACTTACACAGCTCTACTGAAGACTTTTAATCATTGCAAGCACAGCTCTAAAAGGCCAGCTAGCTAACTTTCAAACTCTGCATTTATTTCATTGCTCAGTGGTTATCCCTGTTTGTTTTGCTGCTCTTCTGCAATCAAATGTAATGATTTTATATTTATAGTTGCTGCTATTTAAATCGAAGACTGAATCAGCTGTCAAGCCATGATCCATTGTGGAAAAGACACTGCAAGAAATACTGGCTTATTTCAGAGTAAGTAGGGTTGTTTAAAACCTTTTTTTCTCTAAAAATGAATTTCTAAGACATGATAAATTATGTAAAAAAGCTTCATGAACATGTGAGGGTTAAAAAGTTTTATGAGTGGATAGAGAAGAGTTGGTGTGGAGACTTCTCAATTGTTACATTTTTATTTAGGTGTGTGAAGGTGTGCTAAATTTTGTAGCTTCAGCATTGAAGTGAGGAGTTGAAATATATCCTATCAGAGAGATGCAAGGGCTGCAACAATTTGGAGGCAAACATCCTCTGTCAGATGTTAGTCAGCACTTTTTTGACAGCCTGTCTTCCCATAGCCTGTGAGGAAAACGGAATATACAGGAATTCCCTAAGAATGTGCACTGATCTGAAAGTCTCTGAGTTCTCATTTAACTCTCTGGTTTGCTCCTTAATCCTTCTTAGTGAGTGAATAAAGGAGTTTGTGACTAATGCAGTAGATAAAAAGCGTGTGTGTAAAATGTGCTGTGAATTAGCTATTCACCAGTTCCAGAACTCACTATTATACAGAATCTGTTTAAAAGGCACTCTGTGTAAAGGAGCATTGTTTCCAAATTTTCCCCTAAGTACCCCAAATGTTTCCTAATTTGGTTCCAGCTTGCTGTTTGAATAGATGCTGGAATTAATTGAGTTTGTGTAGCTTCACATAGCACAAAGTGTTCCTGGGTTCATATTCCTGCCAAATAACAAATCCCAACTCCTTGAGTTTAGAACACGAGCTTTTCAGGCTGGTATTGAACTTATTTCCTTTGTGTTGACTTAGAGAGGAGAAAAGCCGACGGAATGAGAGCTGGAAATCCATCTTCATCAGCACCTACTCCGACCTGGGGAGGTACATCCGCTACTATGCCACCCTGAAAAAGGCCTGGGATGACCTGGTGAAATACCTGGGACAGTGGTGTCCCCGCATGATCGGCTCTTTGAAAGGTACTGTCACACCTGCCTGGCTCACCCAGCTTTGTCTTTGGTTGACTGATTTTTTTTGTTTGTTTGTTTGTTAATATTTTTTAGTGTAGTAATCCCATTACTCCCAATATTACTCTGATTTTATGTGTGAGGTTTTCTTAAGACTTAATTAAAACACAGTCATGCGAAAACAGGCATTTTAATCTGAAGCCAAACAAAAAGGAAGTTGTTTTTTTTTTTTTTTCCTGTGGTCAAACAATTGGTTTTCCTTTTTTTTTTTCCCACTTAAGATTCTATTTTCAATTTCAGTTTGTGTTTTAAGACTTGAAGTACATCCAGTGTTCTGGCTCATGAATCTTACACAGCTACAGTTGAGTTTGAGCTTTTCTGGTATAGGGACATAAAAGACTTTTAAATTTTCAACTACTCGGTTTTCTGTATGAAGTTGACTTATAGCCCAAGATGTTTGATATAACCTGATCTGAGAAATTAAAAGACAAATGATCTCTTTCCTACTTAAATCTTGAATTTTCTTGCCTTGCTGGATAGTGCTGGATTCCTAAGTTTTGCTAAGTATTTGTGATAATAGAATATGGTTAGAACTTAATGTTTTCTTTACATTTTTGTGGAGGTGTAGCTTGAGGCTTCACTCAGGTATTCAGAACCTCTGCATTGTCAGTCAGATATTTGGTTACTAAAATAGAAAGTTGGGGGTGTTGGACAGATTTTACCACAGTTTTACTTCGAAAATCCCTCGTAAGCAGTTGGTGCAATGAAGCTTCTCTTTGTCTACAGAAAGTCAAATATAAATTAAAATTATCAATTTTCACACTTGTAGAGCAGTGGCAGGTTTTAGATAAGATCTTTGTAGATAAACCTTTCAGATAAAATCTTTTTAATACCCTTTGTAAGTGATATTGTTTCAAACCTTTTTAATACCTTTTGTAAGGGATATTGTTTCAATGAATTTTTAAATTATGTCCTATAAATTAAACAGATAATGAATGCATAAAGGGTTTCAAAAGATTGCCAAACAAACCTTGATTGGAACAGACCATACAGGCCACCCAGTTGAATTTTGCTAGAAGTGAGGGTGTGGAAACCTGCATGTGGAGGTGTAAGAATAGTTACTCTCCGCCCCTTTCTGTTGTTGATATGAAAATCCCCTTGTTAAAACCCATTTATTGCTTCAAATTCCAGGTGAATGGTGGCTGCAGCCAACATATCTGTGTTACTGATTGAACTGGAAACTAAGAGAGAATGATAAAAGAGTAAAATCAATATTGCCTGAAAGTTGTAACTGGGACTCAGCTCATGACAAATTCTGGGGAAAAGGTTGATTTCACTTGATAAATACTTTGTGCTGAAGTCAGGCCTGTTGAGGTTTCTCTGGCTGGAGATTGGTGCTGTCTTAAATAATCAGTTCACGTCATCATCTCCCTTCCAAATTTATGTCATATTCATTCTGTGCCACCCAGCACACAGTAAAGTCACCAGATACTGACTTGAGTCTGTGTTCTTTTGATCAAGGCATTTACAAATTCCATGCTTTGTGTTGGAAATACTTAAAATAGCATTTCTTTTGTCCCCAGAGAGTGTGAGGGAGGAAGACCTGGATGCTGTGGAAGCGCAGATACGTTGCAAACTACCAGATGATTATCGATGTTCATTCCGCATCCACAACGGGCAGAAGTTGGTTGTGCCTGGGTAAGGAGAGAAAACTACTCACCAAGTTATTCATTCCTGTTGTATTTCTTGGACACCTTATTTATTAATGATGTAAAATGTCTCCTGAACAGGATAAATGAAGCATTTAAATGGATTGTCACTGAGTCACCACTTGAGTGACACTGCTAGAAACGGCTGCCTTCTAATCTTGGAAGTAATTGAAAACACAGGATAGATTTCTAATTGCTCCAATTACTCTTAAACTTCCCTGTTTCCTAGTGAAAACCTTTTTGATTTTTTGCAGTAACTCAAACTTCCAGCTGTTACACTTTTAATCATCCCACTGCAAGTTGCTTCCCTGAAGTTTTGCTTTGTATTACAGAAGTAAATTAGCCTCTTGCACTCCTCAGACTTCATTCTTTAATACCTTTCTTTTTCTTTAAAATGGTTAGGGAATAACTTTCAAATCAGTCATATTAAGTAGAATGAAAATGTCAGTTCTGCAAATTAAGTTTTCTCACTAGATTTTACAATTTTATGCAGTTTCAGCATAAATCAGAAATGGAAGCAATTGTCATTGTCAGGTGCTCCAGGTTTCTGTGTTTGGATGTTGGCAGAATGTGCTAATTCCAGGCATGACTTCGTAAGGAGAAAGAGGAATGGAACCTGTTGCCCAAGATGGGATCAGCCTATGGCACACTGACATGTGGCAGCTTGCACCTGAGTCACTGCTTTCATAACACCACTGAAAGCTCAGCATCTGCAGGAGTTTGCATCTAATTTGCCTTTCCCTGGTGTTCTCAGCAGGGAGTGTGGGTGTGGATCTATACACTGCAGACCTGTGTACTCTTCCTTTGCCAAATGCACTGCCCTTGGGAGTTATCAGTTTGATCATGTTACCTTTTTTGATCATTCTTACATTGAGTGTATGTTGCTTGGGTTTTTTATTTTCACCCTGGCTCTCATCTAGCCCAACACTCCTATCAACATTAACCTTAGCTTCCAATGCTCACCTCCGTTCCTAATCTCTACACCTTTCCGATTAGCACTACTTTTTTCCAAATGCTTATTTTCGTCTTTTATATATGAGAAGAGAGACTGCTTTTACTGCTTCAACATCACTTTCTTACTGTCAAAACCAAATAAAAAATCCCATCCCTTGCTGTGATGCTTACACAAAGCTAGTTAAAAATTAGGCAGTTGATGACCTTGCTATATCATGTTGATGAATCTTGTCTCATTCCTGCCTCGTATGTCTGTTTATTTGTGTCTGCATGCCTTAGTTTTATACTGAAATTATAATATCTCTGACTCAGTGGTTATTTTGCTTCTCAACCTTTTCCCTGAAGCACAGACCACCTTGCTCAGTGTAATTTTGATCACTGACTGTCCCTGTAGCAGCTCGGTATTGTTTATTCCATGGAAACATCGCGGATGCTTTGATAGTATTGAAATGAACTTGTACAAAACTGGAGATACAGATCGCTGGCTATTATTATATTTCCCAGAAGATCACAACTTTGCCTTGTGGATTTATCTTTCCTGTTTTTGCTGTTTCCAGTCTGATGGGAAGCATGGCCCTGTCCAACCACTACCGCTCCGAGGATCTGCTGGACATCGACACAGCAGCTGGAGGGTTCCAGCAGAGGCTGGGGCTGAAGCAGTGCCTGCCCCTCACCTTCTGCATCCACACTGGCCTGAGCCAATACATGGCCCTGGAGAAGGTGGAAGGACGGAATAAATACGAGATCTTCTACCAGTGTCCAGTAAGGAACATATGTTTATACTTGCCAATGTACTTTGCTAATGATTGATGGTGCCCCTTTGCATGTTATTGGGTGTCTGAAATATTTTATGTAGCAGAAAGTGAACACTAAGAGATGATTATTAGTTTGCCCCTGAGTTACCATCTGATTATCATTGACTTAAAGTTGTTAATGGCTATAGCAATTTCTATAGGTCGTGACAGTGGACAAGATTCATTCTTATTGGAAGGTATCAATTTAATTTGCTCAGTTTATGGCAGGTGTGTGTATATATATGTACACACTCCCTGTTTCTGTAAGGAAGAAAAGACCTGGTGGCTTCCCTTCCACCATCCATTCACCTGAAAAAACAGTGGGATGTGTAAAGGATGGTTCTTGTAAAAAAGATGGGGATCTTCATCCTGCTGTTGAGTTTGTGGCAGTTTGTTTTCAAAGCAGGTAGCAATGACATTTCTAGGGATTGTTTGATAATGGATCACTTGAAGAATGTTAAGATTCTCCTTTGTATTATGCCAAGTATTTAAACCTTCTGGTGCAGCTTGGGAACTTGGAATGTTCCTCAAACACTTCTATTTTGGTTTATCTGTGGACAGCCCTGCTGTGTTAAGCAGCCAGATTTAGGTTTAGTGAATATTGGGAAAGTGTTCCCATTGTTATATTTCAAGTGTTGAATTTGAACCTTGTAAGTCCAATGCTCTCTTTCTAATACACCTTAAACTTTCCCTTTTAGGACCAAATGGCTCGAAATCCATCTGCTATTGTTATGTTCATTACAGGTAACAATTGAGATAAAATATTTTCTATTAAAACTTGCCCTTCTGTATGTCTTTGGTACGAATCAGTCACTTTCTAACCTGTCTGACAAGGTGAGCAAAACCTCTGTTAGCTGTCATGGGGTGATGTCAGTGCTTATTAAATACAACACCCAAGTGGACAGAAAGATTTTATTTTCTTTTCTTTTTCCCCAGTAGTTTCTGCAACCATGTGAGAGGTTGAAAAAATCTGGTATTTGTGGTTATGTCAAATTTAATTCCTTTCAGTGGCAAAGAAGACATGTAACAAGTGTCACCAAAATTAAAACTAAAATGTAGCCTCTCACATTTCTTATTACTGTGAGAAGCCACACTGGGCAATGCTATGCCTTGGGTAGAAGGTGGTCAAACTCTTAGCTATGTCAGTTTGAGGAAACCTTTTTAGGTGTTGCTGCTTGTGGGATGGTCCAACTTATTTCAAAGTATTCCACTTGGCTGGAAGGGTTAATCTTGGCTTACCACAGGGTGGAGGAGAAGCTTCACACACAGCATTTCTCTTGAAGGTGGCAGGTAAATTGATCCAATTTCTCCATCTGGAGTTACTTTACACAAGGTTTGCATTTTGTAGGTTAGTGGTAGAAAGGAGGATAATAGACATGGAGTCCCTTAGACTTCCAAAAGGGCAAAGGACAGCACACAGAGCTCGTGCTCAAAGGAAGAAGTGGTAAGTACACTTAATCTAATAGGAGTGGGAGCACTTAATAACACATCAGTGAAGGTGAGGATAATCAGTTCTCAGTATTTCAGCTTAAATCCAGTTTTGAATCACAAATATTGACAAACAGTTGAACTCTTCTATAGAGCTCTGTATTGCAATGCTTGGAAGATTTATGGCTGAGAAATTCTGTGTATGAAACTGAGAGTTAAATGTGACATCCTGAGTGTCTGCTTAGCAATCAGGCTGTTCCAAAAGAATGGCTGTGGGTGTATGAGAAGCTGTTCTCAGACAAGGGCTCCAATTGTATGAAAATCCCAGGCTGTTTGGAATGACACACAGCCTTAGTCTTCTGGGATTGTAGCAGGAATGTGGAGGGTGTCGGACTTATCACTCTTTTTAAGGAGAGGAAATTCTGCACCTTGCTGGCATGTTTTTTAGAAACTATTCATATGGAAACCAAATAGTGAGACCATGATCATAATGTGAAGGTATTGTAGTTAAGGGATTCTTTGTTGGCTGTGTGATTTCTGGAGTGTGCACTCTTAACTCCTAATTCTTGGTTGGTTCCTGCAAATTCTCCTTGTTGGTAGGATGAACTGGAATATCGACTGACTCATCTAAGGAAGTGAGAGTTTGTTATAAAAATATTCAAAGCTTTAAACTTTTTCCTTGAGGTATTTACTGTAACGTGCTCAGTGGTACATTTGCCTGTCCTTATGAATGCTTTTTTTCTTTGGTATGTAGGTACATCCTACTTGGAATGGTTTACATCCTATGTAAACAAAGTTGTAACTGGAGGTTATCCCATCATCAGAGACCAGATTTTCAGGTATCGTGACTGGCATTTATAACCTCAGTGCAAGGTTTTGATGCTGCTTCTAGAATTCTGACCTCTTTCCAAGTAGTTTTTGGTATCTGAGACAAAAGCTGATGGTGGAGAGAGGAAAAAGCACATGAAACTTCCTGAAAATAAAACTGTAAAACAGCAACCTCATTTTTTTAACCAGAAGTTTCAGAGCTTATAACTTTGCATTAATGGGACCAGAATTTTGCATTATAGGTGATCTGAAGTTTAGTGAACAGCAAGATATTTATTCTGTGTGCCATGAGTGTGTTGCTGTTACAGGACTGTTCTGAGTTATTAAAAAACCAATTGTTTCAGCAAATTGGTCTTAAAATGACACTTGAGTATGCAATAAACAGGACTTGATCTGGTGTTTGAATCTTCTTGCACTTACAATTCTTCTAAATACAATCAAGAACCTTAATCCTATCTAACTGGGATGCTGTAGAACCAAGTTCTTGATCTGTAAATTAATTTGCTGTTAGAATTTCTAGGTTTTATTCTTTGAATAGCAGAATGACACAACCTTATTAAACAAGTGTGTTTTCATTGACTTCAGATCAAACAATGCACCTAACTTGGTGCAAGTGTTAATGGAGTTCCAAAGAGAGGCACAGCTTCTTAGGTGATGAGGAATTACACGTCATGAAGACACTGCGCACGCCCATCCTTTATTTTACTGCTTAATGAAAGGTTAAAAATTACATTTAACTTAGCATCACAGTGTTCTTATTAGTAATTAACTAATTGCTTTCCATGTCTGTTTTTCTGTATTGAATATGCAGAGCTGTTTGCAGAGTTAATGTTTTCCTCTCTGTAGGTATGTGCATGATAAAGAATGTGTTGCTACCACAGAAGATATTACTGTGTCTGTGTCCACCTCTTTTCTGCCTGAACTTAGTTCTGTACATCCACCACATTATTTCTTCACTTACAGAATCAGGTAAAAATTGAATAAAATTGAATTATTTCTTTTAGCACAGGATAGATCTATGGAATCTCCAAAGCATCAGTTGTTGCAAATTTATGTCCAGCATTCAAAACAGTTCTAAAATTAATAGGATGTGCCCAACATGCTGTACTTTAATATAAAACACACTAAATTATTACCTGGTCAGGTGGTAATTGGAAAAGCACAGTGGGGTAGGGGGAAAGAAATTACAAGCAGCTCTTGTGATTTAGAAAGGGGTAAATAACAGAGTGAAGCAGGGGCATGGAGATGTATCCTGCCAACTGAGTCAGGTTACTTTACCTTAATGGTTTTTTTTTTCCCAGCTTACTTTGAGATCCCAAGGGCACTTTAAGAATTCCTGAAGTGTGGGAAAGTAGTTTTGTAACCACTGTGTCGTTTGGCTTCTAGAATTGAAATGTCCAAAGATGCTCTTCCTGAGAAGACGTGTCAGCTGGACAGTCGATACTGGAGAATAACAAATGCCAAAGGCGATGTGGATGAAGTCCAAGGTCCTGGAGTAGTTGGTAAGTGAAAGATTGCTTTTCCTAACCTAATAGAGAGAATATTTAATGTATTTATTATGAAAATTCTGTTATTAGTTGTTGATCAGGGTAGTAGTTTTATGGTTTGTATCAAAATCATTTTGTTGCTTGAGAGAAAAAGATATGCTTCCATCTGTTTTGGCTTTAAAGTTGGTTTGTAAGGGATATCTGAACATCCTGCTACTTAACTGCTCTTCAGACAGTTGGGTTTGTTTTTTTTTGAATATCAATAATTGCTGAAAGTCATTTATGCATCCCCTGGAATATAAAATGAGCTGCCTGATTATGTTGTGGAGTGCAAGTGCTTTAGCAAACTGCTAAATTGTAGTTCTACTTCAGTCCTTACCATTTTGATTTAATATTTTACCAACAGGGGAGTTTCCAATTATCAGTCCAGGGAGAGTCTATGAATACACCAGCTGTACTACGTTTTCCACAACATCTGGATACATGGAGGGCTATTACACCTTCCATTGCCTCTACTACAAGGACAGATTCTTTAATGTCACAATTCCCAGATTTCATATGGTGTGTCCAACATTCAAGGTGTCTACAGCATGAATGGTAAGTGGAGATGCAGTTTTCAAAACAGCTCCAAACAGACCATGAATGATATTTCAGATATTTTGCCTACAAAGATGATATTGCAGGAGCTGTTTGGATTTCAGAGTTCTTTAAGAGGTTCTTTCTTGAAAGGCTCTTTGAAGTGTGGCCTGTATGACCACGCTCATCTGTTTTAGCTTTAATAACGTCTGCTTTTTTCAGACAAGTTCCAGTTAATGGCAGTTTAAAAGCTGTACAGTCTGTGTGATGTTCATTAGTTCTTGCTGAAAGTGCATTTCATAAAGTAGCTTTGCAAATCACCAAGATGATTCACTTGCTGTTAATTATAATGTAATTTTAGTTTGGAGATTGCAAGTTAATTGTATCATTTCTCCTTTTTCTTTGGCACATTTAGAGAAGAATCCTTGATGTATTTTATTCCTAGTTTTTGTACAAGCACTGGGTCCTTCCTCAGGGGTAGGCATTGTGCACTTTCTCAGGTTTATCCCAGGATTTGAGACACTCATTCCCTGTGGCTCTAACAGGAGGTGCCAGCAGATGTCGTGCTTCTAACAGAAAGTGACATCTCTTAACTCTTGCTCACAGTTTTGGGAGCTGAAACCTCCTTCCCTTCAGCTGACTGTAAAAATAATTTGCTTTTCTCTGTTGCTTTACCTCTGTTTTAAAGGTAGCAGTGATCCTTTTGTTTTTAAAATAAATAAAAGACAACCTAAGCCACCAAGAAAATAAATAGAGCTGAGATACTGAATTGGGGCTTACATAGTGGTAGGTATGGAATGATGAAACCTAATGAAGATTTACTGAGTTAAAGGTCAAGTAACTTGGTAAAATGATCTCTTTTGCAAATTAAACTCAGTAATTGTAAGGAGCTGGTTTCAGGACGTGGATCTCAATGTTTGCTTCAGTTCATCAACATGATAATGCAGATCAGATTTTTCTAGGCAGTTGTTGGTGCTTTCTTATAACTGAAGAGAAGGTTTTAATTAAACCATGGGTGTGTTTTGTATTAGGAAACAAATCCTAACGAGCCTGCAGTGGATGAAGACGAAGATTCCACAGCCACAGATGACACTAAAGATCGACCCAGGGTGTTGGACATTCCTGAGCCCTCTGGGTGCTGCCCACATCGTACCTGATGGGATTTCTCCCAGACTGTTTCTGGAAAGCTTCTGGAGCTGAACTCTTTGGGGCTAGTGCATAAGAATATTTCTGACAATTGTAAATGAACTCTCTGTTGCACATCAGGGCAACTAGCATGAATGTTGGTGCCAGTTCCAAGATCCATTAGAGTATAACTTTTTTTTCCCCTAGTTTGGAAACAGGAGTGGAGGGAGGGGACAGAGGGAGGGAAAAGAAGAGAAAGGTGTTTAGCCTTTGTCCACTTTTTTCTGAAGTGTGAAACAGCTTGATAGTCCAAGGTAATCATATCTTACATTTTTAAACTATCGCCTATTTATGATCATACTGGAAATAGGGTGTGGGGGGTTTGTTTTTGTACAAGCATTTAAAATTAGCATTTAAAATCAGCAATAGACAAGATGGCAAAAAAGGCGTATCCTATTGTCCTTGCTCATGAATTTCTGCTCTGAATAACTAAGAATGAAATTTGCAGTTTGGTCTGTATATCCTATTTGGGTGAGTTTAGGTGCTCTTATGCTATTTTTTCTTTTAAATCAACATAGGAATAGCAGAAAATTCTGGTCATCAAATGCATAAATTAGGAGTGAAACTGGCCTTATTTTTAGACAATCTGTTTGTCAGCTTAATTTTATGCTAAGTGACTCTGGTTGGATAATGCCTCTGGGAATGTAGTGTCCATGCATAAATCTGCCACTTGTTGACCAAGAAACTTCTCAATGACTACAAAGGATGGATTTGTAAATATATTTTGAGGTTTTTTTCTTTATACGATGTTTGCTGTTGTCATAGGTGACCAATTTATGTTAAGTATATTTCCCTAAATCCTCTGGATTTTTGTAACTACAAAATAAAAATAAAAAAAAAAAAAAAAAAAAAAAAAAAAGAAAAGAAAAAAAAAGAGAGGAGCCTGACAGAACACTAGATGACTAGAAACTTTATATTTAAAGAAGTATCTGTTTGGTTTATCAGTTTTACTTTGTTTCTGTTGTCATTAATAAACAATTTAACTGCCTCCTTCGCTCTCAAGGTCTACATGGGACTGTTCTTGCCAAAACTTGGGCAATAATTATGTGACAGCAGTGCTGGAGTAATTTCTTTTTGACAGGCAGAATTAGTAGCTCCTATGAGGGGAGAAAAAAATATTGTGGTTCCAGCTCAAAGTTTCCGTTATTGATTAATTGCAGCTTTTTTTAACAAGTCCAGGTATTGGACTCTCCATGTGCTCAGCTTTCTGAAGTGCCACACATATATGCCATACAAGGTAGATATTGAGTATGATCCCTACAGCAGGCATTCAGGTGGAACATCTAGAGAGGCAAAACCAACTTCTGTTGTCCCTCACAGGAGTGAGAATTGCTGGAGTGGTTCCAAAATGTTGCCATTGTGAGTATGGTCCGTATTAGCTGGGAGGGGAAGATGTGGTCTAATGCCTTTTCACAGAAATTTCATCAAGGATCAGTGAAAAAAGGTTTTAGTGGGACTAGAACTTTCTCCAGGGCTGTCAGTCTGTTGTGTCTTTTTAAGGACAAGATAACCCTCATGGTTGGAGGCCTTTCCTGGGAGGATTCCTACTAGGATCTGTATGTTCTAGTTCAGTGGAATCAGCATGAGACTCTGCACAACCCTTGGCAATTTCACCCTTTTTTTTTCTTTTTTTTTTTTTTAGGGAGTGGTTCTCCTTGGGTTGTTAAAGATGAGCTGTAATAATTGCTGTCTGTGGGAGAAGTCACGATACAGGACAGTGCTGTTCTCTCAGCTGCAGTGGGGGGGTGTGAGGCCTCTGCTGGTGGCCAGGGGTGTCAGTGGAGTGAAGAGGGAAGCAGGGAAGTGACAGGTTGCTGTTACTGCTCCAAACAGTTTGTGTTTGTGACAGGGAGGTTATTTCTTTGCTCCAGGCAGCTATTTTAGCACAGGGCGTATTCGCCCGGAGCTGCCAAAAGCGTTGTAGCTCTTCAGGATGTGCATTTGAGGTGGGGCTGAAGGCAGTGGCTTTCCCCACCCCACCCAAAACTGAAGGTAATGCTAGGGAAGTGTGAATCACAGAATCCCAGGATCGCTGTGAAAAAGAGCAGCCAAGACCGTTGAGGAAAACAAGGAGTTGGTGATTTTCCTCAGCACTGCTGGGCTGTCAGAATCTTCACGGAGCAGCAGAAGAGAATTGAGTGAGATTCTGCAGGTTTTGGGCAGGTGTAACACCCACCACACAGTGCATCCAGCTGCCAAATTCTTCCTGTGGTCACTGTAATCCAAGATCTGTAATCAGGAATCCAAGATCCTCAACACAGGAATGTCTTTCACTTCCTTCGGCCACCATCCTGCAGGTGCAGCCTGAAGTTCTGCCACCTGGTTCAGATCTGACTCTGATACTGGTGCTTGGTTAGGACTTCACCTGGCAAGGTAAAACCAGCCCTGTTAACCCTGGCACATCCAACACAAATATGAAACTAATCTCATCCTTTTTCCGTCCATGGAAGAGCCCTACACTGACAGTCTCTTTATAACTGTAAGATTCCTTCAGCATTTTTGTGGGATTTTGCTGGTTGAATGATTTAATGGAGAGGACCTTTGGCCATGATTTCCTTGCTACGACTCCATCACATGAGAGAAAAACAAGTGCTGTGCTGGACAGTTGAAAAAAAAAACTCAACCAAAAGTTGCTATGCAAGTTATTCCAGGCCTAGTTTTAGTTTTTCCTGACGTTGTTTAATCCCTCAGAGTTTATGCAAAGAATGTAAGATGAAAAATTCAGCTGGAGTTGGAAATACCATTTATCTGTGATGATACAGATAAATGTGTGCTCTGTTGGAGGGACTGGTGACAGATTTTGGGAAGGAAAAACAGGTAAATGTTCAGCTTTGGCTGAAGTTCCTTGTTCCCAGTTCCTCATTTAACTGAATTTATAAGGGATTTTTTCCTATCAAGTATTAATTGGGTGGATTCTCACTTAATAAATTGCACCCAATAACCCACAAGTATTTTACCCTTATATAATTTTGCTTTTATTTATGGCTTAAACAGAGGTAAAATCTTTTAGACATTTATAAGATTGTAATCTCAGGTGACCGATAATCATTTTACCCCATCAATAGAATCTAACATAACTTTTGAGTGATTTGAGGTTTGCTTTAGGTTTAGCAAATAAATTGGCAGTTTTGGTGTGGTAACAAAAATAAATCCAAGATTCCTTTTGAAATACAACTGGTAGTTACATGTGTTTAATATTGTACTCAAGTCGGCACTCAACTTTTTTTTTTCTAAATAGCACTGATATAAGTCAGTGTAACAAAAAGCCACTTTTGGTGTCCCCAACTACATTTCTGTTGCTCTTCTTCACTGTTTTTCTAGGTTGTGAATGTTTAGCTCTATATTCAGCTGCCTCTAGAGGAAACTGCCACTTTCCATTCCTGGTTTGTTCCTTTGAGTGTTCCTAAAAGTCTTGTTTTCCCTAATCTATTAATTCCCACCATAAGGCCCTGCGGAGACCTTAGAGCACCTCCCAGTGCCTAAAGGGGCTCCCAGGGAGCTGGAGAGGGACTTTGGGCAAAGGCTTTGAGTGATAGGACAACAAGGAATGGGTTCCCATTGCCACAGGGTGGGTTTAGACTGAATACTGGGGAGAAATTCTTGGCTGAGAGGGTGGTGAGGCCCTGGCACAGGTTGCCCAGAGAAGCTGTGGCTGCCCCATTCCTTGGAAATATTCCAGGACAGGTTGGACAGGTCTTGGAGCAACCTGGACTAGTGGAAGGTGTCGGAGTTGGAAAGAGATGACCCTTAAGGTCCCTTCCAAACCATTCTAGGGCTTGACCGCGAGTGGCGACGCATGACAGGCTTCGGGAAGAACGCGCGTGAGGGCGGTAGCCGCGTTCCCAAAAACCCTTCTCGGCCTGTGGAAGCAGCGACTGCGCAGCTACCGCCCGTTCCCGCTCCCTTGGGATCGCTTCTCCCGCCCTCGGCGCCCCGTCGCCGGGAACCCGGCGCTCCGCCCCGCCCCGCCCCGGGGGCGGCACAGGCGGGCCGGGCAGCGCCGCAGCCCCCGCTCCGCTCACACCGGGCGGCAGCAGGGGCCGGGGAAGGTGAGCGGCAGCGGGGCCCGGCGGGCAGCGGCGGTGTGGGGAGAGGAGTGTGGGGGGGAGGGAAGGCTTTTCCCGGGAACGGCGGAGGTTTGGCTTGGCAATGTGTGTTTACGCCGTTTTTAGGGCGGTGGTGTTTTGCCCGTGCCCGGGGCTGTCCTGAGTCACGGCGGCGGAGCGGCCGCACCGCACTGCGCTAACGCGGGGCCGGGGCGCTGCGGGCACCCCTCGAGCGGCCCCGGAGAGCCAGGGAAGGGAGCCGGGGGCACCTGCGGGGGGTCTGGGCACGGGAACGAGTGACCTGGGCAACTGCGCAGCCCGCTGCTCCCCGCAGGCGTGGGGCTCGTGGTGCTGTTCCCTGGTCCCCGCAGGAATGGGGCTTTGTTGTGATGTTTCCTGGTTTCCGCAGGGACGGGGCTCATGGTGCCGTTTTCCTGGTTCCCGCAGAGATGGAGTTTGTGATCCTGTTCCTTGGTCCTACAGGGATGGGGTTTTTGGTTCTGCTCCCTGGTCTCCAGGGATGGGGTTTTTGGTTCTGCTCCCTGGTCTCCACAGGGATGAGGCTTGTTGGTCCTGTTCCCTGGTCCCCGCAGGGATGGGATTTGTGGTCCTGTTCTCCCATTCTCTGGTCCCCACGGGGATAGGGTTCATGGTCCTGTTCTCTGGTCCCTGCAGAAATGGGGCTTGTGGGGCTCCCATTCTCTGGTCCCCACCAAGATGGGAATGGGGCTCCTGGTACTGTTCCTCTTTTCCCTGGTCCCTTGCAGGGATGAGACTCGTGGCCCTGTTCCCCTTCTCTGATCCCCGCAAGGATGGGGCTTGTGGTCCTTGTCCCCTGGACATCCTGCAGGAATGGGGTTTGTGGTCCTGATCCCTGGTCCCTGCAGGGATTGGGGCTCGTGGTGCTGTTCCCTTTTTCTTGCCCCTTTCTGTCGTAAATTGTGATTTATGGTGGCAGTAGCAGCAGGTTTGTCCGCCTGCCCTCTCCCAGGTGGGACTGCAGAGAAATTCTGTTTCACAACGACGCACTGAGCCTTTCATTGCAGTTGTTGTTTCTTGTCATTGAAGTGGGTTGGATGCTTGGGTTAAAAAAGCAATTTAGAAAATTCAGTCTAGGAAATGTTTTTGGCTTTATTTCTTTTAAGCCGTGATGTGAATTGCTGTCTCTATATATTATTTTATTTTTTTAAGCTAAAGTGTTCCTGTTTTTAAGCTAAAGTTTTCCTCCCTGTCATTCTGGAGTACAGAAACAATTACTCATTTCACAAAAACAGACTGGTTGAATTACTACTGGCCCTGATGATTTTTATTCATTTGCCTTATATTTATTCTGGTCATGACTTGGTTTTGCTAAAAGGCGAGACTGTTTTCCCGTGCTGACACATTGGGTGACTGAGGACTCCTGGAAGATGGAGAGATTCCCAGGGAGGTTCTGTTTGCTGTCCAGAATGGCTCTTGCTGTAACCACCAGACCAACAGCCCTTCTGCAGATTCACGTCACTGTGGGATGAGCCTGTGGCCTTGAAGGGCTTCTTTTGCAAAGTTGTTTACCCCAGAAAAATCAACTCATCTTGCACATTATGGTTATGTTTTTCTTAGTTTTTCTGCTCTGCTGCGGGTCATACAGACAGGAAAAAAAAGGTAGTAGCCCTTTTTTTTTTTGTTGCATTTTTTATTTTGTTAGACACAGGTTTTTTGTTGTTGTTGGATGGGATTTTTTTTTTGTCAGTAGGAAAATTAAAAAGGGTTGAGAAGCATTTAAATATTGTTTTGCTATAAAACCATCTTTTCAGTCTTCTGGGAGAAAAAAACTCCAACCTAGCATGGTTATGGCTGCATATAGAAATAGCTTCAAGCAGAATTAACAGGGTCAAGAGCAGTGATGTGATGATTTTATCATGTGTAAAACTTGTTTTCTGAATACCTTTAATATTCTGGGACTTTCAGTCCCTCTTGGGCTTTGAAGACAAATATAAAATCACGCCCTCCTAGCACAAGTATGGTCCCCCCTGTCCCCTCTGTGCCTGCTTGATGCCTTCTCTGAATATCCTGCTCTGCAATAGCAGAGATTTTTTAGTGGGAGCTCTGATTGCAGTTCAGACTCTGTGCAGAAATCTGTCTAATAACTCCTGCTTTGGAGCTGCCTGTGTTCAAACGAAATCCTGCCCTTCCCATCTCCCTGCTGCTCATGGATTGCAGCAGTCATGGAGACCTGAGCCATCGCTGCAGGCACTCGGTGGGTTATTGAATATGTCAGTCCCTCAGGGAGAGGGAGAAATTTTGGGAGAGGACAGGCAAAAGCTCCTTTAGAACAGCCAAACATCTTGCAACACCATGAGAGAGAAGAAAGGAGCGCAGTCTGCCTCCAGGGTTATTGGGGAATTGCTGTGAAAGAAAAAGCATTTGAGACATAAATGGCCTTTTTTTTGTTGTTGTTAGGTGCATTTGTAGCTGTGAGGAATAGGGAGACCTGTTGAATGGTGTAATCAGAAAGGAGAAATGAGACCCATCTGAGCCTGTCAGGGCTCAAATATCAATTCTCAGAATAAAAATCCCGTTCTCAGAATAAAAATCCTCTCTTGGAAAGTGAAGTTATTTTTCTCTCTTGTCTCTTCCTATTTCTCCTGGCCAATGCTTCCAGTTCCATACTGAAGTCTCGAAGTCTGGATTCCTCACTGGGGATTTTGCTAGTTCCATGTGGCTTTTAAATATAATTAACATGTAACATCTCTTTATGCCTTCAAACTAGGGAGGAAGCATGACCAAGATGAACTTCATCCTGTTAACCGCCTTCATTGTTCTGGTTGCTTTTTGTAGTTTTGGTGAGTAGAAGGGAGGGACCTTCCTATGTAATGTTGTGACAGGGGCTGAGAAAGTCATGGCAAAATGCCAGAGAAGGAAAAATAGCCTGGATTATTTCATACCACTTTGGGGAATGACAGTGACCTTTGAAACAGGGCTTAGTTTCTCTCTTAGTTTCTGATTGTCTTGGGTCAGAAGAGAGAATCAGGATGTGATGCTGCTTAAAACAGCAACAGACTGTGGTGGTTTGCTGCTGGAAGACTGGGTGATTTGGAAACCAGTTTGTTTATGAGAGAGAGAGATGAAATAAAATAGGGATAGAATAAAATTGTGCTGAAAGTGTCATTGCCTGTCCTTTCCTGCCTGGAAAAGGCAGTCTTTTAAGAGCAGATAAAAGAAGCAAAAATTTAATACCTTGTTCTGCAGGCATATAATGGTGCTTTTAAAAATGACATGAGTACATGCTTCAAAATCTGCCTTTCAGAATTGCCAGTTTTGATTTGTACAACTGACATAAGCTCGATTTTAGCTGAAGTCTTGAGTTTAATAATTTTAGCTTGAGTTTAATAACCAGGCATTTGTTTTGTGACAGTTAGATGCAGACAGTGATTATTATTTTTTTTTCATTTTTAATGCTGCTGCTGTCTCAGTGCTTGATTATTCAGTAAAGATAAACCCTTGTTTTCTTAGGTTCTACCCTAAGATGTTACCACTGCGAGAACAGCCCTTCCTTGTGCAGGTCCAACAGCACTTGCTTAACGAATGAAGATACTTGCTTGCAGATGAAATTTGGTATGTATGGTGTCCCACAGACCTAAAATAAACACAACTTGTATCAGTTTTCATCACCTGTGCATCTCTAATCTGGCCTTAGTATGCATTTTTAAGCCTCACTCAAAAGAAGGTTGCAAATCCTTTTGAAGGTCATGCTTATATCGAAACAACTGATAATGTAATGATGATTTAGGCAGTTGATTTATAGTTGTATAAGCATATATACAGATGTCTGTATATCTAGATTTAAGAAACAAACAAACAAAGAAACAAACAAAAACCCACCCAAAGGAGCTGGAAAAAAATAGGAGACGGCACTGACTTTAAAATACAAACTCTTTGCCCTGAATTTGTTGTGCTTTAAGAACAGATAAAGAATGTGCAGCCCACAAAATACACCTAAAGATGAAGACTCTGTTGTTTATGAATTGTCACTACTAAAATAAATTCACTTTTCCTGAGGGTGAAGGAATCCTCACAGACTCGCAGAATGGTTTGGGTTGGAAGGGACATTCAAAGATCATCTGGTCCCACCCCCCTGCACTGAGCAGGGACATTCTCAACTAGAGCAGGTTGCTCAAAGCTCTGTCCAAGCTGACCTTCAATGTTTCCAGGGAAGGAGCGTCCACCACCCCTCTGGACAACCTCTGCCAATGTTTCACCACCCTTATGTGCTCTTCAAGCTCTATCTCCTGCATATTCTTCCCTGAAAGGGCTGTCGAGCCCTGCCACAGGCTGCCCAGGGTGGTGGTGGAGTCACCATCCCTGGGGGGATTTAAAAGCACAATTTATTGAATCCAACATCTGCATTTCTCTTGGATTGCTGGTGATAAATGCAGGAACTGTGGAGTAGCTCCATGGAGCGCTAACAACACCATTGCAATCACAAGCTTAATATCCCAGATCCCCACTCAGCATAGCTGAGGGTGCAAGACTTAGCAAAAGGGGTCCCTTCTGCGGAGGGTGAGGGGGACAAACCCACCCACCAGTCCCTGCAATTTCATGTCTCATCCCCCAGTTATTTTCTGTGCATTTTACACCTTATTAACCACTGTTGTGCAAAGTGCTGTGGGTGGGAGTGTGGTCAAACCTTCCCTGCCTTTGTGGGCACGTGGTAAGGGTTATTTCTTGGTAGGAGGTGAACAAAACATTTGTGGGTATCAGGTGTGAGGCTGCAGAGCTTCCACCTCACTCCACATTCATCCCTGATGCCATGGCAACACAGACCACCAGACCTCCATCCAGTTGCTGTGTTTACACCATGTCACATATTGAGCTTTGCATTTTCTCCAGTGTTTTGTGCTTCCAACACCAGGCAGTGCTTTTCTCTTTGTACCAACAATGGTATTGCTGTCAATATGCTCTCAATCTGTTTAATTTATTTTTTTTTGTAGGTAAATTGAGAACTTTCTCCTGCTGGAAGTTTTCCCAGTGCAAAATGAATGAAATTGCCGAATTCTTCCAGCTGGATAATTTTGAATTCTTCTGCTGCCAACACGACCTGTGCAATGAGGGGGCCATTACTGGGGTTAACAAAGCAGCCTTCAGTGTTGCCTCTGTAATGGCCATGTTATGGATGCTCCTGTAATAATCCTGATTCCTATGCTGTACTTCCAAGCTAAAATTACACAAAACCATTAACTCTTTTCTATATTGTACTTCTCACATTTTCAGTTCCTATCTGTGGGCAGAAACATTACCTTTCCATTCTAAATTCTGTTTCCTGAGGTTTTATCTGTTAAATCACTGTCTCTACTCACGGGAAGGAGATGTGTGCTGTTACCAGTTACTGAGGTGTTTTGATCTATCCCCATATTCATAGGGAAGAGAACTTATTAGGAAGTAGTGTTATTATGTGGAGAATTGGGGCAAACTCCAGTGGGTGGTGTGAAAGAGAAGAAACACTACAGTTTTTCTGCTGGAAACCATCATATTTTTACTATCCCATAAACTGTAATTATTGGGTGGCATTTCTGTGGGGTTTGGTTTGTTTTTCTTTGGATTTGCGCTCACCACAAGAAGTGTTGGCTCATAAGTATGACCTTGCTGCAGGCTTCTGAGGATGGAAATATTCAGTTTAAAGTAATGTAGACTCTTTGTTTCCATCACTGTAACTTTTTTTTTTAAACAAGCCAATGATATAACCTTGTCAAGTACTGTTATTTTGAGAGAAAGCATCTACATTTCTTAAGCCAAAACCAAAATAATGCTGTAAGTGAAGAACACTTTTCCCTTTTTTTTTTTCTTATATATATTTCTGTGAGCATGTAGACAACATGTGCTGGCTTCTTTTTTTATTTTCCTCATGTGATATCCATGCCTAGGATTTTAACTGAGCATGTGCTTTGCACTGAGTATTTATTGGTATACTGAAAATTGATTATAAAATGCTAAAGAATTGAAATGGCACATCTAGTTTACTTTCCCACCTAGTTGGGTTTTGGTGACAACAGTGACATGTAAACTTAACCTTTCAAGCTTCCACCTAAGAGTATTAAAACCTTGCAGAACTTTATTTTTTTGACTTTTATGCAACTCTATAAATGCCAATGCACAGTATAAGTGTGTTTATATAGCATGAATAGAAGCTGCTCAGTTTGGATGTGTGAGAGGTCTGGAGCTGGAATAGTCCGTGGTGGCCTTTGATACATCTCTGGTACCTGGGGACCCTCTTGGTCAGGTATGATGCCAAATTCTCCGTTTTCTCTTCTGGAGCTGTTGATATGTCCCTCCCAGAGTTGTGGTCCACTGCCAATGGAATATCCTCTTCTTGAGGACCCTCTGCAGGGTGCCAGTGATGCCAGTTCACCCAGGCAGGACGAGGGCGTTGCTCCATATCCACGGTGTGCTCTGCGACGTGTCTTTTGGTTAAGCTTATCATAGCTGTGAGAGTGTCCTGGGATCTGTCCTATCACTCCAAATATGGAAGTCATCCTGTCTTTGATTAATAAAAATGTCAAAAAAGAATATGTGGAGTGAGCGTGTGGTGATTTATCAGCCTGGTATTTACAGCTGGATACAACTCCAGTCATTTCCACGCGAGGTGCATCCAGACTTCCCATCCAGAGACTCTCAGCAAGTTGCAGGTAGACTTCTCTCCTTCCTTCTTCTTATTTCCCACCTGATTAACAAAAACAGACACTAGAAGATAGTAATTTCTGCACAGTGACCAAACTCAGGCTCGTTTTAGGTGAAAAAGTATTAAAGCACTGACTCAGTGTAAAGGGGGGAAGGTTTGTAGCAGATTGGTGTCTTTTGTTGGACAAGCTGATAGTTCCTTATGCTTAAATCATCTTGGTTGCAGCATTTTTTCTCTGCTGTATAGTCAACACCTCTCTTGATGGTGGCACTTTTTAGCTTGTTTTATTGCTGTATGGTCTGCATATATAAAATATTCTGCTTTTTTAATTAGTGCAAACAGTAGCTCTGTATTTTGTCTGAGTTCAAACAATCATTTTTAATATTTTATTTATAGCCTTGAACACTTTTTGTGTCTAATTGATAATATTTCTCCTTCCTTCCTCTTCTAGAAGCAGTTTTGAGCAGTAGAAGGCCACTTTTTTTGTTAAGATGAACAGCAACATTGTTTAATTCCTGTTAGGTTTGCATTTTCTGAGCCTGCAATGGGCTGCCTGATGAGCTCTCCTGCAGACTGTGGAACAGTGACTGCTCCTTGAATTTTGGCTCTTCCGCCACTGCTGCTGTGTCACGTCCAGATTTCATGGCCAGTCCTCAAAGACGGGTGACCAGAGCCATTAAAATCTTAGATGAAATACTGGAATTTGATCTAAAATTCCATTTAGTTATGGTAAGACAGTCTAGTGGAAGAGCAGCAGGACCCCCAAGTCCTCTTCTGCCAACTGGTTAGCTCCCAGCACCTGCTGGTGCTTGGAGTTATTCCCAGTCTTTGGGGTGGGTCTCACAAAATGGAGCTTGAACCCCAGGGACTCCTAACTTTAGGCCACCCTCAGTGGGAAGTGCAGCTGCCAGGTATTTAAGACACAGGATAATGCAAGAGAAGTTCAGGATGACCTTCTGTATCACTGTGCAAAGGTGTCTCTTGCCCTCTGCAGTGAGTGCTGGGGAACTTGCCACTATTGTCTGGGTTGTTCTGGTTTCATTTTGTAATTATCTAAATGGTTTGCTCTGCTCTGAATTAGAGGCATAATTCAAACCTCAGCCTTAGCCATTTACCTCTGAGTGTGCTTTTTATGCCAATACACATAATTTATATACTAATGGCCCTCTAATCATCAAATCTAATAATCAGAAGATGATTAGATGATCCCTGCATCTACTTCTCGATATTCATTGCTGTCATAACCAGTAGTCCCTGTTTTTTTTGGGTCACAGGTTACACAGGAATAAGAAGAAGGAGGTAACAAATGGAAGGGGTAGCAGCAGCAGAAATTCATTCTTGTGACCTGTCTTTACCATTAATTCCTCTCTCAAGCCCTCATCCTGCTTTCTGCCTTCTGCATAGTGGTAACCAGCTGTCTTTGACTTGAACTTGGGCATGGAGAGCTTGGAATTTTCATGGTACTGGTAGGAATGTGGGGCTGATATACTGGGTTGATAGGAATTTGGCTTCATCCTGTGTGAAGTCCTACTCTGGTTTTACCAACCCTTATCAAAGATGAGGTGGGATGTCTCCATGTTATTTCAGGATGCAGGATACTGTGGAAAGGAGCAGATGCGTGGGAGAGAGCAGACAGGCAGAGCAAGCAATTTCCTCCCACTGCTATTTGGAATGAGAGGAAAGAGGAGGCTGACCAGTGAGCAGCTTTATTTTGTAAAAAGGGAGAGGAACTGCTAAGATAATAAAATAGTTCCAGTAGAGAACTGCACATTAAGTAACTCACTGTTGCACTAACTGAGGCATCTGGATACTGCTGTTATATAAATATTAAATGCATTTAATAACAATGGTGTTCTTCCAGCTGGAAGAGAGTTTAATGTGTCTCTGAGGGGCTTGGATCTCTCTGCTAAATACAGTCAGTTCCAGGGTTGGCATTAGAGCAAGGGAGTTTGGCTGTGCCTAAACATCCAAGAGAGCATTGTCTGCAAGATCCCTATGTCCTGTTCAGGCAGAAATAAGCACTTTTTGACTCGACACAATGTTAATACTGCACTAATTAGGGCACTGCTAACACCATTCTGCATTTGTCTGTGGGATCCCTGAAAGAAGGACCTTGTAATTTCTACTCCCATCTTCCCAAGAATAATTTATATACTGGGATAAAATCAAGACCCGCAGATGATATTATCTTTATGGGTTTATATTCTGTGTTGATCATTACAGTATGACAACTTACTGCATAGGAAAAACTGTCCTGGAGCCCAGAAAAGGGCCTGCCTTAAAAATGCTTTTGGTTTCTTTCTTGTAAATGGAATGAATCAAAAAAAAAAAAAAGTATTTGGAGCAAAGTTTCCCTCCTGATTAACAAAATCTCTGCATGTTATGCAATGTTGGTTCTATTTAAGTGTTTAGGAGTCTTGCATTGATTTAGATGCTTCCAAATCCAGATCCCAGCCCTGTTCTGAGTTATTCATGGCACACTACTGTTGTTCAGGAATAACAATTTAATTCCTCACTGCACAGGGTTGGCTTGATGCTTAATACAATTGAAACCAGCCACGTACACCATTTTGATGGCTAAAGATGAGAGTGAAGCATGTGCACTCCCATTTTCTCCTATTTCAGCTATTCGGAGATGCTGCTTTGGGGCAACTTTGGAAAAAGATGGTGCTATGGAGGTACTGCAGGATGGGGATAAAATTACAAAGGTTACAGGTTGAATAGATGGATGTTGTGGTCAGATTGACTTTGGAATTTGTCTGGGAGGCTGCTGTGAACGAAATTAATTGGAGCAGGAAATAGTGCAAACATGACTGTCTGCCTTGTGCTCTGCTAGGTGCGTGAGGAGCACAGTGCAATAATGAGAATATTGGCTTAAAACTTTCCATTGTTTTAAGGATCCAAGTTTCCTCTGGGTTTCATTAAAATGCACAATATTTTTGAATCACTCACTAGCCCAGCAGTGCAACAAGGTGTTTATTCCCCCATTTATATCCCACACAATCCTTATTCTCCAGGTGATTCTCCAGGAAGGGCTCTGTGTCCAAGCCTGCAGTGCTGGAGTTCATTCCATGCTCAGACTCCTATTTCCAGAGATGCCAATGTCTTCCAGAGAATTTCACACATCCATCATCAGCTGACATGCCACTAAGTGGTCCAGGTTTGGTGAGAACATGCACAGCTCAGTATAATCATTTAGGTTGCATCCCAAAAAAATGAAGATAAGAGTCTGCAGCGTTGCACTAGGAAAGATTAAAATTATTAAAATGACAAACACATCTTGAAATCTAATTTCTTGTCAAGTCTGATGGGTTTCTTCCTTCCTGCTCCCAGTCATGTTAATGTTGTAGGCTCCTGTAAATTAAGGTTTATTCTCTGTCTGTGGTCTATAGGATGAAGTGATGCTTGTCTGGGGAATGCTAGGGCTGTAGCCCATAATTCAGTGCCAGATACTGCTGGAAAGCTGCAGTTTGCACACAGCTAAAATGACTATCTAAAAGATTGCGGAAGACAAAATACAAAAGCTGCTGCTGTCAGATATGATGTACAGCTTTTGTACTTGTATGTTCTACACCATAGAAAGATGGAGGTGGTTTTCTTTTTTTCTGCTTAGAAAAAGGATTTTCAATCCATTCCTCTCCCTGAAAGCTAGATCAATAAAACTATTGTTATGAAAATTGCTCTCCTAACTATATAGCAACCAGTTTTTCTAGTATGAAAGTTTTAACTTTATTTTTTATATATATGTATATATATAAAATTCACATTATACACTGCAATGTAATGAGGTGGTGGAATTTTACTGGAGACTTTGGCATTGTTCAGCACAGGCCAGTTGTGAATTTTTGGGATGCTGTGCACCTATACCTTTACTAAGAGGTACTTTGAGACCACAACTGAATGAAACTGGGTCTCTCTTCAGGAATTTTTTTCAGAGTCATTCACTTTTCCCTAATGATGTTTATACACATTGATGAGGTCCCCTCTCAGTCATCTCTTGAAGCTGGACAGCCCCAACTCCCTCAGCCTTTCCTCATAAGAGATGCTTCAGTCCCTTAATCAATGTTGTTGCCCTGAATTACCTTGATCTCATTTTTTAATTGTCTCGGAGGGTCATTTTTTATTTTTCCTTGGGTTACATTTTTGTTCTTCATAACTTGTAATGTTTTGCTTCTGATGGAGCTGATTTCTCTACCTTGCTAAAATAATTACAGCTGAACCTGCTTGAGACAGAGGCACTTAGAAAATGGGGAAGTTTCAGGTTCCTAACCCTTATTACAGTCAGATTCCAATTAACTTCTCTGTTACAAATCATGCAGTGTTAGCTCACTTCACAAAGGAATACTTACTGTTTGGTATAAAAGACACATTTAGATGGAATATGGAAAGTTGACATTACTTTATTCAGTGTTGAGGTACACGGGGATCACTCCACAAAACATGTACATCGCTTATCAAACCTTTTAATTATTTACACATTTCAGCAAACACAGGAATTAGTTCAATGGCTTACAAGTCACATAGTTCTCTTTGTTCATTAGTATTCTATCTTCTATCAGTTATCGGTTTCTTGCTTCTCATGCTAGTTAGTCCACATTTTCAGTCTTTTTATTACCAGTCTTCCTGTTATCTTTTTATTATCTTTTTCCCAGATAGGGCATCTCTGGTTCATGTAACGTGTGTCTTCGTGGGAACTGCATTCTTGGTGTCCAGGTCTCAACAATAAATAAATAAATTCCTCTCCCAGGTCTAAAAGAAATGAAGCACATCAGGCCTTAAACTTTCAATTTGTTTTTCTAACGTACGGACGCCCCCCAGATCTTGTCATCTTGCATTAAACAAGAATATCCCCCTGCTGCTGCACAGGTTCCTTTTTAAAGGGATACAATTTGTTCGGTGACAGGTGTTAAATCTCATCGCGTTTTTCACAAAGCGACGCGTGACCACCTGAGGGCAGCACAGGCCCGGTGGGTGGAGGAGCGACACAACATATAATACACAGCAATGTGTAGGAGACGTGTGGAACTCGTACGGAGGGTCCCTGTTATTTTCACGAGAAGGAAGTTTAGGAATAACGCGACATAAATACGGTAAAAATCCCCAAAAGCCGTGTGGGAGGCGGGCAGTCCTCCGGGCCGCCAGGGGGCGCGGCGGCGCGGGCGGTGGCGGTGCCGCTCCCGGCGGGGCGCGGCGGAGGCTGCGGGGCCGCAGAGGCGGCGGCGGGGCCGCACCGGGGGCTGGGCGGGCTCGGGGCGCTCGAGGGGCTCGGCCGCCCCTCCGCCGCCCCGCAGGTGAGTCCGGGCGTGGGATAAATCCCTGCCCGGCTGAGCCTCGGCCGGTGTGGGTGGAATCCCTCGGGGAAAGGCGCGGGGGGGGGGTGGGGTGGGGTGTTGAAGTGCTCGGGGGTCGTGGACCCCCAATCCCATGTGCTGCTGGAGCCGGGATGGGAATGATGGGAGTGATGGAAATAGCTCGTTCTGTTTCTGTCTGCCTCCCATGCACCTCCGCTGCTGTGGTCTGCCCTTAGAAAATAGTGCTTCGATTGTATGTTATTTTTATTATATGTCTATATGAAATAATACGTATTTATTATAGAAATTAATATAAATAATATGTATCACCGAACTACTCTTAAAATTGTTATTTTTGTTATTTATCGGTTTTATTATTTATTGTTATTTTTATTTATTTTTTATCTTTATAAAATATTTAATCTATAAATAAAAATGTATATATTATTGAATCAATATAAATACTAATGCATATTATTATTAAATTATTATGAATAATAATTTATACTATTATAAAATAGTATATATTTTATATATACTGTATAGTATATATTATATATGCTAAATAGTATATATTTTATATATATATTTATACTGTTATATACTATTATTCTTTAAATGTGGTCAGTGTGATCAGGATATAGTGCTTGTAACAGCTACATAAATATATTAGTATATTTTTACAGAGTGTGTGTGGTTTGGTTAACACAGCTCCAGTTTGTACTTCTTGCCTATATGTCATATGTTCATGTAGATTTTGCTCAAGATTTTGCCCAGGTTTTGGCCAGGAGCTCTTAGTTCATACATGACACAGTTCTTTTGAAAACAAATTTGTCTTGTTCAGCAGAAGAACCAACATCCAGACAAGGGTTAAACCAAAAGTGTGCAGATACGAGGAGAAAATAATTCTATTAAAATGGTTTGCTTTCAGTGGGCGTGTTCACAGCAGAGAGTTTTTCCAGGAAATGGATTTAAAATAATAAAAGACTTAGCTGGGATTTTACACGCTCTGTTTTTCTGCTTGTAGAAGAGAAGGAGGAAGGGAACTGCCCTTATATTCCTTGGTACTGAGAGGGGCAGAGTTCTCCCTCAGTGATTTCTTCCACAGTCTATTTCTGCAAGAGAAGGGGGAAAGGTCCTTCCTTAACAGCTTGATGGTGAGAACTCAAATAAGTGCTCTTCGAAGGCATTTTTTTATCAATATGATTTTGGAATAGATGTGTGAAAAGCTAGACAAACACCAGGAGTTCTGTGAGAGTCAGAAGACTGTTCCTCTGCCTGGGTAGTCACCCGGAGAGGGATTTGTAAGATTAATGTTCAGTGTTTTGCCATGTAGTTGGTCACCCTGAGCTGTGGGACTTGTGTGAGTGCTGCACAATGAGCTGCTGCCCAAATCTGTATGTGCCCCTTGTGCTGGGCCCTGTGGTATCTGACTGAGGGGAGGAAGGTGGCTGGAAAGTGCCCAGGTGCATAATACCTTGTTAGGTTTTCTTTAGTTGGATTTGGCTGCAGCTGGTATTGAATGAATATGAAGGCAAAGCTGCCACTGGGACTTTTCTTTTTTGGTAACGTCCTGTTGTGATAAGAGCTGAAAACTCACTTGTACTTTCAGCATCAGGAGAAACTTGTTTCGTAAAATTAAGTGGCATCTGTTGTATCTCATGGAATTTGTGGAAGATAAGATTATCCTGCTGTTCTTCAGTAAGGAGATCGATGGCCAGGAGTGTGTGGTGGATGCAGGGAATGCATCTTACATGCAGCAGGGCATGTAAGATGAGCAGGATGAAGGGCTGGCAGTAATGTGAAACCTTGACAGTGAGAGCGAGCAGCTTGAACTTGAAGAAAAGCAAATATCTGTCATCGAAACCTTCAGAGAGGAGAGCCACAGAAAATTTGGACTCCCTGTTTCTCTTATGCCTGGTGCCTGAGAGTGTCCTAGGCACAGTCTACCAGAGGAAGGGAAATGGGGATCAAAAACTTACCTGAATTGAGTTTAGATGTCCTTCAAGGAGAAGGGATCAAGTTGAGTGGTCCAGGAGCTTTAACTTCTTGTCTGTACCCCAGAAAAACAGGAAAAATACATTGTTGTTGGGTAAGGAAAGCTTGGTCAGTTTTATTTCCCAGCATGATCTGGAAAACTTGTCAAAATTCAGTGTCACTGGTGTAAATAACTGCTCCTTTCTGCTGCGTTTTTAAGGTGTTCGGGTAGGAATGCTGGCAGGTGAAGCAAACAAAATGATTGCATCAGTCAGGGCTGGAAATGAGCTAAAAAATTCATAAATGAAATACAAATGCACCACCATGTTACATCTAGTGAGTCACTGTGTCCTCTTTGTACCCGGGTAACCCTTTTATGTGTGTGGAAATGAGCTTTTCACTGAGAACAGGTTTGATGTTACAGCTCTGGAGTAGTTGTGAGAGGAGTTTTTTACTTACAGGTTCTGTAATTCCCATCCCCAAGCCCATGGTTTTAATGTTAGGAAAGATCCCTGGAGAATCCAGTTTGGCCTTGGAGGTGATGTGGGCCATAGATTGCAACCTGTGATTCCTGAGTTTAGCTTGGAAGTGCTAAACAGCTTTAAATGCAGCCTCTGCTATCAAGTCTGCATTCTTTTAAAGATAAGACATGTGCTAATGTTGATTATAAATTGCTCTCCAAATTCAGGGTTGGCCTGGGAATGCCTATTTCAAAAGTCTCCAGTACAGATGACAAAGGACACATGATTTTCCTCTGGGTGTTGCTGTGTGAGAGGGAGAATTACTGAGCAGGTGCGGTGCTAGTTGTGTTTTTCAGATGTGCAGCAGTCACAACCATTAAAGCAGTTGGTTCTTTAGTGGTTTGTAGCTTTCTGTATGATTTCTTAGAAATCCACACTATTTTCCTGCAGTGACAGGCAGTGTTTAAGGTCAGGTTAAATATTAGCAGACTATATGTGGTTTGTATCTTCTATTTATATGTTGGAGAAGCAGCTGTGCTGAATGATGAAGACTTTTTATGGATTATTTTTGGTAGTAGTGACGTTCTACTGCCCAGCAGTTTTTAGAAAAGGCATATTACACATATTTCATACATGATGTCATTATTTCTCAACAACTGGTAACATGGTGGAGATCAGAGGTGCTGTCAGAGTGAACAAATGAGTTTCAAGCATTTCACAATGAAGTACATAGGGAGAAGTCTGAATTAATTACAGCTCTCTGAGAGTCTCTGTTACTTACTGTGCTCTTATTTCATTTCTGTTTTCAAAGCCATCGTGGAGCTATGTGGAAATGGGGTAGTGGAGATGATTCTCCATCCAAAACAGTAGTAAGTGCTGAATTACTGTTAATATCTTAAGAATTTAATTTAACTTTTCTTATACTAATCATATGTATTTGCTCTGTTATAAAAGAGTTGTTTGACTAGCTTTGCCATGACAGTTCTAGGACTCTAAAAGTCAGGTTGTGTTCTTGTTTCTTATCTACTTGGTGTTTAATCTCTCATGCATAACCCAGCTGCTGTATTCCTCTTCCCTCTGCTTATCTTGCCTTGAGGAAACATCTGTAGGAATTATATAAGCTTTAGCCCAAGTGTATTTCTGTGTAGAGTATGTTCAGTATCAATATTTTATTGATATTTATTTTATCTCCCAACACTGTTGGTTGTCACAACACAAATACAATGAATGAGGAAGTTCAGTTTTAGATACCTGGAATGCTTTGATGATTTTGTTGTAATTCAAACTAATATTCCTAAAGCAGTTTTCAAGATTTACAGTTCTATGTGAGGATCAAACTTGCTAAAAATGGCCTGTTGTAGGGATATATAGTAAATGTAAGTTTTAATATTTAATAAGATTTGCTGAATTTAAAAAAAACCCCAAACTCAAGACACCAGCTGCAGGCTTTTTGAGGTTGTCTGCAGAATTTTGTTTGATCCAAGCACAATTAATCCCTGCAGGCTGCAGGCTCCCAGGATGCAGGAAACATGTCTGTGATGGATTTGACTGAACAGCTGACAAGCACTGAGCAGCTGGTGGCACAGCTAAAGGAGCTTGTCAGGGAGAAGGATGCTGAGCTGCAGAATAAAGACCTTCAGTTAAAGGTACTGAGTGTGTGTTCTGTCAAAAAGATTATTTAAAAGACCCCTTCAGTCCTGTTTATAATGTTTTTATAGATAAAATCTGTTACAGTAGCTCGAGGAGCATGGTCACAGGGAGCTGTTATGGTTTCTGGACATTGCTGCTTTTTCCCAGCATGTGTTTTGTTCCAGGATTGAACTAGGAAGAATTTATATCTAATATCCTAAAGGTTTTTTTGGGGGTTGTTATTCTTTTCTCTGTTTTTTTAAACACTCATAAGGTTGGTCTGTTCCTACAAGACTTATTTTTCCACTTTTTATAGAATACCTTCTGTGGTTGTGAACAGCCAAGTGTTAAAATATTGAATTTTTTAAAATTCCACTGTGAATTAAGTAATCTCTCTAAACAAAATGAAATGAACTTGTATAGTATTATAAAATATTATGAATCAATATTATTATAGAAAGTATAGTATTTTGTCTTCCTTTTTGCATAAAAAAATAATTCTTCTTTTTAAAAAATCAAGTCCAGAACCTGTACAGCGATGAAAAAAAATGAAAATTTGTATCATAATGCTCTTCTGTACACTAATAATAAACCATGTGCTGAAAGTTTAAATAATAGAAAGAAAACTTAAATAATGAAAATGAGACATTGCAATGTCTCATCAGGGGAGAGATTTTTTTTTCTTTATCGCTTCAGATTTCTCCCTCTCCTTTTTTTTTTTTTTTTTTTTAATGGAAGCACTGAAGGAAGCAGTTGTCCATGGAGCTAATTTAGTCCTTCATGACTTTGATGTTTGTAGGAGGAGAAGGAATCTGCTGATGCCAAACTTTCCAAGCTGAAGCTGCAGAACAAAGCCAAGGTTGCATCATTAACCTCCCAGTTGGAAGAGCTTAAGAAGCAGTTAGCAGTAGCAGGAGGCTTAGAGGCAAAAGCAGAACCAAAAAAGGTGAGTGTTCTCACATTTTAAACCATATATAATTCCTGTGGGCAGTTTGCCATGCTGGACTCCATGTGGAACCAAAGTTCACATTAGGATCAGGGTGCTGTCAATTCATCTATGTTGCTATTTAATAGTTTTATTTTTCTACAGACATTTAGAAAATGGTACATTCCTTTCAAATTGTTTTAGTAAAAAAAAAATTCTTACTGATCTTCATCTTATTATCAGCTCAAAGTTTTAACACATGTGAATCAGGAAGGAAACATTTTGAGAAGAAATGAAAACCTAACTTATTCCTTAGGAAATGGAAAACTGTCCTTGGTGGCAAAATTTAAATTAAGTGTTGGAATGTTTCATTTAAGTGACAGGTGTTTTACTGTTAACAGAGATCTGTTTGTAGTAACACAGTTGTGCAAGTAGACTTTTACTTCTTCAAAATAGCATATTTGGACTTCATACAGCTTCTAAAATAACTTTAGTGAGGCTTTGGTATTTTTAGGGCATTTGTTTTTTAAAGCAGTGCTGAAAGGGAACAACAACAGCTTGTTGCAGTCCCTAATTGTCCTCAGAAACGTGCAGTGCCATTATTTATGATTCTGATCTATTTTGCTAATAAAACATGCTTAGCAATTGCTCTCGATAACATAATAATAGTGTTTATAACCCAGCAGTTACACCTATGGAAATTAGTCATCAATAATTATCATTAATAATTTAAATACAGAGACTTTTACGAGCTTAATACAAATTCTATGCCTGGTTTGTCCAGCTTCTACATGGAATGTGGAATATATAAGAGAACTGAAACACAAACCATGAGTAAAGCCCACTTTTTCTCACTAATATTATTTGAGTAGGTAGAGGTAAAGAAGCCAGGTGTTACCTGTTAATGGAAAGCAGCCATGTTTTCCCTATTAATGGAATACAAACCTCCCTGGTTTTTTTTCAGGCATCAAAAGATGGTGACCAGGAAAATGCTGCAGCAAATCGTGGGAAAATATTAGTGCTGAGAAGGAGAATTGAAGAACTGGAATCCCAGATCACCCAGAAAAATGAGGAGTTACAAAAAAAGGTAGCATTTTGCATGATACCAAGTGTGTGGCTTTCCACATTTGTGTATAGGATTATGTTTAAATATATTTATTTAAATATGTAGTTAATTCTATGCTACTAAACACATATTTTGAGAGTTTTCTGTTGAGGAGTTTATATGCTACAACTTCCCTGAACAAACGCAGTGGAATTCTCTCATTTTGCCTTCAGTGAGCAGTGAATCCTGAATGAATGGAATAGGATACAGAAAGATGAACTTTGTGGGTATTTAAATCATGTATTTTGAACAAAAATGCTGGCTTGCTTCAGTTTTTCTTGTTGCAAAAATGAGTCACAGCAGGAAGAAATGTAGGCAAGGGCTGATTACATGTGTTCTGTGGACATGACTGTTCTCTCGGGAAGGTGGCAGGAATGTGAGCGTCACAGAGAAAAAGGTTCAGTAAGTAAAGATTATACTTAAAATTGAACCAGTTATACATCTGACTGTAATTTTTTGAGTACCCTAATACAGGCAGTAAGGAAATAAATGCAAAGCAATCACCTGTGCTGTGGATGGAGGCAGAGATCTCAAGCAGTGCTGTGTTTTTCACTTGCAGAGTGTTGAGCTGGAGGCCCAGCGCTGCCGTGGGGCTGAGATGGATTCCACGCTGGCAGAGAAGGAGAAGAGATTGGCTGAAAGGGATGCTTATATCATGGATTTACAGATGGCCTGTGGGGCTGCCAGTGAAATACCCCTGCCCAGTGAAGAATTGAAGGTATATCTGCACCTCAGATATAAACTCTCCGTAGAGGTTTCAAGGAATCGGTGAATTCTGATGCCTCTCTGAAGCACAAATCCTCTGCAATTAATTCGTGGGAATAAAAATTCTTCACTGATTATTTTCATTTATATTTACTTACAGTTTCATTTATCTTTGTTCTGTTGTCATTACCGCTTACACCAATTAGTAGCAACTTCAGAATATGCTGAGAAATTTAATTCCAATTAAAACCCAACCTCAGTTTTGAGTTTAATGTTGCTCTAACTGAGGGAAGGGCTTCATGAGTGCTGTATCTTTTTTTTTTTTTTTTTGGTGTCTATTCTGCTAATTGTCTTCTGGTTTGCAATTTAAAGAATCAGCTAGCAGCTAAAGAGTCATCACTGCAAAGCATGGAGATTCTAGTTCAGAACCTTACCAAGAAGGTTGTAGACAGTGAAGAAAAATGTAGCTTGTTCCAGGAACAGATTGAGAGCCTTAAAAATATTCAAAGCACAGAGAGAGAGTTTTTCCAAGGAAAAGAAGCCTCACATATGAAAAATGTAAGTAAACATATTGTAAAAATATTGATCATTTTTTGTGAGAGAAATTCTGTCTTGGCTGTAGTGTTTAGGAAATGATATTTTTCATTCTAGATAATTTTTGATTAGTGATCTATATAGTGTTCAGATGAAATTGTTAAATAATACTTAAAAATAAAAAAAAAAAAAGTGGAGCTAGGGAGCATGTTACCCACTCCTTGATGTTACCAGGCTCTTTTACCTCCTTTGGAAGTTAAAGCTCAGATTTTAATGTGATGTGTGTGTTTTCTCAGCATTTGAGTTCTACCACATATGAAATTACTCATCTCAGTGTTTCCCACATCACTGGATGTCTGAGTTTATTTAATCTGTAACAAAAATGTTACCTTTGATCCTGAGCAGACCACACCTGTTCAGCAGCACGCAGGGAATTAGTTTGGATCCAGGAGAGAGAGGAGAAGACAGACAGCTGAGGCTGTAAAAGCCATTTTGGGGAGCAGATGTCACTCAGATACAAATTTGGGTAGGACATGGGTGAATTTATTCAAAATGTCATTAGCAAGATGCCAAAAGTTAGATCCAGTTCTTATAAAAATGATAAGAGGACTGAAAAACACCTTGGAAGTAGAAAACAGATTTTTGAGGAGCAGACAGCTGAGTTTCAAAGTTGCCGTTTGGGCTTAATTGATAGAAAGTTGCTAGAAATGAACGTGATATTTGACTATTTAGCGTATTTACTGTTAACTGGAAGTAATATTTAGGCTTAAATGGAATCCATTATCTTGCAGTGCCTTTAGTTAGACAATGCAGTGTACTTTTACTTACAAAAAGAACTTATAAACATTTACTTTTAAAAGTTTGCTTACACCTTTGTGGTCTGGTTTCATATTTACTTTCTTTGTGGTTTTAGGTACGTGTGCTTCAAAAAATCATCCAGGAGAAACAAAAGGAGCTGGAAGCACAAAGAGAAAAGCATGAGCAGGAGCTCTTTAGATTAGCTGCTAAATCTGATGCAAGTGCTGACCTAGAACAGGTTTGTTGCTTTGGAAACTCAGTAGCTTGAATTTGGAATCATGGAATTACTGAACTGTGACACAGTTCATATGTCTGGCTGGAAAAATAAAAATCAATCTTATTCATTCTCTTCTGAAAGTTTTAACTGCTTTATAGATTACTTGATTATTTAATTTAATTATTTTTTTCTAGCTCCTAAAGGCCTTGAAACAAAAGCTCCATGAAAAGGAGGAGGTCATGCTTGGAAGGACACAGGTGATAGATGTCTTGCAAAAGGAACTGGATGACAAAGACCAGCAACTGAAAGTAAGAAATGGCATAAATGCACAACTAAATTCATCAGGTCATTTACAACCTCAAAAAGCTGTCTGGTTTTACATGGAGATTAGTTTAGGCAGTTCTCTGGGAGGCTTTGACTATTTGCTAGTAATGCAACTGTAGTTATTGAGACAAATATTAATTCCAGTTGGGAAATTACCTTAAAGGAGAGTTAAAGTCCATAAAGTATAAGACTGTCAGCTCTCACTCTTACTTTGTCTTGATAATTTTGGGAACCTGCCACGTAGGGAAGACTTTGCTGTCAGAAGTTTTCAGTTTCTCTAGTTAGCGGCTGCAGTGAGCCCCAAAACTGAGGCTTTTTGTTCCTGCCAAAGAGGGTGTTTTGCTAGTTTTGTGCCTTTCCTTTTGCTGTGTTGCAAAAGCAATACCTAATCAAGGTTCTTTGTGTTTAAGCACCTGCCATGATCTCTCCTTTTAACCTCTGAGCGATGCTGCTTCAGTTCAGCAGTGTAGAAAGAAGATGTTGTGGTCTCTCAGCTAAAACAGGCACATTATGGCCTGTCTGGAGTGCCAGGTCCAGCACTTCAGCCTTTTTCCTTTTTCTTCAGTATTTCATAGAACCAAACATTCTTTTTTATTTCATTTTCACCTATGGGAGAGGTTGCATGTGGTGCACTTAAATAGTGATGCCATTTAGATGAAGTTTTTTGAAAGTTAGAGCTGAGAAGCTTTTGTAGTAGAGCCAAGTTACCAACAGTAGCCCTAATTTTTGATTGTAATGTATGTAGGAATACCAGTATAATATTTGACAGTGATAGCAAAAATACTTTGCATTTAAATGTAAATGTTTTTGTGTGTTGTGTTTATTTTTAACAGGAGATTAATGAAAACCTGAAACGTCTCCTGTCTGAAAAAGAAAACCTCCAATCTAAACTGGATGCTGAGAAACATGTAATGAGAGCCCAATTAAAAGACATGATGGAGAAACATGAGCTTGAAATGACAAAAGTTAAGGAGAAATATAATGCTGAACTGCATGAAATTCAAGAGAAACATGAAACTGAGCTGCAAGAGAAGGATCAGGCCCTGTTTCAGCTTCAGAAACAAGTGGCAGAACTGAGTGGGAGTGGACAGAGTAACTCCAAAGAAGCTAAAGATCTGGAATCTATAACCAAAGAGAAGATGGAAGATTTGGAAGGTATCCTTTTTAAACAGTTGTCGAATGGAAAGGGTTTCTTTGCCTCAGACTGTTGTGTATTTTAGGCCAATTTTGTACCTGTTGCAAGCAGAACTACATTAAATTTAGTGGAATATTATTGCCACACCAAGTAAAGTATCTATGATCAAGTGCTGTAATAATGAGGATTAGAGGATCATCAAGACAATCACATGAACTATAAATTTCTCACTACGTTTCTTAATTGTTATATTTTTCTGTAAATGCCTTTTTCTTCTCTAAGTGTATAACTTCCAATTGCTAAAGGAATTAACATAGTTAATCTTTCTGCTGTTTTAAATAGTTTTAAATAGTTTTAAATAATTTTAAATAATTTTTACTTCTTGTTTTTTAGTACAAGTGAAATTAAAAACAGAAGAGGCCAGCAAATCTGAAGCAAAGTTTCTGAAGATGAAGGCCTGGTCTAAATCAAGAATCAAACAGCTGGAGGATGAACTAAAAAATGTATGTGTAACTTTCTTTAATACCCCATGTCTGTCTTAAACTGCTGTGCTTAGAGATTTGATTGAAGAAAAGTAAAATATGGGATAAATAGAATATTAAAATAATTTACTTGAAGAATATATGAATAAATGTATAAAAATGGAATGGACAAAAAATGTCGATACAAGATGAAGTTTAAACAAAAATAGTACAAACTGATATTACCAGCATTCAAGAGTAAGTTTGTTAGAGACGAGCTACTTTATTGCACTTTAAATATTCCTAAAAAATAAAAAAAAGGTTGCATTGACTTCGCTGTGCTTTTGCTGCATTTGAAAACCTGTGACTATTTTTTCTTTTAGTTTTCCTCAAAGAATAGTGATGTATCTGCCTTAAACAATCGTGTCTCAGAATTAGAAGTCGAAAATAAAGAACTGCAGTCAAAACTGCAATCGTTGTATGAAATCAGAACTCACAATGGTAAAAGAAAATCTTCTTTTCCTTTTTTCAGTTGAATCAAAGTAAAGAGAAAAATGAATTTTCAGTTTCCAAGTGTATTTTTTTTTTCAAAAACAGATTCTGAAGTAACTTCATGCAGTTTTTAACAATAGCAGACAGTGTTTTAAGTCAGAGTTTCAGCTCAGCTTTGCCTTCCCTAAATCTACCTGTGCATAATTCTTGTTGCATTCAGGCTTAGGCAGAATAGGTGTAAACTTTTCAGGAAGAGGCATCTTAGGAGGAAAAATGAGACCAAAAATACCTGGAATATTTATGAGCATGTATACAATAAACTTTTGAGAGCAGTGAGTTGCTAGTAAATTAAGAATTATCTTTCCTTTTGTAAGGATTTGAGAGGGAATTTTTGCTTAAAACCCCAGGTAGTTTAAAGTAGAGCTCTGTTATTAATATTGCATTTGCTCTGAACTTTCATTTTGAATATTTCTTTTAAATTTTTATTCATCTTCCATTTAATTATGTGTCCTAATGAACCAAATTTATTATGTTTTTGTAGAAGAACTGCTGAAAAAGCTGGAGGTCTATGAAGAGCAGCAAAGGAAGCTGCAGGCTGATCTCGATCAAGTTACAAAGAGAGCAGCTTCCCAGGTTAACTTGCAAATTGATTTGTATGAGTTACTGATTAATGGTGCTAATTGGACTTTGAAAAGTGTCAGCTGGATTTTGGAGCTGAGAATTAATTTCGTGATAGATGGAATTGTCAGTGTCAGTAACTGTTCAATTGGATAACAAGATGACAGCTTTTGAATTACTTAAAAAGATGTAATTTCTACCTCCTTTGCCACGTACCTTAAATTACATTTTTCCAAGCAGTTTGCTATTTATTTAGTTATGTTTAACACGAGTCATCAAAGTGTGGCTGTTATTTTTGTAGGCAAAATATTTTTGATACTATATGAAGTGGTGGGGCTTGTTTTTCACATAATCAATGATAGCAATTATCACTTTCATAGATTTCTTTTATGCAAAGTGGTGAACTGTAATGGCTTATCAGCTTAAAGTATTATTCACATTTGCAATGGGGTTTGGTAAATATATTCTAATGCACAATTTCTCTCGTTAGGCCAGTGAATCAGGTAGTGTGGATGAATTGCAGAGTCAGCTCTTGGAATGGCAGGAAAGTGTCCCAGAGTCAGAGGAGTCCCGGGATCAAGTCAGAGAAGAGAAATCTGCCATGGCCTTGAGGATGGCTCAGATTGAGGAGGAGAGAGAAGGTGAATTGCTTTATTTACAGTACAATAATCATATTTTTATCTATATGTATGTGTGTGTCTGCTGAGCTTCAGGCTGAATGGATAGCACACCACCATGACTCATTTCTGTAGTCATATAATTTGTATCGTTAGTGAAATTGCTTAAATTTGCAATTTCTACTTTTTCTTGTTTCTTTGAGTTTGTTTTTCATACATTTGTCTTTTTTTGAATAATTTTTATGAGTAGTTGTGCTTGTTCTGTTTGCCATCTGAGCTGCTGCTCTGTAAGACTCCTTGAACTGACCTCAAAAGCTTACAGTCAGCATATGAAAAATAACAAAAGTGGTAAAAAAAACTTTATTAAAGAGTTCCCCATTGAAATATTAAAGCTGCCTGCCTAGAGCAGCTGATGAAGGTGTGGGGGACTGTAGTGTTGGTTCGAATTTGATGAATGAAGGTGTTGCTTTAGGTAAATGTGCTTCATATGGAGTTTCTCTTTAAGAAATTCCTTACTAATTATATTTAGAATATTGTGTAATCTGTTAATAAGTGACACTTGTATAGACCAGATGAATAATGTTAACTGGCTGTGGCTTGAAGCTAGTTAAAAATATTAAATTACTTAGAAAAATAACATTTCAAGTAATGTCAGGTTTTATAGTTTGTTAAATTATGAATTAATCGGGTGATGAGAAACTGAAGCAGTTTCTATTAAAACTTATGAAAGTCTGGTTAAATTTCAGGTAGTTTTTACTGTTTTTTCCATACCAGCTGGGTACTATATTGTAATTTTTGTCCTCTGAGTTAACTGTATGGGGATTAATGACAAATTTTAATGCACAGGGCCTACCACCATAATTACTGCAGTTAGTTAATTTGAGCCTTCTCTTTTTAATTGCAAATTGATCATGAAAATGGAAAATAATTGAAGTTCAGTGTGTAAGCACAGAAATGTTTTCAGGATCACGACTCTTCTTTTGAGGGATTTTTGTCATGTGATGCTTTGGGATTGAAAGAGAGTAATATCCCTCCATTAAATCTACTTGTGGTGCCTACAGAGCCACATGCAACATTAATAACAGTTGTAAAATTTCCTCTGCCTCAGTCCAGGTTTAATTTTGCATTTTTTTTTTCCCCTTGGGATGAGCATGACCTTTCTGTTTCTTTTTATCCTGCCGTTCCTGGTGAGCCCTCAGCGTCCCTTCCCCCTCCGCTCCTCCCTCTGCTGTGATTTGGGCAGCCAGGGACAACAGTTTCCCATCAGTTTTGTGCATGCAGGTTCCTGCAACAATGGCAATTGTAATGTTCTGCTGCTGATTTCTTCTTTTTTGGCTTTTTTTGGGAGAAAATCGCCAGCAGTACCTTATAAAATTTGCCATTGATGGTATGTGGTTCTTAGCAACACGTTGTAACAACTGCTGGGTTTTAACTTCATTTTCTCCTGCCTTGCAATACCTGTTTCTTCTTTTGCATTAACCAAATCATCTCTATATTTCTTTGTGGGAACAGCTGGCTCCATGTTTATATATTATCCATGTTGTATTTCTTGGCTTGCCACAAGTGGTTGTGACTAAGAATGAAAATCACTTCAATATTTTTGGTAGTACTTGAAATCCAGTAATATTTTAAAAAAACCCTCACACAATTATATTCCTTTCCATAAATAGCAGAACTTGGCTGCATTAATATTAGTTACCAATAATTTAAGCAATATATAACCCCACTACTCATGCCATCATGGTCTGTGACAATTTGCCATATATGACAGTTGTCTCTTTTGGGCTGAATATGTGGGGAGCTGCAAAAGCTTAAAGGATGACTATTAATTACATTTATAAATCTGAGGCTTTTTTCCTCTGCAGATCACCAAAGATTGTGCTACTTAGCATGAATAGTGACACAAGGAAATACAAACACATCATTAGTTTAAATGCACTGTGTATCTGAAAAAAGTTATTCTAGAAGTTTTTCAGATTTTTTTAATGTAATTGCAAATGAAAAGCTCCCCCCAAGCATCTGCAAAACATTAGAAAATATATTTAATTACTAATTGTTGTTAAAGCAATGCTCAATTTAACTGGAAATGTTTTAACAGTTGTCTGAGTGCTCTAAGTCATTCTAAAGCTCCAATTTCTAGCCTTTCATTTTCATGTAACAAAGGTAATTTTGTTTTTTTCATTATCAGATACTTAGGAGCCTAAATATTTTGGATTCCTAAATGACCGTGTCAAAGAAGGGGGTTAAATTCTTATCTGGAATAATGTTTATTCCTTGAACCCTTTCACTGAGAATTCTTGTAAGCAGAGGTTTAAGACCTGTGATCAACATTTGGCATTTTTTTTACAACTTTGAAAAAGTATGTATAATGATTAAAAAAAAGTGTAGAATCTGAAAAATAAACAAAGGTGTGTAAAACAAATGCTGATAAATTGATAGTGCAAGAAGCCAAAGTGTAATTGAAATCAGAAGTGTAATCCAGTTTATCAACCCCACTTTAAAAGAATCATTAATTTTTTTTTTTAACTTTTTTCCACTAATCTTTTCTGACAACACATTAGGTGTGTCGTTTTGAAATATTACAGGAAGAATTTAAATCTGTCAGGTGTTAGAGAATTGTGTGGTAATGAAATTTGTGGGATAAGTAATCCTTGGACAACTCAATTCAGAGAAGAGTATTCCCGATAGGCACGAATCTCCAGATAGTTTCACAGATGCATCGACGTAAGTTCCATGAATTTTGTATGCTGTGAGCACAACTGTGGATTGATGTGGTTAAAATCAAAGCCAAATTTGTAACTATCTAATTAATTTTTCTTTAAGTATGGAGCCACCTTTACTTTCCCTTCTTTTCCCTGGCTGTTGTGTTTTGTCTGCTTCGCATGAAATGTCCATTTCCTAATCTATTCCCCCAAATATGTTTTGTTGTGTCACAAAACAGATGGGAATGTCCTTTAAATGACAAATCATTTCTAACAATGAACAGGATGCATACCTAAGCTTTCATATTCTCAGTTTATTCAGTGTGTTTATTTACTAGTGATTCTGTATTTGTCTTAAAAAGAGTGATGTAACTAATTTGTGATAAGGTGGTTTGATACCAGTTCGCAGTGTAACGCGTGCTTGTGACTCCCTCAAATTATCTGGCTTTATAGCTCATACTAAAATCAAAGTTGGAAGGGACACGTCATTTCTGTAAAAATTAATGTAATTGTTCAGATTACGCAGTCACCAGCTGAAAAAACTGTGGGTTTTATCACACAAATATATTTTAACCTGGTAAATTGAATTGAGGTGGAATTTGGCATTTTAATTTTTTTTTGTGTATTGGTATAACCTCACCCTTTCCACTCTCCTGTGTAAAGTCTTCATTTAGAGCTGGTGAAGAAGTGAAGTTAGACTTCAGTTTGCTTCTCCTTAGTGAGATACTCAGACTTTATGTTCTACACAGCAATGTTGGAGGGAAATCACAAGGTGAACGCAGTGGATTTTAATCTTTAATCTTGTTCCTGTCAGTGATTTGTAGGGTCTTCACCCTGTCCCTGGTCTCTCTTCATGTAGTAGTGTCTGATATAAATGTAAATGCTTTCCTGTGGCACAAAACTGATTGAGGATGACTGGTTCTTTCCTGGCTGCTCCAATCCAGCCATAGTCTCAGGGCAGCAGGAGCTGGAGGAGGAACTGGCCACAGCTCAAGGAATGGGCAGGCTGCAGCAACCCAGGAGGAAAGGCAACCAGACCAGCAGGAAGCTTCAGGTGGGTGAAAAGAATTAAGTTTATTTTTACTTGTATGTTCATAAAAATATGGGGAGTGATGTTATTTATGTGGTGCTTTAGACTTCAAAACATCAAAGGCTTTTTTGGTTTAGATGCAATCTATACAAATCTCTTGGTGGAGCTCGATTGAATGATTAGTACCTGTCCATTTAGGTGGATTTCTAGGCAGTTGGTGCAGTAACTTGCACAAAAAATGATAACTTTTCTAAGAATTAGGATGTCATTGTCACATCAACATATTGGAAGAATAATTTTATGATTAGTTAACTATAATATCTTTAGAAATCAGGGGACCAATTAAGGTATCCAAACACAGTTATCCATTGCCCTCTCAGATGCCTGAGGGTATTTTTAAAAGCTGGCAGATACCTTAAAAAACCTGTAGGAGACTTGGCTTTTCTGGAAATAATAGCTCCAATGTCCACAGTAATCCCCTATATTTGCATTTAGGCACCTGAATTGCTTGCTGAGTTTTAGGCCTTTTAATTGAAACTATGCTTTTAGTAACAGAACTGTTTTACCCTTGCTGCATTTCTCCTTTAAATTCAACTTCATTCTCATGTTTTATGTGTAGGAAGAATACAACTTCGATGGCAAACAATGCTTTCAGGAGCTGAATGTCACCTTGGACAGCACTGACTCGGCTGAAGGAGAGAACATGGGAGGTTGGTGGCCAGAGTACCCTTCACCTAATGCAGGTGTGACAGCAACTAGACAGTTTATTAAAGCATGCACACAGCATCTGTATTTTGTGTCCACTTTTGTTTTCAAATTCAACTAACAGCCCATTTGTGGTGTATTCTAATCTTTGTTGAATTTTTTTGGCTTGTGTTTTCTCCCGTTTTATTTCAAAGCATGTGCGTGCTGGATGAACTGCCTAGTTCTGCTTCAGTAGTAGCGTATGGATCTGGCTGGACACTGGGATTGGATGAGCCTTGGTGCCCATCAAATATCCTCCGTGGCAAGATCATGGGTTTTTTTAAGTTATGAGTCTTGTACCTGTGAATGTGTTCCCAGTTTATATCACAGTTATGTCGCAAACTAGAATTGCATCCCATTGCTGTTTGCTTTTCATCCAAAACCACAATTCTTGATTTTTAATGCTGATGTTTTTATATCAGTGGTAAAGACTGCAAATACATCTCGTTGTTAAGATGGAATAGGTTCATTAATAAATTTTGATACACACCAGTTGTATGATTACTTAAGATCTGATCCTGCAAGTACCTGATTAACTTGTGGTTTAAGTAACATGGGCCACACTATTGATTGAACCACAATAGTTGTGTCTCAATATAACAAGAATATTCCTTCTCTGAGTTCTTGAGCTCTGCAACTCTGTTTTGGTTTTTCAACAGTTAAGGGTACTTTTGCCATCTAAATTTTGGGAACGCAGGGCCTCAGGCATTTCCACGAGAAATGGGTGAGGTCTGAGTGTGCCCAGCACTGGTGAGAATCATGAACAAAAAGCTGAAATCATTTCTAGACTTCAGGGATTTTAGTTGACTTCTCTTGAAATAATTTTTCTCCTTTGACTTGAGTAGGTTTACGGAGTGTGGTGGAAGAGTTGGAATTAGAAAGGAATCAACTGCAGGAACAAATTCTCTTTCTGGAAGAGCGTTGTCAGGATTTGGAAGACAGATTTCAGCTTCAAGGTAGAATGGAGGCTCTTCAGGTGAGCTTTTGAGTTGTGTAAACCTGATGATTCAAGAGAATCATTTTACTCTCAGTTTATATTCTTACAATCATAGCCTACAGTATGACAAACATCAATTTGCAGCTAACAAAAATGGCTAAAGCCTAATTTATACTCATAATTACGTTGGTAGAGAGCGTACACTTACTACATTATGCTCTGAAGTTGAAGCCTGTTGCTTCTGTTCAGCTCATGGAGAAACATATTTAGGATTAAGCTTTTTTATTTGTTGTAGAAACATAGGAAAAGACAACATAATTTTCATTATTCTTTGTGGAGGCCTTTGTCAGAAGGTCCAGAATTAGATTTTGTTACTCCCTCTTCTTTACATCCCTCAAGTTTCTTTTCTGTGAATGTGTATGTTGTATTTATATATATATATGCACATTTATAGAAAAGAAACTGTATAGAAAAATAATAATTGAATATTTATATATATATATACAATCTAAATTTCCAATATTAGACATATATTTATATTGTAAAATTATTCAGTGAAGACCCCACAGAGTAAAGTTCTTTTCAAAGTAAGACTTAATATTGCCTGACTGACAAATTACAATGATAATTTGTGAACTTTTTTCACTAAATGACACATCTGATGTCTGACTCAACCACTTGGTGCATTATTCATAGTTCTTTATGAGTACATATATAAAAAAAATATAATTTTCAAGTGAAAGACAAGCTTATATTAATTATTACTTGAGAATCTTGTAACCAAGCCTTTCAATACAGGTAACGTTTGGTGTAGAGGAAGAAGGGCAGCCATTGAGGGCTGTACAGGTGTGTTCTGCCTCCTCCAAAATGCCACCTCATTTTCATGACTGGTGACAAGTGTGCCATGTTTGTCCTATTTGCTGTTGATTCTGGATGTGTTTTGCTTTTGGTTTTTTGGTTGCTGTTGAACAATTCCTTTAATTTTTTATTTTTTTTTGTGGTTTTATTTTTGAAATGGTGCAGTGGATCTGACTAGAGTAGGAGATTTGTACTGTGTTTAAAAAGCCAGAAGAGCTGTGTGGATATTAATTTTCTCTTCATTATGAATAATCTTCGTTATTGTTTTGTTGCAGAATGAAAATGAACGTTTGCAAACTCAGCTCACCCAATTACGCAACCAACAAATGCGAGATGTGGAGAAGCATCAAATTCTCATCTCTGGCTTGAATGAGCAGCTTAAAGGGTAAAATGAAGGTTCTTTACAACTCCAAGCATGATTAGCTTGCTTTTAAACTTCTAATGAGGAGTATAATCTCTTAAAACACTTGAAAAAGAGTTCCTTGATTCATGTTTCTGTTTGCAGTGATGTTATTTTTGTACTTGCAAGTTGTTTTCAGTCTTAATATTTTTGTACTTGAAAGTTTAAATGGAAAGTATAAAAATAATTACTCTCTTAGAAAAACAGTTTGGGGCTGGTAAGTCTAAAAAAACTTAAGCTTTGTTTTCAAAATGCCTAAATATTTTCTTCTTAGATTAAGTGACAGAAATAGTTTCCTTGAGAATTCACTTGGAGAAAAAGAACAAAAACTATTGAGCACAACAGAAAAACTGGAGCAAATTGAAGCTTTGAGGAAACTGCTTCAAGAAAAGGATCTTCTCAACAAAGAGCTTGGTGAAAAGTTTGTACATACTGAGCAAAAAGTGAGTTAAATTTATTAGCATTTCATTTATTAGAACTAAGCCATAACTTTATTTTCCCAATCTGAAGATTCTGCTGTGTTTTTGCAGTTCTGTTCATTTAAATATTTGCTTTAAGTTTGGTGTAAGGATTTCTTAGACCAGGCACAGCTTTGCATGAAAGTATTTACATTTTATTGGGGTGATAAGTTTATCAGGGTTTATTAACTTAAAAGTAAAAACTTCTCTGTTGTGTAAACTCAGTATTACAACTGGTGACATATAATTCTGTTTATTTCTATCGCATGAATTTTTCTTTTTGATGCTAAGCTGAATGAAACCTTAAAGAAATGCAGTGTGTATGAAGTGGAGAACACTGAGCAGAAAGCAGTCATCAGTGATCTCACAGAAAAAGTTGCTACACTGAAAGAAAAGGTAACTCCTAAAAATAAAGTAAGAGAAGAAATGTTGTATTCTTTTGTCATGGCCTACTTAAATGTCAGCAAAAGTAACAGCATTAGCTGCTTTAAATTTTATACACTGAACCTTCTGTATGCAAAAACAATCTAAAGAATAACATGGTTACCTTGTGATGTTACAGTTTGGTACAGGTTGTTACTTTAAGTACTTGATCTACACGCAGAATGTAATTTCTGTTGTCCCTCTAACATGTTTTAAATATTCTTGTAACATTATTTTCTTGATGTTTAGACCTTGAAACAAGACAGTGTGGTGGAGTCAATGCAGCTGGATCTGGACCAGACCAATGAAGAGCTTGACAAACTGAATTCAAGCCATTTAGAGGAAAGATCTCAGCTCATTCAGGATCTCCAGAAGCGTGAAAGAGAAATTGATAATCTTAAAGAGGCACTGGCAGAAAAGGACAGGGAGATGTCTGTCCTGTCTGTGAACATGGCAGAATATTCTGAGCAGGTTATGATCCTGAAGCACCAAGTGCAATGCAAAGAGGAGGAAATGCGAGGGATGGAAGAGACTTTGTCGAAGGCTGAGAGGGAAACTCGTTTACTGAAGGAAGTACAAACAGCTGATGTGAGAGATGCAAGTGGGAAGATCTCTGTCCTTTCTGAGCAGAGTAACACAATGAGACAAGAGCTGGAGAGAGTTAGAGCTGAGAATGAGGCTAAAACCAAAGAGAATGAGGAATTAATAAGACAAAGCACTGAGAACAGCATGACAATTAAGGATCTCCGAGCCGAAATCAAGGCCAACAGTGTCGCTTACAATAACAAACTTGCAGAATGTGAGTCACAAATTACTTTGCTGAAAGAACAGATTAGTAAATCATCTGAAAAACTACAAGAAACTGAGGATAAACAAAGAAAAGAGACTGAGTATTTGAAATCTCAGCTTGAGGAAAATGATGCTCTGAAGGAAAAGTGGAATAATTTGCTTAAAGAGAAAGAGAGTAAAGCAGAGACACTTGAAAATGAGTTAAAATCACTTAAAGATTCATACAACAAACTGGTTTTGGAAAATGCTAAAAAAGATGAAGCGTTGTCTGAGTTATCCAGGAAACTTGTAGAACATACTGAACATCAGGAAACAATAAAAAAAGAATTGCAAGAGAAACAAGAGCTTGTTATTTCCTTAGAGCAGAAACTTGGGGTTTTGGAGCAGCAAAATGAAGAGACTAAACTTAAATTAACTGGAGATCTGAAAGCCAAAGAGATGTGTTGCAAAGAACTTAATAACCAATTAAATGAAATACATAAACAAATTAACAAACTGGAAATAGAGACACAGGAGAAAACTTCAGCTAATAACCAATTACAGGCAGATCTTGAAGGGAAACAAGGAAAATTGGCAGAGCAAATGAAAGCAAATGAACACCTGAAAAAAAGTATAAATACCATGGAAAAAGAGAAGGAGCAGCTCATCAGAGAAAATGAGAATTTATCCAAACTCCTGGATGTAAAAGAGTGTGAATTATTAAAGAAAACCCAGGCTGTGGCAGAAATAGAGAACAAGTTGTCTGTTAGCACTGCCGAGTACGAGAAAACACTCTCAGCACTAAATTGTGATAAAAACACTCTGGCAAAAGAGATTGAACAACTTTCAGCAGCTGCTGAGCAAAAGGAAAGTTCAGTTGTGGAACAGCTGCGGGAGAAAACAAAGGAATGCGATGTGCTGGCTGAGCACTTGTCTGAAAGCAAGGACCAGACCCAACAGTTGCATGAGCAAGTGCAATCACTGCTCATTCAGCTCCAGGATATTAGAGGTGAAGAAATAAAGAAAGGAGAAATGTTAAATAATAAATTATCTGAATGCAGTGGCCTAATCCAAGAGCTCAGCCAAAGTAAGGAGCAGAATTTACTCCTGCAGGAACAAATTCAAAGCATAAGTTTGGATTTTGAAACTGCAAACAGGTCTCTAGAAGAGAAAAACCTTCAAAATGATTTGTTGTGTAAGGAAATAGAAGAGACTAAGCTTTGTGTTGTAGAGTTGCAGGGTGAAATTAAAAATCTTAAAGATGAAAAGACAAATCTGTCTCAGTTGGTAGAGGAAAGAGACCTGGCTGTCAAAAATCAGGGTTCAGAACTTGAGAAATTTCAGACGCAAGTTTCTGAAAAAATGGAGGAAAATCGAGTGTTAAATAATCAGCTCCAGCTATTAAGCAAAGAAGTGGAGGTGCTTAGGCATGAAAAAGAGAACTTTTCAATCTTATTAAATGAGAAATCACGTGAATGTGAATTCCTTCAGTCTGAAATTACTTCAGCAAAGCACCAAGCACAAACAGCAGCTCTAGAAAATGAAAAATTGAAAGCAGACATTGAAACAGTTAATGTTACAGCAATGAAAAAGTCAGAGGAAGTAGCTGCTTTAACTTCACACTTATCCCAACAGAGTCATAATATCTTAGCTCTCAAGGACCAAATTGATGGCCTGTTGATTGAGAAAGAAAACTTAAAAATGGCCTTTGAAGAAAAAGAAACTCTCCTTTCTGAAAAGGAGGCTTTGATTAAGCAAATGAAAGACAGTAAAGTGGCAGGAGAAGGGCAATACATGCAAATAATTTCAGATCTGCAAAACCAAATACAAACCCTGGGTTTTGAAACTAGCCAGCTCAGAAACACAGTGCAGGAAAAGGAAAATGAATTTAAGAGGCAAGCCCAAGAATTAAAGTTATTAAAAGATAAATCTGAAGAGTCTGATGTACTTAGGATTCAACTGTCTGAGAATATGGAGGTTATTTCTGACCTTCAGAGTCAGCTTAAAAACTTGACAGAACAGTCATCCCAGTTGAATGATTCAATTGTACAGAAAGATGCATCTTTAAAGCAAAAAGTAGATGAATACATCAGTTTAAAAACACAGTTTTCTGAGGTACAGGAATCTTCTGTTTTGCAGGAGAAACAGTTACAGCTTTTAGCCTCTGAAACAGAACAGTTAAAAGTACTTGTTTCAGAAAAAGAATCAGCCATCAACAATATTTCAATATTCAGTGAGAATTTAAAGGTGCAACTTCAAGAGAAAGAGACTGAATGTGATGTCTTAAAGAAACAGGTGGTGGAGCTGGAGGAAGTGAGAGTGAATTTCCAAAAAGAAATACAGCAGCAGAAGAATGTAATAATTGAGATGGACCAGTCCTTATCAGAAAAGGAATCCTCTCTTATGGAAAATGAAAGTCTCCTCAAAACTCTGGAGGAAAAAGCAAAGAAAGATGAAGAGAAAACAAATTTAATTTCTCAGCTCCAAAATCAGGTACATGAACTAACACAGGAACTACAAAAATCTAAACAACTACTCCACGAGAAAGAAAATGCCGTTTTATCTCTTCAGGAGAACATCGAAGGACAGAATGAACTGAGAACTGAGTTGAACGTGGCTCTTGGGAAAAAAGAAGAAGTTATTGCTGGACTCCTTAATTCCTTAAAGGAGAAAGATGCCAGGGTACAGTTGGCAGAGAGCAACGTTAATGCTCTTTCCAGTGAGATTGAGGTTCTCAGAGAAAAATTAGAGAAAAGTGCAACAGCCATGAAAAACTTCACTGAGGAATTTCAGGAAAAGAATGAGAAGCTTGATATTAATCAGAAAAAAATTGATTTATTGACTGTTGAACTTGACTTTCTCAAAAATGAGCACCAAAAAGCACTAGACCGAATAAACGCACGGGAACAAGAACTGCAGCAGAAAGAATTGGCTGTGGAGTCTCTGCGTGTGAAGTGCACTGAGCAGGCAGAGAACTTGGAAAGTTTGAGGTTAGAGTTGGACAACCTAAATTCCAAATCATCTCAAGACTGCCATGACAATGTGCTTTTAATAAACAGTCTCCAGTGCCAGGTGGAGTCTTTAGAGAAAGAAAAAAATCTGTTACAAGAAGATGTTGGTAAACTGATGGCTGAAAACACGCAGCTTGGGGCATCTCAGAGTGATCTGCAAAAGAAATTGGAAGAGCTCCGAGAAATCCAGGAAAAACTAGAAACCAGTGAGAATTACTCAAGAATGCAGATTGATGCTGTCAAACTGCAGATGAAGACTGAAAAAGAGAAGTTACAGATGCAGGTTAGTGTGAAGGGTGAAGAACTTTCTAAATTAGAACTTAAGTGTGAAACTCTAGAACAAAGTCTGCTTGAGTCAGAAAGCAAATGGGTGTCAGAACTTGATAGGGCAAATTTGCAGAATAATAATCTTACTGAGCAAGTGAGCAGTTTAGAAAGTGAAATGAAATCAAAGGATAGCAAAATCCAGTCTTTGCAGCAAGAGCTGGATCTTATAAAAGAGAAATTAACTCAAAGCTTGTCTCCATTACTTAGTAGTAGGCTTTTATGTACGGAACAAAAGACACAGACTTCAGATTCTGAACTGAAGCCAACTGATAGTAAAACTCAGCTGGAAAAATTCTCTGCTCTGATAAATTCTATTCTGAGCAAAGAAAGAGAAGGAGAGCAACTGCAACTCCTGCTTTTAGAAAAACAGAAAGAAATAGACACCGTGAAAGAGGAATTAAAAAGTTTGGAGTCGCTTCAGAAGCAGAAGGAGGTGCTGCAGAACGACATGGAAAAGACGAAGGGGGAATACACATCTGAGATGGAATGTCTGTCCAAAGAAATGCTCACACTCAAGGAAACATTATATGAACAACAATCTCTCTTGCAAGAAAGGGAAGAGTCCTTTGCAGAAATAAATGAGCAGGTTGCATTTCTGCAAGACAAGATAAATAAATCAGAAGAAATAATAAGAGCCAGTCAAGAAAAGCTGCAGATTGAAGGTAAAAAAGTAGCAAGTCTCCTTGAAGAAGTGGGGGAAAAAGATCAACTCATCAAAAACTTAACTTCCCAGGTAAATCAGCAGAAGGATTTAATTTCTGGTCTGAGCCAGCAACTGAAGGAAAAAGACAGTTCTGTTACTCAGGTCATGGAATCATTGTCTAATGAAATGCTGAATTTCTCTGAAGAGAAAAATGCATTAAACGCCAAACTGCAAGACCTTGAAGCTGTTCATAAGAGTTCTGTGGCAGAGCTAAACCAAGTGCTGCAGGAACTTGAGGTTTGTAAGAAAGAACTGGACCATAATCAAATTCTGTTAAACAGTAGAGAAGCTGAGTTTAAGGATTTAATGAGTGAAAAAGAGGAGATGCAGTTTAATCTCGAGAAAATGGGCAAGGAAAAAGAGAACTTGAAAAAGAAACTTCAAGCAGCGTTGATAGTAAGAAGAGATCTAATGCAAAAAGTTGGAAAACTAGAAAAGAGTGGACAGGAAGAACTAGAAAAAGAGCAAAAAAAAGGAGAGGAGCTGTCGAAGAAAGTTAATGAGTTAACAGACAAATTAAAACTAATTGAAGGACAAAATAATGATTTTAAGTGTCATCTTGGCACTTTGAAGCAACAGCTTCTAGAAAAAGATGCCAAAATAAGTGATTTAACTGAAATTTTATCTTCAAAAGCTTCTTATTTAGAGGAACTTCAGCATAATATCACAGAGCTAAATGATGTCATTGCTGAAAAACAAAATGTTTGTGAGCAGAACCTAAAATCTTTAGAGGAAAAGGACTGCAGGCTTGCTCACATGCAGTCTATGCTTGATGAAAAAGCAAGTGCATATGAAAAGGAACATTCTCAGCTGCTCTTAGCTCTTGAACAGGTGAAGTCTGAACTGAAGAAGAAGGAGGAATCATCAAAGAGTTTCAGTTTAGAAGAACCTGATTTAAGTGCTGGGGACAGGAAGGAGTGTCTGGACCCCAACAATGACGTTGATGTCATGAGTCAATTAAAAAAAGAAAAAGAAGCTTTACAGAGGGAGCTTTTGGTCATGAAAGAAGATATGAAAAAATTTCAGCAAGAAAGGGAAGAGCACAGGAAACTTGCAAGAGATTTTAAAGAACAAAAAACCCACCTTGAGCAGCTCAAACAAGAACATTCAGTGGCAAGTGAAGACACTGAGATAAAAGAGCTAAGAAGTGATTATGCAAAGCTTGAGGAGGAAACAGCAATGTTAAGGAAAGAACTGAGAAAAATGTTGCTGGAATTTGGTGATGAAAGAGAAGAAAAAGTCAACTTAATGTCTTTGAGTCAGCAGGAGCAATGTCAGGGCAGCTTGTTGGAGGACATAAAGCAGCTACAGAGAAAGCTGAAAGTGTATGAGGCTGAAATTGTAGCTCTTAAGACAGTGCTTGAACATGTGAATAATGAGAAAGAAACACTTATTAAAAAAGGTGAGGACTACAAGCTGAGCCAGGAGGAACTGCAGAGGTCAAGAATTGAAGCTGAGAAGGAGGTTGCAGAAAAGAATGAGGAAATAGAAGCATTGAGGTGTTCACTTGCGGATTTCAAAGGTAAACGTGATTTGGAAAAGGAATTATTAAGCAAAGCTGTTAAGGAGGGCCAAGACGAAGCCCACAGTTACAAAACAGCACTGGAAGAAATGAAGAGTGAGAAAGAGGAACTTCTCAGCTGCTTAGAAAAGTCCAGGTCAGAACTAATGGATATGAAAAAGGAGGTAGGACGTTTCAGTGAAGAAAACAAAAGTCTCGTGCAAGAGCTGTGTCTGCTGCGTGAGAAGGCTGAGATGAGTAGACCTGTGGTGTCTGGCAAAGAGCTTAAGGAAGAAAATTATACTGAAAAGGAGCTGGGAGAGGTTGGTTCAGAAAGGAATTTCCTTGAAGGAAAGTTAGAAGGTAAAGACACAGTTTTTCAACTATCAGAGGCTGATTACTCTGGGAAAACTAAACTGAGAGAAGCAACGGAATGTGAAATGCATAAACAAATGCAAATGATGGAAGAGACACTGGGAAAACCTGCAAATATAAGTGATTCTAAACCCCAGGAGCGAAGAACTGTAACAGAAGATAAATCCAAAGAGCGCCTTCAGAGGAAACTACAGGCAGCTTTAATATCGCGGAAAGAAGCCCTGAGAGAAAATAAATGTCTAAAAGAACGGCTTGATCAGCTGATGTTGGAAAAAGAAGAGCTGATGAACAAGGCAGGGATGCTGGAACACTTGTTAGAGCTTGGCAGAGAAAAGCAAAGTTCGAGTGCTGTTGCTCCCTTGGCTGGAGAGGAGAGCCTTGTCTCTGAAAATGCGAGGCTGCTGACGGAAAATGAGAACCTCAGCGCAGCATGTGAAAGTCTGAAATCCACCATGGAGTCTATAGTTCAGGAAAAAGAGGCCTTTTCTTTCCAGCTAAATACCTTAAAAGATTCTCAGACAGTTGAATTGACAGGCTGGAAGGCTAAACATAGCGAATTAAAGCAGGAGTATGAATCACTTCTTCAGGCCTATGAGAATATCAGTAGTAAAGTGGCAGAGATGAGGCAAGTTATTGATCTCAGTAGGAAAGAGAAGCAGGAGGCTGTTCAAAGACTCAGGGAAGGAGAATCTGAGAAGGAGGCTCTGGAGAAGCATTTACAAAATCTCCTGGATGAAAACGAGGTTATTAAGAGTCAACTGAAACAACTCAGTGAATCCAAGAAAATGGAAGTCGATGAATTGCAAAGCAAAGCAGAAAGGCAGATCCGTGAGCAGGAGGCAAGGATGCAAGAACACCAGGATCGCCTTCATGAGCTCACTGAGCAGAACCACCAGCTGATGGAGGAGAATGAGCAGCTGAAACAAACTTCTGAAAACTTAAAGCAGGCCTTAGAGAAAATCCAGAATGAAAATGATGTCCTTCATAATAACATCACTGTAACTAAAGCAGCCCTGGGAGAGCTCCAGGTTCAAATGGAAGTGTACCAAAATGATACACAATCTAAAATCAGTGATGCATTGTGTGAGAATGAATCACTGTTAAAGGACATTAATGTGTTAAAGGATAAACTCTCTGAAAAAGAGCAAGATGTGCTTGTCCTAGAACAGGAAAGAAAATTAATTTCAGAAAAAGCACAAGAAACTGAAAAATCTTTGGCCCATAAAAATCATTGTCTAACAAAGCTGGATATGGAGTGTAAAAGCCTTACACAAGAAATTGTTAGTCTAAATGAAAAAGTCAAGATTTTAGAGGATGATAAATGTCTGTTACAGGAAGAATTAGAAAATGTACAAGAAAGCTCTTACAAAGTAAAGAATGAGAGAGAATTTCTTGAGACAGAGTTGCTTAATCATGTTAAAAAAGTTGATCATCTTACTGATAGAATGAAATCAGCACAGGTGCAGAATAACTTGCTGTTACAGCAGCTGGAAGAATTAAAGGCAGAAAAATGTCATGTGGTTAAAGAAAAGGAAGAACAGCAGCTCCATCTTGTAAAGATGTTTGAGGAGAAGGTGAAAAGTGCTCAGAGGGATAACAGTGGAACTAAAAGCAAAACAAAAGAATTGCAAGAACTCTTAAAAGAGAAACAACAGGAGATCAACCATTTGCAAAAGGATTCCATAAAGTTCCAGGAGCTGATCCTGGACTTGGAAAGATCTGTGAAAGTGTCACAGTCAAAAAGTGAAACATTGGAAAAGGACTTAAATAATGCATCAGAAAAGCTGGTGAAATCATATGAAGAAATCCATCATCTCAAGGGGAAGCTTTCAGCACAGATGGACTTGTTTAATCAGTCAAAGAATGAGGTGGACAGGCTTAAAGATGAGAATCTAAACTGGAGAAAAGAACTTAAGAAGAAGGAAGAAGAACTGCAACTCCAAAAGAGAGAATATGAGAGAGAATTGGAATTTCATCTTCAGCAACTAAAATTGCTTCACAAAAGGGAGTTTTCAGACCTAGAGGAACGGCACAGAGCCCTTGAGAGAGAAAAGGATCGGGCAGTTAGTGAGATCCAGGGTTTGCAAGAGGAAATCAGCACTAAGGACTCTCAAAACAAGCAACTCCAGGTGGATTTGAACGCAGCCTTGGCACGATTAGCTGCTTTTACAAAGTGTATGTCCTCTCTTCAGGATGACAGGGACAGGGTCATCACTGAGATGAAAACCTGGGAACTGCAGTTTAAAGAGGCCATCCAGAATAAGGAGAGACAGATAGAAGACAGTAATAAAAGAATAGTGGCCTTACAGGATGAATTGAAAGATAAAATGACTCAAATTCAAGAACTGAATATCAAATATTCTGTAGTAGAGGAAACAAAGGATGAACTGTACTTGAGGCAGAAATCTGTTGATATGCAGCGCTATGAAGAGCTCTGCAGGATAAAGGAAGAAAACACCTTTTTTTTTAACAGACAGCAAGAGTTGGAGAGTGTTCTTCAGTCCAAAGAAGAAGCTTTGCAAGCACTCCTTAAAGAAAATAATTCTCTTAATCATCTCATAGAGAATAGTAAAAGTACAGGAAGAGAGATAAAAGCTCTGGAAAGTAATTTTACTAGACAGGAGCAGGAATTGCAGGAGCTTCTAGCAGAGAAGGAAAAGGTGAATGCTGAGTTGCAAAAGCAGATTACCATTTCTGAGCAAATGAAGGTCATGCTAAATAATAAAGACAAAGAAATTTCCATACTTATTTCCTCAAAAGGTGATGAAATTTCGGACTATCTGGTTCAGGTACAGACTCAACACAGAAATCAAATCAAAGAGTATGAACTTCAGTTAAGGTCTTTGCAGATGGACAGACAACAAGCTGAGGAATCCTGTCAGAGGATGGAAAATGAGCTGAGAAATCTCCAGGTGAAAGCAGAAAAAGCAGATCAAGAGAAGGCTGCCATTGCCAGTGAAATAGATGCCTTTAAAAAATCAATGTCATCGCTTCAGAATGATCGGGATGAGCTTTCTACCAAATACAGAGAGCTGGAGCATCTTCACCAGGATGTCTTAAATCAGAGGGACAGGCTTATAGTTGGCAATGCAAGTGAGAATAATGCTCTGAAGCAGGAATTAAGGATACTCCTCAATCGAATAGATGATCTGCATTCTGAAAATGCAATGCTGAGTGCACAACTCATCAAGTACAGGGAAGATCTTAACCAGGTTTTGTCTCTGAAAGACCATCAGCTGAAAGACTTACTGAAGCAGAAATTGGATTGTATCAAAAACCTTGAGCGTGAAAAATACGATCTTCAAAAGCAAATAAAAGAAATGCAGCTTTCCAGTGAGCTGCAGAAGGGGACTGCTGTGTCTTTGGAACAGGAAAATAAAAAGTTGGCATCTAAAGTAAGTGATTTAGAATCTCTAGTTGCCTCCTTAAACAAAGAGAAACTTGTTTCTGAATCTGGAGAGAAACTGCTAAGTAGTGATAGTGTTCAGAAAAAAGAGTCAAGTGGACAGCATGGAGAAAACATTCAGAAAAAGGTTCAAGAACTCCAGAAATGCAGAGGCAGAAATGTAGGTGAGGAATCCAGCAGGACTCTTTTGACACCTCAGTATGGAGATAAACCTGGTACTTTTGCAGAGAAGGTGCTGCTGGAAGTTCAGTCTCAAAACAATGAGCTGAGGTCCCAAAATGAGGCCTTTGGGAAGGCAATGACTGCTCTGCAGAATGACAGAGATCGAGTCCTAAAGGACTTGAAGGCACTTCAGAGCAAATACACAGCTGAGCTCAAGACTGAAAAAAGGAGAGGAGATGAACTTGAAACTGAGTTGGAGGGGTTTAAATTACATCTCATCAGTATCCTCAAAGAAAATCCTCTTCTGCATCGGGGTGTCTTTGATGCTGCAGATAAAGTTACACTTGCTCAGATTGCTGATGAAGTTGGAAGTCTCTGTAGGACTTTAGTCAGTCGGGACATGGAAGTGAGCAGGCTCTCGTCTGAATGTGGGAATTATGTCCAGCAGATTGAAGCATTTTCCAAGGCTATGGCCAGTCTCCAGAATGACCGAGACAAATTGCTGCAGGAGCTCAGCAATCAGAAGGTAAACTTCTGAAACCCGATATCCCATTGATTGCAACAGCATCAATGAGAGAAATTACTGTGAAAGTAATTTGGATGTGCCTCAGAGCAATAGGGTAACACTTTGGTAAGTTTTAAATAGCCACATCACTTTGTAGTTTTATTCTTTGTGCAGGGAATTCTTTGAGACATTGTGGATTCTGAAGTTTAACTTCATAGGTTGTGTAAGTGCTATGATAGCACACTGTGACTAAAGAAGGTGTGTTTACAATTTTGGGGGTTAGTTATCCTGTTAAATGGAGCAAATGGGGAAAACCAATATTCTGTAATCAAACTTCAACCATAGAGTTTTCACTGCAGTTCACTAATGATGTTTATTAAACGTAGGCTAAGGAAGGAGCCAACCTTGCAGCTGTGGAAATATCAAAACTGAAGACCAAGGTTGATGATTTGGAGAAGGCACTGCATCAGACAAAAGCCTTCCAGGCAGAAACTGAGAGAGAGATCACATCATACCAGAATGAGCTGGCTGGATTAAGGTATGAATTTTAAATTTAAATAGTGCATGTGGTTCTTGTTTAGAATTCATCACCGACTTCACAACCCAACATAAAACTGACACCCAGAACTAGCAGGAGGCAGGATAAGAATGTTAGTAATGTGTGACATCAACTTCCACGGGGTTGTCTTTGTGCACAGTTTTCCTTGTGTTTTTATGTCGCTTGGTTTATGTGAAGTTTCAAAGTCTTACTTGAATGATTTCTGTTCTGTTGGTGACTTGGGTATTTGGAACTACAGTAAAAGAGTATGCTTGGTGTGGAATAACAATAATTCTGTTTGAATTTGAGGCCATAGGCAGTATCCTGGTGCCTCACTGCATTTTATGGTCCATAGTGCAATTTCTAGATCTCTAATTATAAAGTCTTTGTAAGGTATTATTTATCTTACACTACAAGTTTTTGGGGGAGAGGATGTAGATCAAAAGGCCAGCCCCACATTTCTCTGTAAACGTGAGCAAATTATGAAATACTCAAACCTCATTTTAACTTGTAGACTTAACCAGTGAACAGCATAAATATATATATATATGCATATTACTCTTCCAAAATGACCATTATTTGTTACAGAAATAACAGTAAGTACAGCTTTATCCTTTTCATTGATTTGTATATAGTGTATAATTCTTTAACATACAATATTTTATGTTCAGAATGGAAAAAAACCTCCTCCTCTCTGAGTCCCAGGCACTGAGAAATCAATGTCAGATCACAATTGCTGAGAAAGACCGACAGATTGCAGAGCTACAGAAGCTGCAACAAGACATGATTGTTATGAAATCAGTCCCTGCTGGCAGCAATTATCCAGTCAAGGTAAAGAAATGGAATGCAGCAGGAATGTAGAATGGAATTTAGCAGTTTATTGTGTTGAATTTGCAGCCTTAGAAGAGAACTATGCAGCACGTGATAGCAATCTGGCAAGTGTTGTCTTAGGTTAGTTAAATCCAGAATATAACAGGAAGAAGTTAAAAAAAAATTAAATGGATTTTTTTTCAGATTTATTATGGCTGCAACCTATTTTTAGGGACATGCTTTTTAAGAGGATCAAGAGGTTGGTAGTTCACGCTGACAACAAATTGCACAATTTGTGTAGTTGGTGCAAAGAAATTTTAAAGATCTAATAAAATTCATTCTTCAGAGCCTAAGTCAGTGTCTAATTCCTGCAGATTAGAGCAGGATCTAACTGGGGGGGAAAGGGGAGATGTCCTAATGGAAGTGCTCTTGCCTTTCTCCTGAAGCAGCTGGAATTGGCTTCTGCCAGGAACAAAATCCTGGATTTAGAAAGGCAGCAGCTGACACCCAGTCTAGCAATTGCTGTCTGCTTTTGTAAACTGCCATTAAAGCTTCAAGGAAAGTGGTTTTTTGAGAACTATTCTTATTTCCCTTTTGTGTGCCAAAGGAAGGAATTTTTAATTTCATTAAAACCAACATTTTAGTTGGTCAGGTTTGAGTTTCATATGCTGTTCATTTTCTGTGATTAAAATCACAAATAAGAGCTATTGAACAGTAATATCTGTGGGTTATGGAGTATGTGATAAAAATCTTCATTTCAGGATTACGTGGGTAAAAAGATTCCATAAAGCATTAGAGTTAAAGAAGGCCAAAGCTGTAAACTGATGATAAGATCAGGTGTGTTTTTCTTTTCAAAATGGACTCTTTCAGCTTAAAATCCATATTTCCAAATAGCTGTTCTGCAGGTCATGAATACAATACATTCTTACCTTGAAAATAATTTTCGAATAATAATAACTTTTGAAAGGTGTTTTATATTAATATGTTTCTATTTTACCACCTTTCTTTGTGCCTCGCACTATTTGCAAATTAAAAATTAAGTTGGGTTGCTTTTTCATGGTAGTTTTCTATTTTTTCTTAATGCAAATATTTAGGTTGAAAACACTATATATTAAAAAGACCCCGTCTTCTACTTAAAGTGTCTTGCAAATGTGGTATTACATTGTGAGAAGGGTATTATATTGTGCAAAGGAAATTCTGTGTATTTAGCGTTGGAGTTGTGTATTATTTAGAGAACTCCTGTACCGTTTACCCTGAATATCTTAATATTTTTTAAGGCTTTAGAAACTGCCTCCCTTGCTGGAAGTGGAGATTCACCAGAGGAAATCAAACGTGTCTTGGCTGAGAAGAATCAACTGCAGAATGAGCTGCAGCGCTGCCTCCAGGAGATCCACCAGAAGGACCTGCATTTCCAACAGATTAATTCCAAGGTAATTTAGAACAACAGCTCTGATCCTCAATAGCTCATGCCAGTCTGGGCTGGGATCACACAGAAATATTGATAAATGGGTGGTGTCTTGCATGACTGACAGTTAATTTTACTTTAAAACTCAGATTCTTCCAAACAACCCAGTTGGCTCAGACTAGAAATTGCAAATTAAATGTCAGTATTATCTTCTGTCAGGCTCTTCTGACTTATTTGACTGAGAGGTTTATTTGACTCTGCATTCTAAAGCTGTTGATGGGGCACTGTTAAACTTTTACTCAAAATATTTTTCATTATAGACAGAAACAGGCTGGAACAAGATTTTACCTTCTGGTTTGGGTATTTTGATGACAGAGGAAATCAATGCTCACGTTTCTTTATTTGCTCTCATAAAACAACTAGTTTAAACCTCAGCGAAACTGTGACCTTGCCAAAAAGTTTGTGCAATTTTGAAACAGCAGGTCTCAAATCTGTAGGAATTTCCTGGAGGAGCTAATTCCTAATTTTTAGTTCTTTAAATGTGAATTCCTTGCAGGTTGTGCAGTCAGCAGAGGAGAATGCTGTCTTGTCTGCCCAGCTGAAGACTCTGTCTCAGACTCTGAGGGATAACCAGCTTCATTACACTGACCTGCAAAATCGGTATTTAAGACTGGAGAGGGAATATCAGTCAATGCAAGTGGCATCTTTCCAAGGCTCTGTTCAGGTAAACAAATTTATGGAAATACTTTTAGGGTTTTTTCTTCTGTGCTTACATATTTCATGCCAAAAATTCACTTTTTGTTGTACTGATTCAGTCCTTTTGCTAGCCCTTTGTGTGTGCTGAACATAACTGTCTTTATTGTTGTAAAGCTGGTGTAATTTGACTTTTCATTTAAAGAAGCTGTTTATACATGATTTTTCTTTTGTTTTGGAGTATTTTTTCAATTGATCCACAACTGGCAGAGGTAATTGAATGATCAATTATCAATGGATCAGGAAATTTAGTGGTAATTTCACATCATTCATGAATAGTTTTGCAAGGTGTTTGAGTAATATTTTCAGAAGTGAGATTTATATCACCACTTCAGCATTTTGGTACTGTTTCCCAACCCCTCATACACATAGGTTAATAATAACAATATAACATAAGGTTATTATTTGAGGGCTGGAACTAGATGATTTAAGGTCCCCTCCAAACCCATGCTTTATGATTCTATCATTATTCCTTTGTGAGATTTTATTTTTTAAAAAGCTTTCCTGTACTGCCTTGGCTATTCATTAACAATCAGTTAATATAATACCCTAAAATAACATATATGGATAATTATAGTAAACAACCCTCACTCTTCCATAAATGGGAATAAACCCAAACAAGGAGAACTATAAATTAAAAATAAATGAATAGCTGCAATAATACTCAGTGCTGCATTATTATGTGGATATAGATGCATTTCTTTCCCCTCAGAATTATTCAGAGATTGCTGCGGTAACAGATGTACCTGTATCCTTCAGGTCCCACAGCATTCCTCAACTTTCTGTTAGAAAACAGACCTGGAAAATTTCAGCTCTGGAAATCAAAAAATTAAATGGTACAAAGAATTATTTGTTCCACTGTTTTGTGCTGCTTATGGCTTCTTTAATTGAAATAAAGACTTTTAGCAAGTAAAAAAATGGTGACTGGCTTTTTTTTCCCCCCTCTCTTAATATTTCCTAGGATGAAACTAGAGCAGAAGTTCCCCCTGGAGCGCCACGGGAAAGATCTGGGATTATTGTTGAGATAGACAATATGGAGCTAAATGAGCTCAGGAAAAGGTCAGGACTCAGAGCATGTATTAGCAATATTGTTTTCCTGACAGCTGTGTTGTGAGTGTGAAAGTAATGCTTTTGTATCCCTCTAAGGCATTTGTGTGGAGAAGGGAAAGGAGTGGATTTACAGTGGATTAAATAAAGCATAAGTCATATCCTTGAATTGTTACCATCTGTGGTTTGTTTTTGTACCTTACTTCATTTCAATTTAAAGCTAAAGCATCTTATTATAATTAAGTCTGTCAGATAAACGAAGATTTCTTAATAAAAAACCAGCAAAAAAGTAATTCTTTAAGTACATAAAATACTGATTTCAGGTTACATTTTGTCCTAGGCTTGCAGAGACTGAGCAGCAGTATGAGTCCGTGCAGCAGGTTCTCTCCCAGCTGACAGAAACACTGGCAGAGGAGAAGAGCAGGAGAGAAGCTGCAGAAGAGGCTCTTGGGCTCTCTGAAGAGACAAGTAACAGGTAAAATACCGTGTCAGATTATTTGTTTGCCTTTTATTTTTAGTGAGAGGTTAGTGATAGGTTTTCCTGTGGGTGTTAGATTTGTGAGCAAATAATAGAACAGATAATAGAACCTGCTTTTGAGTCCACAATGCCTGAAGCAATGGAAATCTATGTATAACTGTGTAAAAAAAGCTAAGTTTAACTCTGGATGAAGAAAGTGTTACAAGCTTTGGATTTTTTTTCTTTATTTAATTTCATCTGTTGGGCTCAGTGGTATTTCTTTTTTTCCAAGTTAGAAAAAAAAAATCACATATACAGCTTTAGCAGAGCCACTGGTTAGATTTAAAATATCATTATCCATCTGCCTACATAAAGTATCCCTCACAACCATCATCTGAAAATCACTATTCAGTCAGGTAAGTAATTTTGGTGTTTATTCTGAATAAATGAAACATCTTAAGCGCAGATTGTAAATAGAGACTGAAAAAGACCTGGCAATATAAAGTGAGTCTGCCTGCTCTGTGTGGAGACCTTCCCTTAGTAATGTAAGAATGCAAAATAATGTTTTTGTGTGGATTCAGTACTTTAAGAGGAGATAATTCAGTACTCCATGTCTCCCTGTAATTTTTCTCTAGGTTTGAAGTGAGCAGTTACAGATCTGTACCCACTGAATACACTGTCCAGATGGAAACTGAGGAGGAGAGGGAAGCCTTAATCATCAATCCCAGTGAACATGTTGTTGTGAGAAAGGTAAGGAGATGAAAGCTTTCAAAAGCCCTGAATTACCAGCTACTTAAAAAGGGTATGCATGCTGTATCCTGCTGATTGCATACTGGGTTGAAATGGCACAGCTCATGGTCCCCTTCATGCTACTGCTTTCTTTTTTCTGTCTTGCCTTTCCTATACCTTATTTTCAACTGTCATTCTTTCTTGGAGTGCAGATTTCCCACCTGAGTGACTGGAAATCACTGATTTTCGGTTGTCCCCTTTATGTGTAAGCAGTGGCACAAGGCAGCTACTTGTCTGATGTGCCTTGGCTCTGAGAAGCTGACGGAAGTATTCTGTGTGTTTGGTATCAAGGGGCTGGGCAGGCCATCATTCAAAGCAGCAAACTACTTCTGAAACTCCATTTCACTGAAAAAACATCTTTAATTTCCTTCTCTTTGGGCTGTGAGTCAAATATTAGCAACTGTGTAAACTGCATCACAAGACATATTGCCTGTGTCAAAATTAAAATGGTAGCAATCATATTTGTACTACACACATCCATTAAATAAAATGTGCATTGCATTTAATTATGTGCATCCGCAAAATGCAATATGCATCTCTAGTATGTCTGTGGAACTGCATAATACACAAATACCTGATATTCATTCCTCTCCCCTTTTAATAATGCTGGTTTTTTGAACTTTAAATTATTTATGTTTTTATAGGCTGTGGTGTGGCATCAATTGCTGTGTCAGAGGTTTACAGTGCCTCAGAAATCCAAGCTGCAGTGGAGCTTCTTATTCATATTCATGATTATTGATATGGAATTTTTTGTTTCCTACCCAGATGAAAGGAGGAGCACTTTCCCTCCGGAGGTGGCTCCGAGGGCGAAGCCTTTACTGTTCCAAGCTGCTGACTTCCCGAGCAAAATCCCGCTATTTATTCCTCGCTTACCTGGTCACTCTCCACCTTATTGTTTTCCTGTGCCTCACTGGTGTCCTCTGAATACTGCATTTCCTGGGTGGATTATTTTGGTGTGCCAATTTAGGATAATAGACTCCTCACATGCTGCTGTTACACTATGCACTGGACACAGTTGTAAATATTCCTGTGACACTACATGAATCTTGAGCTTCTCCAATGAAATTTGTCTTTATCACACTTTGCTCCAAAGTTGACTTGAATGGCTCTTTCACAGTGGAATATTATATTTGCTAAGGAGAAAATATTCCCCTCTGCCCTCTAAAGAAACTGCTGCATACAAGTTATTTAATATTGTTTGTGAGTACATAATGATTGGTTACTACTGAATGGGTTGTAAATGATATCTTTTCTATACAAATTTTATTTTAAGAGTCAAACTATAAATTTCAAAGGAATATCAAGATATTACTGTATATTGGCTTCTTGATTATCACAAGAAGTTTTATAGAGTGCAATAAAGGAAGAACTACTGAATTTTTGATTTTCTTTGGTTGCTTGGGTTTTTTTTTTGGCTGAAAATAAAAGAATTAAGAAGGTTGTTCTTTGCCATTCAGTTTGTGCCCAATTCTGTGTGTGGTAATGAGGTAAGCTGATGATTATCCAGTAAAGATTCAGAATTGAGATGACAAAGAAATGTCTTCAACTTCTTATATTCTCTTCTTTGTAATTTTTTTCCCTGTAACTTGTGGGGAGTTTGGTAATTTTTTTAATTGACTTGCATTTCTTGTCTTGGTGGGGTTTAGTCACTGCCTGTCTTTGTGAAAAATGTTCCTCAGTTGCAGAACACATGAAATTCAAGCTTATAAAGGCACAACATTACATATTTTACATGTTTGAGCTTCAAGGTACAAGTCAGTAAAGGGAAGTTTTCAACTGAGAATCTTGTGGGGAAAAGAAAAACCACTCTAGGTAAATCCTGTAAACTTTCTTCTTTTGATGGTCTTTGATATTTCTTAGTCTAGTAAAGGTCTGATTTTTTTAATATAAATCCAATCTATTCCAATATAATTGATGATTTTTTTTTTTTTGTATAACAGTAATTACTCATCTCCTTTGAATGGCTGATTCACTCCCTGTTTTCAGCCCTCGTGTCAAGTACTGGGATAACATGAGGACTGTACATGCTGACTTATCCTTTTCCAGCCTGAAGATGGGTGTTAGCAGAAGGATAATGAACTATTGTTAGCTAATTATGTTACAGTGAAGCAGAATGCTTTTCAATGGCAACACTGGGCCTACAGTCCTTCCAGTTTTACCTTGTGTGAGGGATTTTTGTCTTGAGGGGAGAAAACAACCCTCTGTCCTGAGGCAGAGAAAGTTGGTGAGTGGGAAAGGATCCAGAGGTGTTGGAAATTCTGTCCTAATTCATCCAGGCCTCTTTGCTGTCGCTGACAAGCACAAACTGAAAAAAAAAGTTTCCGCAAGTGGCTTGACATGTGTGGATATTCTGTGAACTCCATTCCAGAGACTGATATAAATATGTTGGGAAGTGAGACCATGTCATTTATGAAGCAGCTTCTACAAATCATCACCATTTCCTGGGTAAGTATTGTCCTGAGAGTGTTTTCATGTTACATTTCATAATTTAAATGCTTTGCTTTGCTTAGTCTGAGATCTTTGAGGGATTACATACTTGTTCCTGGACTTGGATGCCTTTTACCTGAGGTTTTGAAGGCATTCCAGAGGGTCTGCTAGTGTAGGGTAATCCAGACCTTAGTGAAATGAAATGAGGAAGAACAGTAGTGTTTTCTCTCTGAACATCAGAAACCAAAAAGGAGGTTTTCTGTTAATTGTATTTAATTTTGCACTTGGGAATTAGACAAGTAAAAACAAACTAAAAATTAAAATCAAGCAAATTTAGGAATTGCTTTAAAATTCTCTACTCTTAAATTCCAGTGTCTCGTGATGTAATTTCTGATGTATTTAAGGACTGAGTTTCCCTCTGGTTTACATTGTTGGAATCAGAGTCTGCGGGCAGTTCTGTAATGTTGGATACTGCTGGTAAATAGTTGGTTTATTGCACCCTCTTCCTGAGGGGTTTAGAAGAAAATAACAATTCACAGCAACATTCATTCATGTTCAAAGATACCAGCTACCAGAACTAATGGTTAAACATTCCTTTATTACAGTTGTTTGCAAATGCATGTGATAAAATCCCATTTTTGCATTGTTAGGGACAAGAACTTTGCTGGACGAGTGCTGTTTTTCATTCCTTTCCCATTTCTGAAGTACCCTTCCTTACTGAGTGAAGTTGCCAAAGAAGGAAAAATAAAGTCCTCCCCTCTTCTCAAATGCTTAAAGAAGCAATTGTCCAATCCTAAAAATAACCACTGCATCCAAAATACATCTTGGTGAACTCCAGGCCCTCTCTTGGTGGGAATTTTGCCATGAATTTCAGGGAGATCAGCACTTTGATGTGATGGCCAACTCCTGAAGTTGAGATGTTCCTGGGTGGTTGTGCCAGCTGCCTCTTGTTCTTTTTCCCAGAATAACTGCTTCCATGAGGTATTTACCATTTACAAACATGAAGTAGGGCCTAGAATGAGCACTCCACATTACAGGGTGGCTATCACTGAAAACACACAGCAAATGCTTCCCTGAAACTTTTGCTGGGGGTTATTTTTAGTTGTACATTTGAGATTGATGGTGACCCTCTGAGAAAAAGGCAACTTTCAACAAACCATGAGGGAACAACTGCCATCTTTGAAGTAATGAAGGTTTGGTGATTCTTATGTACCATGAACTACTAACATTAGAGCTGGTATGTGCATATGAGTAATTAATTTTAAACAAATGAACTTTCTAGAAGATAATTCAGCCTTGAAAGAGATGGGGTTTATGCTGAAGTCCAAATAGAGCTGACTGTGTGTCCTCTTGCAGAGCTTGTCCACGGTCATGAGGCCAATTAACAGAATATCACAGAATCCTTGGGGGTGCAGCAGATTTCCCCTTTGAAAACAAAGGACTGATTAGTTTGCTTTGGTAAAACCCATTCAAGTGAAAATTTGTGTGGATACTTCAAATGCTTTGTTACATCAGAGCTTTAGCACTGACTTTGCTGTTTAGGTTTATTCTTTCCCAACATTACTCCTCCTACAGCAGTTTGCTCTCTAAATGATGGGGTGTTCTGTCCTGTTCCATCCCATCTGAGGAGTGTGTCCCTCCCTCCAAATTGGTGCTTTGCAGCCAAAATTATGAGGCACTGTGTGTGATGGTGATGAAACCACTGCCCTTGTATGTGCCAGTGGTGCTGGGCTTTGCAAAGTTGGATTTGCAGGAGATGATGCCCCAAGAGCTTTATTTCCATGCATCATTGGACATCCTGGACATCAGGTCAGTTGGTACCAAAATGAAAGTTCTGTTTGGTTTGGATGGTTGTGTTCTGGGGGAAAAAAAACAAACCAGCTTGTTCAATTAATTAGTACTTGCTGAATCAGTGCAAATTAAAAACATTGGCAGAGCATTGATAGCATGAGAAACCAAATGAATAATAGTGATAAGTTCCCTTTTTGTTCCATTAAGCAACAGTATGGCCCAATAAAATTCCAAAGAGGGTCTCCAGCACATCACTTTATAAACTCAAATAAGACTGGAAAGGATAACTGTGGCTTTTCTTGACCTTGAAAAGGGTCTTTCTGCTTAATTAGATTTCTAAAAGTTCCTTTGCAAATAGAAGATGCAGATTTTTGTTTGTTTTGTTCATATCTGAGCCAGATTTTGATTTTCTGGACTGTCAAAACCCTTCCCTGAAGTTCTGTGTCATGAAAAATATTTTACCATATGTTGTTATATTATTTGGGGCAATTGTGATACACTTCCTAATGCAAAAGTGATAAACTTAGCAAAACTATTATTTAATAAGTGAGGGGTTTTTTTAAAGAAAATCTGTCTTTTATATAAGTATCTCAGTTTCATGAGACTTAAGAATTTTACTAAGAGGATGAGTTATGAGGAAGACCAAGCTCCTCCCTCTAAGCAAGTGGAAATCCAAAATTAAGAGGCTCCAATGGAAGAAGTATGGAGAAAAAAAAAATAACAGCCCTTTATTAAAGGCTATATATGTATTGGCAGAACAACAAAAGAACACAAACCCAAGTAACCACTAATCCTGTACCCAACAGTCCCCTCCGAAAAGGAAACAGTCCAGCACTTTCTGCCTCTGGGCGCGATTCTCATCACGGCCAGCAGGGGGCGCCGTTGGATCGCTGGGGGAGCAGAGCCTGCAGTGCTCGGGGCTGGCCAGCAGGGGGCGCTGTTGGGCTCTGGTAGTTGCCGCGCGAGGCCTCGGGTGCGGGAGAGGCCGAAAATGGAGATTTCCCCCCAAAACCAAGGAGGGGAAGGGGAAAAGGGGGAGAAAAGGGTTCTTCCCGCGAACTCACGCTATCAGCGGCTGGCTGTGGCCAGGACTGCCCCAAAGGTCCCTTCTCTCCGATGAAATCTGAGCAAGTCCGGGCTGGGGGCAGAACAGGGCGAGGGGAATGGAGGTGAGCCGGGGCCAGAAGCAGCCAGATGACCCGGCCGAAAACAAAGCGAACTCAGAGCCCTTCCACACACACCCCTTCCCTGAGTCAGGGCAAAAGCGAAATGCCTGCTGTTTCCCCAGGAGAGGGGGAAAAAAACCTCATCACCTCACCCCCCCTAGTCTTCTGCGAGCTGTCAGCCTGGAATGTGGGTCTGCTAGCTAGTTCCTTTGTGTGTATCACTCACCCTGGGCAGACACCCTCCCCCTCCCTCGTTCAACATCTTTCTTTTACCGCTATGCAGGGAAAAGAAAAAAAAAATTCCCCCTTGGTTTTTTTAGAACAAGTAAACCTATGACAATAAGTTAATACTCCCCCCCCCCCCCCAAATGTATATTTTTAAAAATATATTTCTCTTCCAACAAGGGGAAATCTCACTGTTTCAAGGCAATAGTGGAACTGCTTAGACAGAAAGAGCAACCAAATAAGTAAATCTAGAGAGATTATACCTTTTCCACCTATAATTCCTTCCCTTTATTCCTTTGTGCAGTGACAAAGGACCCACCTCTGATGGAGAATGATGAGTTTGCTGGTGCCCACCTTGGCTGGACTTCTGCGTGGGCAGCACCAAGTATGTGATGCTTCCTTCATTTTTGAAGCTGCCTTGCTCTTCCTGGTTGATTTATAGGAGGAATGATTCCAGAGTAGGTGGTTTCCCATAAATTCACATTTTAGTTCCTTACATGTTTTGGGAGTACATTCTGTGAGGGCAGTAACAGGTACAGTATTTCACATGAAGTTTTAACTTAAAAATGTTATTCTATGTCTGATGTGCCTGATATATTGCACTAATATTGGAATAATATCCTTTACAGGATGTTATGGTTGGAGTGGATCAAAAAGACAGCAATATAGAGGCTGAAACACCAAGTAAAAGAGGGATCCTGAGGCTGAAATACCCCACTGAGCATGGAGTTATCAGTAACTGGAGTGACATGGGAAAGGTGGGTGTTTATTTTTAATGTAATTTTGTTGAGGCACAGCTTCCTTGGTGTGTTGCCAGAGCAGTGACCTCTTTGGGAAGTGCAGGAGAAACTGGAGAGGCATGGGAAGTCCAAAGGACACTCACTCTGTTAAATATCTCAGATATTCCATATGTCCTGGTCTCTTGGGGAAGTGTCTGAGTGTGTATGTGGAAATATTGTACCTCCTCTTTAGAGACAGGATTGCTATTTGGTCCCTAGTCTCCAGGTAAAATGGCCTGGGGAGGAAATTCCACAGGGAAATTCTCCTGGTAACGTTTTCCTATGGAAAATACCACAGAAAGGATGACAAGGGGCTAGGGTTGTTCTGTACTCACACTTTCCAGGATGAGGTGTGTGAAATTATAATCTCTGTATCTAAAGTCAGTTCTTGTGTCGTATTCATGAACCCAAACTGGTGAGTGCAGAGTGTTCCAGATAACAAACCAAAGTCGATACAGGAGCAATGGGACTTCCTCAGTTCGTATCTGGAAATAAACTGCCCTCCTACTCCACTAGGTGGAAGCACAATATTTGGATTTCAGTCTTGCACTGCTTGCTGTGAGGACACCTGTCTACCTCGTACATCCCATTATGTTTTGCTCCCTGATAATTTTCCTGCTGTCTGCATTCAGCAAGAAATTATATTTTGCTGAAGAAAAAAAAAAATAAAATTGGAAGTCACTATTTTTGTTCCCGCATCTGGAAATTGTCCTGTGCACAACACATACTGCTGTGTGTTCCTTCTCTGGGTAACGTTGGGTGCAAGAGCAGACTATCTCTAATTAGGAAAAGGAATTGGAGAAGGTTAAAAAGGTGACATGTGCTTTCCTGTAGTGTGAACTCATGGGTGGATAGATTGGTTTTAAGGTGTAATGTGAAGGAGGCTTCAGGCCCTGGTGTAGTTCAGATAATGGTCAGATACTATATGGGCTCTTGTAGCTTTAGCTTTTCTTCTTTGTCACTTAAATCACTTGTGGAAGTGGGTCTCCAAACTTCCCTTCTTCTGGTAGGGAAGAGACAAGAAACAGAGTTGATGGCTGTTATGATTATTGCAAATAAGGAAAAAAGTGTATTTTTGGTTATATACAGGCTTCTGTGATTCAGTTATGTATCTCAGGTCCCCCTGAAGTTCTGTAACAAACACAAAGACTCCTCCTTTCAGAATTTCTGGAATAAAATTCCTAAAGTTTTGATGCAAAGGCAATATCTTTTGTATGTGCATATATATATATATATATATATATATATATATATATTTCCCTCAAAATTTTCTAAACCAGTTGCATGATTTTGATCCAAGCCACAGATTTATTTCTAATGCTTGGAAGTCATACTCCTAAAAGCATCTTGATGCAGGAGAGACAAGGGAATTACTGGGTAACGTGCCAAAAATGGGACAAAGGCACAATAGTGCAGTGCCCAACCATCCACAGGGTACAGAAGGAGGGGGATCACCAAAGAAGGAGGCTGAGTGTGAGGGGAAAGTGGGAGCAGGGATGCTGCAGGATGTGGGAGCGAGGGGGGAGCACATTCCTCTTCTCCCGTGCTTCAATTCACAATATTCAAATTAGGCCTGCTCTGTTTTCCGCTGGATAATAATACAGGGCATTGTCCATCCCTGTTAATTTGTTCCCAGGAACTGACCTGACAACATGTGGGAGGGATGGAGCTTTTCTGGCTCTAGTGACAACATAAATGTTTAATATAAGTGTTGGGGTAATTTGGGATAGTTCTTCCTCAGTAATTTGTCTTTGCTGCTCACATTTAAGCCTCATGGTCTATAAAATCAACACTGAATTATTTTGGTTCTTGGGGAATATCATTATCCCTCAACATTATGGTTATTGGGCTGTGCAGTGCCTGGATTTGAGGGAAAACCTGGAAACTGCCCAAGATTTAGGCAGGGTCCTGCTTTGTATGAGTCCAGCTTTGTTCCTCACTGCTGAAATCACCAGCACTTTGTGAATTATGTAAGCACCTTCTCTTCCCTTATGTGTTCCCTGTCTGAAATAGCATTTTTTCTTATATCTGACTGATATATATTTTTAAACTTTTACATAATTACTTTCTGGTTTATTCAACTTCTCCCTGCATTTCTATTCTAAACCTTCAAATGGAAGATGGCCTGACATCCCAAACCCCACTTCTGGAAACATCTGATTATTCATTTTTTTTTAGGGGATTGATATGGAATTGAAATTTCTTTTTAGGACTGATTTTTCCCCCCCCCCCCTAATGAGTAATTCCAGCTCTGGACAGCTGTTAACTTTGTAGGTGCTTCACAAAGAGGATCTTTCTTCCATTTAAGTTCATTTTGGAGCATAATAATACTTGTTTCTGAGATATTCTTCAAATAAACTTACCCATAAAACTATCCTGATGTTTTGTGCTCAAAAATAAACTCGTTGGGTCAGGCAAAGCTGACGTAAAAAAAAGAATAAAACCGCAGCACAGTGGTTTCAGTTCTAAAATAGAGGTGAATTTGGCAGATTTGCACTTGCATTCTTTCTGTCTATTTTAATGTTTGTAAAAACATTAATAAAATAAAAGATATAAATAACAATTTTTATTGTATGATATATAATACTTGTATTTTAAATATAATATTATTTAATATAATTTAATATATTACTAAAAATATATTAAAAATCCATTACTCAGGCTGTATTTGAAGAACTTTCTTTGTAGTTCTGTGGGCAGAGGAAACCATTTTGAGACACTTCTCTAAAGCATTTTTTCACTTCTAGATTTTGACATCATTCTTCCTACAACAAACTCTGGTTTTGCTGGAGGAACATCCCACCCTTTTGACTGAGACCCCCTTGAATCTGAAGGCCAGCCATGGAAAAAATGACTCAGGTAATTGTCTGAACCCTGTGCCACGGATCATTCCTGTATGGAAGCAGCTAAAAAATATAAATAGTCCCCGGTGTTCAATTTTGTTCTTAATTTGAGAGCTAATCCCTTATGGTTAGTGTGGGTTGGCAAGATGGGTAAGCCATGATGAGAGAGCAAGAGTTGCTGCTGCTCTTGCATTATCAAGGTCCTGAAACATTTTGGACTTGAAAATATGTCACTACCATGCACAGGTATCCTTTTAAAAGCTTGGAGTGATTTTTTTTTTGTGTGTGTGTGTTCACAAGACTGTGCTCAGTTCTGTATGTAGGAAAGCTGAAGCCAAGAGGCTTGTGATGCTGAGTTTTGGTGTGTATCTATATAATGATAACACAGGATTATGTGATTTTTTTTTAGTTGGAGTTGGTGAGTCATTGATGTATTTAAAAGTGAGGTTTGAAAGTGCTGGTTGTGAACCAGCTGAATCTTCAGTGTGAGTTTTGGATCAGTGGCACATTTTGGGTGCCCACCTCTGGCTACCAAGAGTGTTCAAACTTGTAGCCCAACTCCTCAGCTACTGCTTTCTACCCTTGACACTGTCCCTGCATCAGCACTTCTGCATCAGACAAAATGCTACTTGTCATACCAGAATTGTGAGTTTTGAAAGATTAGAATAAAGCACATGACTTTGTGGAACTTCCAAGTGGAGCACCTCTTCAGGGGTCAGGGGAAAAGTGTTCCAAAACTGGAATGTTTGTGTTGTCTTGGGAAAATGAGTTGTCTTAGCAAATGATGCTTTGCTAAGTGTTCCTACCTGTGACATACCTAGTCTGATTTAGCCAACTTTAATCAGAACAAAAAGCAGACCTTTGAAGTTTTATATATTTTGGAGCAGCTTTATGGCCAAAAGTCCATGTTACAAGTTTAGCCAGTGATAGAAAGAGAAGTAAATGTGATTTAAATACAGATATAGGTATAGAATCACCTGGGAAAATGGGATGTGACTCTGCACTTCCCTTTGTTCCAACTTTTGGCATATATTTAATAGGAAGATTATGCATCAATTTAGCAACAGTGTAAATAAATTAATTAAGTAGTGAGTTTGACAGAATGAATTACTGGGAGAGAATACAACTGGGAGATAACAAACTACAACAGACCATAAGAACAGTGTACTTTTTAACAACCAGGAGATGTGGCTCATACAATAGACGTGTCCAGGACTGCTCCTCTGTCATTATACTGTAATGATAAATCTTGCTTTCAAGATTGTTTAAAGGCTTCTTGTTTATTGCTGATTGCATTAAATTCATCACCATAATTATGAAATATTGTTAATTCATGTAACCTTTAATTGAAAGCGTAATTTCCATTAAATGTTGGCTTCATTGGCAAAAATATTAGCTTCTGAAATCCAAAATTTGAGTTAACCCCCTCACAGCAGAAGCTCTGATGGTGATGGTTGAGTCCCCATCCCTGTAGGGATTTAAAAGCCCTTAGATGTGGCACTTGAGGACATGGTTTAGTGGTGACCTTGGCAGTGTTGAGTTTACAGTTGGACTCTGATCTTAGAGGAATGGCTTATTATTCCTTGAGATGGGAATAGACAGCTTATTCCTCATGACTCCTTCCAGCTGTGTCTTCTGTGCATTTTTTATGTGTGTGTAGATATATACATATAAAACCCTCTAGATTTCTCCACTGTGCAGTCCTGCCATCAGTGTAAGAAAATTATCCCAGGGGTATCATCTTCAATTAATGTTGTCAGCAAAAATCTGACCTGGGTTAATAGAAAGATATCCACTGGCTTTGGTGATTTTCTTTACAAATGAAATCCCAAAGAAAATATAACATGCTGTTCACAGAAGAGCTGTGGTTCAGGAGGGGACTCAGGAGTAGTAACTGTCAGTATTAATTTTAAAAGAAATAAAATTTACCATCTCTTCAGATCCTGTTAAGTGTAGATCTGAAAGTTTTTTCTACTCTTCATTCCAGATTCTGTTTAAAACATTCAGTGTGCCAGCCATGTGTGGAGCAATTCAGGCAGTGCTGTCTCTGCCTTGGGACCAATGACTGGTGAGTCTTCCTGGGGGTTGGATTTTCCACCTGTCCTTCTCTTGAAGTCTTGAGTCTTCATATATTTTGAAAAAAAAAGTTAAAATACTACAGGCCTTTGTAACCTGATGCCATGATATAATTTTGTATACAAAGATGGGCAGCTTACAGAAATTTGACTGTCATAAATACTTGTTTTATGTTTAAAATTCAATTATTTGTGTATCAGAAATGCCTTATTCATTTTGAGTGGAAAACATGTGCTTCATTTCCTACCCAAGAATAACATGGCTTTACACAGGTATTGTTATATTTTCCTAGTGGTGTGTTTTACTTTAATGAGAGATTCGCATTTTTATTAAAAAATATGGGGTTTTTTTTACAGTTTGAACATGACTTCATGTCTGTAAAGTACTGGAGCTTGTCTTAAAAATGGGCTTGGGAAAATCTGTGGCCTGACTGTCACACTGTGTGTTGATTAAAAACTTCTTGGCTGCCTGCAACAGAACAGGAGATGGTGAGAGACATCAAGGAAAAGTTTTGTTGTGTGGCATTGGATTTTGAAAATGAAACAGCAACTGCTGCTTCTTCCTCCTGTCTTGAAAAGAACCATGAGCTTCCTGATGGACAAATTCTCACTATTGGGAAAGTTTCAGAAACTCCCATCCAGGCATCCTTTGTAGGTGGGACAGGACTTTTTTTTAGGGATTTGGCAGACAATGAGAAGGAGAACTTTTAGCAAGTATAGACAACCTTCAGCTGTAGGAACTGAGTTATTTATTCTCAAATGGAGTCACTTCTTTAGAAGCTATGGATGCTGCTGCTACTGGACAAAAAGATGCTTCAGCTGAGAAATACCTGAATCTCAAGATAGTTTCAATCTCTTATAAATGGAGTAGAGTGTGTAAAATGACAAGATCGTGCTTTTTATCTTGAATGGCTGATACAGAACTTCACAGTGCTGCTTATGTGGATTTTTTTACCTAGATAATGCTTCAGCTTATAATTTTAGTCTAATTATCTGTGATTTAATAATTCAAAATCAAATCAAACATTATTTTCCACTAGTTTTATCTGTAGTGTTACAGTTCCCATTCTATCCAGTGGATGACTGACACTCCATGTGAGTAACTCCTGCTGCCCCTCACAATTTTCCCGCTTAAATTCCTCTCTGGAGGACTGAACAAAATGGCTGCAGGCAGTTTGGCACCATTTCCATGGAGCTAAATGGTGAAGTCAGCTATGTTGGTGTGCAGAAATGAAGCTATTTAAGCATTGATGTAGCTCCAAGTTGTGTGTTTGAGCCTCAGCAGGAGACATTCTCTTCAGTAGACAGAGGGATTTGGCTGCCAGAAGTGTGGCAGGGATCAGAGTTGGTGCTCTGGAATGTAGCAGTGGAAATCAGGATTTTGTGGAGCACAGATCTCTGTCAAAATGAGTGTGTTAAACTAGTTTAGAAGTCTAGTGCTTAAAGCTCAAACTGTATTCCCAGGATTCTGTCTGGTCAGCTCCTTATCTTTGGCAAAAAACAGTGCAATATGTAAACTTCCCAGGACTGGCATTCAGATTAAACCAACACCTCACTGAAATGCCACGTCTGTTTCTATTTTTAGCTGACAGCATCTTTAGTTCCCTGATGGAGCAGCTCCCTATAAACATCTTCACAACTCCAATCCTCTCATATACTTTTATAAAACTTTATAAGGCCATGATGCTTCTGAGCCTAATCAGACTCAGAGGCTCCGATGGTCCTTATCAGATGTTGCCCAGCCTTTTGCCACCTCAGTGTTATCTCTTTTCTTAGATTAAAAAGTTTTTATGAATAGGAACCAGTTTATAGGTTTTGGCGTTTTCTTCTGTGTTGCACCTTTTACAGTCAGGTTGTACTAGGTGTTATATACTAGATATATATGGTGTCCTTCTCTAGTATGTGCGGTTTATTTCAGAGTCCTGCTCCTTTCAGACTGTCCAAGAAGCTGTCTCATATGTAATTTAAAATTTTCCAAGTTTTTCTGAACTTCTCAGTTGCTTCTTTTTAATTTAGTAATAAACTTCCATTAAAATTCTCAAAATTGGTTTCCTGGGAATGTGTTAAATAATGTGTCACTTCAAAACAACCCCTTCTCCTGTATTAATTTTAACAAAGAAAAATTGTCACCATCATGGAATTTACTAAACCTATGGAATATTTGGCATCTAGCTTTTAAATGGGAATGCTGTTTTGTAAGTGATTTTTGAGACTTTAGTCTCCTGCAATTCAATTCTGCATTTCCCATCAGCAGTGTTTTCCTGCTAAATGATATAATGTCTGTGTGAGACATTTGTCGTCAGTTATGTCACAGTTCTTGATGTTCACTTTTAAAATACAAGCAGCATTTTAAAGATTTGTTTTGGGGGCTTTTCCCTCTGTTTTTGCTTCCAAGTTAAATGTCTGTGATGAAATAGTATTGTCTTGGAATTAGTGAGCTCTGTATTAGGGCTTTGCTGACGTTCTAAGAAACTCTAAATACAAGAAAATCTATTTTAAAAAAGCAGCATTTTGGAGATAGAAGATGGAAATGGAAAATCCCGAAACTAGTAATTAACCTTTGATTAAAGTGTTTGTTGGTCATTTTAATTGGGGATTATGGGCTTTGAAAAAGAAATTACATCTGCTTTACCTCATGTATGCAGAATAGGGAGGGAAGAGAAAAAAACATGGAATGATGGAAGCAAATCATCTTTGTGGAAAGCTTCTTGAGACCACTGGGGACACCACAGTTGGGGTGAACTCGACCCCTTTTTCTATCTGGGAAACTTTTAATGAAAGAGGAAAAGGACCTGGTGATCTTTTACTGCAGAGGTTAATAACACATGATACTGATGAGCATTTTCTGTAAGAAGTGAACCCTGCAGATCTCATTACCTGGGCCTCCTGATTGTGCATTCACATCCCACAAGAGGAGTGGAAAAGACACTTGACACATTTAAAAGGTTATAGTCGACAATGTTTACATTTCTGATTCTATTCCCAGTGCATTTTCTTCTTATTAGAAGTATAAAAGACCACTAAGGGTCATCCAGGCTGTTTTCCGTCCCACTGCTGGCTGAGGCATGTCTGACTGCAGTGAATGTCAAGGTAAGGACAAAATTTGGGGCCCAATTCATTAACTAGCAATTGCTGTAACTCCGTCTGTTTTGCTTGCATCAATTTTAGGTAAAACTCTTTGATTTCTGCTGTAAATCTTCATCTAGAAACTGTGGGGAGATGTGCTGAGTTATGTCTAAAGTGTGACAGCAAGGCCAAGTCTTCATCACATCAGAGTTGGGCCAAAGCATGGAATAGTGAAAACCATTCAAAATACCCATCAGTCTGTGCTGGTTTAACAGGGCATTTTGGAAAACAGCAGTCCTGAGAGAAAGAAGCCAAGAATAGTAATGTAGTGACAGCAGCAGTGAGAGTTGCAAGGCCTGATGTGAATTAAATGTGCAAAGGCGGAAGCCGAGCCCAACAACAACCTGATATGGAGGAGAATGAGATTAAGGGGTTGAAATATCTCCTGCTTAAGGTTTGCCTCAGGCAAGAGTGAGTTTGTAGGTGTAATATGTTGTTGAATTTTAATATGGAAATGTTTCCTGGCATGTATTTCAAACTCCCTAGAAACAGTGATATTGATCTAACCTTCAATTAATGGGAGAGGTCCTCTGTGAAAATCGGGTCTGGGTTTGAATGGCAAATAGCTTTAATATTCTGAGCAGAGTGGATCATTTACACAGCTCAGTAAGAGACTATAAATCACCAGGACTTTGGCTTTTTTTTTTTATTATCATTTTAATGCAGGCTTGCTTTCCCTGGAGCAAAGGACCAGGAGTGTGGTGGATCATTAAAAAATCACAGAGGTGATGTCAGTAGGTACAGACAACAAATAATACAGTTATGCAAAAGGGAGTTATTTGAAATCCATTCCTGTTCTCTGTTGCCATGTTTTTCAGAAATCTGCTCTCTTTTGGGCAGTGGGATGAGATGAACACTCCTCCCTTTTAGCCTTTACACAATCCAGGGGTATCTTTCCACTTTCAGTTTGCACAGAACATCCATTTTTATAGCAGTCTTTTTCCTTCTAGGCTGTTGGCAAATAACCTTTCTTAACCATGACTTAATACAAAGTTTAACTGAAGTTGATGCTGATATTGAGCAGTATTCTATAGAGCTGTTCATGATCCAGGTGTACATTTTGCAGGTTTACTCTCTTTATTGATTTCCTATCTGGCCCAGAGAAAATTAGGTTCTTACAGGGCTTCAAAGCCTCTAATTAAACCAGAGAAGAATTTCATCCAGTCCTGGTCTCCACTGGTCTGTGAAATACCCAAGCTGAGAGATCACCTTGACCAAGTGGACCCCCTGATTTAATAATACCATTCATAGAGCTTGCACCTTCAGAACTGACCTTCCCTAGCAGTTTGACCTTGGAAGCGTCACTTTTATTTAGTTTAATAAAATAAAAAGAAAAGAAAAAAAGGAAGAATGGCTCCAGTCTGCCTAAACTTGCCTGGTTTGTGCTACTCAAGTTCCAAATGACAATCCTATCTGCCCACTTTCTGCTATTATAGTCTTAGCTCTGTTTCTGGATCTACCTATTTCCCTGCTGAAAGGTGGAGAAGGATGAATTGGGTAGAGTGTTGTCATACTTTTTAGCTGAAAAAGCATTAATTAAGTGCTGTGGTCTGGGTTTGAATTTATTTTACTTTTGGTAAGGTTTTTTTTCTGCAACAAAATATCCTCTTCTGATCTCTTATATAGACTTATTTTCCAAAGGGTTGTATGGTGGTTGTCTGCAGAAAATACCGCTACTCTGAACATTTTCCTGTGGCCATTCCAGTTGCTGCATGTTTTGCTGTTGTCCTTGGTGAGTGAGAGAAGATGTGATTCTCTAAATGTGTGCAATTCCCTGGCCAGGCAACTGCTTGGGGATTGTCAGGAAGCTTTCCTTCTGGAAGCTCTTCCTCTCTGGGAGTCTTGTAAAGAGCATTTTGCATTGCAGGTTGCTCACTAAATCAGCTGTTTGGCTCTCTCACAGAGCTGCTGAATTAACATGATGTGACCCAGGGATGCGAAGGGATTTCTTTCATTAGCAGGGCCGGGATGCTCAGGAGAACACAAGATGTGTTTCCCAGACAACAGCTGATGTCGCTGGTGACTGGAAGAAAGTACAAAGGTTGAAAAAGGAGTTTATGAAGAGTAGGGATCAATTTAGGGGGAAAAAAAAGAAGCAAAATTATAGATTTTTACAAAATATAAAACACAACATATAGACCTGCTCACAAAGTCTGTGAAACAGCTGTGAGAGTCTCAGGAATAAAAATCCTTCACAAATGAACAGCAAAGAAATGCAGTTAAAAACACCTCCTGAAGTCTGTACGTGCTGCAACCTTAAAGTCACAATCCTTACCCGACTTTTTTTCTCCAAAATAAAACAATCCAGAATGATAATCCTGCTGGAATAAACACAGATGGCAATTTGCACACGATTTCATTTCAGCTGAAGTTTTACTTCAAATTCTGAGCGGAAAAAATAAACCATCTCTGGGTGCTCATGATAGGAAGGCTGCTGCAGACTTTTGGTTAATATTTAAGAGGCATTCCTGACAGAGGAATACTGTGCATCAGCCTGACAAACCAGCCTGTGGCTCACTTTTGCAAAATAGCTTAGGAACTTGCATGCATCATTCATCTCCTTCAGTATCTAGAGAAGGATGACTTAAATTTCCCTCATCTGACCATTTTTAAACCATTTAAAAGATTATTTTTCTGTGCTTAAAACTATAGCCACTTGGGCTAACAATCATAACTATTCTAGGATCCTAAAGGTATGTGGTTTTTAGGTTGCAGTTTCACAGATGTCCGAGTTGATCTGTTGGCTTGTTGCCATTAGCAAGGCAGGGGCTTTTTCTCCCCCTCATCAATTCCCTCCCTTTCCTTTTGCCTGCTCTGCGGTGGTCAAACAAATGGCCTCTTTTGTTTTGTGTTCACTAATTAGCTTCCAGATGGGTTAGTGAGTTGAATTGTCTTTTGGACAGTCCTGACAACCCTCAAGGCTGATGCCAAGTGAAAGCAGACAAAGGGGGAGTTGGCTGCCCCTTCCACTGGCAGGATTTTATTGCATTGCCTTCCTGTTTCAGGAATCTTCAGCATCAGGGGAGAGAATGTGGTGTATGCTGAGAAACAAGAGTTCTTGTCTATGTCCAAAATCCAGTAATAGCTCTTTCTATAGTCTTGGACCAGGACTGCCAAAAGGTAGGAATGGGTGGGTAACAGAGATGAAGGAAACCCTTAGGACATGATCAAAGCAATGGTCACAGATAGAAAAAGGGAACTTCCAGCTAGATTTAAGGAGAGAATTGTTATCCTGTATGTGGATGTGCACTGGCAGAGGCTGCCTAGGGCACTGGGGGGAATCTTCATCTTTAGAGGCTTTTAAAACTTGACTGGACATTGCCACGAACAATCTGATTTAATTTACAAGTTGGCTCTGTCTCACGCAGGATGTTGGACCAGGTGAACACCAAAGGTCTCTCCCAGTCTGATTTTTTTCTTCTACAGATGCAGGGTAATTTTTTTCACTTGCCCAAGCTCTTAAAGAAACAATCTGAAAACAGCCATCATAACAACTGGTAACAGTTCTGTGTTTCAAGCATGAAGCTGTTTCTGTGAGTGTATCAGAGACTGAAACGGTTAATGATTTATGCATTCTAGGATTGCCAGGAGGCTTTTGCAGGACTTTTGCATTATACCTCTGATGGGCAGCTGGGCCCATCTCCCCCTCCAGTGCTGCTGCAGGTGTCAAGCCCTGAAAAGGCGAGAAGAGCCGTGTTTACGTGAACTCTGCTCTGGGCTGTCCGAGCTGTTGGAGGTTGATGGTGTGGCCATCAAAGCCCATCCCCCGCCAATCTTGAAAGGTGGGAAAAACCCTTTTACGAGGCCCCTCACGGGAACTCTGCGCAGGCCCAGCAGACGTTGGAGGCTCGTGGCATGGCCCGGGACACCATCCATGGATATAATAACTCATAACTTCTTGGAGTGCGGGGGCTTCCCTCCCCCACCCCAATGGATCAAGGCCACCACTTCAACTCACAGACATGGAAGCTGCAACTCCCAAGTTCCGTCGCTGGACCCCGTGGGCAGTGACTATAGACATCTTTCCACTCTCAGCTTTGCTTTCCCTTACTCTCCCTTACCCTTATCCTGTCTTTCCTTTCTCTCCTTTATGCATTTTCCCTAAAGGTTATCTTTATGCCATATTGCTGTAGATGAGAGATATAGATGATAACACCCAAAATGGCAACATACCTGTTTATCTTTGAAACAAAATTGTTCTAAAATAAACCCTACGTATGTAAGTTTTCAAACACCAATTATTTAATGTCGTTTCACTCTAATCCACCCCAAGGGATTTATTAATAAAACCTGGGTTACCCCCCCCTTTTCTGGGGCGGATCGTAACAGTGTGTCTCTCTTTTTCCACATCAGCATCTGGTGGACAATTGTTAAGCCGTGACTGTTGCTGAAAAACTTTGACCGGTGTTTTTTTTTTAACTGTTGCTTTGGCCTGGGATGCTTTCAGTTCTCTTATTAGAAAAAGGAGGAATAATAGTAAACACCTCTGAATTTATTGCTTGCTTTTAATATCTTTTCCTTTCTCAAAACTGTTTCCACTCTCAGGCCCACGTTGAGCAAATATATTGGTAAAGTTTGTTGGAATAAGAGGTTACAATAAAAGCAGAGCTCTGGGATGCTGCAGTTTATTGAACTACTCGCTGAATCAGTTTTCCTCTCCACTGCCTGCCAGTGGATGTCACACTTACACAAAAATGGTGCAAGAAACGAGCCAAATTTCTACTTTTTCCATTAAAAAAGAGTTCTTGCACTAAGTCTTTACAATCTCCTGAAAGAAAGCTTTGGCTTCAGTGGGAGGGCAGCCTGAGGGAAGAAACAAAAATCAGCATATCCTGTGTATTCAGTGAGGATTTTTTTTCAGTTTTATGCACCTGGACTGAGGGGTTCCTAAGAGATAATGAGGGATTTTACTGTGAGGAGTTATCAAATCTGTAAGAAAAGCTTTCTCCCTGGTTTTATTAGTGAACTCTATCTATGCAAGGGAATTCTGTTACAAATACAACTTAAAATGAATGTCACAGAATCACAGTAACAGTTTCATCATGATTTTCTTATCAGAGCAATGTGGCCTTGGCATTTTCTTCTAATTCTTTGCATTGTAACTTTCTTTGTTGTATTTCAGCAAAACATCAAGGCAGTGAGGTGCTGCTGATCTGGGGCTTCTGTGCCCTGGAAAAAGCGGTGTCAAGGTTATCACGGAAGTTTGTATTTAAATTGTGAAGCATTGAAAACGAGCGATGGTTCAATGGTACTGTACACACAAACTGAAGTGGACAAAAGTAGCTTTTAAAGACAGTTCTGAGTACTAGAGAGATTATTGCCATTCCCTGAGGCACAGGAAACTTAAGAGGCTTAACCAAAAACTGCAGGAGTTCATTGTGAGAAGCCTGGGCTGATGCCAAAGAAACTGAGCTGGTTTTTTTTTTTGTGTTTTTTTTTTTTTTTTTTTTTTGTTTTTTTTTAAATTTCATTGCTGAAATCTCGGGGATTAAAAAAAAAAGAGAAGAAGAAAAAAAATACCACCACAAAAGAATTAGTGGCTAAGTTATTTTGATTGACTTCAGCATCCAAGATATGCACTTGGAAACTGATTCTTAAAAGCTAATACTAGATTGGTGTCATATTTAAAGCCCTTGGATTTATCTTGGTCAGTAGAACTGAAATAAAAATGTTTGGCAACAACCTTTCTTTCCTACAGTGGTATCCTGTTAAATCGACTCAGTTATACACTATCAATCATAATGGCATCATGGTTATATTAGTTAATTGCTATTTTTAGTAAGACTAAACTTTTTATTTGACAATATTTTCTATTATTTAAAATACTTTTTTTAATGAAGGCTGAATGCATATAAAAAAGTCTTAATTGATGGTGAGAATGCTGTCCCTTGCTTTGGGAAATCACCAAAGAGCAAACCAGTCTGAAAAGAGAGTCATAATTGAGAGATGTCATATCTTGTTTATGCCAAAGTTACAAGTTGCTTTTGAAACACCATGAAGTGTCTCAGGATGTACTGTCAGCATGGGTGCAACTTTTCTCCTGTTAAAAAGGGCCCTGCACCTTTGTACATTCTCGACCTTAATTCTGCAAAACGTCACCTTTGACTTCCTCCTTCTAGGAGAACACGATAGAGACAAATTCCTGCTCTCTAGTCTTTTATCTTGCCAAAAATAGACCAGATCGGACACATTTTCTATCTAATGACTGTATATCAGTATAATAATTTAAACTGTGGGTGCGTTAGTGGTCAGGAAAAGATCCCAGACATAAGATCAGCAGGCTTTGTGTAGAAAATGTAGTTGAGATACACTGCAACTTTACCTGCCTTGTAGCACAAATGCCTTTTTCTTTTCCATTTGCTTCCCTTGCAAGATTTTTAAGAGGCTTGAATTGGTGATCCTGGAGGCAGAAGTTTTGTAGTTAGATCAAAATCTGCTCATGGAGTGATAAAATGGTTTTGGTTTGGAAGGGCCCTTAAACATCATCTGGTTCCAACTCCTACACAGGTGGTTAAACAACCACAGGTCAGTTGGGGAGGGAGGGATGGGTAGAGACAGCTATTTAGGCCCTGTATTTTTGTTATGTCTAATATAATAATTTCTCTCTAAATGTAAGTAGATGGCAGTTTGAATTTGTATCTAAAAGGGGGTACATGCAGCAAGTTGTAGATATTGTGACGTTGTAAAGCATCTAAGATAATATTTTAAATAATATATTTAAAGTAGAAAACAATATATACAGTTACAATATAAAAGCATCTAATGAGTTCTAGCCATTAATCATGAAAATTGGTTAGCAAAAGTATTTTTATAAGCAATATACTGAATTTTCGTCACTGAAAGGAACCACCTGTTGCCAGTTGTTTTTCATGATCAAAGGAAAAAGAAAAGTAAGTTCCAAATATTTCTTTTAAAAGTGAGTTTCATTTAAAACCAGTCTTCACCTCTCCAAATAAAGCAGACTTTGAGATGACAGCTTCTGTTTGATATAAATCAGCCTCTTGCTTGAAAAATAGATCTGCTTCAGAACACTTCATGATAGTTATCAAGACCCACTAAAACACCTCAGAGACTCCAGTGTGTTTAACTGCTCCCAGCAAAAACATCCTAACTTATTTGTTGTATGTTTTTGTTATTTAAATATATCATATTTTGGTAAATTATGTAAATATTTCCCTTATAAATTTACCAGAATTCATAGTTTCTCTGTTATTTAAGTTATAAAATCTTATATCATGGTGTTGTAGAGCTCAGAGGGTCAAGCCTGAATTTGTGAGGCCAGCTCAGGGCTTTGTCCACCCAGGTCTTAAAACCCTCCAAGGACAGAGATTTTGCAACCTCTGCAAATATTCTCTTTGCAATTATCCTCACAGGTTTTTTTCTGTTATGGAGTTGGAATATTGAATATTTCCCCAGGACCAGTGAGCAGGTAACTCCTTTCTGTAAAGAGAGTCTGGAACTGAGTTAACTGGAAAACAGTCACACTTATTTTGAAGGCAGAGATGGCAAAAAATGAACAAAGAGCTCTTTTATTGTCTAAAAAATTGAGTCTGGCCAAAGTAGCTCCATCCCCTTCCCTCCTCCATGTGTTTTCCAAGCCTGGTGGTACCTCCCCAGTCACCTGTTAAACTTCTGCATTAAAAAGGATAAAGTTCTCTGCTGGTTTGCTTTTTCCTCCTCCTGCAGCTCTGCAATAACACAGAGCTTTTCATTGTCATTAACTAATACAGATGTTAATTAATTAATCGTGCTTGCATAGTTCTCTGTTAAATTGCTGGTCTACTAAAATTCATCCTTTCTATTCCCTAAAGGTATTTTATATATCAGTGAGGTCTTCCGTTAATTTTCTCTTTTCCACAGCATGTTTAACCTTCTTTCTCTATCATTTAGAGGCATTAAGGCTTATTATCTGTTATCCTCTCTTGAACCTCCTGTGTTGTCCATTTTTTTTTCCTTCCTTTAACCAGAACTGTGTAGTTGCCCCAGATTTTCTTCTAATTAAGTGTAAAAAATCAGGCAAAGACTGAATCAGGGTTAACTGTCAGAAGCCAGATTATAAAATCCTTTTCAGGAATTCAGACCTGACTTTCTGCTCCATATCAAGATGCAATTGCTTTGATGTTTATTTTTTAAATCAAGATTTATGACTGTGTGCTGATTAGGCATTTCCTAGTAACTTGTGTTTAATTTATGTGGAGGGGAAAAAAAATAAAAACTTGGAAAGAATAAGAAAGAAAATTATTTGGAATCTCAAAATCATGTTTAATAATGAGAAACTGAGCAAGTCCAACCTACTACAAGATAAGGAAACTTAAAGCTGTAGAACCTCCAGAAAGAGGATTTTAGAGAGCTTTGAAATCAAACAAAATGCAATGAAATCCAGAGTTTGGGAACTGGAGACAGACTAATTCAAGGTACATTTAAGATTCACTGGGAGTAATTAAGCATCAGAACAATTAACCTATGGACATAGTGAATTTGCTGAACTATTTAAATTGAGACTAAGTATTTTTCCTAGATATCTGGTTGTCCAGCCAAGAATTACTGGGTGAGATTCTTTGGCACTGCATTCTGTGTGAAGTCAGGATAATTCATCACAGACTCTTTCAACCTTAAAATTTGAGATTTTAAGTCTCATATGCTCAAAGCCTAATTTTAATTTTTTTTTTTCATGAATTCATTCAGTGGCTGGGGAGGAGGGTGTGGCTTACTTTTGGTTAAGCACAAAACATCTCTCTTGGGATTCTTGCCCACACACATCCCCAAGTGTTTTCCTGGGAATAGTGCAGAATATGCCTTGTCATTCAAGATCTTTTTCTCCCTTGGTGTCCTCTAATGTAAGATCTCTTTTAATTTATTCCTGTTCTTTCCTATTGCAGCAACTGAAGTTTGATTGTAGTGGTTGCTCCCTTATTCATGTTTCATTTCCAGCTGTTTTTATATATATATATACATATGTATATATATAAAAATATCTCCTGTAGGCCATGTAATTATACCTGCAGATTCTCTCTCTGCAAAATCTTTTCTGTTTTGCTGCTTCCTCAGTGACTCAGTAGGAGATTTGTTACCAGCTCTCTGTGGGTAAATTCATGCTGACTGGTATAATTTGCTAAATGTTCCATGCCAACTATTTTCTGCTATTTTTATTATTCAAATCATGCTTGTAGAGCTGTCTGGTTCTGTGTTGTTGTTTTCTTCCCTCTCTTTTTTTCTTTATATCTGTAATAAATGTAACACGGATTTCATCCTACTGCTTCTGCCTGTTTTGTCAATCCCAAAGAATCTGTTCCTGCTGTTAAAATTGTATTCGTTTGGCTGATTTCTGCCAAGTCAGAGATTTGAATTGTCATTTATTTGCCTCTCCTCCCCTTTGGTTTTGTGTACAGTCCCTCCTTGCTCTCTGCACGTAAACCAAGTGAAGGATAATGAAGCTTTATGCCTCTTGTGACAAGTTTCTTCCATTTCTGCCTCTTTTTTTGTGCCACCCATTTTTCCAGCTAATTTATTCATCCACAGACATGCTTTTCTCATCTACCTGTTGCTTGGAGCTTGTAAACACATCCTGTGTCACAGATATTTGGCCTTTATTGCCCAAATCCCCTTATTTCTCATGGCTCCTGCTGACCGTGGGCATCTTTATGGAGCTCTGACTTAATCTGTTCCTCAGTGTTACATCTTCCAGCTCCTTTGTTTCACCTAGGATTTAAAAAGTTGAAAGCTATCAGTGTCCTTGCTATAACACAGTATTTTAGTGCTGCTCTGAAAACAAACAATGCTCAGCTGACATGCTTTGGCATCAAGCACATGATTGTTTTTCTCTGTCTCTGAAGTCTAGCATTTCTTCAAGGAAAGGTTATCATAGGCTCTTGCTAAGGCATTGATGACCCATTTTTATTTTCTGTCGTGCTGTTCAAAGACAAAAGAAGGTCAGACCATCTGAGGGAGCTTTCCTGATTAATTGGTCTCTGCTACCTGTCCCAGAATGCAGATTGAAACTGGAACGCTCTGGCTCCCAGAGCTGAATTCTCAGAAAGCAGCTGGGGGGTTTTCTAATAAGAAGCAGAAACACACACCTGCCACTTAATATGTGAATGATCTGTAAAACACCGGGTTATTTCAACTAGATCAAAGCTTTAGATACAGTAATTTAGAGCCATTTGCATCCTCTTCCTTGTTGTCTGTGATAGCCATAGAGAGGCACTTTAAAAGTGATGCATTTCTGGATGTTGTGTTCCAGTTTCAGTTTAAAGCCACAGGCAGTAGCTGATTTCCATTCTTTTGGCTGTATCATCTCTGATAAACTGTTCATTTGGCACATTAATAATGGAGAATCAAGTGAGCTGCACTTGTACCATCATTGTGGTGTGAATTTGTTTGCCAGTACTTAGGCAGTGAGAAGAGTGATATCCGCTTTACATCGGTAGGGAACAGCAGAATACAGATATGAAAAACACTTGTGTGTCCGTGGAATAAGGAACACTGGAATCAGCAAGCCTCCTCCCAGCAGTCAAATTAAGCATTCAGATGGGTGTTTGAAGAAATCAGAGTACAACAACTGCACTTTCAGCCCAGGAACATAAAAATGATTTGAACAGATGGGAAAGGGATCTCCAGAGCCACATGCCAGCACTTCCAAAGCTCTGCAGCCAAATGGAAGGATGTCTCACTTAAAATGATGCTTGATGGGAGAAGGGACAATAGGCAATACAGCCATGGCTGGGGTATAATTAGCTGGGCTCTTTGAAGTCTTTAAAAACATGGGTAGTAATTTGGTTGAAAAATACTTTGGAGTGACTTAATCTGCTCTAAAAAAGAGAATGTTTATTGATCCTTGTTTATGTGTTTGTTTTTGGGAAGAGTTAATAGTGTAGGAATTCTGTTGGTACTTTTAAGGCACTTTTGCTTTAGTTTTTATTCCCTTTAAAAGCCTCAAAGCACTTAACTTGTGGTCATGCTCCACAAGTGTCACAAACTTGGCGGAGGTTGGCATTTGCAACAGGTTGACTCAAGGCATAGGAAATAATTTTGTTATGCTTTCTCTCAAAGAAAGAGAGGCCTTTTCCTACTTTTGTTGCTCTTATGCCTGGGAGAAACTCAACTTTAAGTCTGGGGCATCTTTGGCTGTCAAAAATGCTGGGTCACCAGCTTCACATTCTTGTGTTTTTCATGGAGGAGTTGTGCCTGGATGGGCAGGCTTTTATTTTGGGTCATATTGCCTGGCTTTGCTCAGTTCTCACCCGGTGATGTGTGGCTGTGCCAGTGCTGCCTCAGAGCTCTGCTGTTTCCACTGTTCAAATTTCACAGTGCAGTAAAACAAGTGATATCCACATCCACTGAGGATGGGAAAGTGGAGAGCCTTAATTATTTAATGCTGGGAGGTGTTCCAGGGATCTAACCTGGCAGTGCAAAGCCTTTTCTTGTTTGCTTTAAATTGGATGCAACATATAGGAAAGCATAAGGGCTTTCCTAATTATTGACCCCTCTGGATATAGGTAAATGTACCATTTCCATACTCACCTGATATCAATGTCATTATGAGCAGGATTCCATAAGGATCTTCTGAGGTAGTAGAAGCAAAGCCCAGGCAGGTGACAGCTGGTTCCTACTTAGCAACTGTCATGGGGTAGGCTCAAGTATCTTTATGAGCTGTCACCCGCTGGATGGGCAGCAAATTTGTTTCCTAAGGAGCACAGAGGTTTTTTAATTCTCTGGGAACTCTGTGAGGTCTGGAAATTGTTCTGAAATGTGGTATCTCGCATTTCATAGGAGTGCCCAAGCAGCTTTCTGAAGGGAAGCCTCCCACAGCTGCCTGCTTGGCAAAGGAAGGTATTTTCATCAGGGTGAAGGAGAGACTTTATAAAGGTTGTAGGTGTGATATGATATATATATTTATCGAATCATTTAGGTTGGAAAAGCCTTTTAAAATAGAGTCCAGCCATTAACCCAGCACTGCCAAGCCCACCACTAAACCATGTCCTCAAGTGCCACATCTACCTGGCTTTTAAATCCCACTGCCTGGGCAGCCTGTTCCAATGCCTGACTATCCATATATATTTAAATATATATATATGAAAAAATATACATATGGCATTTAAGTAACTGCAGGTGGTTGAAAAATGTGCTGTCATGTGCAGAACATACTTGAAATAGTCAAAAGGCTGGAGCCTGGTTTAAAATTACAGCATTAAGGCAGAAGTGGTGAGTCCAGTGAACGCTGTCATGAGCACAGATAGTAGATAATGATGTACTTGTACATGTTTGGGCTGCGTCAGACCCTGAGGAAATCCAGTCTGTTACAGCCCTTCTAGAGACTTCTGTGCCACTGCACTGAAATTCACTTTAATGCTGATGGTTGATATTTAGCCCTCATGGGGCACTGCAAATATCAAAGATGCAGCAAATATTTTATAAATTTTCTTGTAGAGCTAATCCAACCCAAACTCTGTGTTCTGCCACAGCACCTCCAGCCCAGCTGATATCAGGAGTGTGGGTATTACAATTAGGGATAGTGTTTGGCTCATTATTTCTGGGTTATCATAAAATGATCTATTCTCCAATCTCCCGACAGACAATCTGGGACAACAAGGCACATAACATCATTTTGATATTTTGAGAAATGGGGACAAAAGAATTAGAACATTCTTGTTGGCTGCCTTAGAAATTTCTTCATGACAGCAAGGAAGAATTTTACAGTAAGGAAAAATTCTTAACCTTTTCAATTGCAATTTATTTTTTTTAGAGCAAAAAGGCACTTTATCAACATTTTTAACAGTAACTGCAACTATTAAAAAATCTAAATTGAAAAAAGGTATTCTGAGCCTTCTAGCAATCAAACCAAATGACTGCATTTCCCTCATCAGTATAATCTACTGCAAAGACACTGTTGATGAAATTTAGATAAGATTTTAACTTTTAGGTTGTGCTAACAGGAATTTAGTGTCTGTTTTAATGATAACACATATCCCAGCTTTCTAATGCAAGTTAAACTACAGAACTTGAAATCACTGTCGTTGCATGTAACACGTGTAAAACTTAATAAACAAATACAACTCAGCTTGACTGAATAAGTGATTTGATCCCCCATATACGACATTTTGAATTATAGAAACAAATGGTGCTTTTTGGGAATTATTATTCTGCTGCTTTTGCATTTAATCCACTTTTCTGTTATTAACTTCTACCGAATGTAAAACCTGATAAGCAGCATGCAAACAAAATATTCCAAGCAGATTGAAGTTGTCTTTAAAGCACCATTTAAAAAATAAACCATTGCTTAAAAATAGCCAGAAAACTGGAATATGCTGTGTTGATGAGGAAGGAAAACTCTGAGATGAGATTATGACTCTAAAAACCACAGCTGGTATGTGAACCAGACTCTCCAAAACCCTTAAAGGACCTGTCACCTGCGCAAAATGCGACATCATAAGTTCAAATTCAGTTATACTGCATTTACCTTTCTTCCCATGAACAATTGCACCATTTTTTTCCCCTGGGATTTTGTGTAAAGACCTCCAAGAAAAAACTCATCTGTCTTTCACTGTGGGATTAAGACAAAAATGACCTACTTTGCTGCCTTATTATTTGAGACCCAGCATTGACCATCCCCATAAATTCTCAGTTAAATGCTATATCTGCCAATTGGGATAAAACAGGTGTTCAAGAGAATATCGACACGATTTATAAAGGAATATATATATATATATATATATATATGAATGTTGTGCACCATCTAGGTGGATTTGGTGCCTCTTCTTGACTAAGACTTGAGAGTAAAGTTGGCTGTGGATTTCCTTTCTTCACAACCTCCCTTACAGCTTTCAACTGGAGACTTGAAGGGTAGGTCAGTCAGTTAAAATCTTTAAGATCAGTCTCAAAAGCAACAGTGAATTATTGTCATTGTATGTTTGTTGTGGCTAAATTAGTTTTATCTCCCACATCCCTGTGATAAGTCAACGCACATTTTCAAGCTGTTCACTACTATGTGCACAAAAAAAAAATCTCAAGAGTGAAAACCAGAATCAAATAAAAAAAGAATGTTTCTAGTCTAAAACTGAGAAAATAAAAGGAGATACCTCCATCTTAATTCTATTCAATGTCATATGAAATAATGACATATTTTGTGCTAGCCTGCCATAAGTGATTCTGAAGGAAGAATACTGGAAAGATTGTTATACAGGAATACCCTGAACACACAAAACCTGGTATTTTTAAATTATTCTGTATAATTTTTTAAGGAAAACAGAATCCCTGTGAATCTGCACTCAATTTTAGGCAATTCCTAAAGAGTGGAAAGCCTTTAAAAGGGCTACTTATAATATAACTATATACTTTTATTTACTTACATGTTACTGTCCTTTACCATGAAGATCCTATAAGTTTTAATTAAGGCAGTGATCCCTAGGGGAGGGGACAGGGAAAGAGGGAATTTCACTGCTTGGAAACCTGAAGTAAGGAAAAACTGATTTTTAAATTATATTGCAAATACCAAGTCAGACTAATGCTACAGTATGGAAAACTGTAACTTTGGAAGTTACAACAGGGCATAGAATTTCTCTGTGGTGAATTTTCTTCCTCTTATTTTACAGAACTGCTCTAAAATATATTCCATTTTTTTCAACATGAGGATTATTCATGTTGTGACTAGCCATGATTATTGAAGATTTGAGCTGTTATTTGAATGCATTTGGCCACATATATTGTATGCAATGCCTGCTTCTTGACTGGAGAAAACCAGGGGAATTCTTTGTTCAAATATTTGCATCCACGCATTTTCCATTTGTTTTTAAACAATATGCAAACATTTGACTTTTTAAATGATTTTTTTTCATGAACACTGGTTTATGAAAGGTTGATTGCTGAGATTTTTTGGCAAAACACACTCAATAATGACCATACTATGGCCAGCCTGCCTTCATTTGAAAACAAGAATATTCAGGATGGATTTTTCTGTACTTTATGCCTTACTTGTGTGAAATGTATTGTTTTATGCACACATGACTGTGAGCTATTTGACTGTAAAAGCTGCTCAGAAACACTTTTGCTGGTATCTTGGTCCTACTGCTTCTAAAGTCAGATCATTCCAGTGCTTACTGGTTGTGGCATGACTCTCATGATTAAATATTCAGAAAATTCTTACTGAAGCACTGCTTGTCATCTGTGATCATGACAAAGTGTGATACCCAGTTAGGAATAAAATTCCCTTGAAAGTGTTGAACTTGGAGTGCAGATTTGTAAATCACACGAATATGCTTGATAAGTTTCAGTATCTGGTTTGTCTTCAAGCCCAGAATTCATCGAATCATTTAGATTAGGAAAGCTCTCTAAGATCAAGTCCAACCATTAACTGCCAAGGCTGCCACTAAACCATGTCCCCAAGTGCCACATCCACATGGCTTTTAAATCCCACTGCCCTGGAATGTGCCAGGTGAAGAAATTCCTAACATCATGCAAGAAGGGAGCCGCAAAAGGGAAAACAGAAATAAGGTCAGAGCCCAACAGACAATCTGGCAGAGAATTTCTGCCCACTCCAGAACTCCCAAGAAAAGTCCAAAAGAATGAAGCCTGGGCTCCCTGTGTCTGTTTATATGTGTCTAGTGCTGGCCTTGCTGAGGTGGGGGCTACTCTTTTTTTTCTTCATTAATATTGAGGGTTCATGGCAACTTTTTATTTCAATGGCTGTTTTAGGGGCTACATTTTGGTTTTCCTTGGCTATCAGGCTTGTAATACATGTCTTACTACCACTACCATGGGGGTTTGTGCCAAGGGAGGGAAAACCCTCTGAGTGTGACATCCTGTTTGTTGTTCCCCAGTTTGGGACAAGGCTGCAGTTTCAGTTTGGATAAACTCAGATCAGGATAGTTTTCTCCCTCAGCTTTCCTTCTTTTCCTAGTGACCAAGGGCATTCCTAAATGGAAAGAGAAACTAGCCTGCTCCATCCAGTTCTATTACAGCCACTGTGTATAACAGAATGATTCTTTTTTTTTTCTGAGAGCAATAAAAACTGTATGAGATTGCAAAAGGTTTATCTATGTTTTATGGCAGGAACAACCATTAGAGCAAAACTACATTGTTTTCCTCTTTCACGCTCCCTTTCTGCTTTCAGACCACATCGCTGTGCAGTCAAGCAGGAGGTTCTTCAGCTTCAGAAAATGACTCAGGGAAACAAATTAGTGGTAAAATTATGTATCTATGTAGTGGCATTAAGCAGATCAGAAATGTTATGTATATAAATGTTATATAAATGTTTATATATAAAAAAGTTTTATTTTATATTATATAAATCAAGTGGTATTGCTAAACAGAAGGTTATGTGTGTTAATGCAGCATGTTTCTCACTCATATCCCCTAATCAAGCGGGAAACTCAAGGTATAGTATTTTTGACATAAATCACTGAAGTCAAAGGCTGGTGTTTCCCAGGTTTCCTTGGGTGTGTTCCAGCACTCATTCACTCCATTGTATTTCCAGGACAATGGGATTTTCAGCAGTGATAGAATCATGAAGTAGTTAAGGTTCAAAAAGACCTCTAAGATAATCAAGTTAACCCGTCACTGCCATTAACTACAAAATGATGTTCTGAAAACGCTCAGTGACAAGCCCATAGATGGCATAAAGTGATTTAAATGGAGTTACCTGTCACTGCCATTATGCAGGAGAGGTAGAAAAGCAAAAAGTTTAATCTCTGTGAATGTGTTGGTTGTGTGTTTTGTTTTGTTTCTTATTGGAAACATTGGTGGGGAGAACTGACATCTGTCTTCCTAAAGGAATAGTGAAATGATGTTGGTGATGGTGATGTTGGTGATGCCTGTCCTTTCTGCAAGGAGATGTTGGACCAAAATGGATCTCTTGGATAGAAAATTCAGTGTGTTGCTTTTAAGCGTAGACATATTTTAACAGCATTTCTGGTTCCCAATACTTCTGGAAGGCTGGGAGGCTTTTGGTGTTGAGATCATCTGTCAGCTGACACTGCTCTGTTTCCTGAAGCCTGGATTGATTCCTGTCCCCCCTGAAGTCAGGGTCAATTTATTGCTTTTGAAAGCAATAGGAAAAGATAACCATTTTTAATTAGGAAAGAGTCAGAAGTGGGGGAATGTGTGACCATGTAAAACACGTATTAGTTCAAAACAAACTCTCCTCTGACTCAAAAATAAAAATGAGAATAAAACGGTTGCAGCATTGACTCAAAGGATTGATGCCATGTAAATCAATTCCCATAGGAAGCTATAAATGTTACTTTGCTCCACATCAGTCGAGGAGGATGGTGTCCCCTAAATTAGGTGAGGATCAGTTTGTCCTCAGACAGCCTCTGACTGGAGGAATGTGTTTCCATCATTACAATAATCTGCTATGGAAAATTAAAAAAAATAAGCTAAACTTGAGGCCTTTCCCTATCCCTTAAACAAACACTGTAATAATTCACCTTATCTTTAACATCCTAGTAGTTGCAAGTCAGTTTAAATACTAATTAGCATTGAAACACTAATATTAGCATTTTCCATCATAAAATGAAAAATCTAAAACTAAAAATATCACAGTAAAAAAATAATTGTTATGAAGGAAAGATGTTTTACATCAAGTGAAGAATATGATTTCCACCAATTTTTAACTAAGGAAAAGCCACAGTTTGCACTCAGCAATACTGTTTTCACCAGACTCTAGCAAGAAAAATGCACCCTGAAAAAAATTCTTAATGTGCTTATTTTACTTTCAACGTTTGAAAATACTTTATAAGCAAGATCCTAGTCCAGTTGGTTATTTTAGACACAGATTAGATTTCTTTCTTCAGTACAGCATTTAAAGACATGTTTGCCCTCCAGAACGAGCTTAAATGCAGCTGTTATTAGGTACGAGAATAAAAGCTTTGCTGAATAGGGACAGATTGCTGCAGCAGGCTCTGAAGGAACTGAGAATCAAGTGGATAAAGGGATGTTTTGGGTAAATTGTGCTAAATTTTGGAGAAGTTGAGATCCCCACGACAGTCTTAACCATGGGGGCTGAGATTATAGACTTCCTATTTCTCATCTGGAAATTATAATGCGAGAGGAGGCAGGAATTTGCTCATGGCTTGTGTGGTAAGTGGGATGTGATTTCCAGCCCAAAGCCAAAGCTGAGATTGTCAGTAACAATGTCAAAAGAGGAATATTTTATTTTTTTATTGGAGATTCCCATCTGATACTGATTAGTGCTGTGTATGGGCCTTGAGGAAAGAGTGTGAGCTGAGATAATCTGACTCTTCTGCAGCGGTCGCTTCATCAGGAAACTTCCTATATTTCTGAGTTAATGGGCCAAATGCCCTCCCAGTGACTTCAGTGATGATCCTGGGCTGCTATTCCCAAGTGTTCCTGACTGCACATGTTCTTACTTGGCTGCTCTAGGACTGAAACAGGCTGGTGAGCAAGATTATATGGAGTGTGTGCACAGAGGACCCTGACAGGGACCGGTGCGGCTTGTTATGAGGGTGAAAATGAAAAAGTCTCGCTGTGTAATGGACTGTCCTGATTCAGATCTTGTTTAAGATGTATATCAGAAAGGACAAATCCTTCAAATTAGCTTTCTGTGTTTCATTTTGTGGGATTTAAAAAAAAAAGTTATTTAACTCAGCTGAGATGTAGAATGAATAATTTGTTATAACTGATGAGCAATCCTGAGAAGGCAGGGAAATATTCTACTGACATGTTTTAAAAACAATTATAGCTTTCCTATTTCCAAAATATTAAACTGAAGAGTCTCGAAGCTGCTAAACCAGAATGTGTTTCTTCAAGTCAGTGTTGAGTTCTGTGAACAACTGAGGCTTCACAGTGGTTGAACACTATCATCATCTTCTGTGACAAAACTGAGTAAAAAATAAATCCATTAAATATGACCATGGCCATTCTTCTTATAATTCTAAGGAGTTGAATGACACCCAAACCATTCTATGATTCTGTTTTGTGATACTTTGATTGTATAGTAGTGACTTGGTGTTCTGATGCTTTGGCATTTTCAGGTTCATCCTATGCTGGCTTTGCCCCTGTGTTGCCTTTTTTTTTGTTTAAACAGTAATAAATCACTCTTTAAAACTGTAAAATCAACTATCATATTTCAGTTCATTTACAGTTTGCCCTTCTGTAGATATACAGCTCCATCACTTCACTGTATTATGGAATAAGATATAGCAGTTCCCATCATAACTTCAGTTTTGGCATTGTCTGTTCTTCCAACCTCCTCTGGGACCTTTTTTACCCTGAAAACAAGTGTTGATGTTTTGAATACCATAATTTATCTTTGTGAAATTTCATTTAAGAGGGAAGTTCTTTTCTTTATGAGTTTGAATTTTAACTTTTGAAGAGATAATAATGTAATTTTACTGAAATCTGGCAAAACTTTCATGGACTTCAAACGAACCACTATACTATCCAAGGCACATGTGTATAGAAATATAAGACTGCCTGAATTGATCACTTCCTGGGCTGTGTGTCAGCAACAGCTCAGACAGGGAAATAGGAGAAAAGAGCTCTAAGAGCTGAGAAATCTATCAGCAAATAATCCATTCCCTATTTTGGAAATGTTACTTTTAACAAATCCTACAGAAACTATGACTCTTTTTCAGGCATCTGCTTTTCTTTACCAAACCCCAGTTCTGTCTATAAACAGTGAATGGCTTTAGGACCTGGTTGCATTCAAAGCTGTTGCTGGGAATCATTATACCCAAAAACACTGGGGCTTTGTGCTGCTTCCAAGGATTCATTCACACATAACGCGCTGCAGAATAAACTGCAGCCAAAGGGATCCTAGAAAGAGCCCTGGAAGGATGCCTCAGTAAATACTGGTATCAGTTTTTAAACTATATTTGGTTAGCAGCCTTGCTATTGCTTTACAGCACACGTCCTTTAATTTGAAGTGAAAAAAGAGAAATATTCTATATAGCCAACTAATAAAACCTGTGTCCTAGCTGATATTACCAGAAGCACAATTGCTGTATGGGCCTGAAAATCTGTACTTGAACTTTGCTTGTTCCAGGTGAAACTCATTCATAAATAATAATTAAAATAATTCATTCCACTTCAATATTTCTACTGTCGAAACTGTAGAAATCACTGACAAAGCTGGCCTTGCCTGTATTTCAGATTTCCCAATTTAATCCGTTTTGGGATGGTCCTAGGAGTCTGAGTGTCACAGAAAGTTACTAGCAATTTCTTGTTTTGACTTCAATTCCTAAGTATTTTAGTTTCTCACTGTCTAAAGTCACAGCTTTGTTTTTCTGCTGCATTGTTTTGGGTGTTTTCCTGGAAACATGAACCAAGCTGGAATTTTTCCTGGAAACATGAACCAAACTGGAATTGCGGAGCTGTTGCACACACTCCTGAAGTGTTTCAGAACCTCTGGTTCTCCTCTGACACCTCCATATTTTCTGCCAATACTTATAGGACTGTTCATGTTATGTACAAATAACTTTATTTGCAGGCAATGCATAAAATACCAGTGAAATAGTAATATTTTTGGTTTTGGTTGTTTCATACACAGATTTATTTTGACAATGAGTGATTTTTCTCTTTCTTTACCTTACCTTGGGAAAAAAAAAGTCATTAGGTGGTTGGTTGGCTTAAACTGCTGCTTAGGAGCTGGCAGAGGTTGTCAAGGTGTCTCCAGGAGATGGTTGGTGACATTTGGAAGTTGGCACACGTGGGAGCTGAGTTTCAGAGAGCAGAGGGCTTTGAACGGCTGTAACTTTGCTCTTTTAAACTGCCTTTTACTTGCTTGAATAACCATGTTTTTGATGAAACCAAGTAAAGCAATGGTGAAGGAAATTAGATGTAATGACTGTAAAAGGAAGTGAAGGAGAAAAAGGACACACATGACTTCAGTGTAACTTATCTTTGACGTGCTGATCTGTTATTTTTCACTGCTGGAAAGGTTAAATCCATTAACTGGTGGTCTTCCAGTGAGGACAGCGAGCTGACAAGGCATGAAGGGCTCGGGCCAGCAGAACCACAAAGTACTTGATCTTTGAATGTCTGACTTTTATTGTCAGCAGCAGAAATGACTTGACTTTCATCTGTTCCCCCTACGTGTGAGGAAATGAACATAAATTAATGGCTGCAGTAATTTCCTCTGGGTAAAATCCATCTAAACGATCCTAAATGCAGGAATGCTGAGGGCTAATGGCTCAACTATCTGACATGAAGAACATCTAGAGCTGTTTGTGAAGCCAAGGGGAGGGCTGGGTGCTTGCTATCTTTGAAAATCAGGTCACAACAACAATGTCTTTATACAGAGAATCCCCTTGATTTCAGGAAAATTTACATGAACTTACAGCAGGGTGACAGCCTGATGCTATATCTGAGTTTCTAAAAATTCCAAGGCTTGGAAATGACTGCTGTGTTTGCCTTCTGAGAGATGTTAGACAACAGGTGCAGTGCTTTTATCCCCAACTGTTGAATGCATCAGTGTTTTGCATTTACTCTTATATATGCAGTGGTCTGAAGAGTAAATTGCAATGTAATTTCAGCCATGTGATTTGGGTTTTTCAATTCACATGTATGACCTCCCCTTGCTAGAATTAGTGATAAAACTAAAATGTTCATGTCAAAGTGCTTCTAGTTTTTCTGTGTCAAAAGGTATTTGTAAATCTGTTACACAGGATGATTATGTTTTTATTTTGGATTTACTGTATTTTTTTTGTCTGTGAGGAAAATGATTTCTTATCTACCTTGTCATGTTAATTAATAACTTTAAGAGAGTATGTATTTAAGGGAAATGGCTGGTTTGGACTGTAAGATTTGCCTTCACTATTTATCCATTCGGACTCTGTGCTTGTGTGTTTTAATAATCCAGACTTGACTCAAAATATAGCTCTTGTGTATTTTTTTCAGCTTCTCATAAGTTATCTGTTCTAATTCACTAAAATACAGTCAGATAATCAAAGTGACAAATTAATAAATTTGGGGAACCTTCTGCCTGGTAATGGTTGTGTACACACATATTGTTTCTTAACAATAAATAAAATAGATTAGCCATAAAGTTCTAATGAGCTTCTTTTAATACTTTTAATGGCTATTTAAATTTGAGTTCACCTGCCCCTTAACTGAGATGTGCAAGCATGGGCAAATTCCTCCACCGTTGAATTGAGGAGTAAAATGGGTTCCTGTGAACTCCTAACTCTTGGAATCAGCGTGACTTGCTACCAGCCACTGTGTTGTCAACTCAAATTGTGCCTCACCAGCAAAGCAACAGCAACAAAAAACAATGAAGACAGAAAAAAAATGTGTTCCCCCCCATCTCCCGTTTGCCCTGGGTCTCTGTATCACCCAGTCACACATATTTCATGTTTTGAAAATTATTTACAGTTTTCAAGAGGCTGAGAAGCAATAAAATCTAAGCTTACCTAAACCTGGTAGCATTAACTACAGTACAGAAACTACTGACTAATATAAGAGGGAACATAATTTGGACTTAGCAAGGAGCAAGATTTATGAATTCTTCATTCCCTGTGACTAACTCATGCCCTTGGGAAAGTTTCTTAATATCTATTTTTGCCAGATCCCTATGGAAAATGAACTTGCACTGAAGGTATTTGTGAACTTTGAAAATTCAGTGTAAATAAAACCAAGTAGACAATGATTGGTGAAGACATTTAAATGCTAACCTTAAAGAAAATAAATTTATCTTCTTTTCTTTATCAAAGGTTGCTTAGATCTCCCTAAGGTTAGTGAATGCTGACATCAGAAATCCTTCCTTGATTTGATGAACTCCTTCTTTTAACAACAAACCTCAATAAACTCTTATTTTTAAAGGGTCTGTGTAATCCCAAATTTCTGTAACTCAGCTCTGTAAAAATCTTGTGTAACTTTCCAGCAAGCACTCACCTTAGTAAATGAATATTTATGGCTCTGAGTAGTTAAATGTGGCATATTCCTGATCCTGAGGAATAAGGTTTGAGACAGAGAGCCATAACATGAAAAAAATGTTAGTAAATATTCCTTTTGGCAGGAAAAGGAGAACATCTGCTGAAGTCACGAGTGGTTTGTTGCCTGAGTTAGCAGCAGGACAGCCTACAGCTGATTAGCTATGGTTGATAAGAGAACAGGAGTGCAGTGCATAGAAATGTCTGTCATTTGAAGTTGCTGGAAATCACTCAAAAAGCCTTAAAATAATGATGCTTCACTTTTCCTTTTAATTCTTTCCTCGATATCCTCAGAAACTGCTGTAATGGGTGTTTAACTGTGAGTACATATCCACACTGAAAATTCTGTGCATGCACGGTCCTGATTTGATCTTGTCTTCACTGAAGTATTTAGTATTAAATTCACTAAAGCGTTAAGTCCATTCCTACCCAGAAATGCAGGTAAGCACATGCAGAACACTGAGCAAAATCAACTTTAAACAAATCCTTAGATTTCACCACATATGCTGAGGCAACACTGAGAGTAGCCAGAATACAGAATTTCCATTCTTTAAAGCTTTTGTTGTGGGTCTGCTCTTGGGAGCTGCAGTGCCACTCTGAACTTGGGACCACAGGCTCCAAACAGCTCTTGCCTGCTTTTTTCCTAAATATTGTGCACAGATATCTGAGATTTAAAATGGATCTGTGAATTCAAACACCTTTGAATCTCAGATAGGTTTGGTGTAAGGGAGAGGTAGTTGTGGATGCCAACATAATTAACCTTGGATGTCTGTTATGCAAATTCTTAAAGACAGGTGTGCTAACGTATGGAAACAGGAATAACCTCCAGGAGGTTTCACTGTTTTTCTGAATTCCCTTCAGTTTAAGATGGAGGAGGACTTTTTACTTATGAGAGCTGCTGTGATAAACTGACCACTGACTTAAAGAACAAAATCTTTATGATGAGGGTGGTGAGACACTGGATTGTCCAGAGAGGTTGTGGATGCCCTGCCCCTGGAAGCATTCAAGGTTAATTTGGAGGAAACTCTGAGCAAGCTGATCTACTTGAAGATGTCCCTGCTGGTTGCAGAGGACCTGAACTAGATGAGCCTTGAAGGTCCCTTTCCAACCCAAACCATTCTGTCACTTCACTTGTTGTTCCTGGGAGGTCTGTGTGAAAGGTTTCTCTCCTCCCTGAAAAGAAATCAAACAATCCGTGATGTCTATTTCCAGGGATGTTTAGGAAATACTCATGCAGCAGTTTAGGCATTTGGCCACTGACACAGCATATTGTTTTAGGGTGACATATTTTATCATCCCAAATGTCCCCTGCCTGTCTGAACATTTCTCACTTAGGGAATGGAGGAGACCCTCTGTTACTCCAGGGTGACATGACACCCTAGGATGGGATGGGATGACAACTCCAGTCACAACTGGAGGGCCCTTCCTGGCTTTACTGAAATATTTAGACCTGGACCTAGCAAGCTGGAGGTTGAGGAGCTTTCTCAGCCTGAAGCCACATTCCCTCTCTACCTGCAGGATCAGGGCCTTCCGTACCATGAAGATTCCCTTGCCTGATATTCTACAAGCGAGCCTATCAAAGCTAATTCTGCATTGTCTAGAGAGTAAAAAGTTAGTTTTTTATCCCTGTTACTCAGTTTTGCAAATGAATAGAGCAGGTGTTTTTACTCTGATGCAGTAATTTATATTTTGTGTAACATGCTTCATTTTGGCAAAGCTCCTGTGAGAGTTAAATGCTAAATTCCTTTGAGAGGAATATATATTTTTTAAAATTATACCTATTTTTAGAGAGAGAGAAACTCTATGCAGACAGCACGTGTTTGAACAAGGTAACACTTGTTTTCCATGGTATTTATGATAGCCACACACCTCTGATGAATCTTCTTCGGTCACCTGCACTCACTCAGATTTGTTCTTAGCAAAAAGTGTGGTAAATGAGCTCCTTCTCTGGTTATTTGTGAAAGTGTATGGATGACTACTGATTTTCAGTTTTATTACTACCCAGATACCATAAAGAACAGAGGTAAATCTTACTTTATCTGTACTACATTTGGCAGTAAATAGTGGATCTGTTGTCCAAAAAGCCAAACTAGAAGAAGAGATGCAGAAGAGGACACTAATCCACCCGGTCTGTAAGAAAAGGAAAAGTGTTAATGTACACTCTTCTGAACACAGTAATGTGTCCTTTCTTCTGCACTAAGATCTGGTGGCTCCAACTTAAAAGAAAGATACAAAAGTAGAAAGAACCCAGATATATAGATGGAATTACAGAATGCATGGAGAGTTCATTTAAAAAAAAATAGTGGAATTACTTGGTTTAAAAAATAGAAGTATGTCCAAAATAACAAGTTCTATAAACCAGCATAGTTGGTTGTGACACTTGGGAGCCAGAGGTATATTTAAATTCCAGCTTCTCTTTGTTGTGTTCTGTTTTATTGTTCTCATTGATTTCAATTAGTTCAGACAGCAAATCCCATTGATTTAAGGCTTCCAGTGAATGGGGCCTCAAAGTGAAGCAGAGGCACACAAGTACAACATCTGCTGCACACAGCAGATAAAATAAAAATGAGGAGACCCTTTATTTAGAAACTACATTTACAGCTGGAAGGAGCTGTGGTGATGTTGGGATGGTTGTGTTGTGCTTGGGAGTGAGCGCAGCTCCAGGAGGAGGAGGAGGAGGAGGAGGAGGGTGACCACCCTCACCCCAGCTCTGGTTTAAACCACAGTCTTCCTTCAGGGCTTCAGAGCAGATTGAGCAAGACGTGTTTGATACTAATCTGTAAAATTCTTGGCTCAGTTTACACACATCACAAAGCCAGTTCTGTCTCTGTTGCTTGTTGTCTCTGGTAAAGAAGTGGCAGTGGAACAATAACCAACCAATCAGCCAACCAACCAATATAATCAACCACTGTAGAGGTACCAGAGGAAGATGTGGCCTGGAAGGTCATGATTACGTGCAACACTCATGACAGGTCAAGTAGAAACGAGCTCTTAAAATAAACTGTTGTGTGACTGTGTTGTTACATGTGGAACCTGAGGAGGAAATGAATTAACCATGGAAATCAGAACATCTATATTACAAATCACACATTTATCAGAAGAAAAAAGAAAGACAAACTTTCAATATAGGAAATTTAGATGATTTATTAATTAATCTTTGCTATATAATAAAAATTTTTACTTGTATACTTATTTATAGAAGAATTATTTTCTCCAACACGAACAAGGAGGGGAAGTTAGGGAAACCTTTTATTCTCTTTTTTTTTAATAGCAAGAAACTTGCAACAAATGACTCCATGGTAATTTATCTATAATGGAAAAGGAACAGATTTCTTCCCTTGTCAGTCATTAATTTAAAAAAGTATTTTATCTTGGAGAACAAGGAACTAGTAAAAATTGACACAAAGTTTTTTATATTTAAATGCCTTATTATTTTAAAGGGCACAATAATCTTACATCAGGAGGCATTCATCTATTTTACACCTCTTCCAGATCTGTGTCTTAACTGGTGCTTTTAATGACTTCTGTTATTCTTGAAGAACATAAAGAGCTGCTGGAGAAATCTATTCACAGTCACAGGAAAAAAAATTCTGCATTAATTTAACTTTATGTTGGTCTAAACTTAATAAACTAACTTATTAAGTCCAGCTGATAAACCATTTCTGAATAGGAGGCAAATAGTTACTGAAGGAGTATGAAAGTACAATAATGAGAGAAAGATGTCAAAACATCCCACCCAAAAACAGCCTAGGAAGCCAGACTTTGAGAGTATTGAACAGACCATAGAAAAGGGTTGAGAATTCAGTGTGAGGATCATATGGGCACAACCATTTAAGTGGTTCTTAAGAGTGAGGGGAGTGAGATCTTACCTTGGAAGCAAATACATTCTTCAGAATTGTTTAAAAGATTTGACTTGGCCATGAAAGTACTTTTTGGGGGTTTTAGTAAAGGTGCAAAAAAAAAGCTAAATAAAATTCCCGGCTAATTTATACAACTAGATCATTCTGGAAACTTCTAAAATGCCAAGGAATATGTAGGTGGGGCTTTTTTAACAAAATATATTAACTTTTTACCTCTTGTTCAAGAAACCTGAGTTTGGAGTCTGCCACATTATTGCTTTAGTCCTACCTTGGTTTCTTGTAATTCAGCTACATGCAGGTTCTGTTTGACAGTTTTAAAAATTTTATTATAATAAGTCCAATGCTGGACTTGCATTCAAAATGACCAGAGTGCGCTGAAAGCAGGTCATTAATCTGAAACAATGAGAAGTTAAAAAGTCCTTGAAACTTCCTTTGCTGTGAATAAGAAACATGGGTTTCAACCCTCTTAGCCTATAAAGTGTCCATTCTCAGTCTGTATAATTAATAGTCAAATGTACCCATGGAAGAAAGTTCCCTGAAGCTGCACAGTTGTGTAATTTTGATGAAACAGAGATTTTCTCTTACTGTGCCTCCTTTTTTTAAAGGATAAAATGTCATAGAGAAAATTTCCTCATTTCACATCTCAACTTCCCAAGTTTTTCAGGCAACTGGTTATAGCTGGGAGAAGCTACTTTGTCCTGGTTTTCTTTGCTCTTACTCAGTTGAAGCTCCTTAAGGTCATAATAATGTTTTTTTTTAAAGGAAGAAAACTAAACATCTAGAAACTGAAAATGCATTTAATTATAGATAAAACTTTGGCAGGACTTAATTCATCGAGGGAAAGTTTTAGATATCACAGTTAAGAAGTTGGAGGACTTACATTTGTGCTTCAGTGTTGTCTGTGTTGCATCTTAAGCATGGCAAAGTTATGTGTCGTATTTTTGGACTTTTCATATGAAATATGATGAAGATATGTTAATTAGATGTCAGTAAAAATATGGATGCAGAACTGTGCACTTCATGCAGAGCAACTTATCAGCTCTTGCCACTGACATACATAATTTTCATTTCCACTTTTTGTACACTGGCTATTGGATACATGTTGACTTCTGAATTAAAGCATAAAAAAGAATGAAATACTTTTCACTGTTGGCTTGGTTTCTTGGGGTGGTTTTTCCCCTGTTGTTGCTGTTCACTGTTTGCAAGTTTTTAATTGTAAAAGATGCTGTAGATGGAGTTTTTCTCCTTAGCACTGCTGTCCTATTTTCCCCATCATATCCCCAGGGGATCTAACATGAGTTTAAGTAAGTCCATTTTTTCTCGACTGACAGAACAAATGTTCAGATGCTTTAAAATTTAAAGAGCAAAATGTAGGGATGGATAAATTAGCTCAGAAGAGGTAGGAAATTCCCATTCAAACCAAATTATTTGGGTTTGTTTGCTAGCTTAATTCTGGTGGCTTTTGTTTGCTTTTAATTTCCCATAAGGATGTTACATATTGAGAGCTTGGCGTTCCCAGTATCCTTCACTGTATCTAAAAGGAAAGACCTCCAATGTGTCATAAGTGTGAACTTTGCCAGTGAATCCACTTATGTGCATAAGGCCTTTTGCACGAAAATTATTTTCATGGCACAAAGTTTAATGTTCGTTAATATTCATGAGGTAACATAGTTGCCCTGGGTATATTAAAGAATATTGTCCTTTGCATTTCATGTTGAAAAAGAGACATTTGAGAGTTGCCACAGTAAAAAGTTTGGTAGGTGTACAAAGCAGCTCAGAAAGTCCAAAAACGAGTTACTAAAGATATTTAGGTGCATTTTCTGTCCTATTTAGTTTGAAATGTCTTATATAGAAAAAATACAGTGAGAGTCATTATTGAAGTTCAGTGTGGCATTGTGCCTAAGGATTGAGCCTTCAAGTGGTCTAAGATCCATATTCTTGCATGGAATAACTTGAAATTTGCTCTAAGTGACATTACTGATGCAAAATTGGGTGTCATTTGGGGATAAAAAGAGTCAAAGATATTTTGAGAATGACATTTTAACATGGTCCAAACTTTGTTGCACCCACCAAGGACTCAAACTATGGTTCTCATGTCTCCCAGTCCTTCCAGTCCTTGGCAGTGACTGTAGGTAGAAATGAGTGTTTTCCAAAGTGATCTGACTCAGATCCAGCCTGTGCCGTGACAACCTTTGGTGCGTTTGGAATTACCTGCCGAGCCGCAGCTGTCCCTGGATGCAGGTACGCGGTGTCTGGGAGGATTTGGAGGAGCGGCAGCAGCACCGGCGCAGTCGGAGCGCGTGAGATCAGCACATCCCGGACTTTGCTGCATCCCTGCCCACATCTCCAGCCAGGATTGCCCCGCAACTTGAGATCTGTGGTCCCCACGCTTGGATCTCCTCATGGCTTGAGCCTGGCGCCTTCCACTCCTCAAGGAAATCAGTGTGTCGGGAGAAGTTTCTGACTTCTCGCGTAGCAGCAGCGGCTGCCAGACGGAGCCTCTGGGCATCATTCCCTGCGCCCATCCGTCTCCTGGACGCGCGGGATGCGCCCACCGAGCTGAGCCGGTGCGCGCCCTCAGGGTCCCCCGCGGAGGGGCAGCAAGATTAAAAACCACAAGAAACACCCCCAAAGAAATGGAGTACGCGGGGAGCGGCGCTGGCTGAGGGGGCTGAGCCGGACAGGACACCAAAACGCAAGTATCGCCCTATCCCCGCGGGTTCCGCGGCACCGCCGGGGGGGACGGGCGGGGGCAGCGCCGGGACCCGCCCGGCGGGAGCGGCCGGGGAAGCGCTGCGAGCAGGGACGGCGGAGCGGGGACAGGGGGCGGCCCGGGAGGTGCCTGTGCCAGCCGGGGGGCGGCTCCCCGGCCCGGCCCTCCCGGGGATCGCGGCGGCGGCGGAGGCGGCCGGTGTCGCCCCGCGGAATCCGCGGGTGTCGCGGCGCTGCCCCGTCCGAGGGACCGGCGCTGGGGCTGCTCCTCCCGGCAGGTGACTCGGGGATGGCGGTGGGGGGTGGGCATGGGCAAGGGAACCCCCCGGAGCACTCCCCTGAGTTTGGGGAGCTGGGCGCATCCCGCCCGCATGCCGGGGCTGAGAGGCGGGAAGAGTCAGCCGGCTGGAATGGCCAGGCTGGACCTCCCGCCCGGGCTGGGGATGGAGCGGTGAGGCGGCACCGGGGGGGATGGGGAGGGTGGGGATGAGGGGAGGGTGTGGGCTGGACTGGCCGGGACAGATGGACCCCCCGTAGTGGGAGGGGGCGGAGGGGGCTGGAAGACTGGGTGGGGGTGCAAGGACAGCCTGACTTTTCGCACGGAAGGAAGAGGGCAGGATTTAAGCAAGGATGTAGGGAATGCTGAATCCTCGCTCAAAGCAGAGCGACCTTCCCTCACGCTATATACCTACGAGCGGCACGATGAGGTAGGAGAGAGAAACGGGATAGGAGCAGGAATAGAGGGAAAGTGCTTCTGAGGGCCTCGTGGAGTAGTAAAAGCAGTGGGAATTGAGTCAGCTGCTGGCACGTTTACTCCAAAACCCCTGTCTAAGCAGTACAAGTCACAAAACCTCCCTGCAAGTGACTGAATGCACGGGTAAATTTATTCTTCTCCTAAAAGTTTCTACATCCTTTCTTCTTTTACACCTTCCCTTTCTCCTTTCCCGTTCTCTTGGCTCTGTTTAAGTCCTCTCAGAATAACCTGCCTTGTTGAAGGGACTCTCTCTCAGGGGAGAAAAAAAAAAGTCCTCAAAAACAAACGCTGTCTTTGTTTAAAGCTATTTGTGGATCAAGGTTGTGACTTAACTGTGAAGCAACATGGCTCCCCTTTGCTTATACTAAAAACACAATAACTCATTAAAAAATCAAAGCCTTGGGAGTTAACTAGGCTGAAATGCAATTCAGCAGTGTGAGACTTTAATGTAGGTTTTACAGTACCTCATCTCTCTTGTGAATAAATATATAATTAGTGGTAGGGCTTTTTGCTGCTTTTCTTTTTGTGTGTTATTTGAAGAAATTCTTCAGGGTAGAGGTTGTAATTGATAATACTTCTAATCTTTGTCACTCTCTTCCTGAGGTCTGTAGCTATATCTTTAAGTGTTTATGGTATGCCATGTTATTTTATTGGTACAGAATGTTATTTTAAGACTGGTTGTGTGTTGGTGACTGCATTAGATTTCTAGACTTGTGATTGCCTAATTACCCTTGATTGCGAAGAATGAGAATCAATAAACAGTGTCGTCCTCCCAGTCTCATGCTTCTGTTGTAGTACATTTGTATCACCCAGCACAGCATGGCCTTAATCTGCTTGTCATTGTGGAACAAATAATAGGGAATTGCACACAGCACTGCAACACCTGAGAGAATTCGTAGATGAAGCAGCAGTGGCTGTTGTCTGGTCTACCTGGAGCAGGGTCTTTTGGCTCAGTGAGGTGCTGATGAACACCCCACCTCCTGCCTGCAGTGGGCAACTGGGAGAACTTCCACATGCAGCAAGAACCGGCTGGATGGTGCTCTGAGTAACCTGGTCTAGTGCAAGGTGCCCCTGCCCATGGCAGGGGGGTTGGAACTGGATGATCTTTAAGTTCCTTCTCAACCTGGACCTTTCTGTGATTCCATGATCCACCAGTTTAAATGCCAAGACAGCAAGAAAATGGGTTAAAGTATGGATCCACCCTTTCCAGATTTCTGTTCCGAAGTTGCAGCTACACTTAGTGAGCTGGAGAACCTGGTGATAATTTTTGAATCTGTGCTGGATACCACAGCAGGAGTTTTCAGGCTTGGGCATGGATGTGAGTGGAAGCTGACAGGTCCTCAGCATCTCTGAAATGTAGTGAGGACACCAGACATCTATGTGCATTTCAGAGCCAAGACACTGAAGTCCCAGGTGTCCTCTTGGATGTCATAGGACATTAACTTTGCCCATATCTTCTATATGAAAAATTCAAGGACTCCAATTAGACCAAATATATGAATCCTTCAGAAATCAAATGATAGCTCAAGCAGAGGGTAGGGAAACAGATTCTGTCAGTGGCAGGAGGGGATGAGCAGGTTTACCAGGTCCCAGTTTGGAGAACCACTCCTGGTCTTCTAGAAGGATGCAAAATGACCTCAAAAGGCTCTTGCTGATTAGTGGCAATGCTTTTCCCAGTCCCAAATTTGATGGCATATATGAGCTTACATTTATTAAGTATAAGCACTCCCCAGGCATTTGCAATGATTGTCTGCAGTGCCTCCAAACTACAGTGCAACTTTGGTATTTCATTTCTAGCCACAGCTGGTTGGTTTAGAAGAATTAAACTGAAAAAAGTAGCAACCGAATTTAGGTAGGCAGACTTGAAAACTGGCCATATGCAGCATTATTCCCGCACACCTTTTCCAGGTGTCTTGCTGTAAATTAGAATTAAAAGCTCATGAAGATACATCTGAGAGTCAGGACCATCTGACAGATTCTTTCATTGGCTGTGACTGGGTTATTTGTGTTTCATTCCACAGCACTCATGCTTTTCCCCTGCTGGTAGGTCCAGAAAATATAATTTTTAGTTTCTTCAGGTTGATTATCCCGTCTCTCTTCCAGCTTTTCTCTTTTCCCCCACATTTGTTCTTTTCTGTCTCAGCTGAGATTATTCAAGTTTTCTGTTTAGCTTATGGATTTCTCAGCTGCTGCAGCCCCTGCGTTACTTCTTAGACTCTCCACTTAGAAATATCCCTCTTTCTCACTGTGGGCTGCTCACATCTGGTGGCCAAAACACTTTCTGAGTAGTTTGCATCTTGGAAATAACACTTTTCCTCCTTGCACTGTATTCCTGGAGTGGGTGGTCCTGTAGGACGTGCGTCAGGTGAGGTGTCTGTCAGATATCTGGGATGCGAGGAAGGCGGAGGGCTGGGAGCTGTGGTGCTCCTTCTGCAGCTCAGCCCGAAGAAGACAAAGTGAATTATGCAAGAGACTTGATCAAATTTCTTTCTTAAGTTTCATTGGCAGACTTCAGTTTCACAGCTCCTGAGGTCACACTGTTCTGTTTGAGAGTCTGAGGAGCATTCGCAGTGTAACAGAACTGTGAGTTTCCAGAGAAGCCCCTCAGAGCCCCAACATGACGTAGGTTTTCCCATCGAACTAGTTTCTCATTAATTAAAAAAGTATTCACCTTGGATAGCATGAACTCTTTGAGGAGGATAGTGGAGACAAGTTATTTATCTTCAGCCTTTAATCCCTTTTTTTTTTTGACCTTTACTTATTTCTTCCATGTTAGTTATTCATGTCTCTTGCATATCCGAAGCATCTTTGCTGGAACCTGCAGGAGGATCATTGCTCTATTTTCTAACTTCTCAATCTTGTCCTAATCAAAAATGTAAATACATGCATAGTGATTTGCATGTCATTAACTTCCAAAAAACACTGTCATGCTAAAATCAATGTTTTTTGGAATCCAATTTTCCTGCCTACCTGAGAATTAGCACCTGGAATTCATGAACCAAGAACTCTGAAAATATGAACTGCTTTCAGCACTGCTGTTTACCTTCTTTTTTTCAGTTTGTCCAGGGAAGAACATTAATTTAAAAATAGGGTGGTGGTGATTTTTCTTACCAGTTTCTTTCTTCAGTCTTCATACTTCAACAGAAAGTTTCATTGCTTTTTTTAAAATTTAACAATGAGTAAAGTTAGCATGGCATAAACTCATTGTACATTCATTTTTCTCAGTGAAAATTCTCATTGTGACAATTTATGAACACAGCATCTAACACATACCAGGAATTTATGGGAAAATACTTGTGAACAAGAACTTGGAGATTTCAAGGAATACAGGGAAACCAGGAGAAAATAATGTCATTGGGGCAGGGCTGGCAGTGAAGCTGCCCCTGAATTTCGGTTTCCTTGGCACAGAGCTTTGTGTACGAGCTGAAAGATCAGGCTGGGAGCCTGCTCCTGTGTGGAGCAATCAGCAGACAAGGATACGACACGGGCGCTTTGCCAGCAGTTTACATGAGTGGCTTTGCTCGTGACAGGGTTGCTGAGAATAAGAATTCCTGGGTTTTCACTTGTGGAGGTGATTGCCACTGACATCTCAGGGATGCTGAGTGTGTGGGTTTGACAGAGTTGTTCCATCTTTAACAATAAGCAGATGAGATTTAATTCCTGTTAAAAACCTGAGGTCTGAAATGAGCCTTTGATACGCTTCACTTGCCCAGGACTCTGGGCTTGTTTTAATAGGCTGCCTTCAAGTCAGTGAGTCTGTAAACCGGCTCAGGGTTACTCTGGATCAGATGCCAGAGCCTATAAGGGCTCTCCCTCTCTGAAAGCTCTCACAGTCTTATCTCACAGGATTATCAGCAGTGCTGGAAATGCCCTGTGCTGCTGGAGTGTTACACTGTGGTTAGAAAGGCACATTCTGCACCCCTGGGTAGCAAACAGAAAGGGCCACTGATATTGATAATTCAGTGTAGCAACTTTAAAGTGTCTTTTCTTTAAGGAAGGAGGGGAAAACAGTGTGCAACAGTTCTCTTGATGCAAATAAAAGATATACTTCTAAATGGTGAGATAAAATGTTAGGCAAACTGTGGATCAGATTTAAGTTCCAACTATTTTTGAAAAACCATCTTGCTTTCTATGCTGGAACACATTTAGCTGTGTGATGTCTGAGAAATGGCAGCTGTATTTCCCATTCAGCATTGTTTCTAATGAATTTCTGTATTAAAAGATGTTTGATCTCTCACTTAGAAAAACACAAACAAACCATTTTTTAAGCAACCATCTAAGTCTTTAGAAACCAGCTGTGTCTCTGATGGAAAGAAGCACAGCATGTTCACTCTTGAGCATGTGTTCTCTTGTTGTAGCATGTGGGAATGTGCACTGGGAGCATCCTGTGAGGATCTTGACAGATGTGCATGGTTGAGCAATAGGATGTTTAGTGAGGGGATGCTCAACTATGCAATAAGTGATGTGCCAGCAACCTTCTTAGAGGCACCAGGGCCTTCATAATTAAATAAAAGAGGCCAGTGGCTATTGTCCTTCCCCAAGGCCAAATGGCACAGCACAGCTCCCTCCATGTGCCTGAGATCATTCCCTTCCAAAACAGGGTGGCAGTGACTAGACTCGCTCCTTCCAAAAAGGAGTGGCAGTGACCAGACTGGCTGTGGGGGATGGAACTGGGGGTCTCTGAGTTGTGCCCATTCATTCACTGTCTGGAATGAACAGGCAAAAAACCATTCCAGTGAGAGTGCAGGAAATTAAACCACATAAACAATCTCTGACCTGTTTTGTTTATTAGTGAATCTGTAGCTGTGATGTTCAGGACCTATGGCATCATCCCTCTGAAATTATTATTGCACTTTCATGTAGAAGAGGTGGTCATGTATAATTGGCTTAAACCATTTCATTCCTGTGTTTAGACTATAAATATCCCTGCTTTAGGTTTTGGTAACACCCTGATACTTCACTTTGTACACCAGCTCATCATTGCAATTTCACATTCATAGTGCATGAGTGCTTTTGTTTAATTAAAATTTACTGACAAAATATCAACAGAGTGAGTTCTTGACAAAATGTGAGAATTGTAATGAGGGTGCAGTTGTTATGGAAATACAGTTCTGGAACTAGCATCCTTTCAATTACAAACAGAGGATATTTGTCTGAGGGAGTTTTGGAAGTGAACCTTAGGAAAACAGTTAGTTAGTTAAACAGTATTTTTATATTCAACATAGAAACCAGTTAGTTAAATGGTCTTTTTATGTTCAACACTGAGCTTCTGAAGCTATGAAAACAGTAGTTTAAGCTTTAAATTTAATCACCAGAGTATAACAGAGAATATGTTAAATAGTCTTTAATCTAAATGATTATTAAGATACTCCTCCTTTAAGTTATGCTATCATTTCAGTATATATATTTTATTCATCCAACTATTCCAGTGAATTTCACCTGTGGATGTAAGAAGAGACTTTGTATCTTGAATAGTTTGTGACTTCTGCAGATCATCCTTTCTCATTGTTGTATCTCAGGAGTTCAGTTTTTTCATTAAGCTGTAAAAGTTGCAGTCAGTCAATTTTCCAACTGAAGTTCTATGATGTTGATTTAAGTGTGAAAGATTCTTCCCTTCCTGGGAAACATTTTGAAGGTCTTGTCTCAGAATTTTTTAGTAAGAAATCTGGACCAATTGTCTTAGTAGCTTGAGGTGTCACTTGGTGTGTTATACAGAAGCTCCAATCTAATTTTTAACCAAAATGCAGGCTTCAATTAACAAGGCATATAATTAAAGAATTTGAGATCAGACTTTTCTGGGTAAAAAAAGGTGCTTTTGGAATGAGAAAAGCCTGTGCTCAGATCCCATGAACCTCTGGTAAATGAGGGCTGATCACAGGAACTGTGATGTGCAGTAGGTTGGTAGTGAATTTTGTTGATGTCCTTTGTAGGTGTATTTTGAAAGCAGCTTTTCCACTGAAAGAGAGTGATGTGAACAGGGTGTGTCACTGGAAACCATGCTGTGTTTTGGTTAAGTGACATTTTGATTGAAATTGTTGTATATTAACACTTTTCCATTTGATGAAAAATGGAGTGTAATAAAACTTGTGCCCCTTGCCAGCCTCTGGGTTACTCCCAGCTGTCTTTACAGCTTCCATATCAGAAGGAAGAGGAAATTTTAAACTGGCAGGTAACTGACCTGTGGAAATCTTCCACTGGGCCTTTTAGACCAGCTGCTTTCCACTAAAATTCCCCTTCCAGCATGCCATGGCTGTAGGAAGCTCAGTAATTTGGTCAATTATTTTAGTGTACATGCTTGTAGCCATTATTTCTGACAATAGATCTTTATGTACATTATATATGATTCTGGCTGGATGAAACATTATGTCTCTCTTCAATGTTATCTATCCAATTAGACAATATTCTTATAGGACTTGACTTTGGTGTAGTATATTGTTATTAGCTTTGTTATTGGACATTAATAAGACTGCAGAATGATGCTGCCATCAGTGCAGTGGACTGTGCAATATCTATCCTCTCTAGGAAATATTAAGATAGGATTTTCTGAAGCATATTATAGCCTGAAAAACATAAACAAGATGATACCTGTTCCTGCTACTGCCACTCACACATCCTTCGTTACCTGCTGTCTCTTCTTAGGAGTAATAAAAAGAAATGTGTATGTTACCCAATTAATTTTTTTACCTTGATTTGTGGGAGGTTTTGTATTTTTTTTTCAGTAAGAATATATTGTATTAACTCCCAGAAGCTGGAATTTCTGTGGGAGCAACAGAAGTTGCTGTGTATCCAAAGACCTTAATTGAGCTCATTGCCCCTCTCCTATCCTGTTCAGATTATACCTGAAAAAAGATGAAATGTTTGAAATGAAACGGAAATTTTTTTGGTAGAAGAGCTTGTCTACCTGTCTACTGCAGGGAATAGCAGGTTATAAGCATGTAATTCCTGTTAGGACCAGCAACATGTGTCAGCTGTGGGTTCCTCAGGGGAGGGATCTGGGTGAGAACTCAAGCAAAGAGTTCGGGTTTTTTCACTCCTCGTTATAATAGTGAAGCAGGACCAGGAACCAGGACAAAACTGTGCACTGAATGGCTTACAGGGCTTTACTGCTTTAAAATACATTTCATTTAGGGTTGGTTTTGTTTTACGTGACTTCAGTGGTTTAAGTGGTGGACAGAGAATGGTCCTTCTGGAGGGCCTTCTTTCCAGGTGGCTCAGTCACCTTGGCAAGGGTGAAACCTGCTGGGGAAGCCAAGAGCCCTCAGAAATGTAACGCTTTTCCTGATTTTTGCTTTCAGCCCTGTTACATCCACCTGGATCCACTCTCTCCCCATTGGAAAGTCCAAGACCATCAGGACAGAGAAAGGGTCTGCAGACTTGCCCCTGTGGGCACCGGCCACTGTACAGACCACTCCCCTTGTGGGCACAAGGTAAGGTCATCCAGGGGGCAGAGAGGCTTCTCACAGGAGGGAAAAGCAATCTCAGGATCAGCACTGAACATCCCTCCTGGCCTTTCACCCCACAGAAGTTGTCTTGCACCCGTGGACCTTGTTTTTCCTCTCTTTCTTTCCCTTGGCTGTAAGTCAGAGGTACCCCAGTGCTGTCCTCCATGTGGTTACACCATGTGAGGGACAAGAGCTGGTGACAGAGGCAGCTGTCCCTCTCCTCCTGCAGTCTGACCTTAGTTTTGAGGCTTCCTAAGCCTCCCACTGGTGCTGACACTCATTGCATTCCATCTTTATGGTTTGTCCTCTCATGTCTGCCAGCTCCCCACCCTGGAACTGAGGTGTTATCTATGGCAATCTGTGTTATCTGGGCTGTTATCTGTGGCAAATACCACAAGCATGACCTGCAAAACTCAACTGAACCCACCTTTTTTCATGTGCTGAAAAAGTGTTATAGAAGAAAAACACGCTGCTTTTTTTGTCTTTTATATGCTCCTGCTGCCTGAACCAGAAAAGTGTGCATCAACTTACCATCGGCATACTTTTTAGCTTTTTACTTTTTAGTAGTGAAGATGACCCCAAATAAATATTTGGAAATGTTATCATGGAACAACTTTTGACAAACGGTGCTTTTTACTCTGGTTTTTCCACTTTTACAGTTAGGTTTGAAAGGTAATGTTTTTGTGTCACTGTGAATGCCACTTGTCAGTCAAGTAAAATGAGTGTGCAGAATAAAGCCATCTGAAATTTTTAGATATTTTAGCATTCTTCTTATGCTTCAAAGCGGAAAAGAGAAAAAGGAGCCTTTTTTAAAGCTCAACTGAAAACTTAAAGATTTTGTTGAAATTTTCTCTCCTGTGGTAATTCACCTGTTTGATATGACTTTTGTCAACAAAGCTGGACTAAAACTTTGAGGATTACTTTGAAACCTTCCTTACATGAGACTTCAGATTGACTAAGAAGGTATAAAATTTCATGAAATTAAACTCATCAAACTACTTATTGCTTCCCTTTTTGCAAAGTTCCCTTACTTGCCAAACTAGATGGGACAAAAATACAGTGCCAGTTACTCTGAATGCAGGAGTTTAGCTCTTGGTAACACACTTCTAGTAGAAAACGCATATGGGCTTCTTTTGGTACAGTTTACTCCTGCTTATGTTTTTTATTGAGTGACAGAATGTTGTGCAGTACAAAATGACATGTGTAGTAATATATTCATTATACTGATATTTATTGATACCTAAGAGTCTATAATTTTAAACCTAAACTGGAAATAATGTCCTGCTGAGATCCTCAGATATCAGCATTTCCTTTCTGGTCATCTGGAAGTGTGAAATGGTCCTGTGAAGTGTGGTCTAATTAATGGATTTTGGTAATTTATACTGCATATCAGTGTAATCATTACCCCAAGCCTTACTCTACCATGTTGTTGCAATTGTTGGTTTTATTTGTTTCCCTCAGCATTTGGCTACAGCTGAACTGTTTATAAAATTACTGTTCAGTATTTCAGCTTCTCTCCAGTCAACTCTTATTTTGAAAATTGCTTTTTCATGTCTCTCACTCTTTTTTAAAATTAAAATCCTGTTTGAACCAGATGGTAGTTTTAGCTTTTCACTTTTGAACTTGGATTTTTTTCCCCTTTTCTGTTATTTTTTTGTAAGCAGTTTATTCTATTTTAATCTCTCAGTAAGTAACTACAGATTGTAATATTTTTAAAAGTTTGTAGAATGAGAAGCACCAGATAATAATTCAACTGATGACCTAAAAAGAGAACAAGATTACTTGTTTTCTAGACCTTAATTTATATGCCAGTTGATTGAGATAAGGACTTCAGACCTCCATATTACATCTTTGCTTGAGTAATACAGACATTCTGCAGTGGTGGAATCAGATCCACAGATTCAAAGCAACAAGAAAATGAAGGGAAATATGAAAATGAACAAATATTAATTTAAATCCTTCTTTAGACCTTTTTCCACTGTGTCTGTGGAGTCACATCAGCGGGAAAACTTGGATCCCCTTGGGTACTTGTAGCTGATGCAAGTTCCTGATTTCCTAAACATCTTATGTTTCAGTGTGCTCAGTTCACACAGATTAATTTCATCAGTTTCTCACAAACTATAGACAAATGCTGCATTGATAGTTGCAAATCTATACAAAAATGCTTGTGCTTCAGAACACCTGGAGGTGTTAAACAGGTTCTGTAGGGAACAGAGAGTTTGCCTTGAAACCTGTCTGCCTGTAAAGTAAAAATGGAATGTAAAAAACCCAAACCAAACCAGAGCTGGAGAAAGTAATCAGTATATACAGTCCTGCTGTAATGAAGTATGGGCATCATTTTGCTGCTTCAAACCATGGCAATGTTCCATATAAATGAATTAATAAACTCCCATGAGATATTTGAATACTATCATGCATTTAGAAAAACAGTCATGTAACCACTGAAGAGAGTTTATTAGGTAAGCAGAAATACTGGCTGAAGGAAAACCCAACAATTTTTACATTTGTGGTTCATACAAGTAAGACAATACCTGTTGGCTTATACCTAAGTGTATTTTATCTTGCTTAGGGACAGAGTGAACTAAACACCTTCTTGATGTCTTTTTGGATCCTAATCTGCCTGATATTTGGTCTGACTGAAGTGGTCAGTTAAAAACTTTCAGGTAAATTGTTTATGAAGCTGAGAAAGTGTAATTGAATTTATATTTTCCTGAAGAAATTTCTTCTCTGAATGTTAACCCTATTTTTTTCTACTGATGACAATCAGTTAATAATTTCCTCCAGAATTTCTACATTACTTTACTTGTGTTTGAGGACAACCAAAAATCTCTTGTTTATTAGCGTAAAGCATTTTGCTAAAAGAACATGTAGTTCTGTCCAGGGAGGGTGTAAATTCCTCCTCTGATTTCTGGATGTGGATCATTTAATTAATGGGCTGTCTGATAATGTGGTCACACCTTTAAGTCAGGCTTTCTTAAAAAGGACAGAGTGTAACAAATTCCTGGCAGCCTCACTGAATTATAACACTTTCAGAAGTCACTAAACCAGTTAAGAAATATCCAAGGTGCACTGATCAGTTGTTTAGTCAGTTAATGCCAACAGGATGTCGGTGTTCCCTGGCTGGGAACATTCGCAGATGGTGGGATCGGTGGTATTGTCACTTCTGGCAATATATAAAACTCACTGGAACTCTTGAAATTACCTTTCTATGTGTTTCTCTTCCATTGTGAAAGAATGTGTTGCCCCAAGGACTGTTCAGTGAGGTCTCCTAAACATCATCATTAAGGTGGTGCTTAGATTTCTGTAAAGAAAAGAGTGTGGTGGCCTAAGGACAGTTGTGAAAAGGTTGAAAAGAAATCTGTTTCAAACGATCCCAAAATCAGGCATTAGTAAGGTACAAGGTTTTTGTGGCGTACATTTAAACTCCATATAAGAGCAGGATGCAGAAGAGTTTCTGCTTGCTGACTTTTTTTTTTAGTCCCACCAAAGTAAATGTTATTTCAGTTCTGCTGGCATATTCCTGAATCATAGAATCATAGAATCAGACGGGTTGGAAAGGACCTCTGAGATCATGAAGTCCAACCCTTGATCCACTACCACCACAGTTGCTAGACCATGGCAGTAAGTGCCACGTCCAGTCTCATCTTAAAAACCTCCAGGGACGGAGAATCCACCCCCTCCCTGGGCAGCCCATTCTAATGGCTGATTACTCTCTCTGTAAAGAATTTCTTTCTAATATCTAACCTAAACCTCCCCTGGCACAACTTAAGACCATGCCCTCTTGTCCTACTGCTGGTTCCTGGGAGAAGAGATCAATCTCCACCTGGCTACAACCTCCTCTCAGGTAGTTGTAGAGAGTGAGGAGGTCTCCCCTGAGCCTTCTCTTCTCAAGGCTAAACAACTCCAGCTCCCTCAGCCTCTCCTCACAGGACTTGTGCTCAAGTCCCTTCACCAGCCTCGTTGCCCTTCTCTAGACCTGCTTCAGCCCCTCAATGTCCTTCCTGAACTGAGGGCCCCAGAACTGGACACAGCACTCCAGGGGTGGCCTCACCAGTGCTGAGTACAGGGGAAGAATCACCTCCCTGGTCCTGGTGCCACACTGTTCCTGATCCAGGCCAGGATGCCATTGGCCTTCTTGGCCACCTGGGCACACTGCTGGCTCCTGTTCAGCTTCCTGTCAATCAGCACTCCCAGGTCCCTTCCTGCCTGGCTGCTCTCCAGCCCCTCTGTCCCCAGCCTGTGGTGCTGCAGGGGGTTGTTGTGGCCAAAGTGCAGGACCCGGCACTTGGCCTTGTTGAACCTCATCCCGTTGGAACCAGCCCAACTCTCCAGCCTATCCAGGTCCCTCTGCAGAAAGGAAGCTGCAAAGGGAAAAACCAAAAAAACCTCTGACCTTACCTGCTCTGTGTTTCATTTCCTATTTCTTGGTTTGCATTCCAGAGATTGCTGTTGTAAATGTCACTGGTGGCCATAGGATAAGGGAAGTGTAACGGAGCAGAGCCTTTGGTGAAAGTTTTCTCCCTTTCTCAGCACAAATTAAACAGGCAATGAAAAGCAGAGGTTGTGAAATCCTTCAGGCCAGGCAAGGCTGGCAAGGGGAAGGACAGGGCAGTTGTCACTCAGGGCTGGGTGTGGGTGGAAAGAATAGGACTGGTTCCCTGGCAGAAGAACGCAAAGAGAAATGAAGCTTCAAGTCAAACATTTATCATCCTTCAGTCTTTTTGGGCTTATTCTGACTTAAACTGTGCAAGGAGAAAAGGTGGTGTGAGCTCTAGGACACTGGTTGTAGGGATTGTCACAATCCTGTCCCTTAATAATCAACAATTCAAGTGTGTTGTAAGTGTAGGGTTGAACAGAGGTGATGAGTGTTGTAATAGGGTGTCAGGTTATATAGGTTTGAATGACAAGGAAAATAATTTATTTGAGGTTTGAGAGAAGTATAGACAAAAGTTTGGAAGTCACATCAGAACCATGGAATGACAACATTCTGATACCACTGTGTGGTCCCTCTGCAGCAAAAGGCCACACAGGGTTGTCAGTAACATTGTTTAAAGCAGTTTATAAAGAGCAGTCAATGTGAGTGAAAGTTGTTCTGTTTTTTTGAAAATCTATATTGGATGAGTATGTGATGCTTGAGGAAAGACTTTCACAATATGCCCCATTGTGGCCTCTGGGGGTTGGAGTTTCAGGGGGTTTGTTTAAAGCTCAGTCGTGTAGCCTGTGTGCAGAACAGTTCCTTGGTGAACTCAGGTTGGTACATGATTTGCTTTTGCAGGGTTTTGGGTGCCTGTGTGTCAGCTCTGCCCTGGGGGGCGTGGATTGCATATCAATATCTGCTGTTTCAGGATATACAAGTTTAATTTCAAAGAATGCTTTAAAAAATTTTCAGAGATCTACATTGTGTTAGGCATGAACAAGTATGTCCTGGGAAGAGAACCGAGGGCATGGTTTTTCTCCTGTGTAAAAAATTACTGTGACTTAATTCTTAACCAGTGTATATCTCTGCATCTCATGAAGGATGTAGTGGAGTTGGATGAGATACAAAGGGAGAATAAAGGAGCCGTGACTTCAGTTTGGAGAGGAGAAGGCTGAGTGCAAAAGAATGGAGATTTTCAAAACCATGAAGGTGGTGGATTAAGTTGGGAACTGTTGTTCATTGAGTTCTGCAATGTGAGAGCTAAAAATTGAATTTTTTAGTTGAAATTGGTAAATTGTTTTAAAACAGATAAAGTACATTTTTGTACTGTATGGGCTTTGTTGAGTGTGACTACCAAGATGAAACTTATGAAGAGGGTTAGAGTCTCCTTGGAACAATGCAAAAAGATTTCCACTAGTGCTCTCTGAGTAGGACTGGGTTAAACCAAGACCACTACACCTTTATACTGTTGAACTGGGGAGTGTGTTGACCTCAGCCTTGCAGTTCGTTGCTCAGGGTGGTAAGAAAACCTAATCAAAGCTGGCAACAAAGCACTGCCAGCATGATGGTTGTTGGAAGGCACTCAGGAATTGAGTTTTATTTGGAGAGAAGAGAAACTGATTTTTTTTTGCCCTCTATGAAGCCATGCCTGGATGGTTAGCAGGTTTTCAGAGCTTTTAGCAACTCCAAAAGTAAACCTTAGTGTACCCCTTAATAGAAAACATTGCATTTCACCTGGGACTTGGACGGATAATGTTGTGTTTTAATCTATTCAAAATATTGTTTGCAAATTGAATGATAGATAATGAGCAGAAATATCCAGTTCGCTAATTAAGTTGCTAACAGGTTATTACCAACTGATTCTGTTTGCCCTTAGTGATGATACATATTTTGGGTTACTTGCTATTGTCAATACTAATGAGGCACAGAAGATACTCATCTGATCTGTCCTCTGAAGGGTCTTCCAGTTTTTCTGGGATTTGTGATGTTACAGTGTTCATAACAGCAATAAGAAAGTATAATCATATGACTTGTTGGAGCTGAGATGCTGTGTGACATCCCCTCACACCACACGGCTGTCGAGGAGGGTGGAGGTGGGAGATGGAGACACACAGACAAGACTTGCAGTGCCAGGTATGGCCAAACTGGACCCTTTCAAGACAGGGTAAAAGAAGGGCCAGGACCTGCATTTCACATATTTGTGACATGATTTAATATCTTTGATTTTGTTCTTTATTTCTTTCCTAATATTCTTGTGCAAAACTGACATTTGCAAAATACTGTCTTTCTTGAATGACATTAATTAGCTCAACTTCAATTGCTGTGTGTTTAGGATTGGTTTTGCCCCTGTCACTTCATATTAATCAACTTTATATTCTATCTTCTATTTTCTTACCCAATCATCACTTTCTCCTGCTGTTCCCTGCTGTTGAACGTTAAGCTGGAAACACTCAGAGAGTGATGTAAGTTTTGGTATTTGATACAGCTCCACAGACAACTTGTGGTTCTTTCCCTGGAGGAGATAGCTTTTGGGAATCCCCAGGCTCAGAATGGTTGTAGTACTCTGTGCATTAATGCCAATAGTGGCATTAATTACAGCTATTTTGTACCTTCCTGCTTTTATTTATTTATTTCACATAACCAGAAAAGCGCACACTGTCACCTGGAGGTTAAAGAATTGCTTAGTGGAAGCCAGATACATCTTTCAGCAAATGAGTGGTTTATATTTCACACTCACCAATGTGCTCTTTGCAGTTCTACTACTTTTTTTTTTCCTTTCCCCTCCCCGCCCCCTTCCCCTGTGGTGCACCTTGGAATTGTATCTCGGGTCAGGGTGACATTGTGTAGCATTAGCTTTGCTTAATTCCTGACAGACACACACCCTGTCTTTTCAGGATGAGGAAGGGAAGTGTTTCTGACTGAGGATGCATATGAATAAAAATACTGTTTTTCAAGGTAACAGTCACTCAAACAGAAGCTGCAACTGTATGAATATTTGAATTCACTTAACAGTCTTTGGGGCATATTAACATTTATTTTTTCAGCATGGAATGCCAGTTCTCCACACAGCAATCTACATATTTGTAGGGCTGGTCTAGGGCTGGACACTCTTAGCAGCTGAGTGTCTTTTTATAAGTGTGTATGGCTTTTTCAATACCTCAATTTTGGGGGATAAATTTTCTTAGTATTGTATTATTTCATAGTATTTATGGTGTTAAGCAAACTGCTTTGTGGATAACAAAACTAGGTCATATGTTTAGGACAAGACTGACTAACGTGTTCATTGGCTGAGAAAACCAAGGAATGGAACAAACTGTGACTAGAAGAAACTCAGGACAAAGGGCAGAGTGACCCATATTTGGAAGCTGGAGAAAAATGTATGTGCTTTCTTTAATTGTATTTACACTTTGTATATTCTACACAGAGCCAAGTTCGAAAAAATTGAAGACCTTAAATTACATTGACGCTGTGAGTAAGGATAAGTGCTGAATAAATCCCCTGTGGAAAGAATAGTTGATATTCTATTCAATAGATCTTTACTGGAAAATCCAAACAAATAAATTGATGCCTGGTGTAACACTGTTTCCTGCAATATGTTATGTGAGCAAGGAATTTATATCCTTGGCTCAGATGCTTTGTTGATATTAATAAATGAAGTTCCACTAATGTGCTAAATACCTTTATGGTGATTCAGGGCAGGGAGAGCGCTTTTCACTTCTCCACAGAACCCAAGTCATCAGCCTTAAATTCAATATTTGGATAATAAATGGGCCAAGTCATTATGTGTGGTATACATATAACTAGGAAAAAACCAAACTAGGCTTTTTTTGAGAAAACGATTGCAATCCACTTGGAGGTACAGCTACACAGCGGGGAGATGGATGGGGACAAAGCGGCCTGACAGAACCCAGAACCAGTACAACAAACAGCCTTATTGCAGAGAGTAAAATCACTGCATCACTGGCACACCAGTCCAGATCTCATGTCTTAGGACTGGACATGTCATGCAAACACAGGTGACACTCTCAGAGATGATGTGTTTTGTGAGGGGCAGTCAACATGACACTGCTGTGGCTCATGGATGCTCAGCTGGAGACAGCTCAAGTCAAGTGTCCTTTCCATAAAATGTCAGGAGCTGCCTTCTTAGGGGCTTCTTTTCCTGCTGTAATTCTTCTGTAATGAAAATTTCCGTGTATTTTCAGCAAAGGTAAATAAGTGTTGCATAATTTGGTTGATTGGCATGGGGTTTTATTTGCCTGGCTTGAGAACTCCAGTAGGATTTGTGTACATCTGTCAATTTTATTCTCTTTTCTCCCATCCCTTTATCAGAGATGTGTTTGCCTGGGAGCAGTGACTTCCCTGGGGGTGGTGGGTAGTTAACGTGACTCAAAATTTATACCTGATTTTTTTAAACTTGGATTGTGATCTTAATGCATTGCTTGCATGTGCTTAAATGTGCAGAAAAGGCTTATGAATTTCTAAGTTGTGGAAACTTTTATATTCTTCCATTCGTTGTGCTTCCAGTTTCATTGAACCTTGGTTGTTGCTATAAGGGAAAGAAGAGAATCCTGTCTGAACTATCCATTTAAAAGACTATGCAATGTCAGTACAGATGCCTCAAATCTGCTCCCACTCTACATATCTGCTGCGTTAAAGCACATAAATCAGTTGTAATATGAGCCTAATCTTATTAAATATTGTCCAATGTATATGGAGATAATCCCATTTAGCTCAAAAATTCATGGGAATGTTTTGGTACTTGCTGTGTCTACTTTAAGTTTCTGTAAACTGTGCTCGTGTTATGAGGCTCATGTTTCCTTGTGGTTTTATTTCCTCACTGGTTCCCTTCCAGCTGACCACAAGTAAATCCAGGGCTGGATTAGGAATTTATGTCCCAGGTCTTATTGGAGTCTTCCTGAAATCTGCTACAAGGAAAGCCTCACACCCTACACCTTTAAAGGGCATCCTTCCCTGTACTGTCTCAATGGAATAAAGAAAATCACTCCCTGGTGATATGGGAGAAGCAGAACAACCTGTATTTTGAGAGGCAACACACAGAATTTTTTGTGTTTTTCACTTTCTGTTGCTTATTTTCCTTGTAATTTTCTCCATGAAGAGGCTGCTGTGCACCGTCAGATTAATTAAGCCTGATGAGTTTCTTGAGATCACATGTCTACAGCTCTTAACCTTTGTGGCTTGTTGTGTTCATGGTGACTTACTTGCTAAACCTTAATGAAATTTTAAATTAGCACCTATGTTTTCTTTATTATTGACATGATTGTCATGGTATTTTTACTAAGAACAGTTTAATCTTTCACGACAGGTTGGTATAATTATTTGAAAAGTATTTGACATATATTACACTTTATCGTACATTTCTATGTCCTTTAAATACTGCTAGTGTGATATAAACTGATTTATTCCCTTTGATAACGGCAAATGTTTTTATTAAGAGAATTTTTAACCCACCCCCCCACATACTAACAATCCTGTCCACTTAGACCAACCTAAATGTGGTACAGATTGGGAATGGATTGACCTGTGTGTTTGCTCCAGTGGAGCTGCAGGCAGGACCTGGCAGTGGAATAATTCAGTTGTGGGCAGGTCGTCCCTGCACAGGTCAGCCTGGTTTCTCTCCCTTTCATTATTCCATCTTTCGTCTCTCTTCACTTAGTGTAGCTCAGCTAGCAAAGTTAATAGATTCCCATCTTTCATGGAAATTCCTGTCTTTAAGAGGATGATAAAGAAACAGAGGCTGCAGCTGCCCTGAGTTGTGATTTATAAGTGGGGGCAATGATCTCCCTCCTGCTGTCACAAGTGACAAGTGTTTCCACAACGCAGCAGTGATTGTTGAGATGGGACATGTAAATAAAACAGAGCTGTCTGGGCTGCTTAACACAGCAAACACGGCACTCTGCTCCTGGGAGGGGATTCAGACTGTTTCTTCCTTCTAGGTAACTGGAATCTGTGCATTCATCCACTTCTTGGAAATATTCTTTTCTCTTTGGTCAACAGCTGGTAACATTTACAACCCTTTGAAAGTGCTGAATTCTAAAAACCCAAGCCTTTGTTTGCTAAGTACAATCAATAGGTTTTCCTTTGTGATCTAAGGCTCAAAATCCAGCTATGGGATAGGTTGAAAATGAGTGTAAATCTTCCTTTGAATCACAAAGTTCTCCACCACTCACAGAACAAAAGACTAGAAAATTTGCAGAGCAAAATTTAGGGTTGAATTCATTGAGTTGGACAGATCTGATGAGTTACATGAAAAATTACATCCAGGGTGAGCACCTCCTGGCTCTTGGAAAAGCTTTTATTATTTAGTACGTGTCATGGATTTTTGCACTATTTGGGAAATGAAATAATTATGAGCCATGAACTGAGGATGGCACATTTTTCTTTCATCACTGATTGCTAATAATTTGCAGCAGTACTTATTACTTTAATTATATTGCCATTTTATGTTTAGATAAGCATAGGAAGGAGGTATTTTTCTTTCCTATGTGAACATTTTTTAAACCTACTACGATCAGGCAACCGAAATGGAAGATCTGATGTTAGACCTATTTAGAATGAAATAATTCTTTATATATAGGCTTTTCTAATATGGGTCTTCACAAACTGTTTTGGAGTGGAAATGTTTAATTTTAGAAATGCTGAACACAGACATTGAATAGGTTGCACATAAACTATTAGCAAGACATCCAGATACTTTTGGGGGAATGAAAATGATTGTTGGCTGTGAACATTTTATTCTTGAACTTGAATTTAATGTTTAGCCAGAATTGCAGTTGCTTTAGTAGCGAAGAACCATCCTCTAATGAACTGCCAGGTGTACAAATTGCCTCATGTGGTCTCTTCCTATTTGAATTCTCCTTAGTTGATGACATGTTCCAGGGCCTCAAGAATCCTCATCATACAAATTAAACCACGCTTTGCTTCAGGTGATTCTCAGTCCAAGTGCTATTTAAATACTTTGCAAGCCCTTCTGATCCTGACTATTCAGTGTTTGCCCTACAGGGACCTTTTTAAGGAAGGTTATACCACCCTAAGTAATCTGTTAGAGAAGACAAGAGTGGTATGATCTGAATTTGGGGCCGTCCCACTTTATGAGAGGAGAAGGGAAATCAAGAAAACTCTTGCCATGAGGGTTCCTGCTGTGGCTCCTGTACTTGGGAAATCTCTGGCATAAAGCAGCACAGTGACATGTTGGATTAAGAGTTCTGCAAGACTGTTTTCGCGGCAGGACTGCCCAGCAGCATTTCGAAGGATTTCTAACTGTTACAGTGCTTGTCCCATTTAAAGCCCTAGACTATTTGTTTTCTGCTTAAAAGTGGGATATTCTTGTATGACGGACCAGAATTCTGCATAATTTGGATCAGATAGTTACATTCAGCTTATTTTGAGATAGTAAAGCTTATGAGTTTACTTGTGAGTTGCTATACTCCACATTTATTCAGGCTGATCAAACTGCTATAGCAAATATGTAGAATCCTGACTCCTGCTGTCACAAGAAGGAAAAGGTCATAATCTTCATAAACTTTACACCTTGTCTTCCCTCCTCCTCCAAATCTAGGGAATTGGAAGAAGCCATTTTGTGCCTGAGTGGGAAACAGTGGCTGAGAGATCCCTCCTGTACCTCTGCTTTGCATTTTTGTGGAACATCCCTGTTTTAGTGCTAATTTGTCTCATTTTAGCATATTCTGGTGGACAGACTCTTGATGCTGCTTTTTTCCTGTGTCTGTTAAGTGTCTTCAAAGAGCCGAAGTGTGGGGCTATGGAGATTCTCTGTCTTTAATGTATATGAAATTAAGAGTACATATTTATATTGTCTGGATTTGAACAGGAATTAAATTTTGTTTGGTTTTTTGGTTGTTGTTTTGTTCTTGGGGTTTTTTTTTGGTTTTTTTTTTGCTGCTGGCATGAATTTGCTGCCATAAGCAGTGAATAATCTGAAGATACAAAGCATCTGGCATTTTTGAAGACCATTCTTTGCTACCACACAATATACAGGCATTTAAGCCATTATGTTTAGGCTGCTGAAGAAAAAAAGATGACAGTAGTTGAGCATAGCAAAAAATTAAGAGAGTCACAAATATGTGAATTCATTCCAGTAAGTGTTTGAGCAGCTGTAGATTTGGTATTTATTCTGAAAGGGTCCATGTGGAGTTCTTTCTATTCTGAATTTTAAATATATGCCCAAATATAGTGTCTCCTGATGTATAAAATAACTATTTTTCCACTTCCTTGAACTGTTTTCCTGATTCTGTTCACATTTCCACCTCATGACCAGACTTTGTTTGCTCTGGCTTTATATAATGGCAGGATTAGCTGATAAGAGTCTCTCAAAATCTCAGATAGCTCTTCTCTTGCTACATTCATTTTTCAGCTCCTTGCTTTGTTCTTTGCTAGTCTGGAATTAAATCAGGTTTGCTTGTTATGTCTCTCCCAGGCAGGATTTGAATCCATCATGTCCATATGTGCTTGGTCCTGTACTTACCTCATTTCAGCTCTAGTTTAACTTGGGGACAAGTGCAGAATTCAGTGTGTGTGTTTGGGGACTATTAGTATTAAAGACATCTGGAAGTCTCTGAGTATTACTAAACTAATGGACTGCCTGGAGCTTTACAGTGCAAAGTGCCTTCAGCTGCCTATAAATTATATGAGTATACTGTTAAAGCAGCAGTTGGTACTTTAATGCATCATAACTGTCCTGCTTTAGCAGTTTTTTTACTGAACTAGGTTGTGTAAATTCTTCTCTAATCACGTGAACTCTGTTGGTATTCATGTTTTGTAGACATCACATATAAATTACCTTTGATTTCAGAGGCATATGTGCTAATAAGAGGGTCTTCATGGTTGATGACATCTTTGTGTACATGAAAATAGAGAAAACAGGGTGCTGTGGTAGCATTAAGGGTTGTTTGTGTTCAGAAAAGTTAAGGTTAAATTAATGACATTTGTTGTTTGGAGTTGTATTAATTAAAACATGCTAATCCTGTCATTGGATGCTCCCAAATGCTTCATTTTTGGGTGTTTCAGCGTATCCATTTTCTGTGCCATCCTCATGAATGTACAGAGATGGAGATTTCTCTGTGGCTGTGCTGCTTGGTCAGCTGGGAGACACAAGCTGGGAATGCTCTGACGTTGAAGTAGTGTGAAGAAGTTATGCAGAAATATTCACTCGAGTTTGCCAGTAGGGTTGTATGGTTTTTGTTGACTCGTGTTTGTGTGAGTCGGAATAAATGCATGTTTGTATAGACATGACTTGTCTACTCAGTAGTAGAATTTACTTGAACTTTGCTGGTTTTATTTAGTCACTTTTACTTTTCTAGATGTGCACGTGGCATAGAGAAACACCCAGAAACAAGGTTAAATCCCTGTTTAGAAAACTCCTTAAACATGTTGCCATGAAAAAAAAAGGGATGCAAAAATCTCGACATTTTAATTCCGTTTGTTCAAATTTGTACAAATACTGGAACATTTCTTACTTTGGGAAAAGATTTGACCTGTGTCCTTTTGGGAATGTTCATTCTGCAGCACAGTGGCACAGCAAGGGCTTTCCTCCAGCAGTGGCAGCAGCTGGGTTTGGGAGGCAGTGTCCTGTTTAATTCCCCCGGGGGGAAAAAGAGCAGGAATAAGGAGCTGAGGAGAGAGAGAGGACTATAAATACTGCCTGGCTGCAGCTCTGCTACTCCCTGAACCAAGTTGCTATTGCTACAGTGTACACTGCAAAAATGTCACATCTCCTCACTGTGCAGCACTGAATGGTGTGGAAATAGCCAACTGCACCCCTTGCCTCTGCTTTCACTTGGACTTACAGTTTGGGTTTTGTAGTTTTACAGTTTGGGGTTTTATAGTTTTACAGATTGGGGTTTTATAGATTAATTTGATAAAGAAAATGTGACTTATGTGACTCTCTTCCTTATCCATCTCCTCCTACTTTAAAATGGCTCTTGAATTTACTGTTCAACTTCCACTAAATTTTCTATAGGAACAGAAACTTTCGAAGTTGTTACATTCCCACAAAGAGTTAAAAATGGGAGATTTGGTGTAGGAGAGGCCCACACTGGAGCTCCCAAAAAGGAAAAACATGTTGCCTGTTGTGTTTGGTGTCTCCTCAGGGATGAGCCCGTGCAGGGCTGTGTTCTCTTGTCCAGCCATTCATGAAAGCCACGTCTGGAAGGGAAACCTGTTGCAGTAGGATGTGCAAGTAACCAGGGATTTCATAACACAGACATTTATTTAGGGATGCATCAGAAGCTCTGAGATAAAGAGAAGCTTCTGCTCCACTGATCCTGAGCTCGAGGACTGGAAAAACAGAATCTGGGAGGGGATTGAGTTTTTGTCTGCCAGAAGGGAGGACAGTTGCTCACTCTTCCAACGACGGTGTCTTCACTGTGTAACCTCACCCAGCCTCATTAAGAAGCCAGGATTGGCACCATTTTTTTATTTTCTATGAATTTCCAATACACAAACACCGTTATTAAGAGAAATTTTCCCTGGTCTGGGCAAAGAAGAGGTTTTTCAAGTTGATTTTCTTATCCTTAGGATTGGCTCTAGAGAGCACAGTGAAAAAGAAGTTAACATCCAAAATGCAAAATGGGTAATTTCTGTAAATAGGAGAATTTGGCCTCCACAGAGAACAAACTGATGGCATTCTCCTCTCTTCCACAGTGACATGCAAAAATTCCCTGCAATGAATTCCTATCTGTAACTTTTATTTATGGGGAATTTTTAGTAGCTGAATGCTTAACATTTATGTTGCTGTGGTTAATTTTGTTGTTTACAAACAAAATCCAAAAATATTTGCTGTTGCTCTGGTCATACCTTTAGTAAATCTCAGCAGTATTTGTCCTAAACTGACCAAGGTATAAATCTTTCCTAAAGCCAACAAAGCCTGGTTTTGGAGTATGTTGAGCTGATGTGTCAGCATTTGAGAGCAGTTTTGGCAAGTTTCATCTGTGATTGATATATCCAGTCCCAAGTAATTCCTCCTCTGTCTGGATCCATTTAGAAACTGAAAACTAGTGCCTGTAAAAGAGATGGTTCAGAAGTGGAAGCAGTTTTTCCCATCCCAAAGATTATGAAACCTGTTAGTATGATTTATTTTGCTTTACTTTTAATCTGCTGCCTTCTTTCCTTGTATGGATTCTGAGTTTTGCCTGGTGAGAAACAGCTGATGAACTTTCTTACCGCCCTTTCTTGTAACCTTAATGATAGTGGAGTTCACATTTACATCTCCCACTCCAAAGATGCAAAACCTACCAAGTTTAATGTCAAATGCAGCTGACATTGGTAAAAAATACAGTAGTTCAGTGTGGGAAATGTCCTTCAATAGCTTTTTTTTTTGTTGCTTCTGTAAGACAGTTGTGCAGAATTATGCAGGTGCTGGAGACAGATTTGCAAGTATTTTCTTCCTATTCCAAACATTTTGAATAGCTATGTTTATTTTTAGTAAAATACGTCAAAGTCTAACTTTACTTAAAATAAAGTGTCTAAAAGAGAGTGCCTGTTTAGACCTCTTATTGTGCTTAGAAGTAAAAGATGTAACATGATCTAGTTGTATTTTTTTGTGGAGTATTGTACACCAGACTACCCCAAAAAGTAAAAAAAGGTTTGTCAAACTTGCTTTTGCAATGGAAATCTCTGGATTTTCCCTTCCATTTATATCTGTAAAAGGAGGAAATATATAACAGGGAGGAATTTTTTCAGCATGAGCTTCTATCCATTAGTGAAGACATTAAAATTTGAATCAAGTCATGCACTTCAGGGATAGAAGTTATTTGGATGTAGACCATGCCTGGTGATCCAGGAGCTGGACTGGCATGTCTCATGATTTGGGGAATCCCTTTGGAGGCTTGGAAACAGCAGACCCTAATCTCTGGATGTCAGCTGGACTTGGGGAAAAACCAAGCATCTTGCTGCTCAAATTTGGGTTGTTCACCAGCTACATATTTCTGGGATGCTCAGTGTTCTGCCAAGACTTAAATCAAGGAACATGTCAGTGGGAAACAGCAGAGCATCGTCTTTCACCTTCTGTCAGATCTGGCCTGAAATTATGTCTTTCTTGATAACCCAAAGAACTTATTTTTGTCTTAGTACTGACTTCATGCTGCCAGAAGCACTCTGGAGTGAGTGAAGTCACATCAGGCTCTGCCCTTGCAAGGCTCTCCATAGTATTTTTGTTACAGCATGATGAATATGTTGAAAATTTCCAGTATTTTAAACTTCCTTTCTCTCTCCCATCAAAATCTTCATGCCTGCATTATTGATTTTAAATAGGGTGGCCATTAGGTTGCTTCATTTCTTTCTCCACGTGTAAATCTTTACATCTTTCTGTGTTTCTACAGGAATCTGAGATGAGGGTGAACTAGATTCTGATGATCATCTTGCTGTCACCTGTATTGACAGGTAAGTGTGCCAAACTAATTTTGTAATGAAATTGTTGAAGTTATTCTGGTCAAGTGGGCAAACCTGAAAAACCTACAGCCCAGGAACTTCACCCGTGTGTGGTGCTGCATTCTAAGGGGTGTTTCAATGAAGAGATGGCCAAAAATGCCTGAAAAATCTGCTTGATCCCCAACAAGGAAAATGTTCCTCCTCCTGGTTTCTGGTGTTGGTTGGATCATGAGAATGGTCTCAGAGCAGAGGAATTTGCAGCTTAACTGTGGCCTGGAGTGAAGGTGGCTGGCACATCTTGTAAACTCATAACAACTCTCCTGCTCTTCCTCCTCCTCCTCCTCCAGAATGTGCTTTAAATATGAACTAACAGGTAGACTAATTTATAATATTTCTTGTATTAGACAAGATAAACACTCTTTTTTTAAATTTATTTAGGGGCAATTTATTAATGGAGTCACTGCAAATTTGCAACTGATATTAAAACTGGATAAAGAATTGCTGGGTTTTTGTACTGTAATACCTTGTACAATTAGGTGAGAACTGATGGACCAGTGAGTCAATGTAGATACACTGTGCTATACCACAATCATATTCCTTTTTATCTTTTTTACCTTATCTGCTGCAATTTCAGTGTTTTCTATTCAAAAAGGCTTCTAGTCTTTGTATTTATTATATTTTTTTTAATCTTAGCTTTGCTGTGGTTCTTTCAGAACACAATTTAAAAAGTTTTGGTAGTACTCTGGGGACAATTTAGTGCTATTTATGCAAAACAGTTTCTTAAAGTGACATTATTTTCTTGGCTTCCAGTTCAATCATTACAAAATAAAGAGAAATATTAAACTCAGAAATCAGAAAACTAGAACAAAAAGGACACTGATTTGAAATTAGGTTTCCTTTGGTAAAGCTTGATGCTTCTCTATGATCTGCAAACTAAAAAACTCATTTTCTCTGTGGTAAGAGAAGCTGAAGGTGCCTTGTCTTACACTGGCTGCTGCAGTGTTTTGTGTTAATGCACATTATGGGCACAGATCAAAGATTGGATAGTGAGTCTTAACAGTACCAGTACCTTTGGATGAGCACTGGAAGCAAAGAGAAAATAGAGAAACAATGTAAAATATGTGAGATTTATTGCTGTAAAGTGTGTAGTGACATGAAGTAGTATAATCTGGGAATAGCAGTATAGTCTGAGAAAATGGGAAAAGGGGAAAAATATTAATAAAATATTTGTACCTTAAAGGCCAGTACAACAAAAGTTTCTGGTTTATCAGGGCATTTAATAACTGACTGTTTGCTTCAGTGGCAGGGTCACTATCAAAGATAAATACACCAGTCAAAAGACAAAGGTACAGAAACAGGTGTGCAAATTTGTATTTTAAGTATTGTATTTGACATTGTGTTGAGTTGATGGGAATAATTTTTTTTGTTGGCTGAAACGTTTAAATGAGTTTACAGTTGTGGTGAGGAGCTTTTCAAGAGTCAGGATGGTCTTCAGTCTATGGTGTGACCAAAATAATCCATAAGTCACTCCCTGATAAGGGATGTACACATTTGAATTGCATACAGAAGTGAGAAAGTGTGGTGAAAGGAATTATATAAAATAATTCTAGAACAGGAAAAAAAAACTCAAGTAATGAATTCTTAAATTATATACTCAGTGTGGGAAACAGAAAGGCCTCATCAGTGTGTGGCTGAACTACTTTTCAATTAAGTCTGAAGCATAAGGAGCAGCAGTTACTCATAACTACCTTTGATGAGTTATAAACACTGAAACAATGTTTAAAATATAGATGTGACTGTGGAAGGCCTTTGCTTACCTTTTCAGTCTTGTTTTTTTAATTTTTTTGATTGTCCCTCTTCCCCATTGACATTCACTGCTGTCCCAGTCACTGCAGGCATTCCTGGCTGAGCCCGTTGTGAGAGCCAGCAGTGACAGTGGGGTTTGTCACAGGCTGTGAACACTTCTCTGTGCTTTACATGCTGGGAGTGGGTACTGAACTGGTACTTTCATCCCAGGCCTGTGGTTTTCTTAAAAATATTATTATTGTATGTCTTCATTGCATGGTTTTGAGTCTTTAGGTTAGGTGGTTTTGTTGTGGGGTTTTGCCCCCCCTACCAATATATATTTAACAGTTTTTATTACACTATACAAAATATTGTGCATAGAATCCTGGAATGGTTTGAGTTGGAAGGGACTTGGGAGACCATCTAATTCCTACTCCCTGCCATGGGCAGGGACACCTAGACCAGTCTGCTCCAAGCCCCATCCAACCTGGACTTGAACACTGCCAGGGATGGGGCAGCCACAGACTCTCTGGGCAACCTGTGCCAGGGCCTCACCGCCTGACTAAACAATATCTTTGTAACCTTAATTTCTCTTCTTTTAGTTTAAAACCATTCCTTGTCCTGTCACTATCTGCCCATGTAAGAATTCACTCTCCCTCTTTTATATAAGCTCCTTTTAAGGAGCATGTAAGAAAATTCAACTCTGATATACAGAAATAGTCCCTCTCCATGTGTGACTGAAGAACCATGTGGAGTAGAGCAGTTTAGATTTATTAAGGACTGGGGAAAACTTCTGAGGTGAGGCAGCTAGTGATGGTAAATGTAAAAAAAAAACCAAACCAAACATCTGTGATGCAGACTAAATAAAATCTGTGGCAGAACATTAGGCAGACATAAAACCTAATGGCAAATCTCTTTCTAATGCTTGAATTGAACAAAATATGTTTCTAGTTTTATGCTAATGCTGAAAAGAAGGGCTTTTCTCTCTCTGTCTCTGCCTTCCTTGTTCCTGCAAACAGCAAAGCGGAGTGTGGGTTTTGTAAATCTCATTAATGGGTATGTCCTGAAGGATTTGGTTCATATGATGGGCTTAATTATTTCCTTCCCTGCACAGCTGCATCCCAGGGTAAACAGAGCTGCCTGGATGCTGTTCCTCTCTTCTAATGAGGTGCAGGGATACACAGCTCTGACAGCAGCAACAGCAGCGTTGGGAAATGAGCTTTGCATGGGAATTGTTCCGATTTACCAACACACACAGAAAGATTTGGGCAGCAACTAGGAAGAAGTTAAGCAAACTGAGAGGTGCATCTTATAAGGTCACCCCAACCCCCTATTCTGTAGAAGACTAGGAGTCCTTTCAAGCACAGTATTACTGGGCATCACTGCTTTTCATGCTCCCACATGGGTGGCCTTCCCAAAAGTCTGACTGTCAAATCCTGTATCAGCAGCTGCTTGTTACCTACAGAACATTAAGTAAGAACTTTTACTAAATGCTTTCTCCATGACAGAAACTGATAGTAGTAAGCCTGGAGTTCAAGTGATGATGTTTTTTCTATTAAGAATATTTTAAATCCTGATTCAATCAAGATTTTTTTTTAAATGCTTTTATATTCAGTTTGCGTATCTTGATTAGACTGGGATAATTTCCATGGCTGGAATCTCCGATGTGTGCTGTCATAAAATTATAAATGGTAATGAATTCACTTAATCAGGTCTTACAGAGGTACAATCAACATGAAATCTAGTCAATTAGAAATAAATTTGTTTAAAGTATTTCTGGTTCTCCAACAGCCTCATTTGAGGGCTTGCATTACCCGTGTCTGAACTAGAGACGTACCCAAACAGATAGAAACTACACTTTGGAAAGAAATCACTGTGATATAAATAAATCCAGAACTTCTGGTGATGCTGAAATGTACCTGAATCTCTGTTATAAAATGACTTTTAAGTAGTGAAAACTTGAAGAGTTTGTTACAAATCTGTATTTTCAAACAATAACATTCTTGCTGGTTTTTGTTTCCCTACTTTTGTGCAGTAGTCACAAACATGTCTCTCATTCTGTTTCCTTCTTGCCTAAGAAGTTTTTATTTCTCAAGCTGTTTACTGAAGATAATTAAACATTGATAGTCAGTGAGGAAATTGTCTCTTTTCATCAGTTTTATTGTCTTGTTCACCTAAATTTTGGCTAGCTAAATTTGGTAATAAAGAGTTTCTTATCTATATAATGAATAGAATCAAAATCTCAAAAGTCAAGAAAATAATTCAGTTCTACAAAAGTGCTGTGCTACCTGGGTCACCTGGGCAAATCATTAAACCTTTCATCATTCACCTACAAAATCCTAAAGAATGTCCTTAATTGTGCCATGAGCACAGGTTGGAGTTTAAGTTAAAGCCTAAGATGTGCTTGGGAAATAATGAAGCAAGATGCAGATAAGGTCAGCAGAGTTCCCTTTTATAAAATTTCCTCTGGAAAAAAAAAAGTCAGATAACTTTTCTGCAATTGGAGTAAGAGAAGCCTGGAGACCATCTGTCATGGGAAGCAGGGATATTTGCTGCACACACACACAGATGGGCTCAGGGATAGTGAGGACACAGCATGTGGCTTTACTTTCACTGCAGTTTGGCTAAACCAAGGGCTGGGCACCTGCCCTAGTTCTCCAGTGTGTGCATCTTCCTGGGTCACCATTTGTTTGTTGCTTCCCTCTTGATTAAGAAAAGAAATTAAGTGTGTGAAGGCCAGGTAGTTCTGCCTTTCTTCCCTCTCTATTAGTGGTCCTGAAGTCAAGACTTAGTCTGGCTCAGCTACTCAGATATTTAAGCTGAAGCTGAACTAGACATTTATTCATCCACGATATTGCCCGGTGTAAAAATAATGGTCGCATCTTGACCCGTCTTTGTCCAAGTTTTCCTGATCTGAGATCCCTGGACCTCATATTAATAATTCAAATGAACCCAAACTGATCAATGAAACTAGTCTCTGCATTTGACAGCTTGGCAATCTCCCATTACAGGGCACTTTGGCACTGGACAGATTTGCAGACCTGGAGAGTCTCTGTGCTCCCAAATCCCACCCACTAGGCTGCTGAAGATTTTGGGTACCTGGTGTCCTTTACAAATTTCAAGGGGTGCTTCCCCCCAGGTTGAAATATAAATGAATTTGTTGAAACTAAACAAGAAAAAAATTCAACATGCACAAGGAGAAAGAGTAATTGATTTTTTTTCAACCAGCTCTCAAATATAACTGATAGTTTTATAAGAAAAACAATGCATCTATTTGAAGCTTTGCTTTTTTTAACTGACATATTATTTCTTTGATTAAACTAATGCAAACCATGAGACTATTCTTGGAAACACAGCAAATAAAATGACACAGTAGCCCCCACAGGATCACATCTGAGGAAAATTCAGGTTAAACTTTGTAGCAAACTCTAAATGCTAATCCATATGTAAGGAGAAGAGGGAATCTGCTTTATCTACTCTCAGGACTTGATCTAATCTACATAACAAGACACCAACAGTGCTTCTCTGTTAACGCTTAATTCCATTTGTATTTGAATTATCAGCAAAATGCTTTCTTTACGGATAAAGAGGAAAAAGGTTGATAAGCATAAAATACAAATTAACAAGCAACAAAACTGCTTTGTCCACCAGGGATATGAAACTGAGGTAAATATGTGCAATAAGCTTTGATTTTTTTTTTTTAAGCTCCCATTGTAAATCTTTTAAAATTCTCTTATGTCCTTTCTCTTCCAACATACTATAATCTTTTTGATATTTATGTAGTGAAGTGCAAGCAGAGCTGGAAGCAGAAAGGCTAGAAATAAAATTGCTTGGCCTACGTGCTTCTGTTTGGTAAGGAAATTTGGTGGGGACCCCAAAATGACCTTTTTATCCATTGTTTATAAATAGATAGTGACTTTTAAAAATTGAGGTGATATAAGACTTCAACATTAAATAAAGAACAAGTTATAGCTACTCACATAGTAGCATTCTTGTATTAGATAAGTGAAGGTGAATATTGTCTTTCAGTCAGTGTAACAGCTGCATCGGGAGCATATTTGGTCATAGAATGCTTCCAGGGATGGGGCATCCACAGCTGCTCTGGGCAAAATCTAAACATTATATGACAGCTCCAACCCTACTTTGAATTTATGAGTCCAAGAAAATATATCTCAGATTTGAAATGAAGTGAACGTTGGTATCTGAGATAATACACTTCGCACATTTCATTAAAAAGTGGTGTTGTTTTTCATCCTTATTTAATTGCTACTTTTTTAGCTTCTTTTGTTTAGCATCTGGTTTTTGTGTTTTAGAATTCTGCATTGGTACATCCTGAATAGAGGTATTTTCAAACTGAAAGTTGTTTTTACAATTTAGTGCATACAATTGCTGTAGGATCCAGTCTCTTATTTAATACTTTAAAGTGCATTATGATTTTTCAGTAGATAAAATATAGTGTCCATTGCAAGCAGTATTTAAAGAGTGACTTAGGAGTGCTGTTGGAAAGCAGAAGTTCTAATAAGTGTAAAAACTAGAGGCTATGTTAAAACTAGCTCTAGAAATGAACAGAGCCTGGAAGCTCCCTGCCTTGGGGCTCACGGTGCTGGATTGTAATTCCTTGTCTGGAAGAATGACCTTTAAATAAAGGTCAGGCAGAATTGCACTGGAAACCTTGCAGGGGCTTAAAAGAAGCCACTTAAGAACTTATATTGCCACTGGGATTTGGCCTTTACTGTAAACTTCACTGGTTAACATTTATAAATATGTTTTCTCTATTAATATATTTGATTTTTTTAAAAAAGATTTATAACCATTTTAACTGACTTTGCTGTGCTAAATCTTTATGCCTGTTTCCCCTTTCTGCCACCAGGTTCTGTTTTCTCGTGTAAAAATCCTACTTCAAGTGTTTTTCACGTTGAACTTCAAACATTCAAAAGCTTTTCCTACATCTGCTTCTCTGCCTGTCATCCAGCCTTCCCCATTCATTACAATAAGTTGCTTGTCTCCTATACTTTGTATTTCTTCTTCCTTAAAATGTCTCTTTACATCTGCCTGATTGAACTTCAGCCTTTCCATGAAGAGACCATGACCAGCTGAATAGTTTACAAGGAAAATAAATACTAAGTAGAAGTGACAAAGAACAAAGGGGAAATTTAGCATCCAAAACTAGTTGGAAACCAAAGAAACTTTTAGAAAACCCTGCTGTTTTTACAGAAGTAGACTGTGTGTGCAGATTTTGTATGTGGTAATGGTGAAGTACATACGACAAAAAAAAAATAAATTCTTACAGTGTGAGCTTAAACCCCACTTTGATCATATGATGTTGGTATTTAAGACTCTAAATACCAGAAGTTAATGGGGCTTAGCCTCTTCTTGGCAAGCCTATGTTGTGCGAATATACATGAAAAAGGGATAACAAACTGCCTCAGAAATAAGAGGCAGCTTCAACAATTTATTCACTCAATTTTCTCCTTCTTTTTCCCTAAAAACAAAGGATGTGGTAAAGTCCCACTCTTTTGCAAAACCATTTGTCATTTGTGCTTAAAATCTATGCTGAAACAGGGCAGTAAGAAGAATCTTCTGAGCTGGGTGTGAGCAAATGGATATGACCACTGATTTTCAATTCTGATTTCAGATCAGTATTTCAGTTTTGAAGTAAGAAACTGAGAAACAGCTTCAGAGACAAGTACAGGAGGAATTTTCCTTGTCATCCTGGTACATGAACACTTATGTCAGCACACATCTTCTAAAATATTTATTTGGGAGTTTTAGTTATTTAACAGAGAGATCAAAAATACATAACCAGACAGTGTAACCAAAGTGAATTTAAGTGAAGGACTGCTGTAGGGGGAATAAAACTGTAATTAGGGGGGTTGTTGTCCCTGTCTGGTGGGACTGGGGGAGCTCCAAGTGCCTCATCCCCCCTGAGCTTTTGCTGTGGGCTGGTTATCATTCTTTGCACGTGTCCTGGTTTTCTTCTTGTGGGTATTTTCTTTTAGGTATTGCATTTGCCTGGATGAGTTTTGTATCAGCAGATATTTAGGTACTAATAACATATTTCCATGGGGGTTGATCAGATGTCCTATTTATGCAGATTTCTTTCCTGTCACTCAGTCAGTGTGTCTCAGATTCACTTTTTGCTGGCAAACATTAATCCTGCCTTCGGATAAAGTGGTTCTGCCCTTTTCAAGCCCTGGCTGTTCCCTTCTGGCCCTCTGCCATCTTCCTCCTGCTGCTTCTGCAAACATTTGCATAGTGATCCAGAGATGTGATGGACACTGAAACCAACCTCCCAAAACATAAAAAAGCTGGAGTTTAACCTGGGTCGGTGTTTTGTTCTGCTTCGGTGTTTGTGTTAATGCGGAGATTAGAGCAGTCTGGGAACAAGAGTGAAGGGGTCTGGGCGTGAGGGAGGGTGGGCTTGCTTCTTCAGGAGGCAGTGCTGGTTAATGCCAGCTTTAAAGTAGGAGTGCAGGGTGAGACTGAACTCATCAAATTGCAAACTGCCCTTTGGAGTTGGTCTTCAATTCAAATTTTCTGCTGCATGACTTCTGCAGAACTGTGGAGAGGTGTGAAATGCATGGTGTGCTGGGATTGTACCCCCATCTTCAATCTGAAATGCTTTTTGTTTCAGTATTGCTATAATTAGAAAAGGCAATGCTTGATCTTCTCCAGAATTTTAATTTAATAACTTGTTGAGCTGGTTCTTGAGCTGATATATATAATCCTTAGTAAAGCCACAGTTTTAGGAGCTCCTGGCAGGTTCTACACAGACAGAAATCTCTTTCCTGAATAGTTTTTCTTCAGAGTTAATAATTAAGTACCTCTTTCTAGCAGTGACTGTTACTGTAACAGCAAACTTTTCTCACAGTCTGGTTAATGGCCTTACTCAGCCTAAACAATGCCGACTCTGTATTCCAGATATTCCCACAGGTAGGTTTTGAACTCCCCTGACAATAGCAGCCTGGAGGGCTTCTCCCTGCAGGCAACAGGGCTGGTATTGTGCAAATGACTGTTTATATAAAAATAGATTGTTCTTACCATGACTAGGAGCCAGTGACCCTTGAATTTGAAACTTTGCTCTGAGACCTGGCCTTGTTGGCCTTGGACAAGGTATTTGATGTGTGTCCCAGCTGTATTTTAAAGAGAAGAGAACTCTTAACTACTCTGATTAGTCCAAATTTCCAATCCTGTGAGACTCTAACCTATGTTCACATGAAAAAAACCAAAATCTCACAGATCAGGGAAAGAACTTTATCCCTCCATGTCCTTTATTGTAGTTTCCCTACCAAAATTTAATCTTAGTGTTAGGGCTACATACAATATATGGACTTAACATGGAACAGATCTTTTAGAGCAGCTTTTTGTGTCTGTAAAGATCACTATGTTCGATATTTACCAATGTGAAACTAGACAGGAATGTTTGTTACTTTGCAGGATCAACAAAATTGCACATAGCCATAATTAAGTTGAAGACTTTAAAACATGATTCTTTGTAGTGGGCGAGTGTTTTGTGTATGTTATAACAGCACGTGGGTTTAATGAAGATCCCCTGTGCAATGTGTGTCCCCATCCATGATAATTTAAACCCTTTCATATCAAGTTTCAGCCCTTTCCTATCAAGTTTATAATAAATTTAGACACACATGTTAATTAAATTAATTTCATGTGATGTTTAACAACCACAAGGCTACAAAAAACACGAGTCTGTCACTGCTCTTGCTTTTTTCCCCTGCTGTGTCAGTTTGCACTCACCAGAGAACACCTTCCAGACAAAGTGAGCTCTGGGAGTTGAAATTCCCAGAGTTCTCTGGGAGTTGTTAATTCCAGCCTTTTATAACGTTCTTTTAGAATTTTTTTTCTTTTTTAAAGAAAAAGGCAATTTGATGGTCATACCACTTCCCCATGGTTTAGACTGGTTTAAACTCTCCTTAATGGTGTGGTGGTAACAAATAGCAGGATAAGAAGTTCCTGGAGAATTTTGTGAAAGACAGAGGAAAAATAAATCTAAAAATAGCATCTGCAAGGGGAAGGCAGCAATCTGAGCTCAGCTTATTTCATCTGGCCTGTGGATCTAAGAAACATAACCTGGCAATAGCAGAGTAAACATCCCAGTGCTCCTGCGCAGGTAAAGGGCAAAGTGCCGAGGGAAAAGTACAATAATAAGGGTGAGCATATTTCAATCTTTCATCTTCCAGCTGTTTTTCAAGGCCCTCCTGTGTCAGAAGTGGTGTTTAAGCAGCTGGAGCTCATGCTTGCTTTGTTCAAGGGACGTGCAGGGGCCAGGGCAGGAAAGCGTCCAGGGCTGGGACACACTAAATGCACAGGAGCTGAAAAATGTGGACTGAGGGTGAGAGGTGGAGCAAACACAGTTGGGGTGACAGTTTCCATCGTGAGTTTATTTCCAAGTTAATTTGAAATTTGCTTTTATTCATTTACAGAGAAACGTTTCTGCACTCAGCGCTTTTCTGTACCAAAAGCAGCCACTGATGCTACAAAATACAATCAGGTTAACTATGGGAGGTGTGTGATCTGTTGCTTTTTTAAAGAAAAGGAAAGAAGGCATCCAAGCAATACTTAATCTGTATTTTAACTATATAGCATCCTTTTGAACCAGTGAATTGCCAAGGGATTAGGAACTTGGGATCCTATATTTTCATTGGCTGTACGAGCCTAAGTAAGCCAGGCAACCTGCCTTACTTTTTCTGAAGTAAACGTTTGGTTGTGGAAAATTATTTGGAATATCACAGGAAAAAAATTGGAACAGTTTCTGAGCGATAACAACTTCCCTGTGGGAGCTGTGATAATGAGCTTCTCTGGTTATTAAATGGTGGTATTTTCCATTTTCACACAGTTTAAGAGCCAAACATAGGTTTAGGGAGACATCATAGAATCACAGAATGTTCTGAGTCAGAAGGGACCCACAAGAATCATCAAGTTCAACTCTCAAGTGCTTGACCTCCGTTCCTGAGCAGGCTCTGCCCTATGTGGGACCTGTACTGGTGTAGTTTGTCCAGTATTGGAATTGTCTTCTTTAAAAACTGGTTTTAAATCATCTGCTTCTCCATAGTGCTGGTGGGGCTCAGGTTCTGTTCTTTTTGCCACTGTGGATACAGGCTTTCATTATCCTTTCTGTGGTTACTTGTGTATTAGTTTACTTTAATGTATATTCCAGAAAACTAGGTGGCTTGTGTCTTGTTGATGAGTCTCCAAGGAGTTCTTTGTCCCACTATTTATTAAACTTGAGGGCTTGATTCCTGGAAGCTGGTCCTTCAGGCAGTGATTTCCCTTTCTTATTCTATAATGGATATTTCTGAGTAGTGTTTGAGTGAAAATCCACTTGCCAAAACCTTTGGAAGTTTTTTCCTTAACTCTTTATTTGTATGCTGTATAATTGCAGTTTACAGCTCTCTGTTGAATCCATTGCCCTGGAATATGTTGCACTCACAAATGGCTTTAGGGAGAGACAAAACATGTGATTGTCTTTATGTCTTTTTGCTCACACTCACTGGCTTCTGATGCCCTTAAACAGTGTTTATTGCCCTGCGATATTTTGGGTTCACATTTTTTAACATTGGTAGATAAATAAAGAAGCCATCAAAATGTTTAGGCTTTTTATTGGCTTAAGGTGCTTTGGAAAGCAACATTAATCTACAGTTCAGTGAAGCAGCAAAAAAAAAATGAAATACTCCCTCAAGAGTTTTCTTTTGTAAATAGGGCCTTGCATTAAGCTGCTGTGAACTGGCACGCTTTCAGATTTCTGAATGCACAGTTTTGTCTTCATTAGTAATTATAACTGAGGGTAATCACACTGGAATTATTCTTCATCAGAAATAACAATAAGGCTTGATGATGTAGGGATGTGATGTGCTTTGGAAGCACTTGCCCTTGACCTCAGGCTTCGGGCCTGTCCAGCACATGGGCACCTTCAAATCCTGAGAGTGGCAGCCTTTGATCTCTGGAATCACTACCTTGGAAATGACCAGGCTCTGATGGGGACTGACTAATCTGGTCCTGATATTTGCTTGGCTCAAACTAAACTGTTAAACACAGTGGTAAAAAACGTTCTCTTAGTCCTTGCTGTTGTTTGGCTTTATTTACTTTGGAGGATCTGGCTGTGAGATCATTATGGAAAACGTATACTTGGATATCTCAGTGCACTCACCTGCTATACCTTGGTCAAGTCAGTTTGCCCTTCTGTGCTTTACTTTTGCTTTAATGTCTCTTTTTAAATGTGAGTTGACAGTGGAATTGGTTGTTTGGGGGGTTTTTGTTTGTGTTGTTTTTTTTTTTTTTAAATTTATTTATTTTTTCTTTTCACTGGGTTTTTTTAATTAAAAAGCAGAGAAGTTGTCTTGGGAGATTTCTTAAGGAAAAGAATGAAAAACAATGGTATGTTTTTCTGACCTCTTAAAAACTGAAAAAGTATATTGGTACCAAGCACTGCAAAGTTCATGATAGACTTTTAGATTTTTTTTTCACCCTCAGTATAATTTTTATCCTCATTTTTCTGTAGAATAATAACTTCAATTTCCTGGGGAAGCTTTGAGTTTGTGGGACAAGAAAAATTCTATTGGTGGTGGAAAAACCCAGAAGGAAAATATTCTGCTGTTCTTACTGTGAGAACTTTGAATGCAAATGTCTTTAGTTTGGACTAAAATTACTTTCATTTCAGCCTAATCTATATCACAGATTAAAAATGTTTCTAAACTCTGTATTTGAGTGTGTTTAATAGCCAGATTTGCGTAGTGTTGATAGAAAAGGATGTTACATGAGCCACAAAACACAGAGCAACATCTGCATCTTCCTGGCTCCCTGTAGTATTTCATATTTTGGTTAATTCCACTGTTAGAAAAAAATGACATTTGCTGAAGCCTCACCTGTGCAGTTTCTCAATATGTACAGGATGATGTTAGTTTAGCACTTATATTAATTTCCTGAAATGTCTTTTCACTGGGAGAAGGAGATTTCAAAGCCAGACCTTGTTCTAAGTACAGTTTACAACAGTGCTAGTTAGGACTGGCTTTCTGGATCCTTTGGGAGGTTGGGTGTGCCTGGAAAGAAAGGTCATCTTACTTTTTATTACTCTTTTTTGCTTCTCCTGTCCTTCCTCTTCTGCAGTAAATTGGTAGCCAGATTTATTTCCTTTACATTCTGCCTCCCCACATAATTGACAGAGAGAAATAACAGGAGGATAAACCATAAAACTCCCTTGTTAAATGCATGTTATTTCCAAGAAAGCAAAACTTTGTGGTTGGTTAATCTTTAAGACTTTAACTATAACTTATTTTTTTTCCTTTTTCTCCTTTGTATTGGCAGGGTAAAAAACTTGAACATGCCTCGTAGCCCAACATCAAGTGAAGATGAAATGGCACAAAGCTTTTCCGACTATTCTGTGGAATCTGAATCAGACAGTTCCAAAGAAGAAACTATTTATGACACAATTAGAGCAACTGCAGAAAAGCCAAGCAGCAGAATGGAAGACAATCAGAGCAACACATTAGTGATTCGAATTATAATACCTGACCTGCAGCAAACGGTAAGGCAGATTAAAAAAAATAAAAAAATAAAATTTAATTATTAGCTTTGCTGCTTCAATCTGCAGTAGATCTGTTCTCTTTTCTTGTGATTTTTTGACATGCGACAGGTAAAATTTATGCTGTGTTTTCTTTTAATCTCTACACTTTGTACCCCAGTGGTTTATCTGACTGATTGCCTGACCCATCCCCTCCAAGGGAGTGGATTTAGTATGTTAACTTGATGAAAGCTGTGATCATAAAGCAAAAAAATATGTCTGTCCTGCATTTGGGTAAAAGAAAGAGAATCAGGAATCTCATCAGAAGAGGAAGATTGAATTCAGAAATCACATGTTATCTGTGTGAAAGCCTCATACATGTATAACCCCACTGGCTTCTCTCTTCTCATGAGATTTTGATTGACACTCGACTGGGGTGTAGCAAGAGGTCATAAAATTCTCTCTCTCTTTACCATATTTGTTGTCTTTCTCTGCCACCCTCCCATAAAAGGACATCCTTGTTGGATAGCTGGTGGCTTTTAGAGCTTAAAGATGAGGAGAAGCACAAATAAATCTTTCTTTCCTCCTTTGCTGCTGTGCCTTTACTACACGGTTTTGTTTCTCAGACTTCCACCCAGAGAAATCAACATCCTCAGCGTGGAGGAAGAACAAAGGGTGGCATCAAACCGTTCCACAGTTTTCACAATGCCATGAAGTTGTTATTTTATTCTCTCCCACCTCCTCACTGCTTATACTGGAAACATCAGAGAGAATAAAATGACCCTTTCCAGATTTTCACAGAGGAGTCATTTGTGAGTTAACCTGTGGAACTATGGGTGTATCTCACATCCCCTGAGTCTGTAGGGATGAAACTGGGGACTTTTTAACTAAATATTTAATCTCTCACATAGTACAAAAAGAAGTGAAAAGACTTTTCATTTGTTTAATAATGTCTGATTAATCGAGTAAAAGAGAATAAAAAATGTTTTTTTTAATTAAAAAAAGTATCTTGGATGTTCCTTAAGTATTAGAAATCTACAGCCCAAATTCCTCTCAAGGAACTATTAAGTCATGTTTCTTTTGTGGTTGAATGTGTAAAATTCAAGGCCTGGAATGTTAGGAGAATAAAGGTGGAGAAGTTTGTTGTTGTAACTTTACAATCACTGTCCTTCACAAGTGCCATGATAGGAATAACAGTATCATCCTCGAAAAGGTCTTGGGAGTTACTTACTGATTCTGTCTGGAACCATAACTTGTCCAAGTTTGTGATTAATTGTCTAAATTACCCTGGTAGACATCAGACTTTTTTAATTTCAAAGATGATTATAAAAACACATTCATTTTGTGGATGTGTGCCCCATACATCACTCTGTGCTGACATTTAAGATCTACATCACACTGTGCTGCCATTGAAGATCTATCTCAGATGAAATTATTCCTTTATTTTTAATTAAGTTCATTTTTGGAGTGATAGAGATGGCCTGTCTGCAGGCTGACAGGGGAAAAGCTGTTTTGACAACGCGCCCTCAGGTGTGGTTGGAGCTTTCTTTTTAAAGCCCAACCTACAGTGCTCAAGAGAAATCAGTATTGGAGCTGGGGGAATTATCTCTTTGATTCTTGCACTTAAAAAATATCTTTTAGATGGGGATTGTGGTTGGAATTGCAGTACCATCCATGAGTTTATGTGGTATGAGGTTAAACTCTATGAAGAGGAAGGGGTGAGGGGCCTGCTGTGAGCCACACATGGAATTTTGATTAAATTCTGGCTGCAGCAGCCATCACCTTGGGTCTTTCATTTCAGTATTGATTGAAATACTGAAATCCACTGTTGTACATCTTAAATCTAAATGAATTTTGCCAGTAGTGAAGTCCTCAACCAGGATAAGCTCTAACTGGACATGATTAGGATTTTATTGATGATTTTGCCAGCTTGCTCTATCTGTGACCGTGTCAGTGCTCAATGAATTGATCCACTAGAACGAAAATATTAGCTTTTCTTTCTAGGTTTACTCTGATGTTAAAAACCAGAGATTAGCTTCCTGAAGCCCTCTTATTTCATTACTCTGTGTTTTAGAGTTATTTTATAGTTATTTAGAGTTATATTATAGAGCTAGTTATTGACACTATTGAGACTCTTTTTTTAATTAATTTTTTGCAGGAAATGAAATAAACCAAAAAGCATTTTTGATTTTGTGTTTCATTTGTTCGTTTTTATTGCTTTACTTTTTTTATTTTTTTTTCCTTTTCAATAGGCTCTTAATGAAAAGTACCTGGGTTGCTTTAAACAAACAGTTCTATAGCAGATGATCTATTTCTGATTTAATTTATTAGCTCTTTGTACAGAGAAGTGAAACCTGGATTCAGCTTAGGAAACTGGTGGCTTAAATGTGGGGTAGAAAACTGTGGAGAAGATTATAGTTTATGAACTGCTTTATAGCTACAAGCCAGAGCCAACATACACCCCATTTCCTGTATAATTACAATTAATTTAACATACAAGGTGTTTAAAATTAGTCTGTTTAATCAAAGAAGCCTGAAATGACATGATTTAGTTTTATACTTTTTTAGGTCTTTAGAAAGTGTTATCCTATATTTGTTTAAAAGAAAACAAATTGAAGGTTTTTAAATAAAATTCAGCCCCTTGGGGAGCTATCACTAGGATCCCCTTAGCCAAAATCACTATGAATAAAGTTTGCTCATCTGCAGTGGCTGTGGTATAAATTGCCTTTATTTCATTGCAGGTGTGAGATAAGCATCAAGCACCACAAATAAGATGCACTGCTATAGAAAACTTTATACATTATCACCCATTGTAGCAAATCTGTCTTGCTGCCCTTTTAGTCTCAATTGAAACTTTTAAAGATCATGTAAACCTTGACGAGTTCATACAAAGCCCTTAAGAACACTTAGTTTTCAGTTCTTTTTTGTCCCCTTTTCAGTTCAGGTGATAATTCAATTTATTGAAACAATGCTTTGTAGAAAGAATAATTTCTTATTACTTCTGTGCATCATCTGCATTCAAGTGTCACCCCTAGCACAGGAAGGAGTGTGGAAAATATTTAAATGAGCCACTGAAAGATTTCCTGAGCTCAGTGAAATTACTGAGGGGATGGAGAGCATAGAAAACCCTCCACATCCACAAATACATTCATAGAAGACTGGGGCAAAAAGCTGTATTATTTGGCATTTAATTTCCTGATTTAATAAACCAGGAGGCTCAGCAGGTGTGATTTCTTTTGACCAGAAGCTTGTTTGCATCCAGCTCAGAGGGCTCAGGCTTGACAGGACCCCAACCACCTGCTATTGAGATGGAAATGCCAGGTACTGGGAGTAGTTCCTTCCCTCTTTGCAATATTCAGTTGTGTTTGCCCTTAAGGTGGAGATGCTTCATTCCCAGGGCAGCCCAGTTCAGTGTCACACTGCCAGGGCATGGATTGGTGGCAGGTTGGAATCCTTCCTCCCTGTAAGCAAAGCTGGCAGTCAACAGCCCCCAGTCTCCTACCTTGTGCCTAAATCTATTGTGCCTGAAGGCAATTGTGCTTTTGCCTGGTGTCAGTCGTCTTTTGGACATTGAAAATTTGGTGATGTGTTTGTGCTTTCCTCTCTGATGCCTGGCATAACTTCCCCCTCCCTGGACCTTTTTGGTCAGAATCCCAGCTAAGTCATCTTGTATCCATTTCTTTTTTCAGCCTATGTAGGAACATATCAAAAGTGATTCTGCCTATAAGTGGAATGAATCTGGCTCTCCTTCAGTAACTGTTGTCAAGAAAATCTCCTTTGCATGATATTCTGTCAGGGATGATGTTCTGTGCCTAAAATTGCTTTTTTTCACAGATATGGAGATCAGTTCTTTCAGCCAGTTGTTTTAAGGAATGTTTTCATCATTTTATTATCAACACATGGTTGGTTGTTCCACTCTTTTGTTTTACCCTATATTTACGTGCGCCCTTTGGGTAATGTTTAAAGTTAAAATGCTCAGAATCATATTTTATTAAATTCTGATGCTGAGATGGGATTAGGTCTTCTGAAGACTTCTTTCAGGTGGTTTCTGCCCATCTGTTTTACTGCTCTACTGCAGTAATGAGAATTTATTGACTCCAAAATGTTTTTTGGTAAGTGGCAGTTTGGTAAAGCAATAACATAGCCTGTAGCTACTTCTTGGTGTTCTATTTCTGCATTGCTTTTTATCCTTTTGCATCCTTTCTCCCTTCCCCCCCCCCCCCCCCAGTACTCACTAGGTTTTGTTTGGTTTTGGTTTTTGCTTTGTTTTTTTTTTTTTAGGATTAAGATTCTTTTCCTTTAGTGTTTTTCTTTTTTAACTAAAACTCACATTTAGTTTGTGCAATTTTTACCTCACAAAGGCGATTGTCACAATTGCATCTTAAGTCCTTGTCTCAGTTAAATGAGATTGAAGTGTTTTGCTAAGGAGGATGAGTTATGAGGAAGACCAAGCTCCTCCCTCTAAGTAATTGTAAATCCAAAATTAAGAGACTCCGATTGAGGAAGTATGGAAAAAGAAAAATAATAACAGCCCTTTATTAAAGGCTATATATGTATTGGCAGAACAACAAAAGAACACAAACCCAAGTAACCACTAATCCTGTACCCAACAGTCCCCTCCGAAAAGGAAACAGTCCAGCACTTTCTGCCTCTGGGCGCGATTCTCATCACGGCCAGCAGGGGGCGCCGTTGGATCGCTGGGGGAGCAGAGCCTGCAGTGCTCGGGGCTGGCCAGCAGGGGGCGCTGTTGGGCTCTGGCAGTCGCCGCGCGAGGCCCCGGGTGCGGGAGAGGCCGAAAATGGAGATTTCCCCCAAAACCAAGGAGGGGAAGGGGAAAAGGGGGAGAAAAGGGGCTCTTCCCACACTCATGGTGTTGGCGTCTGGCTCCGGCCGGGATTCCCCTCCCTTGTCAGCGGGCACAAGCTGCTGCCAGCATGGGAGCGGAGGAGGGAAGGGGCGGCCTCCTCCCCCAAAGGTTCCTTCGCAGAAGGGTCAGGCCTCTTCGATGAAATTCAAGCAAGTCCAGGCTGGGGGCAGAACTGGACGCAGGAGAATGGAGGTAAACCGGGGCCAGAAGCAGCCAGATGACCCGGCCAGAACCAAAATTAACTTCAGAACCAACCCCCCCCCCCCCTCCCCGCCCTGAGTCGTGGCAAAAGTGAAATGTTTCCCGAGGAGAGAGAAAAAAAACCCCTCATCACCCACCGCTCCACCAGTCTTCTGAGGGCCATCAGCTTGGAATGTGGGTCTGCTGGGTAGTTCTTTTGTGTGTGTGAATCACCCTAGCCAAGCCGCCCTCCCCCTCCCTCGTTCAATGTCTTTCTTTCACAGTGATGCAGGGGAAAAAAAAAATCACCGCTTGGTTTTTATAACAAGTAAACCTATGACAATCCCATTTTTGCTTAGGATGCCTCCATTTTTACTTGTTTCCAGTATCTTTAGCACTCCACTGCCTCAAATTTATGCCGGGTTTTCCCTTGCAACTTTCCACAAATATTCCTCTGTATCCCATTTCGTGTCTGACTGTCCATTGCTGCTTTCTCTTTACAGCTGATATTCCTTCTTTTTATCTTCAGTTTGATAATGCAAACATTGTGGATGCTGCTGACATCTGTTCCCATGCCCTTGATCTGGACAGGTGATCTGACTTGCCAGCTGATGACAGTGTGGCCAAACTGCTTTTTTTTGACCTTTCCTCTCATGAATTCTGTGTTTCCTGAAGGCATTTTGATGAAGGAGAGCAGTGTTTCTGAGAATTAAGTTGAACACTGAGCACAAATCAAAATGAGTGACTTGCTTTTTTGTTTTTCTTTTCCTGATGCCAGACTCTCATTTACCTTTTCCACTTTCTGCTTGTCACATCTTTAATATCAACATTTTCTATTGAGAGGAATAACTTGTATTTTGATATTCTGGCAGTCACATTTTGGAGGTAGCTGTACAAACCATTTGTCATGTTCCTCTGTCACAGCACAGCTCTGTGTGATTGACAACTTCATGAGGCTGATGAGAGAGATGTGTTGGTTGATAGATTTTTTAAATGGATAAATGTTATTCCTCAGAGATTCTGTATCATGAACTAATATCTCCATTGAATTAATATCTCCTCTTTAGCTGGGGTGGATAAGTTGTATTTTTCCCCTCCTTCCAGCCCTTCTGTTGTGCTCAGTGACTTGCTCTCCACCCCTGTGCAGGAATAGGAGATTATAATTGACCACATCTCTCCTGATTCAAAGAGCTTCATATCAAAAACCCAGCTCTTGCATTTCAGCAGCCAGTGCTGACAGTGCTGTCATGCTGCTAGACTTGGGTTTTGAGTGGCCTAGTGTGGTTTTGACAGTAGTTTTGATCCACTCAGAGCTTCTTTTTTGGTTCTTATTTGAAAGAACTGTTGCAATTTTTGCAGGAAATGGAGCTGGCAAAGCATCGCACTCCCTCTGGCCTTGGGATGCAACAAAAAGAATGGAATAAATAGCCCCCGCATCTGTCAATGCAAAACATCTTTATGTTTCATTGTAGTCCTTATGTGTTTCTGTTGTTCTTTATCATTAAACTATCCCTATTTTTTGATTTTTTTTTTTGAAGTTTTTGAAGATTAGAAAAAGTTGACCAGCTTTTCTGACTCAGCTGCTGTTTCATTTCCTTGTGGTCACCATGCCGTGTACATCTAATAAATTCTTACTTATTTAATAACTAAAGCAATCTGTGTGTAGATTCTACTGGCTTCATTGGAAGCATAAATAATCACTTTTCTCATTAGTTCCACGTATCTAAATCTGAGACATTTTGGTAGCAAAGCTATTTGGTTATTGATTTGATTTTTACATCATTGATCTCAGTTCATTATAAATTACTAATATGATCAATATTTATTACAGTTAATGCATCTTTGTTTCTTGGGAATTACTAAAAGAGCAAGGGCTGTTAGTACATTGTAAAATTACTAGTTTCAAAGTCTTACTTTCCATTGAAATCTATTCTGAAGAAATTAGAAATTATTTATAATTTTGCCAGTTTAACAGGTATTTGGAGATTAGAAATACACATCATTATCTGCAATGTTATCAAGGACAGATAGAACACAAGTATAGACTGAACAAAATTGAACATATTGAATTCTCAAGGTGCATTGAAACCCAGCAGACTTAAAGTGTGGGCAGAAGTTACTGTTTTGTATTTTTAAAATCAAAAGAGTGTCATACAAGTCCAAAATTAGTTTGTTTCATGCAAGAAATACTTTCCTGGGCAAAAAACCCCCAAACTTGTAATTTCAAAATTATCTTTGTCTCTTCCTATTTGAATAACATTTCTTATACTCTTTCAGAACGTGTGGATAATGTGTGGATAATAGAAGTTAAGTTCATAACATACCTTGTAACTGATAATTTTGAGAGTTGCTGAAAACTGCTGATGTTTGAGCCTTAACTTTGTATTGAAGTTTGAATCCATGTAAGAGTCACGGGGAAAGTGTGGTTCAGAAGGAACACAGGGATTTCAAATGGGATAAGTTGGTATTGTGACTAATGGGATGTTTGGGAATGAAAATACTGTTTATAATCAATTTTCTGTTTCCCTCTCTCCTTCCCTTCAACATCTAAAACTCCCAACTTTTCACAAAACACCTTGAAATACAAAATATTTGAGGGGAATGAAAACTGTCTCCTATCCAGCTTTATTTGTGACAAAATCTAATATCTCATGTGCTTACATTTGCTCTGATGAATATATAAAAAAGCCTGGTTGACTGTAGTGTTTGCTCAGTTAAAAACAGTTGTAAATTGAAAGTCCTTCATGTCCTGGTTGTATTTTTTACTGCTGAAAATTTTTGCCCCATACTATTGCAGCAGCCAAGAAGACACTGTGAACATAGAAAATATTGTGATTTCTGCCTTTGAATTTGCTCCTTGAATTTCCGAATTGATTTATTCAAATGAATTTATTATGTGATTTGTGCCTATGTGGTCAGAGATCATTTTCAACTGCATGCAGAACTCTGCCAAGGATAAACATGTTTAGTTGTAAATGACAGACTAACATTTTCTTATGGATGGCCTCAGGACTTTAAAAAGATGCCAACAGATAGTGTAGGTAAAGTTAAAGGAAATATTTTACTCTTTATTAAACATCAGCCTTATTTGTACTTGTACTTTATGTACAACTATAATATGGGGAGTAGCAGAGGCCTTCAGAAAAGGCCTCAAGAGTGGCTACTGACATTACTGCTGTAGTACCTCATGGAAATGTATTGAGAAAAAAAGATATATATCCATTAACATTTTTCTTTGGCCCATGTGCAATCCCTGCATCCCATATTGAATCATGAGGGGACAGAACTGGAAAGGATTTTCAAGGTTTTCACATTCTATGTTGCTTCACAGTTCTCTCTGTTCCTCCCACAAACTTACCCTAAGATAAATGTAGCAAAAAATGAATTAGAATTATTGCCTGAATACCATTTTTTGGGAACAATTCTTGTGGATCAAACTGATTGTCATATCAGAACATCCCAGAATCAAGTGGATAGTTAAACATCTTGTAACATCCCTTTTTGAACAGGTTTTCCGTGAAGGTTCTCTCTCTCTGAAGAAGAATATGGTCTCTGGTATTTTGTGGAAAGACTTGAAACATCCTGTGTTTTCACAGTACTTGTGCATTGGTTATTATAAATGCACATCTAAAATATAATTCTGTTGATGTATGTTTTGTAGATTTATTGTGTGTGTTTCTAACTATTTATTGCATTTCTAAATTTTAGACTTTAAGGTATTGTTTAAATATTTTTTCATTAATTAGTCTTAAAAATAATTTCTCTTTGCAGAAATGCATTAGATTTAACCCAGAAGCTTCAGTGTGGGTTGCAAAGCAGCGGATTTTGTGCACTTTGAATCAGAGTTTGAAAGATGTCCTGAATTATGGACTGTTCCAGCCTGCAAGCAATGGTAGAGATGGGAAGTTTTTGGATGAGGAACGACTCCTGAGGGAATACCCACAGCCAGTGAACAAGGGAGTTCCTTCACTTGAGGTATTTATGTTTGCAGTAGTAGGGAAGCAGTTGCTGGATAACCAGCCTTTGCTTTCTCCCAAAGAGAAGATCTTTCTGTCTTAGTGAAGCCTTTTTTTCCCCATCTAGCTCTCTCTGCCATCCTTCAGAGTGCACAGATTTCCTCTGTCTGTCTCCTGAGAAAGCAGGAAGGGAGGAGAGGTTGTGGATGTGGAGCAGTCACGTGTAGGCACTGGAATTTCCCCCCTCTCTGTTGCTCATGCAGCTGGGGATAAACTGGGCAGAACTATTATGGCACTGGAAAAATATGGAGCAGAGCCAGATCATGCAGAAACACACTATAGCAGGAAACTGGGGCATGAAACTGGTGTTTAATTAATTTTGGTGTTGCCTGTATGGTGGTACATCAACCACTAATGATGTGCAGTTAATAAACTTACTCCACTATAATACAAATCCAAAAGAAAAGAACCAGGGCCCTGAGAAAGCTTCAAGTTTTACATTTTCTAGCAGTTTATTTCAGAGATTCAATCCCTGATGTTCATATTAAAGCTGCAAACAAATTAAATACCCACTTAAATGTTGATTTTTTAAAATTTTTTTTCCTGTGTTTCCTGAGTGTTTGCAAAATTCTCACTGCAGAAATTCAGGAGTTAAAAGTGTGAAAAGCTGGTGTTAAAGCCTCATTCAGTGCAGTCCCCTTGTCCAACAGAAATGCAGCGTTCTTTGAATTCTTCTGCATGGGACAATTAGTAAATTATAGTAATAAATTTTATTAGTAGTAAATTATAACTATGGAACCCCCCCTTGATTTTTGCTGCTGTGGCCATAGGGTAGAAATTGCTCAGGGTAAACTGTGAGTTTCAGAAAAAAAAAAAAAAAAAAAAAAAGAGACAATCCTCTGAACCTCATTCACAAAACAAGTCCTGTTCCACATCAGGACACCTACTCCCGTGTTTGTAAAGTTCCTCCTACAATGATTTTTCAGGAATCCTTTTTTTTTTTTTTTTTTTTTAATTTCAGAAATGCTAAACTGATAATTTGAAATGTGAATTTTTTTATTTAACATGCTTTCCCAGTTCTTTCTGCCTGAGACTATAAATGAAAGTGCCTGAAAATCCTCAGGGAAAAGCTCTTTTCAGTGTAATTCTTGCTTATTTATGTAGATTCTAGAGGCTGATTTCCTCCTTTGATTTTAATATGAGATATGAATTTCTCTTAAATGAACTGTAAAATTATGATATTGGTATGTTAAGCAGACTGCTGATTATTGGTGAATATTCAAAATGAAATACCAACCCTTTTTTTTTTTTTGTTTAGCCTAAATCACATGATTGTGGATGATACTTTCTGGTAAGGTCAGAAAATTATGTGTTCTAAGTTTTAAAATTTAGTCTTCTTTTCCTCCCTCAGTTTCGATACAAGAAAAGAGTGTACAAGCAGTTCAACTTGGATGAAAAGCAGCTGGCCAAGCTCCATACCAAGGTATTCCCAACTTCTTGGAGAATTTACCAATTGTCTGCTCAGTAAACTAATGTGAGAAACTGGAAATAAGTAGGAGTTCATTACCAAATGCTGAAAAACAAACAGTGTGTGCTGCCGATGTGTGAATTGTAATCTGGAAACCTTTTCCCATAGAAAAGTTCCCAGGCTTGATTCTTCCATATATATATATATAAAGATAAAGATAAATTTATATACTCAGAGGTTTTTTCCAATTTAGTCGATTTTGTGATTCTGTGATATAAATGTAATTTTAAATGAAGCTTCCTTTGTAAATCCAATGTGCTTTCCACGTGCTGCAAAAATGCAGATCTGGGTCTTTAGACTACTTTGCAGATCAGAATAATAATAATGACCACCAAACACCAGCCTAATTTCTTACTGAATGAATCACTCATTTTTTCCTTAAAACTGTAAAAATAAGACTCTCTTACATTGACTTTTGAGCTTTATAAACAATAAGTTTTATGTTCTTAGTATAAAGTCATTCTCCAGGAATGTGTGTTAACTACTTTCAGTGGTGTTAATGGGTGTTGACGTCAACTGACAGAGTATTTCACTTTTAGTCAAAATTTTTATATTTAAAATCAGAGGATGATTAATTTGTCACTCTTTGTTTCAGGCTAATTTGAGAAAATTCATGGATCACGTCCACCATCTCTCTGTGGAAAAAATGACCAAGATGTTGGACCGAGGACTGGACCCCAACTATCATGATCTGGAAAGTGGAGGTCAGAACAATAAGGCAGACCTTGAGCTTGTTAAAACTAAAGTGATTAACAGGTTGAATTTCACACATCCTTTCTCTTGCCTTCAGGACTCTGGGCTAATGGCATCTGTGTGGTTTTGCTGTCCACAGATAACTGATAATTTATGATTTTCTTTGAACAGCATTTTTAACTTTGACATTTTTTAAAGCAAATGTTCTTTATTGTATAATTTTGCTCACCTTTTTCCAAGTACATGCTATTTTTTTTTTCTTTAGAAACACCCCTAACTTTGGCAGCTCAGCTTGACAATACAGTAGAAGTGATAAAAGCTCTGAAAAATGGAGGAGCACATTTAGACTTCAGAGCCAAAGATGGAATGACAGCTCTGCACAAAGCAGCCAGGGCCAAGAACCAAGTAGCCCTCAAGGTAAATGCTTTCAATACCAAAGTATATATTATATTATTAAAAAAGATACATAAAGGAGAATATTTTCAGTTAATTACGATATTGTCCTTAGTGGATCCTTTAATATGTCCTTGTGCTTTCTTGTGGCTTTCAAATCTTAGGATTTGCTTTCAATAAAAGGCCTTTTCACTTCTGATTTTTTTTTTTAGTAGGGAGAAAAAAGGGTGAAATTTAAGCTTATTCATTGATACATTGGGAAAGATCTGTCAGAGGAAATAGGAATAGAGTTATTGTCACTTACCTCTTTGAAATCAGATGCCAGTGGCCTGGATTACACATTATATTTTAACACAACCTCTTCTGTTTTCTTTTGTATTTTAACAAGTATTCTTAAATCCCACTGATAGTCTAGATTAAGCCTTAGGTTTATGGCTTTTGCTCATTTCCTTTTGATAGATATTCAAATAGCATGACGTTTTTGATAAAGCACCTTGTAGCTGCAGAGGTGAATGTGCTGCAAAGGTGATGTAGTATTTGAAGAATTGAGATTTCTGAACTTAGAGAGAGAATGGAAATTGGACTCACTGCCACTCATTCTTTCTGTGCTATCCCCATAGATTCCTTAGATCCTAATGCTTCCAAGGTCATTTCTTCATTAAAAAATTTCTTGCTTAAAATGGGACTGGGGCACAATTTAACAGCTGACAAATAGGTGAGCAAAGAGTATATATTAAGTATCAACTTTATAAATACTTTTTCAGGTAAAGACCCTTTATAGGTAGAAGTGCCTCCAAAATATATTTTTCACAGTCTGTGATTGCTTTCAGACCCTTTTAGAGCTGGGAGCATCTCCCAACTACAAGGACAGCTGTGGCCTGACCCCGCTGTACCACACGGCTGTCGTGGGAGGGGATCCCTACTGCTGTGAGCTCTTACTCCATGAACATGCCACAGTGAGCTGCAAAGATGAAAATGGATGGCAAGAAATCCATCAGGTGGGAAAGATTATTCTTTGCTTGGAGCTGAACTTGCATGAGGAAATGTGCCATGTTTATTCTATGTTTCAGCACCATTTTGAAGGCCTTTTGGATACCTTTTAGTCCAGGCATTTAAGTACGGAATTTCTTTCCTTTTTTAATTTGCTTTTTCTGGTTTTGTTTGTTTGTTTGTTTGTTGGGGTTTTTTGTTTATTTTGTTTTGTTTTGTTTATTCACTATGCATCCTGCTGTGGTGAATTAGAAGTGGAAACTGTTCCAGTGCAGTTCTGTAACTTTGAAATCCTATGGTTACTGTGGATTTTGCTGCAGAAATTGCACTGGTCGTATTTATGTCACAGACTCTTGAAGTTTAACATCTGGTTTAGTGGCACTTCAGTAAAAGAGTGTAGCTTTTAGTTAGATGCCAATGTTGGTATCCTTGGCAATGCTTCTTGTGTGTGTGTCAGAGTACTTTCTCCTTTGTCTCTGGTGAACTTTACAGGAAGATTTGTGTTCAGGATCCTGCTGCTGGGATCCTTCAGTTGTTGCACTGATGGTTGTTAAACTCTTACAAACTCATAGTTTGAGTCAGTTTTCCTCCTTCTGTGTGTGAAAACTGGGTTCCTAATACTTTTCCCTTTGCTGTTTGGGTTCTCCTTTCCTCTCTTACATACTCAGTGTGTGGCTAAAGTGATAGTGTGCTCTATAATGAAAAGTTTTTTTTAAAAGTAGTGTTCTGAGATTCGTAAAAACTTATATCTTTGAACTCTTATTGTCTTCTCCAGAAACATCTGAATATTATACAGCAGTTGTGTAAGAACGCTTTATTAATTCCTCTGCGCATAACGATAACCTAATAACTTACAAAGTTTAAAGATTGTAATAATCCCAATGTCATTGCAGCTACTTTATGCCTTTTCTCTGTATGGATGAGTTTGAGTAATCATAAAAATTCTGAAGATAAAGACAAGAATTCCCTATTTTTAAAACCCAGCCTTGTACACGTAAGGCCATTATTTCTTGTAATAAAACAGAGCTTTCCAAACCCACTGTATTAGTTGTAATCCTAAATAAATCAAAGTTTACACCTGCATTAGGGGCAATCTGTTTTCAGTAATCAACAATCCAAGCATTTCTCAATGAATTAAGATGGATGGTGATATGATACAGTCCCATATGTTGTTGTCTGTGTGCAGAAGCTGAAGTTACCTTGCATGGCAAGGAAATAATTGCTAGCAAGTATAGTTGTCATTTTGCTAATGCAATCTTTAGCTTTTGGAGGTAAGTCTCTGGGTTACCCTTATAGTAAAGGGGAAAGATGGCAGTTCCTGTTGGGCCAGGATAGTAATAATAAGGATATCCTCTGGAAATACCTGTCTCTGGACTGGTAGCCCTGATGAATGATCTGTCACAGATTGATTTAATTTGTGCACTGACACTACACTTAATTTTTCTCATCCAAATTGCAGATTCAGTCCAAGTGTGTCAGTTTGTACCTCCCCCTGAATTCAGCAGTAATTAGGTACCTGAGACAGACTCAATAGCTTTCTATACCTCTTTGTCTTAACCAAAATCCTGTATTATATAGGAATTATGATGATCTGAGATGGTGTGAAGTTAAAAATATTAGGACTTGGGAGGTGCTCTGTCAGTGTGCCAGAGAGAAGAAAGTGGTCAAGTAAATGAGACCGATGAATAGAAATACTGAGATTTTTCTCGAATTTATTTGCTAATCAGGAAAATTTCCAATTTCAGTGATATCTTAGAGACTTACTTCAGGGTCTAATTTTTTATTTGTGTGACAGATAAAGTGACTCCTGAAGATTTTTCCCTCTCTTGGGTCAGTGCCATGTGTATACTATGTGCCTGGTTGACGGGCAGATAGTCAGATACATCACAGAACCAAGAAGATTATTCAGTTTTGGCCAGATTTCCCTAAATAGAAGGAAGAAGCTTTGGAAATCTGACCATCTTCAGTGCCATCTACTGGGCAACATTCCGAGGAGTAGCAGGACCAAAAACTCTTCTGTCCGTTACTTGTCACATTTGAGTCATAAATATTAGTGGATAAAAAGTTTCAAACGTAGTATTTTCTTGATCCCTTAAATCACCATCCCCCAAATAAGCAGATCTAGGTTGTATAATAACCAAAATATTAATGAATCTCTGACCAGGCTTGCAGGTATGGACATGTCCAACACCTGGAGCACCTTCTCTTCTATGGCGCTGACATGTGTGCCCAGAACGCCTCAGGAAACACGGCCCTGCACATCTGTGCCCTCTATAACCAGGTGAGACCCTGTGCCACAGAGTCCCACTGTCCTCCTTCAGTGACAGAAAGGTTCCTTGGGGGAGTTGAGAGATTATGGAACCATAGAATCATGGAGTGGTTTGCACTGGAACGGACCTTGAAGATCATCTTGTTCCAACCCCCTGCCACAGGCAGGAACACCTTCCACCCGACCAGGTTGCTCCAATCCCTGTCCAACCTGGCCTTGAACACTTTCAGGGATGGGGCAGCCACAGCTTCTCTGGGCAACTTGTTCCAGTTCCTCACAGGGAAGAATTTTTTACTAATATCTGCTCTAAACTTACTCTCAGTTTGAACCCATTCCCCCTTGTCCTGGCACTCAGGCTCTTGTAAATACTCTCACTCCATCTTTCCTGTAAGTTCCCTTCAGGAAAGCAACTTAAGGGAAAGATGGGGCAAGACTACTGTGCTTGGGATCCCCTCTGCCTGGCTGAGTGGGAAGGGATGTCTTGCTTTGAGGGAAGGTAAGTCCAGTCCCACTGGAAACCAGTGTTGTGAGAGAACAGCACACAGCCAGAAAAAAAAGGCCTAATTGAGGTACAAATGCTAAAATTTCCATGTCCATCCACAAAAACAGAGGCTTAGAGAGTTTCCCATTGAAAAAGTTTACTAGTTTGATGTTAGGTTTTCCTGAGATGCAATTTCCTCACTTTTAATAAATGCATTTGGGATAAATATCCCATTGTTATTGATCTACAGAGGCAAGTTACAGTTAAGAGCAACCCATTATTTTTAATTTGATTTACTTAATATGCAATGAAGTGTTTCAGGTTTTAAAAAGTGGTCTTAGAAACTAGAAAGAACGTAATTAAAAACTGTTTTATTTGTGTTTTATTCACTGATTACAAATAAGGCTGCTCACTGTAGGTAGCAAGAAATACATATTAAATAGAAAATAAAACAATATGTTCTACCAGTTTTTTTTTTTTTTTGCATCATATCTAAATACTTGTTTCCTATACAGAATTTATTGATGGTCTGCTGGAATCTAAATCAGAATTAAATAAGAAATAATTAGAAAATACTGTGGAAATGTCTCTGTGGTTTATATAGAAGATTCTTTGCTGTTTACAACTTGTGTAGTAATTTACAAATAATGGAATGTTATAATTTTATAGCGTTTTATATTCTCAGGGATGAGATGGGGAGAGACTGAGTTTTACAACTATGTTAAAATTCAGCACATATAATATTACATGGAATTAGGAAAGCACGAGATGTGACTGTAAATAGTGAAACATCTGTTAAAGCATCTGCTTCTTAATTAAATACCATCCTAGTTTTTTCCTAAAGTCTTGTCAAGACAGATTCCTCAATGAGGTCTAAAATACCCTCAACCTCTTAAAAAAAAAAAGAATTTTGGGGATAATTTGGCATTTTTCAAGACTACTGACAAAACAAAAATTTTACATTTAGGCTTCACATCGAGATCTTAACATGTATAATTGAAGCATTTATACTGAAAATTATTTTAAAATATTAATTCTAACCTCATTTATTTCACTCTTCCTGAGTAAAAATTTCAAAGACCGGACCATAACACACATATAAACTTAAAATCCTGATTTTTTTTGGTAACTGTTTTATTGCAGTGGCCATAGTTGTTTACAAGACCATACACTTCTAGCAAAGATTAAGCAGTATGAGATCTTCCTTAGAATAATTAATAATTAATTAATATAATTCTAATAATGAATTACAGTAATCCCATGGCGTGATAGTATTTTCCACATAGAGATGTGTTTTCCTGACCTCCTGGAAGAAATTGTTCTGTGGAAGATTTTGAGACTCCAATTGAAACTGCATCTAAAAGTTTGGAAATATTTTCACAGTGATTAAGCTTGGCTTTGTGAATGGAATTTTAACATCTTATCTATGCAGTCATCCGTCTATTTTCCTTAGTCGAGTGTATGTGGGAATAAAAAATGTTTTCATAAGGCTCTGGGAAGCATAACCTGATTTTTTTCAGTGGTTTTTTTTTAATTGGAAGTTGTTATTTGTTCCTGTGGAAGGAACGGTGCTGGCCTTTTCTGGCTGGAGAGGATGGGAAGGACATCAATATCCTTGTTACCTCCAGATTCCTGTAGATGGAGTCGTTACCCATTTGATTTTCCCTTCCAGTCTTCCCTGGGGAATTTTCTTGGGATACTTCCTGAAGTTGGTCAGTCTGTTTTCCTGAGTGTCAGCTCAGTCCTGGTCCCAGTAAACCCTTGGTTTTGAAAGTTATTTCATGGCCTTGCAGTATCTCAATGCATCTTATGTCTCTATGTTTTGCAAACAAAAATTGTGAGATGAAATGTGTCCTCTTCACTCAAAGGGTTGGATTCTAAATGACAACTGTTGTAATATTAAATCAGGTAATTAGCTGTCAGACAACAAATTGAATCTAATCTACTACCAAGCAAACAGTTCTCTGTAAAATTCTTTTTAATCTTATGAAGTCTAAAAAGCTACTACATATTCAGTTTATGATATAATAAATGAACAATACTAAGCTCTCAATATCAGAAGTTATTAGGTTGTCAGAGCTAAAACACGTGCAAAAGGAGTTCTGGCATTTATAGGCAGCACCCTTACAACAGAGAGTTTTAAAATGTGGAATTTCCACTGAATTAGTACAGAAAAGTAATCAAAATAATTTCTGATGGTGCCTTTTTTGCTTATTCTCCCTGATTTATTCCCCTTGATACTCAGCAGATGGGTACAACACACAAAGGAGAGAGGATGAAGCTAAAAATGCTTCTGTTTGTTTCAAAAGAATAAAGAAAGAATAAATAAGCAAATGAAACTTAATAAAAATAAATTTTCTTGAATTTTCTTTTTTATCTTGAAGAACTCTGTGGCTTCTGGCAAAACTTTTCTAATCAAAACCATTTAATTAATAAATCCCTTTACATGTTTTTGTTTTGTTGAAGACAGATCAATTAAATTTATAGAGAGTTTTTAAATTTTGGTTTTGTAATGTTGAACTATTTATTCTGATAATCAAATGAATAATCACCCAATAAACACAATATATTTCTGAATATAATTATTTATATCCTCAAGTCCTTGATCAAAGTTGGGCATTGATCATCCTATATTTAGAGATACAGAGAATACACCTAAGGTGCAGATTTCAGTGCAAGCAAAGGAGACTATTTCAGTTAATTATATATAATTCAAAAATTATTGTTAACATACCATCTTGAAACAGGATCTATTCTGTTGTTTCAGTCGGAAACTTCCTTTCCAGATAACTTAAGGCAGCCCTGTGAGGAAGGAGACTTAATGGGATAAAGAATCCAGTGTGGTAAATCAGAAAACACAATGACAAAAATTATTTTCAGTCATAATTGCTGCACATTAACCTGTGACTCAGAATCTGGTAAATAAACTTCATTTCTGTCACTGAAACAGCTGAATTATGGGATTGTTTTCTCTGACTGCAAATTTGCTGCTCAAAGTGAAAGGTGGCACATAAAAATACCTCCTTAGGTAGAACCCCATAACACAACATGTCAAGAAATCCAGAAAGCACAACAAAATTAATAGCAGTATTTATGGTGAGGAAATATAAAACCATTTTGAAATGGAAATTGGTTTGCAGGGGGTCCCAAGAGGAACATTAAAGATGGCAGGTAGGAAATAAAGTCTGTACAAGAATCACCCAGAATTCTGAGAACCCACTCAGAGCCACCAGATTATGGTCAGTCATATTTAATGGCAAGTGGAAATTAGTGGCTTAAGCAATACACTATAAAAATAAATCGTTTTTAAGGCATTTCCTTTGCAGATTTTCTCAGTTTGGAGGATCTGAAGTGCAACTTTTCTCTTTTCAGAAGGGCTGTGTTTGGTTTGCACTGTAACTTAGTATTTTTTAGGGGAAAAGAGGGACAGTAAGACAGGTCAGTGCAGTGTGCGGACATAGATCAAATAATTTCAGGTGTATTAAAAAATAATCACGCATACAATTTTAAAACTGAAGATAGGTTGGAAAAAAAACATAAGAAAATAAGTGGTAAAAATGCTTTGTTTAATTTCTAGCAGCAGGGAAGGGTATAACTCATCTTAGGAACTGCTTGCTGCACTGTTTTTCCTACAAAATAGGCAAAAACACTCTAGGAGTCAAATTTCATTTTGAAATAACATTTTTCTGCAAAGTCTTATTTGTCAAATATGGAATTTTCTCAGTACAGTTTCTTAAAAATTTAATAAGATGTTTACGTCTTGCATTTCTCCACAAATTTTTTACACTTACATATTGTTTCTAGTCTGATACACTGCTAAGCACCTGAAGTCCTGTTATATTTAAAGTACTATTTTAACAACTGAAGTTCTCAGATTATTTAATTTATTTTTATATCATTTATTTGTATTTTATTTAAATAGTGTTTTATGACTATATATATACTTTATATGACTATATACCACACAGCAACACATCTCACAGCCTCTTAGTAGTCATAGTTTTTTACTTAAAAGACCCTTATTTGCCTGAAGACCCTTATTAACAAGTTTACTTTTCTCTCATTTTCAGGAGAGCTGTGCAAGAGTCCTGCTGTTCCGGGGAGCCAACAAGGAGATTAAGAATTACAACAGCCAGTCTCCATTTCAGGTAAAAAACCCAAATATTCCTTTCCCCCTTGAAATATTTGGAAGAAAATATCCTGCAGACTTGGTTTTGTGGAGAATTTACAGTGCTCAAGGCTGAAAACAGTTGCAGAGTGAGATAACTCTCCTTTTGAAAACTTTGGCTTTTTGTAGTGCAATAAGTGTGTCCTGGAATAGTTAGGAATGAGAGAAAAATACACTCTTAGCAGGTCCGGTGACACTGTTAATGAGTTTGAGGATTGTGAGAGCTGTTGGTGACAAAGCATGAAATCTTTGGTGTTCTGTGGTTGGATGTGCCTTGCTTTGTGTTTATGTCCAGTCCCATGTAAGACAGATTCAAGATGCCATATAAGAGGAATCCAAGGACTGACCGGGCAGCTTGGCATCTATTGATTTAACCAGAAAAAAGCTCTTACTTCCTTGGACGTGAGGCCAAAGTTGGGCCTTAGCTGGGCTAAGTTTCACAGATGAGATTAATTTAACGCACTGTCAAAAGCTGAAGTTGTCATCTATTCTCTCCAAAATAAAATGAAGTCTTCTTTTAGATTAGTCAATTACTAGACCTTTTTTCTCCACTATTTTCTTATATTAAAGTACTTTCAGAAAGCTTAATTAAAAATCCAAATGGAAGAGAATTGTTTGTCCAAAGGGTTGTCAGGCATGGCTGACACCCCTAAGCCCTTCCTTCTGAAGCAGGATTAATTAGCCTGGATTTCAGGGAAACACTCATAATGCAGATTGACATGTAAGAAATAGGGATGGAAGCTGGAATGTTTAAAAAAAAAAATAAAAGAACAGAAAAAAATTTTTTCCGGTTACAAAAACCAGTGATTCTGGATGGATGAAATAGTTGGAATAACTATATTCATGTGGGTCTCTGAGTTGACTCCTACAAGTTTATGTGTAGATAACACCTCTGAGTTACAGCCTTTTAAAAAAACCCAAATATTTCTGTATCAGTTTAATCATCTCCCTATTTTGAAGGTTTTCCAGACCTAAATTTTACATCTCAAGAGCTTAAGAGTTCCTCTTGCAAATCCCTGCCAGATCATGTTTTACTTTTGGGACCATCTTCCCCAAATTGGGGAAACAGTACATTAATAATTTAATTTTAGGCATTATTTTTGGACCGCTAATAGTTTGCCATCTAAATATATGTCAAGCACAAATTCAGTAAGTACTGGATAATGCTTATCACTGCACCTCAGAATTATGGAATGATCAAAAAATGGAATAAGAGAAAACCCTAATTATTGGAGAGATGGGTTCCAGAGTTATCTCTTGGATTATATTATTTTATTTTATTACCTTATATCTTTGAGATTCAATTTTCTTTTTCTTTTAGGATTTTTTGGGAGAGGGTAAATGGCACATAAAAGAGTTTCCATTTGTCTTCTTTGTGCTGACTACTGCAAAATTCCTGTATTTCCTCTTAGAACAGAAAAATACAGAAGAAAAAGGCAGAAAAGAAAATATTTGTAAAAGCTGTTGCTGATGGTTGTAGGGCATCAAGAAGTGAGGGATGGCTACCAAGAACTAAATATAATGAAGTGAGCATGGGAGACAGAAGAAATAATAAGTGAACTATGTCTTGTCCATATGGAATAAAATAGTTTGTTATTATTTAATATTTGTTACACTTCTGTTTCTTGTGCTTTTGGCTGGTTGCTCTCCCCCTAATCAGACAGGAGCACTGACATTTAGGTTGGCTTTGTTTTACCCTTTCTGGATCCACGTATTTGTAAAAAGGAAATTACTTCCATCTTTTCACTCTGTGGAGTCTTCCTTCAGGTGTAGTGGATATCATTTCAGTTCTAGTTTTCCTGAGTGGAGCGAGTAGAGGAAACCCTGACTCCAGCACTGCGATAAAGCAGCGTCAGAATTAATGCTTTGCCATCTGTCTGTTGCTGACCCAGTCGATCAAACAGCACGAGTGGAGCTGTTATAAAATTATGCAGAATCCCCTTGAGTTAATAGGATTTTGCATACTAAAAATGTTTGCTCATGTAATCAGTAGCAAGAAACACCGAGGCATCTCATATGTACATAATGAGAGCAGTTGTAGCTGCAGCATCTATTCCTTTGAGTAACCCCCATTATGTTCTTTTCTCAGCAATCTGAAAGGATGATTCTTTCTGAGTTGCTGCTTAGAAAAATGATGATATGAAAACTGTGCTGTTCTGTAAGATGAAAGGATCCAGACATGGAGAAGTTTATGTGTTGCTTGCAAGGCCTGCCAAGGCTTTGTTTTGATGAAAATGAGCAGCAGAGTTTGTATCAGGCATTAGTGTCCGATGAATGAGATGTGATTTTGCCGCCAAAAAAGTAGATGTGCACATGTGTTCATTTCTTATTAAAACAAGCATGGCTATACTGGATCATATGGAAGGAAGACTAATGTGGGCTGAACTCTGTGCCACTTAGTTCTGGGATTCCACATTGTGCACTCATCTCTGCCTGGGATCTTGCTGAAATTTTGCCTTTTCAAGGCAGAGTTCATGTTGGAATGGCATTGCCAGGTGTTGAGGATATAAAAAAGCTTGTCTGTATTTCCCACTTAAGCACCTAAGCTTTGTTAGCTGCCTCTGCAGGAATATTGGAGTCCATTAAGTCAGTAATCAGTTAATGTTACCCACAGCTGAAAGTTTGCAGAATGTTTCAGCAGAAATTTTTCTGTATGTTTGTTTTATTGTATGGTCTTCCCTCTGCTAATAAGTATTAAAATTTGTATGGATGTGGGGTGAACATCCTCCCTCCATCCTCCCTGTTCCTGTTCCAAGTAAATCAGAGCAATTCCTGCACAACTGTCCTCAGTGCAAGTGTGAGAATTTTTTGTGTACTGTGCGTTTTGGTGATTACCTAAATAGAGGTAAGATGAAACCTGTGCAATATGGTTATACTATACTACCAGTTCTGTTTATTAATCACTTATCCATCCCATCTTGGCTGGGTAATCTAAGTACCTTACATGTTATTTTATTAGTAAAACCTCCCCAAATATCCTTTCAGAAAAGCCACGATATCCTATCACTGTCCATAGCTACTTAGTTTTCCACACATTTCATGTGCTCCTAATGTAAAAAAATTTGTTTTCTATCTGGCAAACATTAATCCAGTAACTCAGCAATCTCAGTTTTGCAGTGTTTACGAGCTGTTGTAATTCTGGTTTTTGAGTTAAAATGAACCTACACCTCATTTACCATGTTTTTCCTTTTTCTTTTAGTGAGCAGCAGCTCTATATGATAATTCATATGTTTTTATATGGGCTATAGGGCACTATTTTAGCGAATAGCACTAATAATCAATGTTTTTAAAGCAAATGTGTTAAAATATGCAGAACTATACTGAGGTGGCATTTAGTGACATCTTTTAGTGGCAGGATTGCACCTGAGAGTAATTTGTACCTCAGATGTACCTTATTATTGCCCTTTGCTGTCCCAAACCAGCATGGAAAATCAATGTGTTTACATTACATAGATGGCAGGAGGAGCAGCAGTCTTCTGCAGGTAGAATTGTTCCTTTCAGTGTGTTGGCTGCACATCTATTTTCAATTGCTCATATTTTTGCCGAATTTGAATCATTTGAGATTAAATGTTCCATGCCTGGTGTCTCAGGCAACATTGTTCAGAAAAAACTAAAATGATTCAGCTATTTCGGAGTCTGGGTGAGGGAAAACATGTGTTGTTTTTGCTCCTGCTGAAAAGCTCTGCTGACCCACCTCTCCTTGTCCCATCTGCCCTGTTGTGTTGTGGTGTGGTGTTTGCTTTTGTTTTCTTTAATTGCCCTGCACTCTGTCAGTGATCTCCTTGTTAAATCCTGACACTGGGAAGGATTTAACCAGATTCCAGATTTGGAAGCTGAGCTGGCCTGGGGGGAGAATAGACAAACACAACTGGAAATGGATAAGTCAGTATGGAGCATGGAGATGGGTGAGACAACACAAGACTGGCTGGGAGGCCAAGCCCAAAAAAGGAGAGTGAATGGAGCAAGATGAAGGTTGATAAATGGTCTTAGGGAAATTTTTAGTCATCAAGGGCAGAAGGGAATAAGATTAAGATTAGAGGGGATATTGGGACTGTGCGAAAAAAGGGAGTCTTAGCTGGGTAATGATGGTGGGGATGAAGCCTTGCACTTGGAAACTGGGAAGGATGGGGCTGTCTCAAATTGGGTGTGTGTGTAGTGCTCCCAGCCCTGCTGGTGCTCTGTGAAAAAACAGCCTTGTTTAATATCCAGCATATCGCTGGAATGGCTTCCCAAATCCCAGTTTTGATTTAGATTTTTGCAATTTTAATTTCCATTTTTTTGATGAAATTTACAGGCAAAGGACAAGAAATTGTTCTCATGTGGTTGTTGTCTTACTTATTTTTGAAGGGTAAGAAAGCTAATTTTAAAACTAAAAACCTCTACTCAGTGCCTCAAAAAAGCATCTTTACAAATATAAAGCAATGCTTTCTCTCATGATGTTAAACTATGTAACTGTTGTGTTAATGGAACATATGAATTACACCAGGACTTTGTTTTTGCCAGGTGTTTGTTTTCCTCCTAATTCCTCTCCTGAAGCACCTGTGTGAAGGATGCATCACTGAATATTGGGTATTATTGGCAACAACTATAGCTATGATCTCATGATGCATTCTGCCTTTAGTCAGACTTCAAGCTTTCTCCAGCTTTTGTTCTGATTTGAGTTAACTAATGGAATTTATTCATGCTTACTTTGGTTGGTTTCTTTTTAAAATCTATACAAGTGAATATCCCAGTACAAACCATGGATTTTTCCTTTAAAAATAAAAATGTATGTGAGCATGTAGACATACTTAACACAATAATAATAAAAAGAGGGCTCTTATGGTGATATATCCAGACATAAACAATGATTAATTATGATATGGTTTCTCATCCCTTACCTTGAAATGTTATTTATACAGAGAAACACATGTTCTCCTTTGACAAAACAGGTTTTTTTGAATTTTATACCTTGCCTCGGGAGCTTGGGTACACATCAGCCTTTGTGGTGCTGATGTGGTGTCTGTTTGGGTTTTAGGGGAAATTAGCATTAGGGTATTGGGGGAAGAGCTGGCAAATGAAATATTCCTGAGAATATCAGGGATGTTCCAATATACAAGATGTTCCAACAGGAAAGTGCATTGATGGCAAATTACAAGTGACCTCAAGTGTCAGCAGATCTTTTGCTGTTATCAATATAGAAGTATTCACAGACTTTTAGGCAGATGCTTCTCTTTACTGGCACATGAAGTACAATCACCAAGGGTCAATATTTATATATATATATTTATATATATATATACATGATGACAAGAAGGTAGCCTAGCACAATGTCATACTCTTTCTGAAAACATGAGACAGCAAAGATGCTTTCTACAAATACTTCTGAAGATATTGATTGTACTTTTGAAAAGTCAGACCTCAGCCTAAGAGGCTTTTATGATACTCTTACTTGATAAGGGAAGAGGATACAGGAGCAGAAAGATACATATGGATCCAGAAGGGAGTTAAATCCATTCACTTTGACCCAGTGATGGTTTGCATAGTGCTGGCTCATCACTCCTAACCTTTGCCTTAACCCTTTTTCAGAAAAGCAGCCAAATGGGAGTAATTTGGTAAAGCATAAAGGAATTAAATCACATGATTATCTTTTATTGAGCAAAGCAAAATATTGCCCCACTTGGAGATCCTGAAAATACTTATTGCAGATTGTCCTTTTTTTCACCACCTTATAGAGGAGTCTTCATGAGACGATCTCTTGTGTTGTGTTCCAAGGCCCTTTTATTCCCCCTTTTGCCTTTTCTCTCCCCACTCACTCAGGGATGTCCAGCTCTCATGCCTCAGGTGCTCCCACATGCAGTACAATTTCCCTGGATAAAACAGTGTCTGAGCCAATTTGCTGGGTTTCCACCAAGCTTCTGAAAGCTCAGAAGCAACTGACACCAAATCGTTAAAGGGAACAAATTAAGTTAACTAATTTGTAAGGGTCACTCCCAGTTCCTGCCTCGAAGCAAGAAAGGCTAGTGTGTGATTGAGACATGATCAGTTGTCATGGGTGAAATTGCAAGAGATTTGTATGATCTTAATTTAAACCATGTCATTTTAGATATTAACACCATTCATACAAGAGGCAATGGAGATTTGTGTAATCTTAATTTAAAGAACGTCATTCTGAGATATCAATACCATTCATGTATGTGGTGGGATCATCTCTTTGCATGACTGTACAGACTGCTGAGCATTAATTTCTGGAAATATCCAAGTGAGTTTTTGTTGCTTATAAAAATGGAGGATCTGTGCCTCTAGGACAGACTCAGCATCTTATTTCACTGCCACTTGGAGAGAGCATTCATGGCATGCAGTTGGCATATGCTGCCATCCCATATCCATCTTCATCAGAGTGTGTTATTAGCATTGACTATTACTAGACTGTTTCCAAAGGTTTTATTATAGGTAACCCACAGAGTTTGGAATGAATCCACCAAATATATTAGGTTAAATAATCACAGTATCTTATTAACCTGATGCATTTTATCCTAAGGGCTTTACAAAAGGATTTTCAGCCATTTGGTGTAGCAGTTGAAGGAACACTGTGTTATTAAGTGTTTGCAAAATTAAACCCCATAAAGTTTTTGCTGTGAAATAGTGGGCAGTATCTACTGCCGGCTTTGAGTAGGAAGACATTTTGCTGAGAGTGTTTGGGGAAGAAGCTGCTAAAGTGGCACATTTTGACTTTTCCATGAGGGAAGGTTGCCTTGAGAGATGGGAGCTTTTCCCCTTCAGCAGCACAGACCCATAAACACTTGAGCTGAACTTTCTGCATAGCCCTACATTTACTGTAATGTCAAGGAAACCACAATCCAGCAAATAGTACATGTCCTCAACCTTTTTCTAGGAGAGTTCAGCAGAAGAAGATTGCATTTCATGGCTTTTTGATTTAGCATATTATTGGAGGGGCTGAAGAAAATTAAGTCAATTTTGTTGCTGGCTGTGTCTTATCTGATTCATCTGATACTGCAACCTGGCTTTATCTGCTTTTAGTAAATACTCCTTTGAAATCGCTGCTTGCCCATGTAGCAGTAATAAGGATTATGTAATAACTGGCTTTGGATGGCTCTTTCCAGCCTGAGCTAGATTTTCCCAAGGAATGAGCCTGTAATTGGAAATGTGTGTGTGTATCACACTTAGCTTTTTCTTTTTAATTTTAATTATTAAAACACAAGTGTAGAAAAACACATTTAGCTTGAGAATAACTTGCTAGGTTGTGTTTTAGCAGAGAAGCAGAAAGAAGGAAGGTTTTTTTCCTCTAGGAGGCTTAATACAGTCTGTACAAAGGAGGATAACTTAAGAATCTGAGTTATTTCTCATCTAAAGAAACAGAAGGAAATAAAAGAACATCATGAAGCAGCAAGGTTGGGCCTGGAATGTTATTTGCCTGCATGTTCCTTTTTTTGCTTTCTGACATGTTTTTTGGTAACTTTACTTGACCTGCCATATTCAGTTCAACACTTCCTGTCAAGCTGGTTCTTATATAACGAGGAATCCTTTTGTCCTAGGAGTTAAGTCGGCATTTCAAGGCCTAGAGAGCGAGATGATTTAGGAGTGATTTGCTCCCATATTGTGAAGAAAGGAGTTAACATTTTTATCTTGGTGTACATGCAGGTTTACTTTAATCTGAAGGTATCCCGTCATGGGTTATTCATGAATAAGAGTAGTTAAATTTTAAGAATGCAGTTGTGTACATTCATGAAAGTGTCAGTCCAGCATAGAGCCCTGCAGGAGGCTAAAAGGAGGTCATTCAGTGTCATTGCCTTCTCTTAATTTCAACTCAAATTCACTGAGCTTGCCAGCTCTGGCACCATTTCATGGCTACTGAGTGTTTTCCAGAAGACCCATGGGGACTGTAAAATCTCTTGCAAGCAAAACCAGCATTTTAGCAATGAAAATGTGCCAACCCTGTTCTGCTTGTGTACTTTTTTGATAATGCTTAGCTGTATTTAGCTGCACATTGTTGTGTGTTTGGTTGTTTTCAAAATATTAATTGCTGAAAACTATTTAGGGTAAAATCCCAGTTCCTTTGAAGTGGATAAAAGCCTGTTGAATTTCACTGGGGTGGAAGTGCGTTCCTCACATTTAAGATGGTTTCAAAGCCATACTGTCAACTCTTTCTACCCCTGTACATGCCATTCACTTGAGAGTTGGACTTGATGATCTTGTGGATCCCTTTCAACTCAGAATATTCTGTGATTCTGCAATAGGTGATTCTGTAATTCTATATAATGTATTCTACTGAATATGTTTATTTTTAATTAAAATTTCCTGATTTTAGCACTATTCTTTTAAGTTGTACAAAATTGCCCACTGCATTGTAATGAATAACTTGCATTATGCAAAGTCTTTACTACTAATAGTTAATTTGCTGTAGCTGAAAAAAAGATGCTCTGTTTTCTGAGTGCAAGGTTTGTAAGAGTTTTGGGAGGCAGAAGCAATGCTTGGGAGGCTGTGGTTGTAAATTTTCTTTCATTCCCTGACCAGAGTGTGGGATGTTCTTGCATTCCCTGCAGTGGCTGCTGCTGCAGAAGACCCTGTGTCATTGCCCAGCTGAGACATTGACCTTGTCCCACCCATCGGACTGAGGCTCCAAGGATGTGAAAAACACTTAGATCTTAGTGCTGCTTGTAGCAATTCTTGCAGTTTAAAAACCTAGTCTTTGATTACTATTAAAAATAGTCTGAGTAGCAGCATGAGGTAGTCCTCAGGAGGGAAGATACTGAGATTTCTTGGAGAGCTTATGTAAAGGACTGGGAAGTGTGGATCCTCTGACCTTAATACTAAGGTGAAGTGCTCATGGTGAGCCTTTGTTTAAAAAGTGCTCAAATGATCAAGGGGATGATGAGCCTCAAAGAAACATTGGCCCTTTCCCCATAATTTATATTTTCAGATGCTAAAACTAGTTGTTGAGCAAATGCAAGGTGTCTATTTTAAGCCCCTGCATGTCAATATCTGACTACAGATGGCTCTGTGAATCATAGTTGGAAGAAGGGAAATGTTAGACACTAAGATATTGTTGCTAAGAGATTTTAGTACACAGTATGCTAACATGTGCTGGCAAATTTGGGAACAGTAGCAGCAGCATGCTCTGGGAGAAAAAAATTTCAGTGGGGAAGAAACTATCTTCAAAGGACTATTTAAAGGATAGTAACATTATTGTGCTTTGTTGTATCGAGAACTGATGAAGATGAAATTGTCTTTCAAGCAGATAATGTACAGAAAACATCCAAAAGGTAAAACTAATCCTGCTATCCAATGAAATAGAGAGTGGAGATTGGAAAGAAAAAAGAAAAAAAATTACTTCGGGGTTTAAATTAATCAAGTTGCAAGATTAAAGGTGACAGTTGCTGGTATTTTGCCATCTACTGGACATCAGATATATTAATATACACAGTTCCTTTCAAAATGCATAATATTGAGCTTGTGTTACATTATATAATTAAAAGTGTTAGAGTTCTTTTCAGGAAAGAAGATGTAGGAAAATGCTGAGTATGATTTTTTACTTATACTTTCATAACATTACTATAGAGTAATTTAGGAAAATTGTCAGCATTTTATTGTCCTGGTGGAGAATGTGGGTTACTTCTGCAATTAATATAATTTTTTTTCTGGATATTATTTAAAAAAAAATAATTAAAATTGACTGCTTTTTTTTTATTCTACCTTATATTATTTCAGTGAGTTTTACTGAAACTTGAAAATGTTACACCTGAAATAAAGCTTCAAATGGGTAAAATTTAATTTATTAATTAATTTCATTTTATAAAACAAAACCTTTCAGTTCTGTTATATTTTCAGCAAAAACATTATTATCTTATTAGATACAAAATATTTCCCAACTATAAACTTCTCAAAATAGTGATTTGTTTCTGATGTATTTCTAATTAGATGTATCACTTCTCAATTTCAAAACTGATTGTTTTTTAATGAAGTTTGGGAGTGTAAATGTAAATGTGTGTATCCATAATGTCAGCATATGTATCTTCTTGAGGTCATGTTTCATGTCATCCATATTGTAAGTATTCAGGAGCACTGTGAGATAAAGAGAGGGAATTAGTGATATTAATAGTGTATTAATCAAGCATTTTGGTTTTCTTTTTTAATGAGGTGAACCAAGAAACTTCTGCGAATTTTGTTTTACAATGTTGTAGCCTCCAAGTCAAAAATCCACTGTAATCAATACAACTACAAAACTGTGGGATGATATTTTGCCCTTTGATTTTGCAAAGTAAAACAGAGAATTCACGATTATTCAGCATTTCTATTTTAGATTACAAGGCGGCTGTGGTAATTGTATAGGATTTCCCAGCTGGTTCAGGAAGAGACCCATTTTGAATTCTTAACCTCTTCTCAAATGGAAAATACCTGAAATTTATGTAGTGATTTGAGCTCAGAACAATGTTTGCCAAAATGTCACATTTTGCTAAGGCATTACAAAGGAAATTTCCTAAGGAAACTGAGTTCCAGATATGTTCTAGTATTTTTTGAATAAATAAACATACTTTCATGTAGGAGCTCTCTGAAATTGCGTAAGGAACCAACAGTGTTTGATCAATACATTTTTCTCCCACATCTATGCAAAAGAAATTTGGAACACAGATTGCTTCTTGCTTTTCCATCTGTACCACTGAAGAGAGCTATAAAATCTGCATGCTGCTTCTATATGAGAGCAACTAATGCACATACATTTAAGATTTTTTTTTTTTTTTGGTGAGTCTGCAGAGCACGTTTGGTGGTTTTGTGTTACTGTTTATCAGGGATGGAACCTCCCAGCACTTTGTGCTGTATGGTCAGGCTTTTTGGGAACAACCTAATTTTGACTTTCTCATGTCCTTGTGGATGACTGGTACAATGTGACAAAATTCAAAGTGCTTACAGACTCCAAATAGTCTTTACATCTTCCTTTTTTTAGAAACAGCTTTGCTTTCAAGACGATGCAGTAGAAAAGAAATAAGTTGGACTATGTTGCCTTTTCATTGCCCCACAGGAAACACCATTAGATTTTCATATCAAATTACCCAGCTCCAAAGGTTGTGGTTATAATGGAATGGTTTAGGGATTGCCTTGGTATTGGATTATCACTTCTTCATATTGATATTGCAGCTATTGCAGGAATTGTTGATAGGATTTTTGTCTGGAAACTTATGCTTATTAAAAATTATAACACTTTGTATATTTTTAATATTAAAAATCCACATCCTAATTATGGAGGAGCCTTTCTGGATGTCTTTTAATTAAGGAAGTGATCCCAACCATTCCTTCTAAATTCCCTTGTGTTAATTCCTCACGTGTCTCTGCTCATAGTGAATCCTATTGCATAATGGCTGTGGCTGCTGGAGTGATGTTTCTTCACTGTTATAATGACATAGTCCTCGGTAGAACAAGAAGTGATTTATGATTTTAGAAGTCTGTGATTTAAGTGGAAAGTGATTTCTGGAGAGTCTTATGGTTACAGTCTTGTTTGTGGGGCTGTATCTCTTATTTCCTGCAGTTCCCACTGAAGATGGGAACACACAGTGTGGATTTACCTCAGAGTATCCTGTCTGTCACAGAATCACAGAATCAACCAGGTTGGAAAAGACCTCCAAGATCATCAAGTCCAACTCTTGACCCAACCAGTCAAGAGTTTCCAGACCATGGCACTGATGCCACATCCAGTCTCATCTTAAAAACCTCCAGGGATGGTGAATCCACCCCCTCCCTGGGCAGCCCATTCCAATGTTTGATTACTCTCTGTAAAAAAAATTTTCCTAATAGCCAACCTAAACCTCCCCTGGCACAGCTTAAGACCATGCCCTCTTGTCCTACTGCTGGTTCCCTGGGAGAAGAGACCAACCCCCACCTGGCTGCACCCTCCTGTCAGGGAGTTGTAGAGAGTGATGAGGTCTCCTCTGAGCCTCCTCCTCTCCAAGCTAAACAACCCCAGCTCCCTCAGCCTCTCCTCACAGGACTTGTGCTCAAGTCCCTTCCCCAGCCTTGTTGCCCTTCTCTGGACCTGCTCCAGCCCCTCCATGTCCTTCCTGAACTGAGGGGCCCAGAACTGGACACAGCACTCCAGGGGTGGCCTCACCAGCGCTGAGTACAGGGGAAGAATCACCTCCCTGGTCCTGGTGCCACACTGTTCCTGATCCAGGCCAGGATGCCATTGGCCTTCTTGGCCACCTGGGCACACTGCTGGCTCCTGTTCAGCTTCCTGTCCAACTGCATTTCCACTCACTGAAGTCACATTTTGTCCTAGGATGGAGTTATCTCCTTTAATGTACAGCATCATACCTGAACTCGTTGCCATTTCAAGCTCTTGAAAAAACCATCATTTAATAACCACTTCTGCATAGCAGAGACAAGGGAAGGGTGAACATATCAGTCCTGAAGGAAAGAATAATAAAATGCAATTTCCTCAGAAAGGGAAATTGTTCGGAAGAGAAGAGGGAGAAAAAGCACTTGGAGAGTGCTGATTTATGTGCTTACTGTGAAATGCAGCTACAGCTGTGCAGCCCAAACAGCTCCCTGGACTCCCCACTTGGGCAACACATTTCAGAGCTTTAGATCTCTCCTGGTTTAAGATTTCAGCATGTGCAGCAGCCTGGATCAAGTGAAACATAAATGAACTAAGGGATACTCTCCACAGTCCCATGTATAAAGTTTGTCAAAGTTCATTACCTGGATTTAGGAGGGGGCAACTTCAAATCCTGTCTTTTTTGCTGTTGTTTCTCCTTGGGTGGAGCAGTTTGTTCCAAAGAGTGATAATGTAATTTAGTCTTGGGTTTTGCCTTTCAGGGACTAACCCATAAAGCTCTAAAAATTGTAGTTGTTAACAGGCTACAAAGATTATGCTCTAATTTAATATAATCTCTACCTGTGGCACGTTTCAAGGGGAGGAAAAAATCAATTGTGAAAGGTTAGTGCCAGGTAAAGTGTGTATATAATTTCTGGTTTCCTGAAGGGAATAAAACCCTGCATTAATCTTGATCAAAAAAAATGTAAATACTCGAATGTAAATAAATTGATATCTTGAGAACTGCATTTACGAGGCTCAGTCGGTGAGTCAGTGCTACTTATCTCTGATCCAGAGTCTGAAAACATCAAGAAACTCTGTCATGCTGAGACCTGTAATGCGACATCTGGCCGGTTTCACTGTTTACACACAAAGTAGTTTTATTTGACATTATTTAAACTAAACGTCTTCGGGGAATAAGATTCAGGAGAGCAGAACTAACCAGATGCCTCAGGTGTTTAATTTCTGAATTGACTTCTGAAAACCAACTTAAACAGTGACTCTATCCAGAGGGAATGTGAATATCAGAAAGCCAGGTTTGGGAATAATGTTATGCCAGGAGAAAGAGACCCCTTCTTCAGGTGCCTCACCAGTTTTGGGGGTGTCATTCCCTGTCCAGTGCTCTATGCTGGACTAGCAATCCCGGGATGCTCCCATGTCCTGCCTGCTCCCCTCAGTCTCAGCCTTGCAGATACTTCATTCATTCAAGTTTCTACTCGGCTGAGTTGTCCCTTAGTTGCCATTCGTAGCAACTCACCAAGTGTCAATTAAACTCCTTCCCTTCTTCCCTTAAATTGGCAGCAGAGCATCTGGCGCTGCCTGGCATGACAGAGAGTGAGGCACTGCAAGCAGTTGCATCGTTTGAAGGAAGCATCTGTCTGTGAGACATTGAGTGAGACGCTGGGGCGCTGTGACAAGCTTGGCTTGTGCCAAGGCAGAGCACACATCTGTGTGAACACAAAGTTTGCAGTCATGCTCTGTTTTACACACCATGACAGCGACATCCAGTCCTGTCTCCAGTCCTGTGCCTTGCCCAGTGAGTTGTTAACCCCGTGGCTTTGTGCTTCACAGCTCTCAGTGTGTCTCAGCTGTGACCTGGTTCAGTGATTCCATCATTTTTTGTCACAGTGACACTATGAAGACAGTCGTGTATGTTATCAAAGGTAATTTGATAATAATTAGGAGCCCATGTTAACAGCCTTAGTGAGGTCAATTAAACTTGGGAGGGAGCTGATAAATGATTCACTTTGGTTACTGTCATTCACACAAAATTGCCTCTAATGATGATAAAAAACCCCCACCACCCCAAGATAATTTCTGCTCTCTGTATTGTACAGGAGGATATGGCAGAGATCCCAATCAAATGTCTGCAGCAGAGAAAGATCCTAGTTTGGGTTTAAAAGCACTTGCTTGAACTACTTAGTCAGGCTTTTCTGCTGGGCTTTGATTGACACTGTGCTGGGACGCTGCAGGTGAAGTCTTTCTGATTCTGGAGCTGATGCAAAGTACAGACAGCCCTTAAAAACAGGGTAAAAAAAGCAGCAGGTTTCAGTGGAAATTGCATGTGAGTGATTTTTTGATTTTTTTATAAGATGCATAAACAGGTTATATCAGGTTTGCAGAATAACGTGACAAAGGACATGCAGGTTTTTGATGTAAGATAAGTGTCAAAAGGACGAAATGAAAGGGCATTTGCTGCAGGAATGAAAGAACCTGAATTATAGCAAGACTGCTGTTTATGCAATTTTAAAAAAGCTGCAGTTTTTGAAGCTTCAGCATAACAGAGTCCGTGGATAGCCTCTAGTTGTAAAGTGCTACCTCCAGCCTTTCATGGTGATATTTCATGTCCATAAACACCCATGTGAAGCATTTTGATGATTGGAATCCAGTTCCTACTGGAATTGGAAACAAACTTTAACCGTAGTTTTGCTGCCTGTGCTACTTTTTCACTGCCAAGAGGAGATGTCTTGTGATCAAAAGAAACCTCAAACAAAACCTTCTTTCCTGCCATAACCTCTCAGTTTTTAATCTAGCACTTGTCTGCAGAACATCCTGAAAAGCAAAATATGGCTATTGAAAACCATGTAAATTCTGAAACATGGAGAGAATCAAACTCCTGTATTTTCTGCCAAGATTCTACATTACTACTCTTTTCTGAAGTACAAAGAAATTTAGTGCAAATATAGAACTTCAGTTAGTCTCTGATTTAATTTTCATCTTGATCAAGGGGAGAATTTACGCCACCTTAATTTGGTTCAAGCCCTCGATCTTGTGAAGGCCTTTCACTTGTCCCAACGCATTCATGCCCATATTTTTATTTGAACACACTATAGCTTTGGATAAGTTTAAGATACATTTGGATGGAAAAGGGGCTGTGGTTGCTGTGCTTTGTAGTTTGCAACTGTACAAATTGAATGTAATTTTGTGTCTTTCCGATTTTTCTCTGACTTCACTTTCTCCCACACACTTTACCCATCAAATTCGGGCGAAGTACATTGATGTCATGCCAAGGAATATTTCTACTTTTTAGCTTTTTCTTGCTTTCTTTAGATCTTAACATATTTTTCCTTCATTTTGCTGCTCGGATTTTACATACTGTTTTTAGCCAATTGAAGTGAATCAAACTGAGGAAAAATGGTTCCTTGCTGAATCCAGTGCTTGATTAAGAGGCAAGCACAGGAACAATTCCCTGTCAAGCTGTCTCTTAACTATCTGGAAATATCTTTTTTTTTTTTTTCCCCCACAAGTAATAAAATGTGTTTATCACTTGAAGAGTATGTTTATACTTGAGGTTTAAAATCTGCTCTATATCAAAAACTCTTTCATTTGGGTAGCATAGCTGCTGTCTCACAAGCTGCCTGTCACTGCTGAATTCCCTGTTGGAATTTTATGTGCTAATTAGGGGTAATGTCGAGGAGAGGTATTATAGTTTGCTTATAATGTAGAGAAAACCTCAGGTATACACATAAATGTTGCTTTTATGAACTTGAACCAAGCCAGGCTGCAGAATGTGGAGATAAAGGCAGAGCATTTGTACAGCTCTGCTTTTACTTTCCTCGTTGTGCTGGTTTAAGAGTTAACCAGCAGGGGAAATGAACTCAAAGGAGAGATTATAAGTCAGAATAACAATTTATTAAAATAATACAGTAAGTACAATTATACAAACAAACAACTGGTTTTAACCCACAAAACCCAAATGTATAACCCAGCACCCTGGGGGATGAACAAAGTGGTGTTCCTTGGGCCCCCCCTTGAGTCCAAAGTAAAGGGAGAGGGGAAAGACCTGCTGGTGGGAGAGCTGTTGCAGTCTGGTCGAGAGCGGCAAGCTGCAGTCTTCTTCTGGATCCCACGAGTGGTAGAAAGGTTCTGAAACTCCAGGTTTATATATTCTCCAGTTCAGGCAGGAATGGTCAATCCTTCCCTCAGAGTGGGGAATTCCATAAAAGGGTATGAGGATGCTCAGAGTGGGGAATTCCATAAAAGGGTATGAGGACAGGAACATCCCCCCCACAGGCAGGCCCCCCCCCCCGACAACAGTTTCTGGGAAATGGCATGGAGGGCCATAGAATACACAGTTTTGGGCTATACCCATCCAGTGATGAATTGGTCCCAGCTGTTCTAACTAGGACACTCGTGCTGTTTGTCAGGGAGAATCATGAGTTACACTTTAGGGCTATACAGAGGAGACTGGGGACCAGAATATGGTATGTTAACCACGCTGAGAAGCAGTTTCTTCCTGGAGTAGTTCCTGGAATGAAGGTTGGCTTAGTGGTGGTTAAAACAGTAATTTTCAGAGGTGAGGTAGCAGTGCACTAACTTGCCTGTCTCTGACCTCCCTGATCACAGAATCATACAATCACAGAATGGTTTGGGTTGGAAGGGACTTTAAAGACCATCCAGTTCCAATCCCTGCAGTGGGCAGGGACACCTTCCACTAGCCCAAGTTGATCCAAGCCCCGTCCAACCTGGCTTTGGAAACTTCCAGGGATGGGGTGCAGCCACAACTTGTCAGGGCAATAATCTGATCTCTGCAGATATCATGATATGCATGAGTCTTGTGACATATCTGAGAAGAAACGCAGTCTAAAAGCTGTAGCAGGATTAAGCTGAACCAGTGTTATTGATTTATTCTAATGCATTTTCCTCCCGGGAATCCATCAACATTTGAGGTAACACAACTGAGAAGTGCACAAAGTGAAGTATTTAATTACTGTTAATAGTGCATTGAAAAAATAATTACATTATTTTTACTAGTAAGTATGGTGATATTATATGTGTGTTAATTATTTAAAGGACAAAAATCATTATACTGCACAAGCCATGGTCATAGCTGCTCAGGATTATTGTAGAACAGAAATGTAAGTGTATTGAGTATAATTTCTAGGTGACAGACAAATGTGGAATGGAATTTTTGCCATGAAATAGATACACTTGAAATGAAAACAAAATTACCATATTTACCCGTTGCATTAGATAGAATTTTTTGATGGAACAAGAAACAAATTGCCAAGAAAAAAGATGTAACCTCAAAAACATTAAAAAGAAATTGGAAGAAGACCTGGACTCAGGGTATGAACATGATAAATGGTGTGTTCAGTTGTTTGTTTTAAACTTCATGTGGTAATCTAAAAAAGTTATTCTGAAACTGTATTATACTTGTATACAAGTCTTTCTTGTACTTTAACTAGCCAGTAGACTTTATAACCCAAACCTAATCAGTCTGTCCCTCTTTACACCAATTGTTACTTGCTTAGTCCAAAATTAAAATCAGAGATTACATCGCTGTGTTCGAAACCGTTTGTTTAAATCTGGGTCCTTCTGCAAGGATTTCCAGGAATGCAGAAAAAAAGGATTCATGGTAATCCCATGCAGTTTGATTTAGAAGTAGTTCAGTGAATTCTTTTTTTCTAAGGCAGTGCACCCATGCAAACAATCATCATAATCCTGTGTTTCAATGGGACTTCTTCCAGTTGTGGTAGGATACATGGAAAGTTCCCTCTGAGCCCTGCAGAGAGTATGAGACTCACTAAAGGCAGAAGGAGACATACTGTAAATAATCTGGTGCTGAATGAGAAATTGTCTTAGTTTAACAAGATTACAACTTAGAAATTAAGAAACTTCAGGTGGAAGTGTGGAAAAAGAAAACAGCTTTTTATTAACAAAATCTGCATGAACAACAAATGGTGCAATCAAAAACTTTCAGAAGAAACAAAGTGACAATTCCCCAGGGCAGGGGGAGAAACCTGGGGCAACCTGGGGCGGTGGGGGTGAGGGTGGTGGGGAGAAGGGAAGGGGAAGGCAGGACTGTCTCAGCAGTTCAACAGCTGCTCACAGCCACGAGTGCCCACAGCAGCCAGCAGCCGATGGCTTCACAGCCAGCAATCAGAGAGTCCTTTTTCCCACAGGCAGTTCCGAAGGCAGAATACCTTGCTCTGAGATGGGTCGGTCTCTCTCAGTCGTTCTCCGCAAGGTGTCCCGTGGCGAAAAAAACACTTCCTCTCAGGAAAAGAAAAGGAGGGGGCCGAAACTGGACCCCTCTTCACCCCCCCGGCTGGTCGGCCAACCAAACCAAAAACCTCTGAGCAAAAGACTCTCCAGCCCTGCCCCTGACAACTGCGCTCCCAGGGAACCCTCCCCCTTCCCTCACTCCCGTGTTGCCCAGCACATGCAGCTCTACTCCATCACCCACCCCCTCTCTGACTCTCCCCCATCTCAGAATAAACAGGTTGGGGGGGGGGGTTGGGAAGCAGGAAAAAAATGGGACACTAGGGGAAAAATTCCAACATCTCTTTTCAAACCTATGACATCATCCACCCCTGAGTTTTTTCCGTCCTAACATGCTATATCAGATTCAAACTTTCCAACCATATACATACATACATTACCCCAAATGTATACATATTACAGATACTTACATACGAATACAGGCACAGTGTTGTGGGAAATTCACCCAAAAATGAGGTCCCCTTGAGGTATACACCATGTTTCTCCGTCTTCCTGCATCACCCACCACATGCTACCTGATCCTTGAGTAAAAACAATGCCAAAAATGGGTTTGCCTTTGCTCGAGGCAGGATTAATCCAAACTGTTTTACCTGCATACCTCTCAAGTGAATTACTGGGACTTTGTCTCCATCTGCGGTGTGAAGGGACTCTGATTGGGCAGGGCCGGCTCAATTGACGGAGGCTCTGCTGTTGACTAACCATGTAGCCTTTGCTAGGTGCTGATCCCAGTGCTTGAAAGTCCCTCCACTCAACACCTTCAGGGTGGTTTTCAACAGTTCATTACACTGTTCAACCTTCCCCACGGCTGCTGCATGGTATGGGATGTGATACACCCACTCAATGCCATGCTCCTTCGCCCAGGTGGTAACTAAGCTGGGTCAGATAATGGGTCCCATTATCTGGCTCAATTCGCTCTGGGGTGCCATGTCGCCACAGGACTTGCTTTTCAAGGCCCAGGATGGTATTTCTGGCAGTGGCGTGGGTCACTGGATGCATCTCCAGCCATCCAGCGGTGGCTTCCACCATGGTGAGCACATAGCGCTTACCTTGGTGGGTTTGTGGCAGTGTGATATAATCAACCTGCCAGGCCTCCCCGTATCTATACTTACTCCAATGTCCACCATACCGCAGGGGCTTCGGTCTCTTAGCCTGTTCAATGGCAGTGCATGTCTCACAATCATGGATAATCTGGGAAATAGTGTCCATGGTTAAGTCCACCCCTCGGTCTCATGCCCATCTATAGGTGGCCTCTCTGGCCTGATGGCCTGAGGCATCATGGGCCCACTGTGCTAGGAACAACTCTCCTTTGTGCTGCCAGTCCAGACCCACCTGTGACACCTTGACTTGTGCAGCTCGGTCTACCTGCTCATTGTTGCGATGCTCCTCATTGGCTCGATTTTTGGGCACGTGGGCATCAACGAGGTGGACTCTCACTATCAGCTTCTCTATCTGGGTAGCAATGTCTTGCCACGTATCAGCAGCCCAGATGGGTTTGCCCCTGCGTTTCCAATTGGCCTTCTTCCATTTATCCAACCACCCCCACAGAACACTGGCCACCATCCACGAGCCAGGGTAGAGGTAAAGCTTTGGCCACTTGTCTTGTTCAGCAATGTCCAATGCCAACTGGACAGCTTTGAGCTCTGTGAATCGGCTCGATTCTCCTTCTCCTTCAGCAGCTTCTGCAACTTGTCATGTGGGGCTCCATACAGCTGCTTTCCATTTACGTTTCATCCCTACAGTGCGACAGGAACCATCAGTAAAGAGGGCATAGTGTGTTTCTTCTTCTGGTAGTTGAATTTTTATGCTGGGGCTTCCTCAGCCCGTACCACCTGCTCTCCTTCTTCTTCATCTGCTAGACCAAAATTCTCACCTTCTGGCCAGTTCGTGATGACTTCTAGGATCCCAGGGTAATTCAGATTTCCAATACGGGCACGCTGCGTGATCAGAGCAATCCACTTACTCCATGTAGCATCAGTGGCATGATGTGTAGAGATGTGTTTTCCCTTGAACGTCCAGCTCAGCACCAGTAATCGAGGTGCCAGGAGGAGCTGTTCTTCTGTGCTAGTCGCCTCTGAGGCAGCTTGTACTCCTTCATAAGCTGCTAGGATCTCCTTCTCTGTTGGGATGTAGTTGGCTTCAGTTCCTCTGTAGCTTTGGCTCCAGAATCCAAGTGACGGCCTTGGGTCTCACCAGGCACCTTTTGCCAGAGGCTCCAGGAAGGACCATTATCCCCAGCTGCAGAATAGAGTACATTCTTCACATCTGGTCCTGTCCTGACTGGCCCAAGGGCTACAGCGTGGGCAATCTCCTACTTATTCTGTTCAAATGCTTGCTGCTGTTCAGGGCCCCAGTGGAAATCATTCTTCTTGCAGGTTACCAGATAGAGAGGGTTTTCGATTTGGCTGTACTCAGGGATGTGCATCCTCCAGAAATGTATGGCACCCAGACAAGCTTGTGTTTCCTTCTTGCTGGTTGGTGGGGCCATTGCTGTGATCTTATCAATGACTTCTGTCAGGATCTGATGACATCCATCTTGCCACTTCACCCCCAGGAACTGGATCTCTCAGGCAGGCCCTTTGACCTTGCTCTTTTTGATGGCAAAACCAGCTCCCAGGAGAATCTGGATGATTTTCTTTCCTTTCTCAGAAACCTCCTCTGCTCTGTCCCCCCATACAATGATGTTGTCAATGTACTGCAGGTATTCTGGAGCTCCACCCTTCTCTAGTGCAGCCTGGATCAGCCTGTGGCAGATGGTGGGCCTGTGTTTCCACCCCTGGGGCAATTGGGTTCCAGGTGTACTGCAACCGCTCCAGGTGAAAGCAAACTGTGGCCTACACTCTGCTGCTAATTTGCAATGTCAATAGTGGCGTACCACCTTGCTGCCTTGAACTCCAGCTCCTACTGGAGCTCCAACATGTCTGGCACGGTGGCACTCAGCAGCAGGGTGGCTTCATTCAGGCCACAATAGTCCACAGTCAGTCTCCATTCTCCATCAGAGTTACGCACAGGCCAAATGGGGCTGTTGAAGGGTGAGTGGGTCTTGCTGACCATCCCTTGGCTCTCCAGCTCATGAATCATATTATGGTTGGGGATCACAGAATCTCAGTTCGTTTGGTACTGCCGACGATGCACTATTGTGGTGGCAATTGGCACTTGCTGTTCCTCAACCTTCAACAATCCCACAGCAGAAGGGTTCTTTGAGAGGCCCGGTAACGAATTCAACTGCTTAACCACCTCTGTCTCCACAGCAGCTATTCCATCTATGTCCCTGGGGTCTTTGAAATATCTGTTCCTGAGGTAGTCAGTGCCCAGGATACATGGGACATCTGGACCAGTCACAATGGGGTGTTTCTGCCAGTCCTTCCCGGTCAAACTCAACCTCAGCTTCCAACACGGTCAACTCCTGAGACCCTCCTGTCACCCCAGAAATGGAAATAGTCTCTGGTCCCACATGTCCTGAGGCCATTATGTGCACTGAGCACCAATATCAACCAAAGCCTGGTATTCTTGTGGGTCTGACGTGCCAGGCCATTGGATCCACACAGTCCAATAGACACAGTTCTCCTGTGCATCTCCGTGGCTAGAGGCAGGGCCCCTCTAACACTGGTCTTGGCTGGGACCATCACAGCTCTTTCCCTGTGAAAACGGTTGGGAGGAACCTTCTAGCAGGTCAGATCCTTGTCTATGAGATACCAGTACTGCACTTACTCTCATGGGCTTCCCTTTTTCTCTCTCTTTCAGCTCTTTTCCCTGGGCTGCTAGGGCACGGGTAGGTTTCTGTCCCACTGTCTCATGTCTTCTCCATGATGGACTAGGAAATGCCACATCTTGGTTCGTGGGGTCTGTCCGCTCTCTCTAACTGGGGAACATCTGGCTCTGACTTCAGAGGCTCTGGTTTGCACTGGTGCCACGTGGAAGCTGTTTTCCTTCATCTCCTCTCTTAAGTTTCTTCTGTTCATCTTGTACTTCTGTAGTCAGTGCCTTGAGGCTCTCAGCCATTGTCTCTATAGTGGAAATACGGGCCCGTAACAGGGTGTGGACCATGCTGTTGTACATCCTGAGTTTATTCGTTACAGAGCCCACTGTCTCTCTGTTTCCTTCAAAGTGCAATGATGCCAAGAAAGTGGTGTATATAGGTAGCCGTACCTGTGAAAGGCTCCACCACATCTGTGATATACACCTGATGTCATTGGGGTTGTGGCTGGGTTGCCCATCCTTGTCAAAAAGTGTCTCTAACAGTGCCATTTCTCTCAGGCATTGGATACCTTCCTCCATGGTCTTCCAGGCCGTCTCATAATGGTGCTGCTGCAGGAAGCCTCTGTAAACAAACTTTTCTCTCACACCTGTTAGAAGTCGCTCCCAGAGAGAAAGGGGCTTTGACTCACGAATGCTTGCTTGATACCCACATCCTGGGCCAGGGATCCCAAATACCTTGCTTCATTGCTATCAAGTGGCAAGCCCTCACCCATAAGGTTCCACAATCAGCCAGGTCAAAATGGGCTTGTCTTGGTGTCAAGTAACATCATTCCACATATTACAGAGCTGGTCATATGACAGGGATTTGGGAATGATTTCAGGTTCTGGGTCCTCCACTGGCTGTGAAGGCCCTGGTTCCCCGTCGTCGTTAACTGGGCATATTGACTCGGCGTTATACTTCTTCCTCTGCACTGTGGCCACTTCTGTTGGCTGTGACTTCCCTTCTGGGTCTCCCCCCTCTGAAATGGGTCAGTCTCTCTCTCTCTCTCTCTCTCTCTCTCTCAGTTGTTCTCTGGGAGGTGTCCCGTGGGAAAAAACAACTTCCTCTCAGGAAAAGAAAAGGAGGCGGCCAAAACCAGGCCCCCCCTCCCCACTCTGTCTGGTCGGCCAACCAAACCAAAAACCTCTGAACAAAAGACTTTCCAGCCGTGCCCCCAACAACTGGGCTCGCAGGGAACCTCCCCCTTCCCCCACTCCTGCGCTGCCCAGAGTGTGCGGCTCTGCTCTATCACCCACCCCCTCCCTGACTCTCCCCATCCCGGAATAAACAGATGGGGGGTGGGAAGGAGGAAAAAAAATGGGACTCTAGGGAAAAAAATCCAACATCTCTTTTCAAACCTATGACAGAAGTGCATATATTTTCTATATGTGTAATTCTTTGATTTTTAGGTGAAGTGGATGTAATGGTCATGACCCCTGGTTTAAGCCTGCTCTGAGCCTATAATTTAAGCAACTTGGAAAAATCTTATCGACATAATAGTTAAGGTTTTCTTCCTGTAGCTTGTTGCTTGTGTGTAAAATCTCCATTTTTCAAAGATTTCCACATTAGTTTGTTTTGATTGCTAGTAAATAAAATTGTCCATTCAATTTCCTGTGCTGAGTGCAGAAATAAGATCTAATGCTTGTTACATTAAAAGATATAACATTTACTGTACTTCATAAACCTCCCTAAGACCATTCCAGCATTTAGGTTTTTCTTTGCATAATTCTTTATCCCTGAGATTTGTGGAGAGGCACAAACCAGCAGAAAATCTTTCTTGGTACCAGCTCAGGAATTTCCTTGAGCTTTCATTAATTTCTCATGTCTGACAATAGCCCTGTATCCAGGAAAGTCCCAAAGCAGGCTTTTTTTAATATCTTTTTTTTTACCTGCACCCTGCAGATGCAGAAGCTTCTACGGGAAAGGTCAGCCCAACAACTGCCTTGTACATACACCAGGAAAACCCCCCAATAGGGGGACAGAATCTGATAGCTGCAAAATGGGGCCAGAAAAGACAATATTCAGATTAAAAATAGGAGAAGAAAATGTGAGGAGACACCAATGGCATAACCAAATCACCCAGTGGAGATGTTTCTCTTTTTAAGTGCATTTAGATAGGAATTCCAAATATATAGTTACACATCTGTGTTCAACAACCAGGAAATAAATGAAAAAGAAAATTGTGATTTTAGAACTTAATTTGTTTTGATTTAAACCCTAACTCCATGCATGACTACCAGTTTCTCTCAGTCTTTTTTTTTTTGTGTCTTACTGATACCTGATACTTGTAGTTCTTGGTCCTTCTTCCCTAGTTGTCTCATGTGCTTTGCATTTTAGCTCCTGTTTTTATTGTTCAGGTAAGTGGTGAGGAAGGAGCAGTTAAAGGGAAATAATATCTTCAGTGTATCTCTCCAAGCCTGCTCCTGTAGCATTCCCCATACATCCATACAGCTCCCAGAGTTTTGGGGATGCTGTGTTTAATGTTCACTGCTCGGTTTGACTGCCACAACATGAAAAGCAGCAGCTCTTCAGCAGCCTCCTGAGCCTCCCACCATCACAGCAATCCTAGGAAATGGGGAGCTGGGGGACTGGCAGTGCTCTTACAAATAGATTAAGATATAATTTCTCAATTTTGTTGCAGAATAGAAGCAATACAGAGTTACTCCACTTTGTGAAATGAAAATATATTTGCATGATGTTTTTTTCCGATACTATAACATGTTTATTTTCCTTCCTAACAAGTGATGGCAATATATTAATTGTACCTATTTTGCAATCCTTTAGGTGGCTATTATAGCTGGAAATTTTGAGCTTGCTGAATATATCAAGAATCACAGGGAAGCTGATATTGGTAAGCAAACTATTAACAGACACTGCAAATAAACTCCACATGTTTAAGCCAGGATTTTGCAAAGATGTTAAATCTGGTTCTATGTGAGATTTGACTACAGGGCTGATGACAAGTATAATTTCAGGGAGGTAACTCTTCTAAAAAAAATGAAGATAGGGGAAAAAGCTGAAATGTTTTCAAAATATGCTCTGAAAATGAAAATTTGGTAGGTAATGCATAAGAATGGTAGATGCTTTTTAAGTATAAATCAGTTTGTAACATATTAAATACACACCCACATACCTGGACAAGCCAAATAGGCTCTTGCAGGCATTTTTGGCATTGCCCAAAATCAGCTTTCAGTAGGAATAATTAGTCAGAAGAAGATGGAGAAAGATGATTTCCTACAATTAAATAAATATGTGGCAGAATCCAACTCTTGATATCCATGAAAACATTTCCTGTCACGGAGTTTGGTGTGTGGCGCTGGTTGAAGGTTAGAGACAGGCATTAAAGGCCCCTCACTGAAAAACCTTAAGGCTCTTTAAAGATTTTTTACGTAGAGAGATTCACCATTAAAATAAAACCAAGTTTGATAAAAGTGATTCCTAATACAGTTTCATAAAAATGATTTAAAATGCTTTCATTCAAATAAATTAAAGCTTCACAGAAACATCCTGAAGTTGAACAAAAAAAGGCATTTCTTTTGAATGAGGAGGGTCTGTGTAGTCTGCTCTGGTTTAACTCTGTGATGCAAATCTGTAACTTGATAGTATTTAATTTATATGGAGAATTAGGCCAGCTCACATGAAAGTTAAGATTAAAAATTGCTCTGGATTAAGGACTGCGTTCCATTCCCTTTCCTGGTTGCATATGGTCTACAGGGATATAATTAAAAATTTTATGTGGTAATGTGAATTCTTGTAGCTCTGTGATACTTTCAGCTCATTCAGAAAACTGAGGACACATTGCATCAAAGTCATAATTTCTACATAAATTTCATAGTGAGTTTGAAAGGTTTTTTCCCTGGGATAGTGGGATAGTTTCTTTCCATGTAAGAATTCTTCATCCTTCTGGATTTATTAATAATCTATAAAAAATTAACTAAAACCAAATCAGTTATTCCTAATAGGTTTATTGTTGTTTATATTTGCATATGGCGAATGTTTTTATGACTCTGTGAAGATGTTTAAATGAAAGGAAATAGTTGTTTAGACTCAAATGTTCCCTTAATTTCTGCCCTGTTAGTTCTTGATAGTCTCCAAATTTTCCTGACGCCTTCACTTTTCCACTGAAAAGTAGAAATATTGGTACTTCCATGATTGACCTGCATTTCTTTGCAAGATGGTGGTGGATTGAGCATAACTATTTAAATCAGTAGATTTGTCTTTAAGATTAAATATTAAGTTATTTCCTCCTACCTAATTTAAGTTAGGTGGACATTTTTCCTTTAAGATTTACCACTCTAAAAAAAAAAAAAAAAAGTGAAGTCATCAAAATGTCTATTTCTAGAATGTCTTCCAGTTAAAAAAAAAAAAAGTAAATCAAAGAACCAAATCCTGAGCAGAAAACCTGAGAGCTGGTGTGATGATGAATGTGCAGAATGATGTCAGCATTTCATCTGCAACAAGCTGGCTTTAGCTTATCATACTTGTCTGGTTATCCACTATATCCATATGGTTTTGGATGTATTCCAACATATATCATTTGAGTAATGTACCTCCTTAAAGGCAACAGAGGGGGAAGGAATAGTAAAGAGCTTGAGGAGTATCCTCAAGGAGATAAGGACAGATCAAACTCGAGAAACATTTCATCATTCATCTCAGAAAGTGCATGTTGGTTAGATGCTGAATTTTGATATCCAACCAGTTAATTAAACCTTGTTGTTATTATTTTAGGCTCATTTAATAACTGTAATCACTTTGTATTTTGTAATTATTTTAGACTCATTGAATAATAAGCTATAACTGTGGGAAATGCTTTGACATATGTGCAGCTTTTTGGGTGGGGTCTCTTGTCTGTGGAGGTTTATGGTTGTAGATGATGAGCTGTTCAATCATTTCACAGTCAGCTTGTCAATGATATTCTTGATTATTCCCAATAGCATTCAGTGGAATGAGGGTTTGCGGAAAACTCCACATTGCTCTTGATTCATTGGGCAAAATTCCACTTTGCTCTTGGAAAAGTTCTAACATAATCTTTTAACTTTTAGTGATCCTTGTCATCATTGCTGGGCTTCGCAAACGAAGATTTGGGAAGGCTTTATCCACATTTGCTACAGGCACGCTGGTGGCTTATGAGGCCAATACGTGACAGACATATCCGATTGCAAAAGGCACAGCAGAAAGACTCCCTAGATGGTTTATTCTGCAAGACACGGTTCTTTCTGCATTGCCTTTTCTCCTCGAGAGTGATCCTGCGTGTGTTCTCAAAGGAGACAGCTGCGTTATAGATGGTGTGTCTCCAGGCCTCCCGATTGGAGGCCAGAGTAGACCAGTTATGGTGATCAATATGGCCAAGGCTGAGATGTTGTTTCAGGGAGTCCTTGTATCTTTTCTTCGGGGCTCCTCTCATGCGGCAGCCAGTGGCAAGTTCACCATAGAGCAGGATCTTAGGGAGGCGGTGGTCCTTCATCCTGGAGACGTGCCCTGCCCAACGCAGCTGTGTTCTCAGCAACATGGCCTCAATACTTGTGACAGCTGCTTGCTCTAGAACAGATGTGTTGGTCACATAATCTGACCAGTGGATGTTTAGGATTGTACGGAGGCAGCGTTAATGGAAGCGTTCTAGGAGATGCAGGTGGTGGCGGTAGATGACCCATGATTCGGAACCATATAAGAGAGTTGACAACACTATGGCTTTGTAAACACTGATCTTGGCAAGGCAGCTGGGGTTGATGGAATTCCACCTGAAGTCTGGAAACATGGGGGCCTTGCACTCCACACCAAATTTCATGAGTTTGTGGTGCGCTGTTGGGAACTCGGCGAACTACCATCTGACCTTCGTGATGCAGTCATCATCACTTTGTATAAGAAGAAAGGAATTAAATCTGACTGCTCAAACTATCGTGGTATTACTCTGCTCTCCATTGCTGGCAAAATCCTGGCAAGAATACTCTTGAACAGACTAATACCCGCTATAGCAGAAGGAATCCTTCCTGAAAGTCAGTGTGGCTTCAGAGCCAACAGGAGCACCACAGACATGGTATTTGTCCTCAGACAACTGCAAGAGAAGTGTAGGGAACAGAACAAAGGTCTCTATGTCACCTTTGTCGACCTCACCAAGGCTTTTGATACTGTGAGCAGAAAAGGTCTGTGGCAGATTTTGGAACGTTTAGGTTGTCCCCCTGTAACAGGGAAGGGACTAAGCCAAGGGAAAAAACACAGGTTCGAGAGATTCTGGAACGTGAATAAACCAAACACCGTTGCTAGTTGGCAAAAATAATAGCTATTTATTAGGAAAAGGTGGCAAACAAGGAAAAAGGGAGAAAACAAAACAGGCGCCTGAGGGGAAAAGATTGGGGCGGAGGAAAAAGTGCATAAAAGACCCTAGGAAGAAGGCTTTCCCCCCCATACTCACCCAGGTGTCACCTGTAAACAAGTCTTACCCATCCTAACCAATAATGAAGTCTCTCTGCAGCAGCTGCGGGTTCATGGGGGGTGGCAGGCCTCCACTTCAAGCAGGCGTCCCCGCTGAAAGCAACTTGGTCCATCGTGGAGAGCCAGCCCCCCCAAGAAGCGTCTCTGCTTTTTATAAAGTTTTTTGAGAGCACCTGCCCCGGAGAGGTGTGGCCAGCACTGCCCTGTCAGGGCTCTGAATCCCACCCCCTTGGTTATGTAAGTGCACCCCTCCTGCGCCTGCGTGAGCACTCTGGAAAGTCCCCCACGCAGGCGCAGTAAATTGGGGGGGGTCTTTCCAATTGAGGCTGGGGCTTACTTCATCACCTTCCTCATCACTTTGTCCTCCAACTGCCCCTGACGAGCAATTGACCAATCACAACAGACCAATTAAAACAGTTTACACAGAAGCTCTCCCTCCAAGGCCAAGTTCACTGCTTTATCAGAAGACTTGGTAGGAGAAAACATAAACTAACTGCAGGTGGCTAGGGCCAAACACAGGCCAAAAAGTAACATCCCAACTTCGTCCCGATACACCCCTCAAGTTCCTTAAAATGATCATCTCACTCCATGAGGATCAGCACGGCCAAGTCAGATATGGCAACACACTTTCTGAGCCCTTTTTAATTAAGAATGGTGTGAAACAAGGCTGCGTTCTCGCTCCTACCCTATTCACCGTCTTCTTTAGCGTGATGCTCCAAAGGGCCACAGCAGACCTCGATGATCAGGACGGTATCTACATTCGATACCGCACTGATGGAAGGCTATTCAACCTAAGGCGACTGAAGGCCCACACCAAGACCTTAAACCATCTTGTCCGGGAACTGCTTTATGCTGATGACGCCGCCCTTGTTGCCCACACAGAAGCAGCCCTGCAGTGATCCTTGTACACAGTAGCTTTAGCCATAGATGTTTTTTTAAATGCAAGCATAATACACAACAAAGTAATAGAAGTGGCAATAATATTTTTTTTTCAAAAGTAAGCTACCTCCTTACCTGGATGTGTCGTCTTAAGGGTGTGACTGTTTTATTGGTGGTAGTGATTGGAGGCTGGACTTGACTTAATAGTTTCAAGAACAGGTTTTATCTGGTGACAGAAAAAATTTTTTACATTTCTCAAACTGGAGTATTGAAAATATGAGAAACAATATTTGCTTGAAATCTCTGAGGAGCTACACTCCTCGTGTCCATCTGTTTTGACATGTGCTAATTAACAGTACTCTTAGATAATTTTGTGGTCCCAAACTGCTGCTGTAGGAAGTCGCTGGTACTTTGATTGCAGAAGGTATTGTGTGGGTGTCTCCCAGTTTGTCAGCAGTCACAAAGCTGCTTTCCAGTAATGTTGCCAAAACTGCAGTTCCAGGGATCTGACAGCAGTGTGATTCCTGGTCCTGTGCCTTGGGGTGAACGAGCTGCTCTGGTTGTAGCAGTGGTTGCAGCTCAGCCTTCTTGAGGCAGGAGAGTGGCACTGCCTATGGAAGAGGCTGAATTACATGTCTAAAAGGGAGCTGTTTTTTCATTTTTTTGTTTTTTTCCCCCCTTTTGCCTGAATCTCTGCCAAACTGTGGTGCTAAGGCTGTCCCTCTTGTTGAAGATGATGGAGAAGCAATTCAGGTGGAGAACGACCAGGGTATCCTCTAGCAGTAGAAAATCCTAATTTACAGCAGAACCACTAAATCTTTGTTCTGCAGATCAAATCCCACAGAGATTGTTCTTTTAATTTAATTATAAACTGAATTAACTTATATTGGACAGATGTGTTCAAATTCTGAAAAATTAGGCATATATAAAATAAGTTTCTTTGCAATAATCATAAGAATTCACAGTTCTGTAAAAAGAAAAAAATGGAAAAATATTTCTTTTAGAGCCAAAAAAGATAAAAATAATGACCTATGGAGTACTGTGACATCTGACTGTAGGAGAGGGATGTTTTTCTAAGGTGTGTTTGGTTATTTCACTCAGATCTCACCAGATAAAAGCATCTACTTAGGGCCAATGTGAGAAAACATGTTTAGTCAGAGAGATGAAGGCTGCCTGCTTCCCTTTTGTAGAAGCAAAATGAATTAAGGGTTGTATCCAAAACAGAAAACCAGAAGATTTTCAAGTGAAGTTTCTGATTTAGGGGTCAGAGCTGGTGGATTTTCTCTGAGATGCTCAGATGTTCTCCCTCCTCTCCCTCCTCCCTTCCCAGTTGTTGCTTCAGTCTGAAGAAAGCCTCATTCCTTTCACATCCTCATGCTGGGTGGGTGCAGCAATCTATCTCTGGGATAATTTCACAGAGGAAGCTCATGATGAAATGAGGGACAGTCTGTGGAAGGGGGGAACCCGAACCTAGAACCCGAACCCATGAACTCTTCTCGTCAGTCTGATCAGTACATAAACGTCCAGGCAGGGTTGCACTGAGCAGTTAAATTCCTCTTTGGCTGTAAGCCCTTGTGTCTCCCATCAAACTGGAGCTTTACAGAACCTGCTTCCTCTTAGCCACAGTATCAGCATAAAAATCCGGTAGTTGTTCCAACTTGTTAAAAATTTTTGACCTTTCCCTCAGGAAGTTCCAAGCTGTGTAGTCTCTCACACATCCTCTCCCTTCTCTAAGCAAGTCACTTCTTTCTCACCATGCTCCTTTTCCCACCATCTCCGTTGCCAGTCCATCTTCCCATCCCAGGCAGTCTGGGTGACCAGTTTGTTGGAACTGTGGCATGAACAGCATTTAGCACAGATAACCATATTTTTTTTTCACTCAGCTGCCATTTTCAGAAACAAACTGAGGAAAAAAAAAAACCTTGCAAGGGATTCCTGTGGTTTAGTACGATAAAAACCACCTTGCTGTTACTAACAGGAAAGTTTGTCTTATTTCAAACAGGGATGATGCAGTTGTGTAAGACAAACATAAAAGATAAATGAGTCAAAGGAGGGGGTAAAAGGATACCAGTAAAGAACTAAAAACAAGATCCAGATTTAATTGTGTTCATGTCTTTATGAAGGAATCCTTTTGTTTTCTCAGTAGCTGTTTGAAAGGTGAATGAAAATTGCCATATCACATAAAAAGTAATCCTATTTGAAACAAATTACAATAGTATTTTTCATAAAGCAAGAAACCCTATTACCATAAGGTACTTAGAAGCTTGTTTTACAAGCAGAATGAAATGCTTAACACAGCTTCTCAGATTATTTCAATTCATCATCCCCTCAAATTAGTTTTTTGAGGAAAAATAACAACATCAAAGTAGCTTATTTTAATTATTACTTATTTTGGAAGTCTTTGGAACACAGAAGTTTATTGCATCTCAGTGACTATTGTTGCATCATCCTTTGTGCTCTAATACATTACATATACTGATGTAAAGTACAGCAGTTACACATCATTAAAAATAATAATAATAATAATAATAATGTCCCTTTTAAACTACTTTTTTTAACTAGCTATAGCACACGTATAATTTATTTAACTTTATATGTTCATTTATTGCAAACTAAGAGAAAGTAATGGATTAAAAGATGTGATGAATAGAAAAGTTAATCCCTGATTGTTTTCATCCAGCCTGCAGCTGTCTGTGAGTAAATGAGCACAGCAGATTTAGGAAGCATTTGCTATACAGAATTTACTATGGCTTCTATAGGATGGAGGTACAAAACCCAATCATATATGTAAGAATATTGAAGCTTTCATTAGATACAGATAGGCAGATATTAAGTATGTTGCAAGCTGATAATCCTTTGGTTTGGATAACCTATTTTTAAAGCTCTCTTTTGCCTTGGTCCTTTGTGATGAGATGAATTTTCACATGGATTAAATGACATGGGTTGTTCTTCTTCAAGTGAACAAGGTTTGTTTTATATTGTGCATCTTGTCCTTCAGCAGCTCTGGAGCTAAAAGCAATAGGATTCTTTTGTTTTATTTTTTGTTTGCTTTAGAAAAATGAAACACATTGAGCTTGTGTGTGAGTTTTTGGTAGTTGATTAGCAGAGTAACTAATACTTGGATACTGTTGCTAGGCTTCAAGTCAGAGTTCCTGTATTCCTCTATAATTATGCAGAGATTTGTGTATGTGATGGTTTGTCTGTGCTTTCACATGGATTTTTTTATATTTATAATATTGAAAATCTGCTAATATGGTGGGCTGTATATATATTCCACATAGGGAAATCGCTCTTAAATAAAATATTTTTCAGCTATGAGGAAAATATATTTTTTAATTGGCATTGTGACTGTAGACATCTTAGGAAACATGTATTTTGTCATAGAATAAGCAGAACAGGTATTTCAAAACACAAGGATATGAGTTGGTTTGTGATAGAACTGCTCTTCTAACTCGTTTTCTTTAATTAGATCAGAGTGATTGAGGTCAGTAATCTTGGTTTTTCAGCTGTGAGTGTTGCTATTAAATGCTGGCCAGCCCAATGAATATTCTATTTGTTTACTTATTTATTTTGGGTTGGGGAACTGTTTAGTAATTTTGATTTTCATCAATCAAATGCCTGCAGAATTCTTCCCAGGTTGAGGGAAATCATTTTGAGACAGATAAGAGCAGAAACAAGAAAAGGCAGTAAATCAAAGAAAAAAATCTACAAAACCGTCAGCGGCGTGAAACGACTTGTTCTATTTTTATCACGTTACTTAACAGAAGCAAAAGGGATAGAAACTTATTATATTTGTCATTTGTGAATAACATTAACCTGTTTCATGTGCTAGAAAGTATTTAAGGTGGAAAAAAAGCATGATTTTAGTGTAATCAGGATGGCAAAAACACTGAGATCTTCATTTCTCACATTTTAAATGCATGTTGTCTGGTAGAGTGTCATAATCTTATGTTCCTTTTGCAGTTTCTTTCAAATATCTCTGCTAAATTAATAATTATTTCTCATGTCCATAGAAAAATACCCCTTTACATTAATGACGTCTAAGGAAACAGGTACTGATTGGTATGAAATAAATTTGTTGCTACTATTTATCTGTTTTTCTCTGAAGGGTTGCAAGAAATAGAATTTCCTGTGCTCAGTCTTGCTATGTGGTAACAAACAAATTGGAAAACTGGGAATTGTGTGTTAATGTAATTACATACTGAAATGTAGGACAGAGCTTGAAAAACTTACAGTAGTTTCTTTTTTTCCCTTTGATCACAAGTTATTTATTTCTCTGTGTGTATTAGGGCAAAACAGTGTAGTAACTAGTTTTGTTTCAAAGTTTAAACTTTATTTTCATAAGCTGACTGTTCTTGGCCTTTGAATTTGATGTATTCTGTGTATATAACATGGGACTAGTGCAAATTATTTAGTGGTGTGGTCATTGTCTGATTTCTTAGGTTTACTTGAAATTTTGAGCAGGGAAGTAAGGAGAGAACTGGTGCCATGTGTAAGTGCTGATATAAATACAGCCCATTTCAGAAAGATTTGGACTGGTTTTGTAAACCAGTCTGTAGCATGTCCTTGCCACATGCCAAGTAGGCAACGATTGCCACAGCTACTCCTGTTAAGAGTTTATATTGCAGCCTGAACCAGAAGAGCCTTGTAATGAGCCAAAAATAACCTACCAGAGGAATCCCAGGCTGCTCTCAGTGCCCTTGAGCTAGTTTTGGTCTCAGGCAAAAAACTCCAGGGTGCAGGTCACACAGGGCTCCCCTGGAGTTGTCTGAGGTGTTTGGGAGGGTGGCAGGGAAAGAGTGGAAAGAAAGGGGCAGGCTTGCTGCATGTTTGAGACTTGTCCAAGTCTTTATGTTCAGACCGAAATGGTTGGAAGTGTTTCCAGAGCTCCCAGCTCCTGCCTTCCCCAAATCTGCTTTCTAGGTTACTCCTAGTCCACTGGCTCCTCATCAGGAGAAATGCTTCTCCACACCTTCTAGGCTGGGACCATTGTATCCAGCAGCTGGGAATTGTCCTTTTTTTGGTAACATTCCTGTCATCAGAGCTGTTTCATCATGGAGTTGGGTCAGAAACCTTTCCCAAGCCCTTAGAGGATGTGCCTGCTATGAGGCATGATCTGCCACTGGTAGTGGCTTTTTTGCTCTTGGGGTTTTTTTAATAACTTTCACTGGCTTGACACCTCTGAGGTGCTGGACAGGTGAGTAAAATCAGAGGCCGTATACAGATCTAGTGCTAGTCACTGAATTAAAAAAAGAAATATGTCTATAAAACACAATCAATTAAAAAAAATGATTTGAGGATGCCAGGGATAGTTACTCTGATTGGGGACAAAAATGAAATGTATTTTTGTATATCAAAGAGTAAGATTTATGTTTTGTAAAGTGAGAAATTAAGTATTTGAGTGGGTTGTACAATCCTCAAAAATTCTGGTGAAATCCATAATTCTGGTGAAATCCATGCTATTGGGCTAAATATGCAGATCAAGGGTCAGGTTGGGAGCAGACAGCAAAACTCTCACATGCTGAAATCCTGAACTAGTATTTCTAGTCCCTGTGAGTGAAATTCCCAGTGTTGTTCAGCCTGGTAGCTGGATCCTTCTAAGCCCTGTAGCTCCCTTTGGAGTTGCTGGAAATGGTCAGCAGGAATTCACTTTCCAAATCAGCCTTCCAGACAAGGTGTCTGATCCTACACCAGGGTATCTTTGGGGGACAAGGGCAGATATTAGAATAAGTCAAGGAGTTGAATTAGGCTGAGGGGATGTAAAAAGAAAATAGCACTTTTGAGTTTATATGTGACCTGAAATTTGTTCAGTCATCTCAGATCCAGTTTTATAGGTCATAGATCATAAAACTGGAAGAGGTTTATGTGATCATGCTGTCTGACCTTCTCGTAGTTTGAATCCTGTTTGAACTGGATCATAAACAGGAAAAACATTTCTTATCTTGTTAAAGATCTGCTATACTGTAAATGGGATTTCAAAAACTGTATCCTGGTCATGTAATCTGATGGGTTTGAATCCTTTTGTTTTAGTTGTTCTGGAGTTATCACCCCTTCTTTAAAGAGATGTATCTTGTTTCTAACATCATTTTGGCTGCAGCAACTGAGTGTAGCTGAGTCTCCTTAACTGTACCGCGTCTGTGCCACATTTCTCTCCTAAAGCCACTCCCTCCTTAGAAACTGAGAGCTGGTCTGAACTATTAGAAAGGAAAAACTCTGAGGAGGAGATGTAAAACTTGAATGGAGGTTTAAATTAAATGTAAGAAAATACCATGGACTCGGGTGGGTTTTATTTCTACTGCAGTTTGATCAGTATTATCTTAAGTGCCTTCTCAGGCTGCACTAAAATCTGTCTCCCTGAACTTTCTATAATTGTGCCTTTTTAAGAGGCTGTGTCTACTGGGAGTTCTGTGATCAGTGTATTTCAATCATTATATATATATATATATGTATAGGTCTCTGTGTAACAAAACAGGAGGGATTGGAGGGCAATAGCAATATTAGGATACTAGAAAACCAGTGGCTATTGAGGTAAGGGAGGCAGCCAACAAGGGGTGCTACAGAAGAAAAATTGTTTGAAGAGTCTCACAGAAAATTCTACTATTCCTGAAAAGTTAATGTGGTTTTTTTATATCATTTTTCAACATGAGCCTCAAGAGCTCTCCAAGATTGTGTCAAATGCCATGTGGGATTTCAAATGGAAGCCAGGTCAAAAATAGAGGGAAGATGAGTGGAGAAATAGATGTGTGCAGACTCCCATGGCTCTTTTATTTCTTCCATTTACAATGGTGAGAACACAGGAAAAAGCGATGAAAGAACATGAAATAAATGCTGGAGCTATACATATATATAAAAGGTAAAATAAGATTGATAAAAATAGTCAGGAATGCTTCCTGAAGAACATTCCTCTGTTTCCCAAAGTAAATGCAGAGATGGACTAAAAAGCCCAGCGAACAACCCCCCCACCAAAAAAACCCTGAAAACCAAACCAACCGAACCAAAAAAAGGGAGGAGAGGGAAGAAGAAAACCCGCATGAAAGTCAGTGTGTAAAGTAGGTCCTTATGCTGAGCACTTCCATCACAAACCTCTCTATGCACCCAATAATTTCCTTTATGTAATTAAGCTGCCAGTAGACCACAGGGTTAAGACTAATGGCACAAGATTGGATTTGTAACTTCTGAATATGTGGATTTTTGTGTGCCATTGTGTATCTTAATCACTGCATTATTGGAAAGAATTAGGTTCAATGTAACTCTCATTTGGGGAAAGAAACAACTTGCATGGAATAATTGAGTCTGGATGGGGAAAGCCTTCCAAATACAAATGCAATTTGGTTACATTGCCAATCATATGAAACAAGCATTTGTATTTAAAAAAAACTTTGTATGAATAAAAACCTAAGTGTTAGTATGAGCTTAGTGATTGCAAGGATAATATCTCTCTTTTTAGATCAGTTCAAAGACCCTTTTTAAGTTGGCCTTTTCAGTAATTGTTAGTATTCTCCCTTTTGAACAGATTTATTGCACTACATTGGCTCCCTTACTGCAAACTCCTCTTTCTATTATGCTGAATTTATATTTACATTGCTTTTTAACAGCTAAACGTACCAGTTTTCATCCAAAGCAGGTTATTTATCAAAATGAAGTTGATGTTATGTTTCCTATTCAATACACAATGGTTTGACAATTTACTTTTAAGAACTGAAGCTTCACCGAAGAAATTTCTTTTAATATCTTCTGAATAATCTGATTTTAATAACAAGTGTCAGAACTTTTTGTGAAAGTTGATCTGGTAATATGCAATCTCTTTAAAAGGAAATAGTATCCTAACACTGAGGGTTTGTTGTCAAATTATAGATGAGACTTGATAAAGGGATAGGCTTTGAAGCAGAAAGGGACAGCTTTGTAATGAGTGTAATATTTCACACTGTATTTCACACTGTTCACAGCATTTCACACTGGTTACTCCATTTATATCTCAATCTCCTGGGCTGTGTCTGAGTTGACAGTCTTTCCCTTGGAGTTCAGGATAAGCTGCATCTCTTGCAGTCAAGGTCTTGTCACACTGTGGAAGATATCTCAGAGTAAACACTTGCTGAGTATTTAAATTAGTTCTCCTTAGGATCTTGTACAGAGATTCCAAGGAATCCAAGGCAAATGATACTACCTGAATTGTTTCTGTCATTACCTGTCCATTTTAATGAGCTGGTGTTTGGAGATTTTTATTTTTTCTATTTTATTTCATGGCCAGATTTCCACTTCATTGACAAAATAATGTGTTTAGATGATTTTTGCAGCTGATGAATCAGAAGGATGTCTTGTTTACTGTTTTCCATGGTTCTTTCCAATCACAAGTGGAAGTCCTGTCTTTGTGAGTTTTCAGGAATAACTGAACATAGTAATTTAAACCAGAATTTAGGGATGGCACATGTTGTTAAGGGATGAAAATTTTAATTTCTTCAATTTCCAAGTTAACCAAACTGACAAAGTTTTATTTCCTAGCCTATCTAAACCTCTTTTTGTATTTGGGTGTAACTATAGCTATAAACACAAATAAGCTGGTTATGGAATGAGCTTCTGGGTTTGCACCACTTTCGCTGGAGCATCTCTCTCCACTCATTCCCTGATATGTGGCTGAACATTTTCCACCTGGACAATTGTTCTGCTCTCCTACACTCTGTCCTGCTAAGAGTCCTGGGGTGCATCAAGTTTGTTTTCTCAGTAAATCTCTGTTCTGTTTGGATTTTTTTTTTACCTTTTCCTTTCTTGATAATTTGATATGCAGGTTTTGAAGTCAAAAGACTATTTTCTGCTCCATTTTCTCTGTAGTGTTGCTGAAGTAATTGTTCCAAATAAATAAATAAAAGGCAGAGTTGTGACACCATCTTGACTCAGAAGAGGTTGCAGACTGAATGTTCTCCAGCCAAGTGGCTCTAATTGGCTGAAATCCATGCTGAATGAAAACAACAAAAGATTCATTGAATTGGAGAGACAGGAAAATTTACAGCATTAAGATTGTATTATTTGTGTATATAGGAGTGTCTCTGCTTTCTGTTAATTATAATTCTCCTGACTCTGGTAGACTTGCACTTCAGTACCCAAGTCAAGATACCATCTTAAACCTGTCATCCTTCTCTTTGGCTTTCAGAAATACGGAAACTATGAAAATAAAATGCCCAGATTTTATTACCTCTCCTAAATTATTCTCTCACCAAAAAACCGCATTACTTGATAAATTTCCATTATTTCTGTATAATCTTTTGCACTGTAGCATTTCCTGCATGGAAAACTGCCTCTTCTCTCTCTTTGGAACAGCTGAGATAGCAAAATTTAACATAAAATCTGTGATGCCTTTTCAGTTTTCAATGTGCCTTATCAGATCTATAATTTAACATAATTCATTTATTTATCCTGAGGAAATTATTTGTTACTCCTGAAAAAAGCCTCCTAAGTGCAGGCTCTCAGCTGACTGGTTTGTCCTTTGAGTCTCCCTCCCTTCCTTTGGCTTTCCCATCCATCCATGAGTACTCGTAGCGTTTCTGGGATTTCAGGCACATGTTGCAATTTGACCTCAGGGGTTTTAACAGATTAAGGTTGCACTAGTCCAGATATCTGGGGTCATACCTTGCAAGAAAGCAAAAGACAAAAATTTTGTGTTAGTTCAAATTTATCCTTCTTTTGAGGGCTATGCTTTTTATTTTGGGTCAAAGCATGGCTTATCTTGCCAGCTTCATTAACACTCTTGAGAGTGCCAGGTGCTAAAGAGCTCTATTTTTGCTGTGCAGATCAAGTGTGTCTGGCTTCTTGTGGCCTATTTTTACATATTTCTTCATTCTATGGCTTGGAAAAGCTGTGAAGGGAACGAGGAGGTTGCAAATAGCTGGAGAAAACTGCTATGATATGATTACAGGGAACTAAAGGGGAAGATATATCTGTGAGATTGTATTTCTTAGAGGGCATGGAATTAAAATTAAAGGCAGGAAATTATGCATGTAAAAACAAATAAAATAACCAGTGGAATGGTACATTTTGTTAGCTATATTTCAGCACTCAATTGAGTATTTGCAGATAATTCCATGAAAAATGCCTTTGAATAAAGAATTCTCAAGTACCAGTGGCTTGGAATTTTTTCCCCTTATCCACAGGTATTCCAGGACAATCTTATGTAGCATCCAGTACTGAGTTATCTGAAGAATGTGAGGAGATGTTGAGGAGCACGATGGCTCTTTCTCCCCAGAGGAGGAGGCGTCTGATCTACAGGGGGAAATTGTGCTTAAACCCTGTGATTCTCTGTCTTAAAAACGGACAACTGAGGAGGCAGTAGGGAACTTGGAGAGGGGACAGGAGATGCTCTGGTCCTTTGTGCAGAACCCCAAAGCCAACACAGGGACTCTGAACTGGCTGCAGAGGCAAGGACTGGGCTATTGCTTGGTGGTAGTTGATGTACAGTTGATATTCATGGGGTGGAAACCCAGAAAAACAATGGAGAACTGCTTAAAATGACTTACAGTCTGACAGTAAGGCAAAAAAAGGTTACTAAGTCTAAACTAACCAAACTATTTCAATTCTCCCTATGGAGATCTTTTGGACACTCTTATTGCCCCTTAAATTCTCCCTGGTTGATCCATAGCCCTGCAGAAAAGGACCTGGGAGTCTGGATTGAAAGGAGGCTGAACAGGAGCCAGCAGTGTGCCCAGGTGGCCAAGAAGGCCAATGGCATCCTGGCCTGGATCAGGAACAGTGTGGCAGCAGGACCAGGGAGGTGATTCTTCCCCTGTACTCAGTGCTGGTGAGGCCTCACCTGGAGTGCTGTGTCCAGTTCTGGGGCCCTCAATTCATTGAGGGGCTGAAGCAGGTCCAGAGAAGAGCAACAAGGCTGGGGAAGGGACTTGAGCACAAGTCCTGTGAGGAGAGGCTGAGGGAGCTGGGGTTGTTTAGCTTGGAGAGGAGGAGGCTCAGAGGAGACCTCATCACTCTCTATAACTCCCTGACAGGAGGGGGGAGCCAGGTGGGGGTTGGTCTCTTCTCCCAGGGAACCAGCAGTAGGACAAGAGGGCATGGTCTTAAGCTGTACCAGGGGAGGTTTAGGTTGGCTATTGGGAAGAAATTTTTTACAGAGAGAGTAATCAGACATTGGAATGGGCTGCCCAGGGAGGGGGTGGATTCACCATCCCTGGAGGTTTTTAAGATGAGACTGGATGTGGCATCAGTGCCATGGTCTGGAAACCATGGCAGGGTTGGATCAAGGGTTGGACTCTCAGAGTCTTTTCCAACCCGACTGATTCTATGATTCTATGATATGCAGTAGTGTGATTGTGTACCAGGGACTCAGTGCCTAAGACAATGTTCTGTCTGCATTTAGTGCTGTGTTTGCTCTTTTCTACATCTCTGTGACTCCAGGTCTGTGTCTTTGGAAGGCAATCCCAGAAGTTTTTGTCTGCATGTGCTCAGGGACAGCATCTGGGAGACCCCAAACTGGAAACTGTAGACCTAAGCTTAGTTTTGAGCTGTGCCTAACATTGGGAACCCTCCAAGCAGGGGGATTGTTAGTGTAGCTTAACAGCTCAGTCTGGCTTGAGGAATGCTTAGAATGAGCTCATTTGTCTGCCCCAACAACACACAATCAATTTGTGATTGGCTGTAACGTCCCTGAGCTTTTTTTTTAGCACTTCTTACTCCAATCCTGTATTGGATTTGTCTAATTTCACCCCCAATAAAGATATTATATTTTTTCAGCTAATTACATCTTGCCTGTTTCAGATCAGTTCCCATTTAATCATGATTTCTTTCCTCTTTCTTTTTTTTTTTTTGTTGTCACCTTTCCTTGTTTTTCTTTCACTTTTGTCAGTGCCAACTCTCTGATCTGCATTGTTCCTCTGTGCACCAGTTCTTTGCCTTGGTTATTCAACTTGTATTCCCTTAGAAGATACAACCCTTTCCTGTATCTGAGGCAGTTACAGGGATTTCTGCATGTTGACTTTTCCTTTCCCTCAGCAATTTTATGGGAAACTAAGATTATTTGTTAAGGAAAATTTCCCCCTTTCCCTAAAAGAGAGCAAAGCTGAATTCTATGCAGGGAAATCTTTATCACCTATTCAGAGCTTGACTGATCCAAAGCTAAAATTCTTTTTCTTTTGCAAACACTTGTTGGTCTTTGATTGAATCCAGGAACTTCCTTATTTTACAAGTTCTGTGACATATAGTTTGGAGTTCAGGAATTAAAACTAGTCAAACGTGATCCCAAAATCCTGGTGACTTTCTTCCTTTTCAATCTGTACTTAGGACAGAGATGTTTTTTTTTTCTTTTGCCCCATTTTCATAGCAATGTTCGTTCAGACATCTTTTTAAGCAACAGAGGAACATTCATACACGTGAAGTTAACCAGGAGAGACAAAAAATGTAAGAAATAATCTGACATTGTTTATTTCAACTAAATGAAAGCAAATTTAATTAGCTAGATCCCTAATATTGAACATGCTTTGGGTTTCTAACACAGGACTGTCCTTCTCTCCTTGTAGTAAATAATGTGTCACCTTTTTGGGTTTGTGTGGGGTTTTTTAGTTGCATAGTGGGAGGACATAGGTTTTCTGATGATGGAGAAGATTTTCCCTTTCATCATCTTTACTGGAAAAAACTGAAGCTTGAAGCCAAAGCTGGTGGAGGTTTCTCTCCACGTGCCTGTGGTTTTCTTAAGCAAGAGAAGATCCACTTGAGTCAAAATCCTTGTGGGTTAACACACAGAATAAGCGCTGCTTATTCTTCTGGGGGAGTACCTTAGAAAATACATTTCAAAAGTTGTTTACTGGAAGAAATTTGATGCAATTAAACATAATTTTTGGCATGTCCAGAGATTTGGAGGGAGTACTACTTAGGAAGGACTTAATGATTAAACAGTAGACTTGATTTCATCCTGTAAATGACCATCACGGCTGCCAGAGGTACCAAGGAATTTCTCTGCCCTTCATTCTTTCCTCTTTCCAGTCAGTGCTTCTGTTTTCCACCCTTGGCTACTTCTAAATAACCAGTTGCAGTTTATTCTCTGCTGAGGAGGGAAAGAGTTCAAATGATGGGGGAAGTGTTTCTGCTGCCTAAACTCTGTTATGCAAGTGACAAATCGTGTTCTTTATTAAAGAAGTGTAAATCTGGATAAAAGCCACATAAATTAGTGTGGATTTAGGCTAGTGCCTTATCTTAGGGTGTGTTTGGGTTTTCTCCCAGAGAAGAAAAAAGACAAAATCTTTTTTTTTCCTAGCTGCTGGTGGACTGTGTCCTGTACAATCTGAAAAATATCTGCACACATTTAAAAATCTGCTTTGTGTCTTCTCTCCAAGGGAAAAAAATGGAGTAAGTTGGGAGTAAAGAGTTGTTTTAAACCAAAGATTCTCCATTTATTTATACTGATTATTTGGTAACAACATGTTCTTGACACAGGAAGATAAACTGTAATGTACTTCTGATATCCAAATGTTCATACTGATCTGGTGCTATATGCAAATTAAAATCTAAAGTTATTGGATTAAGGCTGCGCTGTAGCAGTTATAATGATTTCTGAAGGAGCAAGTTGCAAGGATGTATGTACCTTATATTACACCAGCATATGGCTTAGACATTTTGCACCCATCCCTAACACAACTGGCTCTAATTTTAGAATGTCCTTTACTGCTCACAGCTAAATTGTTTTGTTATATAGGTTTTTTTAAATTAAATAAAGGATTTTTTTTTTTATTTGGAGCATTTTAATAATCATGCTCAAGTTCATTAAGCTTTGCAGAAACTAGGAAGAGATAGGAAAACAATGAGTCGTTAAAATACATGTTGGGGAGGATTAAATTCACCATTCTGGCTGAATTGCTTCCAGGCAGTGAGGAAAGGTCAGGCAAGTATCATATCATGGTAAAGAAGTCTCAGAATTTTGACAAATGTTTTCTGTGGTTTAGGGTTTTTTTCATGGTAAATACTCCTAAAATTTGACTCTGAGAGCACCAAAGTCATCTCTGCTGGATGAGAGGTGCCTGCAAGGGCCTGGCATGGTGATACTGGGTGACACTGGGAGTTTTTTGACTGTCAGTGTGCACCAGTGGTAAATGAAGGGATTTCTTAACTCCTGTGTGAGTCCTTGTCCCCCAAGATCAGCATTTTACTGAGCTCTTACAGCACAGCTATTTAAAAAGGCAAAATGTTCAAGTCCAGAATTTATTTAGTGAGATGTCAGGCCAGTACAGATAATAATCAGAGATCATTATCAAATAAATAGCACCTTGTGCCTTCCCTTCTTTACACAGTTCTGTAAATGCAGAATTACAAGAAAAATGGGGTTTTGTCATGACAATTCACATGTATACTCTGCTCATTTTTGTTTCACAACAGAGCCATTGCATTTATGTTACTCTCATGAAACCCACAGGGTGTCCTTTTCAAATAGCTTTTGTATTTTGGTGTTAAATAACATTTTATCAGTTGCTTACTTGTGGCAAGAGATGAATAGATGCTTTAAAATGATAAAATCCAGATCAGTCATTAAGCTTCTTTTACCATGAGATAAAGAATATTTTCTGCAAAGCTGAGTATCTTTTAATTGCATAAAACTGAACACACAGGGTCAAGATATACATGTATATAAATAAAGTCATTAGGGCTACCTTTTTGTTTTGTTTTGTTTTGTTTTTCTTGCAGACATGTAGAAAGAATCAGTTTAATTAGCACTGACCCAAAAGAAGCTTGAAATCAAAATCAGAGTTCTATGTCTACTGATACTCAAGATTTTCTCTTTTAGCACATAAAATTCAGAATAAGGTCACTTTAGTTTGGATTTGAAGAGAAATGCCAGCTCTGAAGTATTTGCAAAATATTTGGGTACATATTTCATCTCCTTTTTTTTTTTCTAGAATGCTCCTGTTTTGTATCTCAGGTCAGCAATTGAAGCATAGATTTTTAATTATTCAACTTAAATGAACAGTCAGTTTAATTAAGGATTTTGAAAATGTATTTACAATGTGTAGTGATATAAACAACTTATTGTAAAGGATTTTTGAAGCTTCCAGTTGACCTTAAATTTAAGGGTTATTTTTGGCAAGGAAATGCCTCTTGTGTGTGAGATTTCAAATCCATATATTGTGAAAGCGTTACGTCTGAAGGACACCTGGGATCCTGAGAACTGGAGATGAACATTCTTTTAGGATGTGCTTGTACTTGGTCTTCCATGTGTGAATATCCAGCCAAATTCTTACTGAAATCATTTTTCATCTCAAATTCTGGGTTTAGAAACACTTTTTCTCATTGTACCTGGAATATCTGACATTTAGGATTTTTCTTTTTCCTTAGGTTTTCTGATAGTCAAATATATTTCTGAAAGCTCTGCAAAAATATATGACCTTAATGGATTTTTTTTGCTACCTAGAGTGAGGCATATTTGATTATTATTGATTATTTTACACTTTATACTATAGTTATGACAAGAGTGTTTTCCTATCATTTTATAACTTCATGAAATCAGGTCTAGAGTAGCCAACAGTTTTTGGGCTCAGCTAATTGTTGAAATAAATAACTAGTTGATTAAATCTAGGTTTTTTTTCCCTTGAAAATGTCTTGTCTGAAAAAACTGCACAGCCTAAACATGTTATAATGGTTGTCCTTAAAACCAGAAGGGTTAAAGCTGTTAAATTCTGATGAAGAATATTAATGTGTGGAGTTTACAGCCACCTGAGTATGCAATGAAGATAATAAATTCAGGCACATGGAAACACTTCATAGTAAAGGATTCATGTAGATTTCATGGAAAATTTGTCCAGGGTAATTTGTATAAACTTGCAGAAATTATGCAAACCTCTGCTGTTCACATTAGCCTCTAAATAATGGTGTATAACTTCAAAACTGAGATCCATCTAAGAATTAATTTATTCTTTCTTATCTTAATGTTTATTGTTGTATATTTCTTAATAAAATAATTGTCGTAAATCATGTTGCAAGATAATTCCCATTAATTCTTACTATTGAAAATGAAGAACATTCCTTTTTGGAATTATTTTTTTAAATAACTGAAATTTATTTATATGCCTGACTTTTGTATGTATGTCCAAAATCTCTTACTCAGGTAAAGAATGAACATGACTGTAGTCAGTGCTATAACGATCATGAGAATTTAGTGAAAATAATAATAATAATGGATCAAACTTCCTTATGTGTGTGCCAAAGGACCCACCTTTATTGACAAGAAGTTAGAAACTACTTGAAGGAAAATAAAGCAAGTTCCTTTTCAAAGGATGAGCACAGGGCAGAGCTTTTTCCGTCCCCCAAAACAGACCAATTTCCAGGCTAAGCTGCACCAGCCGCCTGATTGGAGTTGTAATGGTTTGTGCTGCTCCTCTGGGAGTCTCCAGTCGTGTGGAGGAGCGTTAGGAGTTGTGAATGATCCTCGTTCTTAACTGCTTTCCCTTGATTTGCATTTGATTCTGAGCTGCTTAACCACTGGTAGATTATTTCCATTTTCCTGGTGAATAATGCATGAGGGTATATAAGTGGATGTTCCTTGACTGAGTGGGCTGCAGATGAGAAGTGTCAGCTCCTTTGCAGCATTAATGTGCATTTTTTTTACCTCAGGTTAAAGCTGTAGGAAACCTAGATAAGCTTTTTTTGGAGAACTCCTACAAATGCCAAAATATTGGCAATGTTTGCTTTTCCTCTTCTTTTCCTTTTGACTACCTCTTATTTGAATGAAAAAATCAGTTGCTAATTTCCCATTACAAGCTTATTTTCCCTGGGACTCCCCCCACAAGATTTCAATGCAACATTGTTGTACCTGCTGCTTAAACTTCCTATAAATTATCAGGAACAGGGTTTTTTATATATATATATATTTTTTTTTTTTTCTGCCACTAAAGTTAACTCAGAACACTGATTCCTTCTTACACCTCCTTCTTGCTTCTTAACACTTCCCAAAGCGATATTTGGAGTATCCTTTTCTGCACTAGCAAGCTTGGGACACAGATAAATGCAATTCTTGTGTATAATATGTGGAATATTTTATGGAGGAAGATGTAAACACATTAAATGCTTTAATAATTGAAATAACACTTGAACCCACCATGATCCACTTACTAGGAAAACCTCTTCAAATTTTTCCCTTATTAATTTATTCAGGGAACTTTGAGTACCTTACTGTGTACTTGTTTCAGTACCTGGATTAGGCAGAGATTTTCTTCTTTTTTAGGTTATTGAATAAATACCCTTTGATATTCCAGATTTCTTGAAAAAATTAAAGCACAACTATTGTCCTTCTTGGCTTGTGATTGGGTTTATAAATATAGGGCATCTGTTCAAGATCATAATTTGATCCCTAAAATATCAAAACTCTGACACTTATGTCATGGGCTATTCTAAAGCAAATATTTAATTGGAATGGTGAAATGTGAAAACTTCCAGGGATGTAGGAAACATATCAAATACTTTGGATAGTGGTGTTTAATATGAGAGTCCTGTGGGAGAGTGGTTAAAAAGAGCTTCCTAAAATATGGAATCATGCTACTGAACAAAAGTGTTATGAAACACAACTCTTCCAAACTCCCCAACTGTAGCAGTATCCCTTGAATTTACAGACATCCAGACATGAACTGTAGATAAGTGTATTGTAAAATAAAGCTTTTAAGGTAAACTTAGTCTGACATTTCAGAATATAAAAGATTGAAAGCATGTGAAATTGTAGGGGTTGTGTAGTAAACAAGGTATTTGGAGTTGTGCAACTGTTTACAAAGCAGATTAATAGCTACAATAATAGAATGCCAGAAATATTCAAAACCAGCCCTTCGAGTATTTTGTGAACTTCTTATATTAGCTGAAGTACAGAGACTGAAAATTGCAGAGAAAATACTTGGCAGAAATGCACATTCTTAGGGCTGGGTTCAGGTTGTACAGTAGGAATTCTTAAAATACAGCCAAAGAATAATGGAGAGGAAAAAGGAAAATCATTTTGAGGTGTGATTAAAGTTTGAAATAATTACAAAACATGCTTTGCAAGCCATTTTCCAAAAAGATAAGTGATCTTTTTGTGATGGTGCTTCTGTGCTTCCAGTGTGACGCTGGCAGGGAGGGGGCGTTGTTGGTGTCTTGCAGAAGTCAGTTCTTGACTTGCACGTGGCATTCAAAGCACTGCAGTTAAATCAGTGTTTCTCATTGTTCCAGGTGTATCTCTAAGATATTCTAGTCTTCCAAGTCCTGTGTCGCCTTCCTCTGCCGGCCTTAATCGCTAATGCTCTTCATCACCTTCAAACACCTCATTCCCATTTCCCTGTTCCATGCGCAAAGTGACAGGGGCAGTGGAGCAGGAGGAATTCAGAGGAAGTGGAGTTCACTTCCTCATCTTCCTCATCTCCTCTGAATGTTTATTTTGTCCACTTTCCAATTTTCAAACCATACCATCAGAAGAGCTTTGCTTACATAAATTTCTGCTTTCAAATGCTCTCCCCTTGAAATAGAATTCTGATACCTAACTTCTTTTGATGTTGCCTTCGTTTCTTGCCCTTCTTAAAGGATCCTGCTTCCCATATCCAAGTAGAAGTCCCTGGAATCCGTTGCTGTCAGGTAAGGATTAAACCATGGTTGTTTCTTCTGTTTGGGGGCAGCAGTAGAAAGGTCTGATTTTGGTGGAAAAGGAAAATCAAGGAAACACAGAGTATTTCAGGAGCACAGCCTTCCCAGAAGGAAAGACTTCACAGACCCATCATCTGTTGTCTTGAGCTTAAGTTGGTGTAGAGAAAGAGGATCTCTAGGAAGAAATTCTTTACTGTGAGGGTGGTGAGGCCCTGGCACTTGCTGTGGAGAAACTGTGGCTGCCCCATCCCTGGAGGTGTTCAAGGCCAGGTTGGACAGGGCTTGGAGCAGCCTGGGATAGTGCAGGGGGCTAGAACTAGATGGTCTTTAAGATTCCTTCCAAGCCAAGCCGTTCCGTGATTCTATTAAAAATTTTGGGCTCAGAAGGGCTCTGAACTCCACATTTGGGCCTCAGAACATTGAAAAGATGAGTTGAATAAAGTGGGTTTAGCGTATTCATTGTGACTAATAAAATAACCTTAATATATTTTATACTATGCCAATATATACAAAATTTTACATCTAAGGTAGTGATTAAATGCTGTGCAATCCCACTCCATGTATCAAAGGGGTTGTAACTCCTTGAGATGTTTGAGACTAACACTGTTATTTTAAAAGTGGTGTTACTACAGGGAGTACTGAATGTTTATATTGTCAAGGTAAAATAATGCAGCTCTGCACCTCATCTCATAGTTTTCTTGCAGATGATATTTCAGCAAAGCTTCTGTGTACAGGTAGCCTTCTCCATGTGGTCCTACCTATCTGTTTCCTGGGAAAGCCAGTAAATGTGCATGCAGCAGGAAAAGGGCAGCTTTGGTTAGAAAGCTTAGCTTGTGCATAAAAAAATGAATGTTTTATGGTATTGAGCAAACTAGTAATTTAAAAAGAGAGTGGTTGTTGCTTAATATGTCCAGATATGTTACTTTGTGTTAGTATGCTGGTGTTTTAATGTGGTTTACAATTCTGTTGTTAATAGGAAGACTCCAAATGTTGTTGAACAATATAAATTGGAATTTTTTAAATTATTAATAAAATAGCTGCCTGATTTTCATTCAAAACCAACAGAATTTGGACATAGATATCCTTTTGAAAATCCCAACTTCAGAAGTTAATTGATCCAATGGCCTCGATGCTGTCCTGAGGTTTGCACAAGCCATGAAGAATTCCAGGGAGCTAAAATTTACCATATTTATTCCTATAAATGTTTATCAAGAACAGTTTAGAGAAGGAAACCTTACATAAAGAGTCCTGTATTGTGCCTACAGCAAGCGCACTTATCCATGGCTGTGTGTCCAGACATCTGGGAGTGTGCATCCAGTTTTCATGGTGCAGTGAGTGGGAAAAGCCATTTTAGAGTAATTAAGTTCTCAAAACTGGAAAAAAACTGCTTCAAATACTTTAGAAAAGAACAACAGATCTGAGATCTTTCAGTGTCCTGAGTATTATCAGAAGTATAAAGGAAACGTTAAACATACTTTGTGTTGTTTTGGGTATATTTGCTTTGAGTCTTCTGGCACTTTAACTGCCCTTTATCTCTTTGTGGATCTGAATTTCAGAAATGAGTGTGACTAAGTGTTCGATGCTCAATTAAAGGAGGTGTTTTCAGAACTTAAATACATGTTGAAGCAACAAAAGCCACGTTCACAGTTTTGTAAAACCCAAATAAACTTGTTTTAAGATCTGCAGGGATGGATTAGCCATTATTTTTTCCATCATGAAGTAAGACATAATTCAGATTCCTTGTTTTCCTTAATGCTTGTACAGTACACTTAGCAGGAATAAATAATATGGGGATAGCTGTTGTGTATTATGGTATAATTTGTCTCTATATTGTGAAGAAAGTCAGAAGATAAGTCACTTAAACTTGGGAGAGACATGCAGTTAGGAAAAAAATTAATTATTATCACTTGTCACTCTTATGTCTCAAAGAAAAAAATAATTATTCAGTGTACAGTTACACATTACTTTAGGAAATTGTCAGGATGGAGATTTTCTTAGATTGGCATTTATGAAGACTGGCAGCACCTGGTAACTGCAATATTGATGGGGTTGACAGATTTTAAGTTTGCCTGTGCAGTGTTGGCCCACTTCTTTAGATATTTCCAATAACACTTTTTTTTCCATTTTGGAGAAGAGTTCAATATCTATGAGAAAGGTTTGGACAAGAGTTCAGTCAAGTTAACATTTTATTGAAAGTATTTGTTGACCCTCTGAAATCCTGTGCAGTCACTCCTCTGTTCTTTGTCCAAGGTAGGAAGCTGTTCTCCATGCCTCCAATCTCCTGCTATTGGTTGTTTATAATTCCCTTTAGAACTCCCTTCTCCAGTCTTCTCCAATATCTTTACAAGTGCATTTAATGTTATTTCACCCAAAATGATGCTGTGCTGTAACAGGAATGTTTGAAGCCTTTCCCCTGAGCCCTAGTTAAAAAGTAGGAAGTTTTCAATACAGTTTGATTAAGTTTGTTTTTCTTGGTTGGAAGTTATAATGCAGTGGTTTGGAGATTTTTTGAAATTTTTCTTCACACTGTGGCATAAGGAGGATTACAGGTTGTCAGAATCAAATTGTGCTGCGTTTTCTACCATGGTTACAGCCTTTGTAATGAAATGTATAGATGTACCCTGCTCTGTTTTTATTAGAAATTGGAAATTGTCTTGAGAACTGCTTAGTTCTGCTTAGTTCTATGATATTTTTTATGTTCTTGTCAGAATCTGCCATGACAATTTCTTAACAAGCAGTTCAAATCTCATGGGTTCCTAATTCTGCTCCATCTTAAACTAATAAAATGTCCATAAACACAGAGTGTGGGGCGTCACCTTATATCCATAAAAGAGGCACTGAGGTCTGATTCTTGAAATTATGAAGGTGCAAGTGAAGAGGAATTTATACCAGGTACTTTAGGAATTTATACCAGGTATTTTAAGAATTTATACCAAGTATTTCAGGAATTCATACAAAGTACTGAAAACGGAAGTGCCCAAATCGGTTAGAAAACCATTATGCAAAACTACTACTCTTTCTTCCACTAGTTTATATCCCTGTCAGCTTTGAGCTGATCTTGGCTTGACCTTAATGACAGTTTACCAATTCCCCATGCCCAGCAAGGTCTTACATCAGTCCTTCCTGCTTCAGGATGAGAAAAACATGACTGAACTGTTCCCATCACTCAGCAATTCCTGAGTGATGAAATGCGAAGCCCTGTTGGGGAACTGTGGTTTAATTAGTGCAGCTTTGAGTCAGCCCCCAAACCAAGGAGCACAAAACTTGCTATAAGTCGATTTTGTACCATTTTTCCATACCCATATGGCAGAAATCATAATAAATGAAAGAAGAAGGATAAGCCTTGCAGAAGATAATGAAGGCATAGTTTCATAATGAAGCAGCTTGGACCATTAAGGCTGGGTAGTCACAAGTCCTGTTCAGTTATTGGAAACAAGTGACAACTTTCCAGTAATGGCTTCAAAGCTGTTATCTGCCTTCTGGATTTTCAGGAGTTCTCACTGTGCACCAGGGAGGTTACACCAGGACACATCTTTTGATATCCCGTGACATTATGCAATGCACCCATCACATTGCATCACCAGTGAAATGCTGCTCAGATCATGTCTTTCCCTTGCATTAAAACTGAATGACAAAAAGGTTGAAATTCTACAATGAGAATAAATGGATTCCTACTGGTCTTCTTTTTCTATTGGTTTGAAAAGCTTGGGTAAATAGAGATGGAAGCATCTCATCTTTGTTGAAACCAGCAATCTTAAGGAACAGTTAGGAAAATTCAAACCTTCACCTTTGTAACCTCCACAAAGTTTTATTTTACAAAATTCAGGTGGAGAAATAAGATTTCCTAAAGATCTGGTGTAGTACAACAGTCACTTGATTATTATTTTCCTTACTTACTATCTTCCTGCAGTGTTTGTGTGGGTGTTGCATCCTGTTTAGCCTTCCATCTCTCAAGCAGTTCAAGTTTCCCCTGGGAGACTTTTGCACATTCCAGTGCCCCTTGTTGTTCAGACTTTAAATCAGTAACATTTTGATGTCATGAAAAGACATGATAGGATTATCAAATTAAAAAAAAAAAACAACATTCTTTTTGCATTATTGTCCTTTTATGCTTGAATGGAGACAACCTTCAGGTGATGATGATCATCATCTCAGATGATCCCAGTGTAGTACAAGATCTACTTCTATGGCTTTTTTTGCCATTTTTTTGGTGTCTTACTACTACATTCTGTGCTTCTCTTTTCTATGTAATGCCTGTAGGGAATTTCAGCAGTGACTTGCACAGTGAAATAGCAGCAGTGAATTATTTAAAATAAGTATAGTCACTTTAGCATGATTTAATAATTAAAACCCCGTTTTAAGAAAAAGCCACTCCACAGAGAGAATCGAGAGCTCTTGTTTGAGAACTGGTGGCTTTGGCCAGGAGCCCTGAAGCTTTTGGATTACCATGGAATTGTCAGCTCTGATAGGTACAGGAAGATCCTCTCAAGTGGCTTGAAGTCTCTGATGTCTTATTTGCTTTCTTATCACTTACTAAATTCAGACATAAATTATTATTGCACTTTCAGATCATTAAAAAATACCTTTCTCTTCTTTCCATTGCTCTCTTCCATTTATTAAGTATAATTGTTTAATAATGCAAATTAATTTATTAACTTGAATGTGTAACTTTAAATATTTTATTAACAAATCCAGGGGTTTTAATACAAAATGTGGAACACTCACTCTTGCTGTGTACATGCACACGTATATATAGTTAGAAAAGCCTATGGCTGGCTTTTTATTTTCCACATATATAGGTATAAATCCCTGAGAAGCCCAGTGTAAATTGTGCTCTTAGCTTTGGATTACAAACAGCTTCATTTAGGAAACCACGCAGAGAAAGGTATTGGCTAAGGAGGTAAAAATATTTCCCTGAGAAAACAAAGTGGTTGCTATGGGACAGAAAATTATCTAATAATGGCTTTCACAGAGATGTGCAACTGGCTGGAATTAGAATATTCAAACCACAGTGGGCAAAAATGTTGATTTTTCTAGGTTATATTTGTGGAAGATTTTTCTTAGTGGAGATCTAGAAACTTTCAAGAACAATAAAGAAACAGATATTTTTCTGTAGGGTACAATGTAATTGTTTTTCCTTTTCAGTCCTCCTCTGCAAATGAAACATTTGTTTAGTCAGACTGCTTTTAAATACCTGTGAAGAAAATCACAGTCCTTGTGAGTGCTCAATGATTTCTTGATGTGTCACCTCATACAAATAATGATTTTTTTTGTGTGTGCATGTAGCAATATAATTAAAAATCTAAGCAATAAAGAAAAGTTATTATCTAAATTTAACAATAACCTGCTTAAAAGGTATTTTTAAATGGTGGAAAGCTTGAAATATGATGTTTTTTTAAATGCTGCTGTGTGAGATCTAAAAGCATCATCTTTCAGCTTACCAAAGAGAATTACTGAGTCCAAGGCAGCTGGGCAGGCTGGCGGTTGTTTGGCTCTGTGGAATGTGTTATGATCCACCAAAAGCTTCTAATTAACTATCTTACCCCATCCTGCAAGTGTAAGAGCTATGGCTTTAGCTTTTTTCCCGTGATACTTCCTATGACACGGCAATTTTTAAGAGCCCCATCTTCTCCAATGGAGAGGCTACGGTGTCACACCAGGTCTGCCTACATGGAGACTGGTAAAACCAATTAATTTAACTACAATTAAGCACCAGGGGCTTGGAAATATTAGACCTATGCAGGTATTTGGTGCCTAATGCTATAGAAAGGTACATTTTGGAATGTTTTTTTTTCCTGGTTGTGTATGCCTGGGCCCCATTGAAGTGTATCTTTCAGAATTCAATTAAATGGACGTAGAAAACACATTTAGTGGTAAATCCACCATCCCTTGGCAGCAGTGCTTTTGTGGACACTTTTGCTTATCCAGAAGAATGACAACCTGGCATATCCAGAAGTTGTGTAGAGGCTTCTCAGGTGAATCTGCATGGAATGTCTTGTTAGCTCTGTAATTCTTGCCTTGCCAGACCCTCCTGACTCAGAAATCATGCATGAGCCATGTTCTCTTTTGCTCCTTGATCTGGGAATACGCTGCAGAAATGCCCAAGCCCAGCAGCGCGTGCTGGATTTTGCTCTGTGCTTGCTGCACTGAAGTGCTTTTGTTGCTCACATGAATTACTTAGCACTTGTACTCTTTTTAAAAAAAGATCTTAATGTCCTCCCTAGCTTATTATGGACACTAATTTCTAATGCCTGTAGATTAGTGAGTAAGTGCCTTTCTAGTGCTTGAGAAAAATTAGTCTGTTCTTGAATGAGAAAAAACCGAATGTTTTCATTCCTTTCATAACTTTATTCTCTTAACAAATTAGAGGTCTTTGTTATCCAAAGAAATTTCTGCTGTGGTCATGCTTGGAAGTTCCACTAGCTGTGTGTGCCTTGCATAACTGCATGCAAAAATTGCTGCTCTAGATTATCCTGCTTTTAGCATGAATAGCTAAGGATGTGATGTTGCAGCATGATTAGCCTTCTGGGATCCTCCCAGATTCCCTGAGCTTCTAGCCTGTAGTATCAAGCTAACTAAGTCTTACTTGTGACAGGCTTTTTCTGAATGTGCTGTATTTTGAAAAGTTACTAAAGTCAACAGTCCTGTGAGAGAGACCATTTACTGTTGAGTGTGATCATGATTTCTGTCCTTAGTGTGTTTGTGCCTCCATTTGCTCAAAAATTTCCAGTTATTGCCATCAGTAATAAATTTCTGCTTTGTTTCAGTTTCCTATCTCCTTTTCCATATTTTTTCACAACTGTTTCCTAAATTTTGTCTCATAGTAATCCTCAGATTCATGTTGAACTACTTCATCCATTTTTTACAGTGTCTTTACTCAGTTCCTGCATTACAGGCTTTTCTGTGGTGACAATGTTGTTTTCTACCAACCAATCTCCTGAACTTTGTGTACTTATGCTCCCTTTATGTGTTTATGGGGTCTATTCATCGCTGCTAACACAGTCCCTGGACGTTGGGGTTTCTTCTCTCCTCTTCTTTTTTGTCTGTATGTGTTTGCATGTCTTTCCTTTACAGTACTCCCTTTTGGTCAAGACATATTTCTTACCTGGCATTAACAGGTGTGTGTTGGGAGGTTTGTTCTCTAGGCATCACCTGCACTGGGTAGGTATTGAAAATGCAGAATATTGATAGATGCAATGTTGTAAAAGCCAAGAAAATGCTCCTCAGCCACAGAACAGTATTTAGGAGACAGCTGCTTCCCCCCCATCTTTTTTCCTGTAAGGGAGAGTGACAGAGGAGATAAGAAAGATCAATTGGATTTACAAAGGTTTTCCCAGGCATAATAGTGCATAGCAACAAAATCCCTGACAGTTCCGCCCTTTAAGGAGCACAGAGGAAGGTTAAAATCGGTCAGTGAGCCTTAATTAGTGAGAGTCTAAAATAAAATCCACACTGAGACAGAGTAAGGTGATGATAAGGAGAGAGAATCTGTATTTTGTTTATGATGCTATTTACCAGTAACAATGTCTGTTTTCAGAAAAGGCTATTCATTCCTGGCACAATGATCAGAAAGTCTCATGTAGTCTCTTCTAAAGAAGGCTAATAAGCTTCTTGATTATGTAAGCTGAAAAAAGCACTAAGTCAGAGAAAATTCTGCCCATTCTTTTAGATAAGGGACCAGTGGAGCACCAGCTAAAAATGAGTTTCCTAGTTAATATTTGGAACCTTGTCTATTGAAGTACTGGTGATGTTTGAAGAATTAAATGGAAGGCTTATTGGTTGTTCTTCTCTTGGATCTATACTCTGGAGAATCTACAGTTGTGAAATTTTTCACTTTTCCTCCACAAATGATTCCACTCTCTTGTTGGATCAAAGCAGCAAAAGGGTTTTCTTAGTCTAGGTTGCACTAGAATACAGGGCAGCAGTGGAGGTAGGAATAAACTGCACTCTCTGCACAGCTTTTGGATAGAAATGGGACTTGTGATCATGATGGGCTATGGAGAAGCTACTTGACTTCCACCTTACCTGTGTGCGCTTCCCAGTTACGTGCTTAGACAAATCCATGAACTGTGGTTGTTCAAAGGAGTGATGGGGGAAGAGAACTACTTTTGAATACCTTCAATGCTTTTATAGTGTCCTACATAGGACTCTTCTTCTCTGTCTTGCATCATTCAAATGTTCCTTTTATTTCTTGACAGAAAACTGCTCCCATTAGAATCCACAGCAAAAGATACACCACCTTCACTGCAAGTAGGATTTAAACACTTGTGTCTTTCCCTTCATTCATTACTTGAAAACCTGTAGATTAAGAGGTGCAAGTGCTCCAGTGTCAGAGCTCTGTGACTCTCTCAGTGATGTAGGAGCTTACTCAGAACCTTTGCTTTTTGTTGAGTTTCCAACATAAATTTAAATCGCTAATGAGTCACTCCTGCGTCTTCGTCATTTACTGTATTACTTTTGGTGGCTGTATGGTTTGCTAAATCCTTATCTTAAAGTGGTGGCTGGTGTTCAGAGACTGAGTAAGCTCTGAGCAGAGGCTGTAGGAATTGCACTTTACTCCTTCGTGCCATGTGCAGCATCCCAGCGTACGCTGCCTTCTCGTTTATGTACTACGTGACATACACTTTCCTGAGTCATTGAGTACTGTGATTCCTAGGCATCTTAAAGCAGTAATCCATTTTCATTTTCTCCATTGAAAATCTCTTTCAGATTATATCTCCCAAATTCACTGGGAATCACTGGAATTTCACTGTATTTTCTTCCTGTCTTCCAGTCCTTCCACCTCCATTTATACCTTATTTCTTGACCTCAAGTGTATCCTGTAAGTCCCATTTATTTCTCCTCTTTTTCTGCTAATAACTCCTTTGATGTTCCTTGCAGCTTCCATACTAGTATAAAGTGAAGCATAGTGCTAGCCAGGGGGACTTAGGGTGAATTACTTGTAAATTTCTTGCCAAATTCTTGACCAGGAAAAATTATTCAAGGTGATTCTATAGAACTTTTCCTCAGCTTTATAAATTTCCATATATTCTTGTTCTGTTTCACTGCCCTCCACCAGTCATTTTCCAGCTGAGGGAATGGTCCTAGGCTGTCCTGATTTCCACTGGGAACATGGCAGTGAGAATAATCTGTGACTGTGTTTCTGATCCCTGTTGCAACAGAGGTGTCCTGGGGACTGTGGTCACCTCTCTGTTATCTCAAGCAGTGGTTCCTGAGAAGCCAGAGTTGCTGGGGACTCTTACGGGATTGCTGCACCACAAGATTCCAGTGAAATTTTGTCTGGTGTTCACTGGTAGAGCTGAGGGCTGGATATTTCCCTTGATTTAGGTCTCTACCACAAATATTAGTAGACAAAAATATGCTGCAAGTGGTTTGAATTTGCTTCTCAACTGAAGCTTCCTAATGTAAGATCTGAAATACATATTTTATGTTACCTTGTTTTATCTCTCTTATGTCCTTTTTTTCTTTGGTACGTAGTATATTTTCCATGTTTATTTACTTTTTTGTTTATAAAGATATCATGTTTATCTCTTAAATTTCTCATGGCCCTGACCTGTGCCCCTGAATTTATGAGTACAATCACCATCTTATTTTGGATGTGCTTCAGTAGATGAACACAGACTGGATCCTAGGTGGCCAATGCCAGATGATGCTTCCTCCAGTGAGGAATACATATGCAGTTTGCTTGTTGATACAGTTGTTCTCCTTTCTCTGATCCCATTCTTTTTTAGGCTTTATTTGCATCACTTCTTGCCTGGAAGAAAACAGAGTTATTTTGAAACTTGAACACGGAAGTCAAATTTAATTGTAGTAGTCATGATGTCCGGGGGTGTGACTGCCAAATAATATCCAGAACAGTTCTATTTTCATAGTAATGTCTTGGATGTCAGCCATGCATTTTCCACTGAATTAATGAATATCACATCTACCACTGCTGCCAGAAACATAAGAACAAATGGGAATGCTTCTGAAATAGAATGTACGTAAAATTGCTTTTTGATGATCGATTTAAAACTTGCACCTTGTTTATTCTTTCAGTTATTTACCTGCTCTGACTTACTAACCTATATAAACAGAGAGTCCTTTTTTGTATTCTTGTTCCATAAAATCTGAACTCAACTGTCAGTGCAAAACTCGATCTGCAGGCAGCATCAAGAAACAGGGGGGGGAAAAAAGGTCTTTCCTCAACATTTTCAAAGATTTTAAAACCCAAGTGATAATGTTGTGAACCAGGAGTAGGTATAGTATTGTGATATCACTTTAATCATTAATCCACCTCAAAGACTCTTCAGTGAACAAGCCTTTCTTTCTCAATGGGATTAACCACTGAGAACATTACAAATGCTGCAAACACCTACATATTTGTACAGAGATAACCCCCTGTTACATCAGATACTTGCTTTTTTTATCTTTTCTTAGTTATACCAGCATGATTCATTAACAATTATTTTTGAGATGAAGAAATCTGGGCTACTAATATAATTTAAAATGCTGTTACTTTAATGAATAAGTCAGCAGTGTTTTAGTTTCTATTTAACAGCAAGTGTCTAAATGGAACTAAGGATAGCGAGACAATTATCAGCTTAAATTATTGGGTTTTATCTTTTGAAGATCCTGCTTGATAACATGACTTTAGAGCTTGCTATCCTCTATTTAGAAGAGAAGATATTTTGGGGGATCAATGGTTGCATTGCATATCTACAATCTTTAGCATAAAAGACAATTGGAGATTTGCAGGGAGAGACACTCTGCTCAGGTAACCCAAATGTGGTCTCAAAAGTGTCAGTATGACTTAACTCAGTGCTCAGCTCCACTTTGGAGTTCAGGTGATGAGAATAAGAGCAAAGGAGGAATTCTTGAAGATCACTTATACTAGAAAAGAGGGGAAAATAGTGTGCATAGGATAGAATGGGTGCTATAATGGTGGGGTTCACTGTTTACAATCATAGTTTTTTGCTTTCTCAAGCGTTGTGCAAGTCTATGGGATATGGATGTCTTACTGGCTTCTTCTACACTCACAACCCCCAGAAGTATCCTCTCCTTAAATTCTCTTCTCACTGAAGACTCACGGGCTTCAGGGAGGCTGCAGAGTCAAAAATTTTATTCTCTTGGTGCTTAGTTTATTTTTTTGTTGGTAGTACCTCTGCCAGGATAAAAGTGGGCTCCTTTTGCTGCTCTGCTCTAATGTAAGAATGAAAGTGGTAATGCAAGTTTTTTTGTCATTAAGTACATCATAAAGTAGTGTGCGTCTCTGGGAAGGCAGCCAGCAGAGTGAAAAGCTTTCACAGTTCTCTAGTTCCTTTCCAGCCCAGCTATGTCTCCTCAGTAAAATATTGTATTCTTTACTCAATGAAAATATTATCCTCAAAGTGCAATAAGGTGTTAAAAAATTATAGCAATGTCATATTAGCAGCTTGATTGTTCCCTCCTCTCTTCACAATTAAACTTTGGCATATGAAGATTGGATGATTTTTTTTCCACTATTTTTAAGTGTTTATAGGTTGCAACCTCCTAGAAATCTTTCTCTTCTAAAAACTGTTTTCTTTTGTCCAAATCCTCCTCTCTCCCTATCCATTTGTCTTGGTTGCTAATTTTATGTAGCTTTGCCATGGCAGGGGATCTTCTAGAAATTCTCTCTTATATACCATTTATCTCCTCTTGGCTCTGGGAGGTGGGAAGATCATCCTTTGAGAGCTGGTGGTGAAAGCAATGAAAGGCAGCTATAACCATGAGAAGAAGGGAAAATGAAATTGAAAAATGGCAGTGAAGGACACCAAGATTTGAGAGTGGAAGATGAGGGAAGAGCTGGAGCTAAAGGAAGATGTTATGAATTCTGTTTCTTTGCTGTTTTCTTATCATTCCTGCCTTGGCTAACTCACACTCATGCATGAATTTCAACAAATAAGTTTGCCCAATACTCCCCACCCTCTGAATACACTTGTCCATGTAAATTGTACTGGACTAACACTTGTGCCTCTGTCACAACATTTGACCACTTTGACCACTTACATATTTGGAAACTTCTACAAGAGTCCAATCTTTTTTTTCTTCCCCCATTTGAGAGCATTATACACTTTTCAGTTATGAAAATGGTGTTATTCTAAATAAAACTGACATGATCCACCGACACTTTTGGAAGCACAGATGCTTTGTCCCACTATTTACTAAAGAGGTTCACACTTAGATTAAAGCAGTGAAATCAGATCACTGAATAAGACCTGGAACAACATAATGATTTAAGGAATTCATGGAGAGCTTCTGGGAGGAAGAAAGTTACACAGAGGCAAAATTAGATTGTTTTCTGTACAATACCAGAACACAGAAACACCATGCAGTCCAATACTGGTGCATTTATTTAGCTAAGCATCTTGTGTGGCTTTACTTACCTTTGTTCTCCTCTGCAACATCAGACTGCAACCCACAAACTCACACCGCAACCCACAAATTCAAATACTGCATCTGAGGCCCATCAGTGTCTGACATCAGAAGAGGAGTCAGGCATCTTTGTTTGCAGGAGCCACCAGCCGTGAAATTCTCTGAATGACATGGGTTTTAATTTATCTTTTTCTTCAGCATAAACTGTGTGGGTTGGGATATGCACAGCCCCCTCATGTTAAGCGATATTTTTTTCCAACTCAGTGTATACATAATGCAAAGAATGACATTAATTTGTTATGTACTCAATGCTTCTGAGTGGTGCTGCATCAGGACAAGATTTTCTAGTGTATTATTAGAGGAGAAAATTTCTTCACCCTTTCACCAGCTTATTTAAAGAGCACAAGAATTTGTAATGGGTTATAATTTTATTTTATTCATATTTTCTACCCTATTGTTGGAGGTAAAAGAATGCAGCTTCAGGGGTTCACACTTGACTGCTTTCAGTCTGAGGTAAACAGATCTTTCTGTCCAGAAGTTGTTAATCTCTTGCTTCAATGACACTTCTAAGTAGCTGGTTGCTGATAGCCTGCTGCTGTATAAAGATGAACCATTCTGGATGAGTTCTACTTACTGATGAAAACAGACCTGGAAATCAGCCCAGTTCATATTTAAAGAAATCAATTACAACAAGTAGTTTCATGTTTTATCAACTGCAAATCACCCCGTTGCCTTTTTTGAAAGGTTTCTCAATAACTATTTACTTTTTAAAAGATTCTCCTTTTCCTTGTCTTCAGAGCCAGAAAACTCTTTGTTATCTGTGTGCACAAATGTATGGAGGACAGACACAAATATTTACCCTACTTATTTGTATTATTCAGAGTAAGATTGGATGCCGTTTTCAACCCAAATATGCGTAATAGAAATGAGGGGCTGTGAGTGCTCTGGGAGTATAAAGTCTTGAGAAACCCTTGTCAGAGCTGGCCTTCCCATTCCAGGGAGAATGCTCTACAGGAACACATCTACATAAAATACAGGGGTTTATTTGGCTAAGTTGCTGCTTTTACATCAGTATATCTGTTAGAATCAAAGTGAGCCATCCATGTTTTATTCAGATAGGCTGCTTGCTTCCACGATGCTAATAGACTTGAGTCATGTTTTTAAATTCCCCTTCAGCTATTGTAGCTTCCTCTCGTTGCATTTGGTTTTCTCTTTCTCTCTTCAAGCTGCTACTTGCAAGACATCTCCCTGATTATTGGCCATTGTTTCCTCCCTCCTTCCAGCCTTTCACACAGAATTGGAGGGTTTCATTTTCCCACCTTTTAACCTTCTATTGTTCTGCTTCTGTCTGCACCCCTGACCCAAATTCCTCACACAAAGCAACCTCTCATCCTTGGGGACCGAGGTTTTATTTTGGCTCTCAGGTAAATTCTGATCTGTGTATCTGTATCACTGCAGGCAGAGCTTCAGATATTTGCAGGTACTGCCACATTGAGCCTGACAATTTTTCTTTTTAAAAAGGGAAAAGCCATGAGATTCATGCTCTTTTGGATCATAATTTCTACTCCTATTACCTTCTAACCTATCAAAGAGGTGTCAGACATTGGCTCTGACATGTAACAAGTTAAGCAATACCCAGTAATTTTTTAATGTAATCTGAGTAGAAGATTCTCTGTCTCTACTTGATGTTGTATAAGCATCTCAAAGTAAAGCCCTGAGGTGAACATGTCTCCCTTCTGCAGTCATGTGCAGCTCTTTGAGTGTTTTTCTTGCATTAGTGCTGTAATCTTAGTGAAGGCTTATTTATAATCGTATGAGCACAGCAAGAAAGAAGGATTTTCATTTCCCATGATTTTAATTTCACTTATTTGTTGCGTCATCAACTTTTAAATTCCTTTGGAATGTACCTACAAACACACCTTAGATACTTTGTTATTAAAATACTTGGGAATTGAGTGAGGTGTTTTCTGCAGAATTGGAGAGCTTGGCAGTGGCCGGTTTGCTCCATCACACAAAAATTTGCCTGTGGTTGAGCCATCCACACAGTTGTGCCTGAGCTGAGAGCCTTCCCAACTCCTTGATGTTGGTTTTTAGGGATGTTCTGGGAAGAAGTTCCTTGAAAGAGCAGTGTGACACTGGCCCTGGTCACAGAGAGTGAAGTCTGGGGAAGGTGTTGTAGCGGCAGCGCCCGGTGATGGAAGGGGTGTCTGGCACATGACTGTGGAATTCACACTGCTATTTTTTGTTTTTCCTTCTAATTGGTAGCTCCTGCTATCTGTTCCTGAGTCATCCCTCTGCTGTCCTTTCCTACACACAGTCTTCTGCCCCCATTCTACCCTTCAAACTCAGCCTGTCTGCCTGAAGGCTGCTGGTTGATACCACTGGTAGCTGGGTGCTGAGAAGTTACTAACAGTGGCAGCAGAGATACCACTGAAGTTAGGGCAACTAAGGCTCCTCCAGCATCATTTCAGTGGGCTCAGATGCTTCTCTCTGGTTTAACTGCAGCTCCCTGAGAAACTCCCCAGATTTTTTGCAGCAAAATAAAAAACCCAAACTCTTTGCTTTATAAAATAGATTTAATTTTTTCACTGAGGTGGGTTCTTGAATCTGGGTTCCCGACCACCTTGTGGCTTTCTGAAATAAGTAAATAATCTAGAAGCACTGTAGCAACCTAGTTTGGGTTCTCCCCTTTCCCCCCACAAAGAGCCTTTATGTACTTAACTGTCTATATATGAATTTCTCTTTTCTTGCCTAACTCTCCTTTTGGTGGCTTAGCATATGGGAAGCCTATTTTGTAGTGGAGAGAAATGCATTTATACATGCTAAGAACTGTATTTTTAACAGAAACCTAGATGTTAAAGGGATTTTTTCTGGCAAGAACTCCAAAATTGACAAAATCAAACAAGAATAAAATCAGGACAGTCATAGCTGTGTTCTGCCATTATCTGAGGAGCCTTAGCCCTTAGAGGTGTTGGTGGGATGATTAAATAAGAGCTTTGGTCATAATTTTGTGCTTTTTTAAAGGCATCCAAGTGTCCAAAAATAGATCCTCAAGAGTATGTAAGTCACTGATTTTCCACAGATTTCTAATGGGGGCTGTGGACTCAAATGCGTATAAAAATTGGGAGACTGTTGTTACAAATATACAAAAAATGCTCATCAAAACTAACTTAGGAGCCCAATTTCTGTTTAAGGTGGCTTTTTCCTCTTAGACACATCCCCATGCAGATGCAGACACATCCCACACATTTTCCTGAGCACCTCCCAAAGGAATAGGGAAATGAGAGTTTGTTTAGAAAGGTCTTTGTGATTTTTAGGTTAAGAATGTTTATAGCTCATGGGTTATACTGGGGTTTTTGTACTACTATAATCAAATGATTAGGTTTTTGTGCTGAGACAGCAATACCAAGACTACAGTTATGAGGCAGAAAATCTTTCAGGAAAAAGTGAAAACTGCTGGAATATTTTCTTTTTAAATTTCCCAACACTACAAAATTCAAGACTTCATTTAAAATAAACAAGTCCTAATAAGCTATTAGTGAAAATGAGGAAAAACTCAAAAACTGCAGCTGCAACTATTCACTGACTTCCTTGATTGTCATATTTTCCCATTGTACAATAGTGGTTATTGCAGGAGGCTCTGCCATATAGGAAGAAATTATATTTCCTGCATTGGGGAAAAGACAGACAGTTAAATGGAATAAAATGATCAGTCATCAGCTGATACATCTGCTGGTGTAGGTCAGAAAGAATTGCTACAATTTCCATGAAACTCAATAATTTCAAGTGGCTTTCATATTTTTTTATGTTTTTCTAACACTGATTAGAAACCTCTAGATGATGAAATGTTATGGCTCTGGCAAGAATCTAATAAAAATCCCCCTTGGGATTGGTTTTGATTGACTACAGTTGCCTGTCTGTTTTTGTTTTACTGTATATGAACAGACATGAATGAGCACAATTGGGTTAACCCTGTCCTTGCTCTACTGCTGGGATTAAAGACTTTAAGACACTGACACCCCTGAAAAGGAAATTAGGATTCCATTAATACTCAGAGTTCCTTTGTCATCTGTGGCTCCAAATATAATTTAGGGGGATTGGATGAAGATATTTGAAACTGTAAAGCACAAATGCTTGTAATTCAAGTTAGTGGCACAGTTCTGGTGTAGCAGTTCTTGTTCTGGAAATTACATTGGTTCTTCTGGGGGGCTAGTTAATGCACATATTTATAAGTTAATGAGTAAAAGTTCAAAGTTATTCTTTAGAAAGCTTTGCATCTATTAAAAGTTAAGAAGATTCTTCCTGTCAAATAAAGATGTTGGATGCTGTGTCCAACATTTCCCTTGGTAAGATTTTCACCTGCTAAGGATAATTGCCTTTAAAAAGAAATTGAATCAAAACATAAAATTGTATTAGAGAAGCATTATTTTCTTTATAAATTAGACACTGGAATGTTAAATTAAGTTTAAACTATTCAATTAATTTTTGCTTACTAGTTCTTTTTGCTGTTATGTTAACTATGAGATCATTATGCAAAAAGACATTAAATTCATTTAAGTAATTTATTTTCTGTCTTGAAGCAGTTTTCTCATAAGAAACTCCCTTAATTTTCAAAATAGATGCATTAGTGATCATCAGAGAACCCTGAAATGGAATAAATATTTATTAACTGTTACATAGGTTACGTTATTTATGGCCAGTTTTTAATGTAGGTTACTGGTTTTTTTAGACATTGAATTTCCTGTTCTTTGATATCCTTGTGTCTTAGATTTAACTAGATACGCTTAACATTTTTGTGATTTTTAACATCTCCACCTGCTTCTTATCTGCCTTTCTCAGTTATTTACACTTCCTCTGGAAGCATGCTTGCACTGCCTGGCACAGCTATAAATCAATTTTTTTTAGAATTAGTACTTTACAAACTTCACTGGTTACACCTTGTGTTTTCTGGCATCTGCAGAAATTTAGCACTGAATTTAGCAAAAGAGCTTGATCAGTTTTTTTTCATTTTTATTTCTATCCTGTGCAAAAAGAAATTCTGTTTTATTGCAGTGCAATGGAAGGGGAAGGGGAAATAATTGTGCTTGTATCTCTGTTTGAGACTGGAATATAGGCCATGGGAAGATATTCTGTGTAGTGACAGGTTTGTCTCCCTTCTTAATGGAGTCATTGTGTGAAGATTAGTGTGACTTGTACTTTTCCTCAAATTGCTTCTTTGGAACATTGCAGTGAGCAAGGAAGTAAATAAAGAGGGAAAAGGGAATAAAGGGGGGAAAGGGAATAAATAGGGGAAATGAGATAAAGAGAGGAGAGGAGATAAAGAGGGGAAGGGAAATAAAGAGGGGAGGGAAATAAAGAGGGGAAAGGAAAAGAATAGGGAAAGGAGATAAAGAGGGGAAAGGAAAGAAAGAGGGAAAGGAAATAAATAGGGGAAGGAAATAAAGAGAGGAAAGAAGATAAAGAGGTGAACGGAATAAAAAGGGCAAAGGAAATAAAGAGAGGAAGAGGAAATAAAGAGGGGAAAAGAAATAAAGAAGGGAAATTGAATAGCAGAAAGGAAATAGATAGCAAAAAGTGAGTAAACAGCAACAAGAAAATAAACAGCAACAAGCAAGTAAACAGTAAAATCCTCTGTGCACCGAGAGTCAACTGTGCAAATTTCGAGCTAAACGCCTGTCCCCAGCAGCTCCCGCTGTCCAGGCTTCCCTGTTCCCAGTTGCAGCTGCAGAAGTGCCTTTTCCCACCTTGGCAAATCCACATGTTTGCCCCCCCGGGCTCTCTCCGGCTGCCCGCACCTCCCTCATCCCGCGCTGGCTCCGCACACTCCGGGCTGGGAGCGGAGCGGGAGCATCGTCTGCGAGGCTGTGGCGGCGGCAGGTTCACATGACTAATGCTGGGAAAGATAGCAGGAGCTTCTTTTTTTTTTTCTTTTCCTTTTTTTTTTTTTTTTTTGAGGAGCTCCAGTCTGTGCACAGTTGGCTCCCAGCTGACAGACAGAATGTGGGGTGGGCTTTGTCACCAGAACGCTGGGTACTGCATGCCCAGCTATGCTCGCAATTCCACGGTGCCCAGAAACCTGCTGCTTATGTCAGGGTGCAGCCAGCCTGAACACATAGAAATTGGGTAGCTTGAATCATTTTTATTTTTATTATTATTTTCTTGGGGTTGTGGTTTTTTTTACCTCTTTCTTCCCAGCAAAGGTTATGTAATAAGGGGATTGCTGCTAAAGTAAATGGGAAAATGAAGTCTTTGTTAAATGCCTTCACAAAGAAAGAAGGTAAGCGATGAAAGCAGAACACTTTGATGTTTCAGACCGGTGTTTTCTTGTGTACATTGAATATGATGGGTTTAGTGACTATAATTAATCAATTCCTGCAATTTCTTTTTCAAAATTATTTGATGTTAGATGGTCCATTAAGGCAAGTGGTTATTAAAGCTGGATGTGACTTTGTTCCTTTTAGGATTTTCTCTGAAGAATCAAGTAGTTATAGAAATGTTTTTGTTCCCTAAGAAATGCATTTGGAGACACGTTAAGGATTTTCCAGGGTGAATTTTGTCAGTAAATGGTGCTGAATTGCCCCTTCAGATGTATGAAGTGCCAGGAATAGAATTGGGAGAGCTGGAGAGAGGATTGTATGGTACTTTCAAGTATGCTTTTAGGGATGATAAATTTAAACTTTAGGAGCATGTAATTAGTTCAGGCATTTTCATGTCATTTTATATCAACTGTTTTTCCCAGACAAGTTTTGTAACAGTTAGACTTACAGTTCTGAATGTGGGAAATATTAGGGAAAATCACGGTCCAACTGGGGTTAAAGCGTGGACATTTGCATTTCATCATATTTTGTTGTAGTTATTTTAATTTTATTATTGTGAAATTATTATAAATAATGCCGATAAGAAGAAGCTAAAAAAATATCCACCCACTTACAGTTTGCAGATTGCTGGGGAAAAGAAACAGTTGGGTGGAATATTAATCACTTCAGGCTCCGAAATGCTTATTTTTAACTCTTTCTATAAAAGATTTGTGTTAGACAAGCGTCGATTGGTGTAATTAGTTGTCCCCTTTCCTGATTATTTTCTATAGTAAAGGCTAATTTTGCTCGTAGTTCCCTCCTTAAGAACAGAGCATTAATAGCAAAGCAAAAGCTAAACTCTTAAATGAGCATGTAAAATCCTTCTAAGGCACATAAGGGAAAAAGAAGACAAGGGTACCTGGAGAGTGGTTTCTCAGCTCTGATGGTATAAATGTGCTCAGTAGCTCTCTGTCCATCTTGTCACCCTGGCCCTCATGCTCTCTCCCCTCCCACCAGGAGATATCCCACCAACCTCTCCAGAGTGCCAGTAAACATCTCCAAACCATTGGCAAAATTTAGTTTTATCTATCTGTGGTTGGAAGGCTGGGCAGGCTGCTTGGAGTGTCACCTGTTTAGGTTCATGGAGAATTAGAATCTAAAGGTCAGACTCAATTTTTGCTGAATCCGAGGCAAACTTTGGCGACCCTGAGAAAGCAGGATTAGACCTTCAGGTGGCAAATGTGCCAAACATTCCCTATATTCAGTTTTGTGTGCTTTCTCCTTGACTGGATTCTGCTCTATTGTACCTGGGAAGGATCCTTATCTTCAATGAAGTAATTTCTAGAGTCAGATTCCAAGTGCCAAAAATATAGGAGTGCAGAAATGTCACATCTCTGTCCCCTACATCGACCTAAGGATCTGTATATGCCAATTTGGGAACTAAATGCTTAGAGTTTTCTTTAAGTTGGCACTAACCAGGGCTTTTATTGTGACATCTAAAGCACCCGGGTGCTCTCAGTGACATACTCAGCTGCTTTGAAACCTTAAAAAAATATGAAATGTGAAACACTTGAAATGCCATGAAAATTATACAGAGTTTCTGCCACTTTCCAGCATAAATATTGTATTTCTCTGCTTTATCCCCTTTAACAGCTTTTAAAGAATGCTTCCCTCATTTCAGCCTTGTCTCAAAGGAAATATGGAATTTAAGCCCTTTCTCTCTGCTCACACTGTTCTCTTGTTTGGTTGTTCTGATGTTGAGTTGTTTACTAGAGAAAGTTTCATCTCATTAGAAATACAAAGGATGCTGTTTTAAAATATTCAGAATTGTAGTTAATAATAAACTGATTCTGGTGAAAATTATAGAAACCGTTCTTCTCCTTGCAGTTCCATCTCTATTTTATGCTATGAGTACGCTCTCAGTTTTGCTCTGAAACCTTAAATTTTGCTTTGTTCTCTCAATTAAAGGCTCTATTTCAAGACAGGACAGATTGATTCCTATGTATATTCATATTTATGTGAATTTATTTACTTGCACAGTATGACAGACATTCTTATTCTTTTTTTTCTGTGGTTTTGAAGGATATTGAATGAGTAGACATTTCTGGCACTTCATAAATGGCACTTACTGGCACTTTAGACATGTAGGATGATATTTTGTGGGGCTTCTTTGCCAATTTAAATATGATTTTTTTTTTAAAATTACAGCAGCTCAATGAAGTCCTCAGAATAATGCCTGGCTGCCTTTTGTTAGTTTTACTATTGTGACTTTTCAGATGTAAATATATGCACTCTGGCTCAACTCCTGTGACCCCACAAGCTCCACTGAAATAAATTAATGAGGGTGGTTGCAACAGTGGGAAGCAAGTCAAGAACGAGTTTTTGTGGTCAAATTCTCTATTACGTTTTGATAGGACAGGAAATATCACATCTAGTGATGTCTGGGTGTCTTTTTATGAGGAAATTTGCCTTTTAAGTTGCACTCGGAACAAACTACTACAGGGAGAAAGGGTGATCTGGAAAGCATTATCTGCTTGTGCAAGTGTACCGGGAGCACTGATGAGGGGATGGCCCCTCTGCTCTGTGTCAGATTTTTACTGCCCTTGCCTTGTTTGCTGTTGTGACTATTTCATTAATAAGTATTTTGCAGCCTTTGGATACAGTCATGTTCCCTTTGGGACACGGCACGTGACAGTGAGTGTATTCCCCTGGGGTAATATGTTCTATATACAATAGTAATTGATGTGGTAGAAGTGCCTAGATTAGAAATAGGGGAATACCTGGGGATTACAGCAGTGTAATAGAGTTCTGCCAGGAGAAGAAGCCATGTCCTCAATTTTTAACCTGGAAGATAGGGATAAGGTGATTATTAACACTACAGATTTCAGGTTAGGCCTGAACTTGTGAGGGACCAGTTTGGGTACCAACTGGGGGAAAGAAGGTGCAAGTTCATAACTCAGAAATTCTGCTGGTCAGCCCTGTTCTGTGCCTTCCTAATAGAACGTGACAACACAGCATGAAAATGAAATTTCTGAACGTCCAACTTGGCAATAATGAGGTGAATCCCATTTCCTAGACCATAGTTCAGGCTATTCAGCTTACTCCTGACACTGGTGTTGCTCAACTATTCATCCAAGCCAGTAAACAGGTTCATGTTGCTCTGTTGTTTTCAATTTTACTGATGTTTTGAGGATAATGAGTTCGATCAGCTCTGCTGGCAAGGTAGAGTTTCTGTCTCTGCAGAAGAAACAATGCCATATGTTGCTGAATTATATTATGTGGTGGTAAACACATATGAGTGGTGAAATCATCTGAGATTACCCTGAATGCCTTTCTTCACACAGTGCCCTTTAGGGAGGCTCCCACCTATTCCAACAGAAGGCGGAGACCTCCGAACACCTTGGCAGCCCCTCGGATCTTGCTCCGCTCCAACAGCGACAACAACCTGAACATCAACAACCTCCCTGAGTGGTCAGCATCCTCCTCTGCCTCTTCACACCGCAGCCTTTCACCTCATCTGCTTCAACAGATGCAGAATAATCCCAATGGAACTGTAAAAACTGTGGGGAGTTACACTCCGTCCTCCCGGAGCCGGTCACCATCCCTGAACAGGCTGGGAGACGATGCCAAGCGGCAGCAGCACAGGCACATCAGGTGACTTTTTGACTACTTGAGATATTCCTTAAGTCATTGTGCTGCATTGCCACATGTTTTATGTTATTTATATGCCTGCTTTGCACTCTACATAATGTATAGGTATTAAATCTCAGCACAGTGGACCACGTCCAAGTGTGAATATTTTAATTGGAAGCACCAGTCAAAGCCAGCTGTTTCCTCACAGGGCTCCAGCAGCCAGGCAGGCTTTACAGTTCAACAGAGCTCAGCAGTGACTTAACGCAGGGTTCGCACCTCCAAATCAATGTGCTAAGCTCTCAAGATCTTCTAATTGTTGAAATAAGGATTGGATTTAACAGCAAAGTAAAATGTTTCTGAGATATTGGTCATGCCTGGAATTTGTGCTGGAGCTGCTCATGGGTGATGGAACAGAGGATGTTTAAGTTCTCTCTTGTGTAGATGTGTGCTGAACCAAGGAGTAAAATAGAGGGAATAACTGGAGGCTGACCTAGAGCAAAGGGGGCTTCTTGAGATAGTGGTGATAGATGTCATGGACTTCTTTCATGATTATCTGTGCTGAAGGGTTTTGCATTACCTATGGCTTTACTGCTCTTCCTTTCCTCTTGAATTACAAATGTGATTTAGCAGGCACTCTACACAAATATCCTGCAACCACGTCCCACTGGAGAGCAAATCCTGACTAATTAGAGTCATGTGTTTTTTAAGTAATATAATAACACAGAGGACTGAGTCTGAGTTTTGATCTTAAATGGGAGCTGCAGCTTTGAGAAGCAACTGCCCTCATTGTGAGGAGGCAATTACAGCTTCACTTTGACTCAGGAACTCCATCTGCCAAGTGTGCAAGAGATGGGGCTGCACCAGGATGAGGGATGTTAAAGTGTAGAGCTGCCACAGTGAAGGTATTAGAACTGAGCACTGAGGGAGAGTTGGAGCTTACATGTTTTGACCAAACACATTTAACTCACCAGTCATTTAAAATATCAGACTTTATCTGTCTTGTTTCCTAATATTAAAAAGAAATCCACTGTTCAGAGTAGAAAAGGACTCGAACACTGTCAAGAAATGCAGCTGTTGGTTTCCCTTTGTCATTTGTAGGTGTAATGGATCTTCACTGGAGTTTTCAAGTCAGTAAAACAAAATGTCATGTAGTTCACACTGTCCCTAATTACCCTGCACATTCTTCTTCTCTCCTTGGCCATAGGCATTCAAACTGACAAACTCTATTTGTGATAGTAACAATACTGCTGGAGAGGGGAAATAATAGTGCATTGTAAAACAAAGTTGTCTGAAGTGGAAGAAAGACTGAAATGAAATGGAAGGAACGGGATATGAATTTCTTATGCCAATGTTTTCATGCAGCAAACTCATCTTTGTTGTATGTTACAATAGTGGCTAAAACTCATTTGTGTGCAACTGGGGTGCAATTTGGATGGTGTTTCCTCACAGAGCCCAATATCAGCTAAAAACCAGTTTGTAATGAGAATTTGACTGGGTGAGGTGATGACCATGAGGTGCTTTTCAGAGAACGAGCTTTTGTATTCCACTGGATTATACTGATGCCACCAGAGTGGGAGGTTTTACCTAGGAGTCAATGATTATTTCAACTGGAAGGGATAAAAAGAGCCTTTTCGTCTATATTCCTGGGATGACACACTTCAAATTCTAGAAATATAGTCAATCCTTTGAGGTGGGGGTAACTATTAGAAATTTTTTTTGACTGAGTCAACATTTTTTTGCTTTGATTTTATTCAGCCGCTTTCCTCTCCCCTTCCTGAAAACGAGCACAAATGCTGGTGGAAACCAATTTAATACCTGAGAGTTTGTGGAAATAAAATTTTGATCTTCCTCCTAGTGCATCAGTATCACAACTACAGTTTCGTTGTGCCATCAAGACTTGTTTCAGAGGAGTCCAGAGTATGTGCAAGTACTGAGAGGAGAGCTGGAGACTCTCTAAATTTAACAACAACTAAAAGGATTTTATATATAATTTTTCCTACATATAATGCCTTTTCTTGCCACAGGCCTGTTTTGCAGTCATGAAGGCACCTTGCATGACTTTCCTCACAGATTTTGTTTAACTGCATGACCACCTACTTACAGTCAGCTAAATGTGGGAATTGTTGCTGTCTCTGCTTATTATTTGCAAATAATAACATTCACCATAAAGCTGTTGCTCCCGTGAGATGAAAAACCCCTTTTTGACATAGCAGTAGGTTGGGTTGTGGAGCAGGAGCAGCCAGAAGGGGCAGAGTAATGGAGAAGGTCAGAGTTTGACAAAGGGTTAATGAGGTTTTTGGCGTTTGTGCTGTGGAAAGCGATGCTGGAAGGGATTCATGTGATCTTTGCAGCCTGTGTGGCTCAGGTGTTTCATCTTCTCAAGTGAAAAGAGAAGAGATTTACATTAGATGTCAGGAAGAAATTCTTCCCTGAGAGGTTGGTGAGGCCCTGGCACAGGTTTCCTGGAGAAGGTGTGGCTGCCCCATCCCTGGAAGTGTCCAAGGCCAGGTTGGACGAGGCTTGGAGTAACCTGATCTAGTGGAAGGTGTCCCTGCCCATGGCAGGGGGCTTGCAATGACCTTTAAGGTCCTTCCAACCCAAACTGTTCTATGATTCTCATGAGGCTGTTGCTTTTCATAGCAAACTGATTGTGTAGTGGGATGGGGAGGCAAAGGAATGAATGCCCTTCCTGTGGAATGTGTCCCACAGTGATTATGAAGGGAGGTTCCAAGACAGTCTCAACCAGGGATGAGCTGTCAAGGATGGCCACCTTCTTCTGGGAGAGAGGGGAACATGTCCACACATCATCTGAAATCTCTGCATCCTTCTCCTGCTCTTCCTAGCATGGGATTTGCTGGGTTTGGAACCCAAGCTGATGAAAAGAAGGGAGAGGAAAGATTTTTTTTTTTAAAAAATCCTCTACCCTGCAGCCCGATTTCCATTAGTGGGCCTGTTGCATGAGAAGTTATGCATTCATTGTGTGGGTTAAATGTGTCATTTCCCTTTTCTCCTTCAGTAAGAGAGAAAATGAATGTATCTTCTGTGATAAGCAGTTAAAGTAGATGCAGGGAGAAAACATTGTGAATAGCTGCTACCAGACGAGGCAGAAACACAGCTTGATGCAAGTGGAAATGGGATGTGTAGCAACAGTTTATAGATCTGGATTTTTTTATGATGATGACTGTTCCTTCACTTACAAGGAAAAAGAGCAAAGAACTGGAAACCAAACGACATCTTTCCCAGTCTTTCTTTAAACGACTGTGAGAGTTGGCTGAGGTTTCTGATGCAAAATCCTTCATAGATATGCAACCAGAACTCACTGTTAAACTCCTAAGTATCATTATTAGTACCTGTTCACAGTAATGGAAGAACAGAACTAGATGAAAAGGGGATCCTATTCCAAACGGTGAAGAAGTTACAGCAGGAAAATGGAAGTGTTCCTGATAGGAAAGATTCACTGTGTTTGGGTTCTTCTGTACTCACCGACTTATTGACTACTATTTTGGTAGGAAATTGGTTAAAAAACCCAAAAAGGGTGAAAACCCAGCAAACTGTAGCCCTTTTATTTCATTTTACTTAAAGCAGTTTGAGATATTTTCTTAAAAGAAAGGAAGCAGAGTGTTAAAATGCTAAATCACCATGAAATGAGCCTTCTTCCTTTGTTATACTATTTTTTCCCTTCAAATCCTTATTAACATTCTCCTTTCTCATGAATATTTTCTGGTTTTGGACTTTCCGTGTAAGACCTCAAGTTTTAATGTTGGGTTTTTTTAAGTTGAATAGCAGTGTACTGCAAGTTTGTTATGTTATCTCCTATAGGTTTCCCACTCTCTTTAATATTTGCCTCTTTTTGTATATTTTTGACAGTTTGTTTGTTTTTCTAGAGGTTTGGTAATGATCTTATACATTTTTCACCACCTTTCAATAATTTCCTCTTTATATACCATAAGTGTGTTGGTTGATGAGCTGTGGCTTGTTCTGAAGTCATTGAGTGAGTTAGTGTTTGCCATCAAGAAAAAGTGATATTTTGGAGAATATTTGCCATAAGCACCATGCTTTGTGAAGATCTAAATTTAGCTCCAGGCTTTGGAGTGATGAAGTAACTTGATCCATTTAGTTAATAATCCATTTAGTTAATAATTCAGTTCTCTCACTTGTTCACTCAAAGATATCCGTTCCCAACAATAATTGTAAATACTAAGGTTTTCAAGTCATTCTGACAAATAGAGGTTCTGGTAATGTATGATTTGCATATAAATTTTAAATTTCATTAGGCTCTATGAATGTGCAAGCTTAATTTGCAGAAAAACTAAAAACTTTAATGTTGTGTATTTTCTGTTCCAGGACATTATGGTCAGGTGGATATTGATCATGTTTCATATTGAAAGATTGCAACCATTAAAAGCTTCTGTTTGGCATGAAAACCCTGTATTTTTTTTGAAGAGTTAGATGTCTCACTGGAAGACAATTAATTTACTTAATTTAATCCTGCTAAGTGATGGTAAATGATTAACTTTCCCATTTTAAATAAGCTGTTAATGATGTTTAATTTCAATTTCCAGTGCCGTTTACAGTCCTAGTGCCAACAAGGATACACTGTCTGCCTTGGATTATCAGGGTCCCAAACGGAAACTTTACAGTGCTGTTCCTGGAAGACTTTTTATTGTAGTAAAGCCATATCAACCTCAAGGGGAAGGGGAAATTCACCTGCACAAAGGAGACAGAGTCAAAGGTGAGTACCTAGTTAATTTTGAATATGCATTTTTCTTCTGCTAGACGGAAATTTTATAACAAAATTCTATTTTGGGGGGAAATAACCTGTTCAGTAGAAATGCTTTTATGCATTTGTTTCTTTACAGGGTATTTTGCTCCTAGCTGTGTTTTAGAACCAATGCATATTTAGCCACCATTTTAACTTCAAAGTCCTCCTAAAAATCAGAAGTTTGTACAGTAATAGCAGCATTGTCTCTTACCCAGAGCATGTAATATACTTCTATAGTCATTACAGAACGACCACTCCAGGGCTTTGAAAGGCTGTAAACATGTTAGCTTTCTAAACACATCAGGAAGGAAACAGGGATAAGAGCAGCTCTGTTTTAAGCCCTTTCCTCATGGAATAATTTATTGGCTAAGTAGAAAATGTCCCCTCATGAGACTCAGTATAAGTAGGTAGGTGGAATCTACTGTAAACATTTTGTGGAGGAAGCGTGGCGGTGCATGTTTAATTTCTGTCCACTGGGGCTCTTCCCCAGCTAAGACTGTACTTACATCAAGGCCAAACTTTGTGTTATTATTTTGAAGGCAGTAAGTACATCCACATACAGATGAGAAAGTGAGTGATGTGGTGTACAGGACTCACCTTCCTGAGGGTGAGGTGTGATGCAGCTTCAGCTCTGATTTTGCACGTCCAGGTAAAACTAGTCATGGAATAAAAAAGACTTTTTCAAGCCATGCAAATCAAACAACAGTTACGGAAATCAAACAAAAGGGAATAAATTCAGTGTCCTAAATAAAAGTGTTAAGCTCCTGCAAATTTTTGTGCAATGGAAACTACTTATCTCACAAAGGAAAACTTCAAATACCTCCTCCCTTGAGCCTGCAAAGAGTAGTTGGAAAAAAACTAGGGAACCATTAGAAGGTATTTTTGCATTTTTATTTTTGGACGTACTGATTCTGAAGTGTTTGTGGGTTTAATAATTTTTGTTAACTCAGAAGGTGTAGGACAGAACTCTGAAGAACACTGCACTTGAAGGTAATACATGTGCAAGATTCATTTTATTTGCAAGAATGAAGGAGGAAGGTTAAACTTAGGAGGGTCTGTAGGGCTGAAAAGATAATTTTGCTGTTCTCAAGATTGTTCCCTGATCAAGTAGGAAGTAGTGATTATAATTTCCCAATTAATGGAAGTTATCTAGGCCAGAGTCAAGTAGAAGGCAAACTCTGAGGTTGTGGAATTGTTTGGGAATGCCAAATATCAAATTTGACAACTTTGAATGTTTGGGAACCAGCTTTGCAGGCATACAGTGTGTGAGAATAAATGCAAGACAAGTAATGCAGAATAACTTCCTAAAAGCCTTCAGGTGTCAAAGGAATGGATATGATCTAGAGAGAGGTAAAGTTACATTATGAGTAAGTGTCATGCAATAATATAAAGCAAATTAAAAGCAAATGTGATGTTTTCACATCTCTACAAAAGAACACTGGCTCTTGGGTTAAAATGGGAAGGTCTGGGGTCTTCTCTGTAGAGTTTGTAGTTCTCACTGGAAGGGTGAAGGAACAAGGCAGTTGAGAAAGATGCTTGTTGGGCAGTTACATGAAAATGAAAAAAAATGATTAAAAAAAAAGAGAGACTTAAGCACACCCCAGAGCTCTTTGCTTATTTATAATCTCTGGAATTTGATTATAGCAGGAAAAATTGCCGGTACCTATAAAGGATGAAATTTTGGGGGCCATGGGTGGTAGTAAATAACTTTCTGAGTGTGTCTATAGGGATCTAGGAAGAGTCAAAAGACAAAGAATGAGTGCTGTTGAGCACCATCGTCTATTCTTTGGGGGATCTTGTACACAGAGGTGTTCTTGTTGGATTTAATTATGTAGGAATATTTTTGTTCTGTAGAGGATGTAAGATCAACATAGATTCTTCTCACTAGAATAAGACAATAGACACTCCAGGCAGTTCTGGAGAAAGACAAGATAGAAACTGTGTGTCCTGGCAAAAGAGGAAACACTGTAACAGCTTGCTTAGGATGTTGAATTTTTTAGTCATTCATCATCTGGTTGCTGGTTCGCATTGGGATTTGAGACTATTATATGCAAAAATATCCCAAGAATAAGGAGTTTAGATTCAATTTCAAGGAAGAGTTTAATATTTTAAAAAAGTTAGTTCAGAATCCCTTGGTTCTAAGTTGTTATAATTGGTCCACCTTTCAAATTCTCTTACTGTGGTTTGTTCTAAGTGTGAGACCAATGATTTTTGTGGGGGCAGCAACCAATGGATGTCAAAATGCTGAAATAGAAAATGAGATTATGACTGTTTATTTATTATTATTATTATTATTATTATTATTATTATTATTATTATTATTATTATTATTATTATTATTATTATTATTATGGAAGAAAACCTATAAATTAATTATTACTGTTAACAAAAGGGGGACATGCCCATCCAACATCAAATCATCCCTGCAGCAGTTATTTTTTCAGCTTTAAGAATATGGTTTGCACTTAGAATTAAAATCTGGTAGAGGTCTAGCTTTTCCAGGTGTTTGTTTTAAATCATTTTAGAGAACTTTGCTGCAGCAAAGCCTAGTGAGGTTTCTATAGATGTCAGCCTCCTTTTAGGGAGTTTGGAAAAAGAACAAGTCTATATAGAGAATTTCAGAGCTAGTGCTTAGGATTAAATCTTGTGAAACATAATTTAAGGCTGTTTGCATGGCAGGGCTGGGACACTGTATGACACTCTCAGTGCTATCAAAGGAGAAACTTCCAGAACAAGATTAAATCCTATTTTATGTTACCATGTCAATGGTTCCTCAGTTGCCACAAAAAAATATGTCAGAATGAACACAGCAAGGTCATGTAGAGAACAAAGAGTTCAGGCAAAAAGACAGTGATACTTTAAAAAGGTCTCAGTTGTGTAACAGCGTTGAAGAAACCACTCAAACCTAGCATTTGTGTCAAAAATCCAGGTCCAGTTAAACCTGGATTCCTGTCCCTGTTTCAATAAAAATGTAATTATTTATAGAGAATAAGTGTAGTGATAGGACAAGGGGGAATGGGTTTAAGCTGAAAGATGGTAGATTTAGACTAGATTTTAGGAAGAAATTCACTCCTGTGAAGGTGGTGAGGCCCTGGCACAGGTTACCCAGAGAAGCAACTTGCTGTGTGCAGTGCTTGGAAGGAATGAAAGAACAATAAACCCCATGGAATTCAATTTTTCCTCCCTTTGGAAACACTTTCCCCTCACATTTGAAAAACAAAAGCTTTGTCTTAGCCCCTCTCCTCTTCCAAATTGGTAACTGCACTGTTCTTATAATACACTGATGCCAAAGTCCTGCCTTCTTGGATTGTTTTGGGGAATTCAAGTGTGTTTTGGTACTTGCTGTGGGGTTCTGACCCATGTTTAGTCTGACCCCGGGGAGATGCTCATCACATGTTCATCCCATGAGACTAATCACAGTAAAGATGTAGCAAGGCATTTATTATAGGGATAAAAACCAGAACAACATATTAGAGAAAGGGATTAGTTGGGAAATGTTTTTATGGATTTTCTTTTTTGACTTGGCAGAATTAGAAGGGTCACAGAGAGAGGGATGGATTCCTAGACTCTTGATGAAAAGTGTTTTCATCAGATGGAGAGGAAGCAGGTTTTTTTTTTCCTTTCTAAAACTGGTAGAAGTGCATGAGTGACAATAGTATGTGATACAAGGAAGCTGCTCAGAGAAATCTGTGAATGGGCAAGGTTCAAAGAAAATGTAAACTAAACATTGGTTTTAAACTAAAACGGTCTTGTATTAATAGGATATTACGTAGCCTGTACCAAAATACCTGCTTTATTTTTAGTTGTTAGTCATACACACTGACATCATTTGTGTGTCTCCGCTCTTGAGAAAAGAGCCATAGCTGTTGTAAAAATAAATATGATATCTTTGTTTGTACCAGAACTCTCCTAATCTTATGTTTTCACATGAATGAAGTTTTATTCCTCACAGAAACATTTTTAATTTATTTTGTTTCTTTATTCTATGTGTAAAAGTCCATAGCAACAAATCTGTCCCAATCCAAATGCACACACATGTATAACAAGTATCTGTAAAATGAATTTAAATCAGCTTTCACATTCCTAAATTGAACTTTTACACTGGAAATCAAGTGGTCTCTTTTATGACAAAACTCAGAGGCATGAAGAGAATGCAATGCTCTAAAGTTCTTTGTGAGAATAGAATTAACAGTTTTCTTTGCCATGGAGATAAAGCAATAGAGAAGTATCTGTGCATCCTTGAGAAGGTCACCTGTGTTTCTAATCTGCCCATCTTGTTGGGAAGGTAACAGGTCTGAGTTCCAGGTGCCAGTCAACATGATTCAGACAGTCTCTGGTCACCTGCAAACAAAACAATCAAAATGTTTTATATTAAAACATACCTGAAATGCATATGAATTATCCTTCACTGACCTAGAAAGAAAGAACCTTCATGGTTACCTGATTCAAATGCTTTGAGAGCTTCTGAAGTCTCACCCCGCTCACAGGTGTTTTTTTTTTTTATAGAATCCCATAATGGTTTGGATTGGAGGGGACCTTAAAGACCACTTAGTTTCCCCACCACCACCACCATGGGCAGGGACACCTTCCACTAGCCCAGGTTGCTTCAAGCCCTGTCCAACCTGGCCTTGAACACTTCCAGAGATGGAGCAGCCACAGCCCCTCTGGGCAAACAATTCCAGTAGCTCACCACCCTCACAGGGAAGAATTTAATATCCAATCTAAATCCACCCTCTGTCAGTTTGAAGCCATTGCCCCTTGTCCTGTCACTATCTCCCTGTGGAAAAAGGTCCTCTTCCAACCCAAGCCATTCTATAATTCTCTTATATGACTTTCCCTCTCTTATATAAGCTCTCTTTAGGTACTGACAGGCTGCAATGAGATTTCCCCAGCCCCTTCTTTCTTCCAGGCTGAACAACCCCAACTCTCTCAGCCTGTCTCCACAGCAGAGGTGCTCCAGCCCTCTGAGCACCTTCACGGCCTCCCCTGCACCTGCTCTAACAGGTCCGTGTCTTTCTTGTGCTGAGGACTCCAGACCTGGATGCCAGCAGTCCAGGTGGAGTCTCAGGAGAGCAGAGCAGAGGGAGAGATTTCCCTCTCCCTCAACCTGCTTACAGTATAGTTTGTCCATCTCTAAATTTTTGTTTCCTGCCCTGATATTGCTACCTCCCGTGTTTCACTTGGGTGCCAAACAGAATACAGGCTAGTTTTGGGAAATGCTCAGTTTCTTTAGCTCTTACTGTGATTAAACAACTTTTCTAGTGCTTAGTATCTAGAAAAATGGGGAGTTATTTCAGTATCTCAAATATGCTCCAACAGACCTTTTCATGAACCTTGTGAGATGCCTCCTGTGCAGGCACAGTCTGCACATCAGAGAAGAGTTTACCACAACCAAGATCTGCTCTGAACTACATTCCTTAGGGTCAGAGAAACAGTAGTAATTCAGTAGCAGTGATTCAAGCATCTGTTCTGGGCAGGAAGTTAGTAGTTCTCAGCATTAGAAATACTGACCCTTGTGACACTGCTTTTATTTCAGCATGATCTCAGCCAGTAGGGCAATCCAAATATATCACTAACATTTTCATTTCTCATGAAATCTACTTGTAAGTCATTTTGAAAAAGAAAGATTATTAAACCCCTGCTGTGCTCGAAGATACTGCCAACAGGCAGTGCCTGTGGGCAGAAGGGAAGTTGGTCTCCCAGGCTTTTGTGCTTGTTAGATTAGTAAATAAAATCCTGGAAAGGGAAGAGCCTCGGGAATGCTATTTTGTTTCTTCAAGAGCATTTTGTACCTTGTGTGGATAAGCATGGCAGCAAAATTTAACCTAAGAGGTTTGCATAAGTATTGATTTGCTGCTCTTTCATGTGAAGGGTGAAATGAATATGAAGTGGAATACTAATCTTATCCAGATCCATTGGTCTGTTTTGCTTCCTTACTGTCTCCTGACTTGATTGGTTTGATTTAAATTTATAACACAATAAATTATGACTTGTCACAGATAATATCCCAACTCATTTCTTCAAGTTGCTTGTACCTGAAGAGCAGGAAAGAGTAGTGCTATCAGTGTTGTAACAAAGACATGGCCTTGCTCCTGCTCCAGCAGGAGAGCTAGCTTTGCTGTCAAGGCTGTGAGGAAGTGATTAGGATGTAAAAGCATCCAGAAATCCCTGTTGTCTTCACTCTTGGCTACTTTAAGACAGCCTTTCTCGAGTAGTCAGCAACTGGCCTGAAATATTCAGGAGACAGAGTACCAGAAGCCGTGAATGTCATATGAGTGCACTAACATAGTCCAACATAATAGTACAGGCTCTACATCTAAACTGGTTTGGGACCTCCTCTCAATTAATTCTCTCTGCTCTGCATCCTCCTGATCTGAAGTTTGTGCATCACAGTGGAGAAAAGCAAATTTGACTCTGTCTACACTTTCCTCAAAAGAGATGGTGATCAACGTTACAAACAGATGGATTTCTGTAATACTTTATTTGAGTTTCTGATGAAACTTCAAATCAGTGCACAAGATTTGTTTCTTATCCTCTTTTTCTCTCTCCTTCACTTCCTCAAAACTATTTAACAGACACCTAAACAATAAGGAAAAGACAATATTCATAAAAAGTTGTTGGCAAAGATAAAAAAGGGAAAAAAACCCCACAGGGCCAAATGTTGAACAGCATAGCTCACTCAGTTCTATTTCAATTGAGCTGTATTTCCTCAGATTTAGAGGGTTATGTGCAGATTACTGTGTTTGTAGTAATGTGATGTAGCGAGTGCTCTGTTAGTAGTCACTTAGGTTGCCTCTGTTAGTAGTCACTGTTGTCTTCTCATCCCAAGGTCTTCTTCCTGAATGGTGCTTGTTAGCACCATCCCTTTCTTGAGAAATTAGGGATGATAAAAGATGAAAAGCTGTTTTAAGTCAGGATCTAGTCTGACTGACTATGACCACCGTGGTTTGGGCTGGTAACAGGCACCCAAAACCTGAGACTGACAGGACACAGGCAGGAGATGTGCAGATGGGCTTAGAGTATGGCACTGAGACACTTGGGAGAAGTTGGATGATTTTGGGTAAAGTAGGTAAGGCAGTTTTTCAGGTAAACAGCAGAATCACTTGGATTACACCAAAGGTTAACTCCTTGAAGCCACATTTGAATCATACTTTTGTTTTGGAAGCAAAACTGGGAGTTAAATATAAATTCAAAAGGTGAGGAGTATTTTCCATCTGTTATTTCCCTAATTTGGTTTCTCTGTGAGGTTCCGTAGCTCAAGGTGGGAAAGAACTGCTGAATTTCCTTCTCCATGAAAAGAAACATCTGTGGAGCCACAGTCCAATCCGACTGCTCAGGTCAATTAGACAGAATCATTAACTACAGATACAAGAGGTTTTCCTTCCAGATTGTGCATGGGCTGCACAAGAACATTTCCTATATGGCAGCTGGGGCACAGTCGCTTTTTTGCCTGCTGGAGCACTTAAAATGGTTGTCATCAGGGTGATAGGCAATGATTTCCACCCCAGTCCTGCTGCGCTGACCCCAAGTCTCTCTTAAGTCTTTGGGAGCCAGAACTGGTCAGCCAGATCCTGCCCATCATTAATCACAGGCAGGGAGGGAGGAATTGCTATCAGGAACAAGTGGAGTTAGAGAAAGAAACAGAGTAAGAAAACTGTCTCTCTTGAAGAGACAACAAGATTAAGAACTGTCACCTGGAAGTTCTTGTCTCATAGTGGTTTTGATTTACCTGGTAGTAAATGCAGCAAAAATAGATCAGACATTGAATTTTTGTTTAAATTTCTACCTATACTTAGGAAATAAGTTGCCATTACAACTCAAGGTGAGACGCATATATTTTTAAGTTGTAGATACTTCAGGGGCTGTTATAAGCAAAATTGGTTTTATCATTGAAATAAGTATTCTTGCAGAGATTGTCATTTGGAAGTTCTCCTTCCAGAGGTAAATAACTCTGAAAATTTATATCACACAACAGATATTTCAACAAGAGGAAAGCCCAAGTTATAATACTAATTATTCTGAGGTAAAGAACTTAGGTTTTGCCCACTGGAAATTAAAAATCTGCTTTAGTTTAAAAAAACAAATCTAGAAGATTGTTATGTCAAGACATAGAAATAGAGTTCAGATTTGCACTGAACCCTTGCTTAGCTAAAATTCAGGTGAAACTGCTTTGTATTTCAAGAGGTAAATGGCATTTTTTATGAATAGCAGAACAATGGGATGAAAGTAAATACAATTTCATGCTGCAGTTTGAATGAAGGGACACTTTACATTCATTTTGTTAATTTGTCCTTTTTTGGTCCTGCTTGTAGAAATGTTCTTTTTTCCCCAGACTGTGATCTCTCATTGCCAATCCATATAATTATTTATTTTCCCAGGAAAGAAAAATGAAGTTTGGAGCACCAAAAATTGATTTAGATGTTACAAAGGCATTTCAGGTACATCCTGTAGCAACTGTAAAACATTGGCCTGAATTTGGCTGTAAATTTCATTGACATTTTTGCAAGTAAGGTTGCTTGGAATAATCCACTCATTGACATTCCAGTATCTCAAGGAATTTAGAAATAGTAGTCACCATAATTTAGTGGTAAAAAGTACTCTATTTCTTGATCGTGGCATCATGAAGGGAGCTGTAATGTGGAAGAATACAACCTTTATGTTCTTTTGATTAAAGTGATTTTTACAGTATATTAATTAGGCAGTTTGTGATTAGTATATTAATACCAATTACAATATATGCATTGCCAATGGACTTACAAAAGTTACAAAAGAAAAAACATTCTATGTTCTGTTCTATAATTTTAAAATATATAATATTGTAAAATATTTTATGTACATAATTTTCTTGTATTTTTCTCTAGACTTTGACAAAGCAGAATCTGGCTGATTTTAAGTATAATACTTTAAAGACATTAAAATTATGAGATCCTGACTGATACCTGCCTATCCATGTTTTGCTGTTATTCCATTGTTTATTATTTTTCCACTTTTGATTTACAGTTTTGTTCATAGAATTGAACATAATTCATGTTTTAAACTACACTTTTGTTGCGAAAAGGCATACCGGGATTCGTGATGTTACTAGAACCTTAATTTTACTGTTAAAACATCATCTTCTTTTCATAATTTCTGTGGTGTATAAAGACACTCTGACCTCCTCTTGCCATAGCAACCACATCTTTTGGTTTTACTAAAAGAAAAGGAAAAACTGCTTGAAATGATAAAGTTTAATTATTAATTTTAGGAAAGTTCTCCTTTGATTTACCATTGTTATGTCCTTCAGAAGGGAAACTGTTGATTACAAAATCTCTCGCTGGTAACAAATTATCTGTTACAATGAGGCCCTTAAGCAATATTGGGAGAGGCAAGACAAATTAAAGCCTCATTCTAAAAAAGCATTCATGGGTACAAAAGATGAATTACAATTTTATTTATCATCTAAATTGCAGTTACCCACCTTGGAGTATGTGAATTGTTGAGAGTTTTTATAGATGTTTAGATTATTCTGGCCTTGGCTCTTGCTGCAAAATTTTTTATAAATGGCACATCTGAAGAAGGTTAATTCAATAATTTAATATCTGAAATATCTGAAGATTATTTCAAGTTTTTTTGGTAGTACAGAACCACCTAGATCTCAGCGTCTACATTTTGAGTACTATGAGCTTATCCTTCACCTCACCAACAATTTATCTCTGTCTCTGTTGTACCCCTGGATATCACTCATCTCTCTTGTGTCATCTTTGGGCCTCTTGAAGTTCCATCAGCTTTTCCCTTCTTTTCTTGGTCCCCATAATGATGTTTTTCCTTGATAAATCCAAAGCCCTTTGCTGGTAGATGTAATCTTTAGACTGGCTTGAACCAGAGTGGTGAAGGGTAACTGCATTCCAGCAACACCTCATTTCCCCTTCCACTTCTTTTCCATGGATGTTATGTCTTCAGGCAGGACTACATTATTTTCCCTTTGCTCTTGCTGTTAGTAATGGCTAATATTTAATATTTCATGCAGTAATGGTCTGAAATGGGTCTAGTTCTGCTCTGGAGTGATCACTTTTTGCCTTGTGCTCACTCCCAGATAGACTTAGAAAGCAAATTTCTTCTCCTGTGTTGATTTAGATCAGATGCTACTGCCAATAACAAATGGAATTAATCCATGTGAGTGAAATAAACAACTTTCTTCTCACAGTGCATCTCTCTTTTTAGAGATGGGAATATCCATGTCATTTGGAGCATCAAAATAGCAAATCTGACAGATTAATAAAATACCAAATTAGGGTAATCTGCCTCAGTCTCTCAGTTCTGCTCTGATCATCTTCCTAATTTGGGGGGTGAAATCAGGACTGAGATTCAGTGCTGAAAACTCCCCTCAAAAAAAAAAAAAAGAAAAAAGCTGATTACTGGCAGTAGGAATCTTTTACTGTCTAACATTTTTATATTTCTTTTGGCTGGAGTCCTACGCTCTCTTTTACAACTTGAAGTTAAATCAGTGTATACAGTAGGATCCTACCATAATTCCATATATATATAGGTTATTAAATTTTCCTAGTTCCTTATGTCATATATAAGAAGTGCATTCTTATGTAAAAGGAGGTTACATTGTTAAAAAGGTATTGGAAGCTGCTGACTATTCCATGTTTTTTGGATATATATTGGATGAATGATCAGGTTTCTGTTTTATGTGACACTGAATTATCAGATTGACTATGCAGAGGTTTTAAACATTTTTAAGAACTAGATCAACATATTTTTCATTAATTATGCCCCATAACATATTTTTATTAAAATAAACAATAAATTCCTAAATAATTAGTGTTTATTAATATTTTATATATATACTATTTATTTTATTAACACAAAGAACATGTGGTTTCTTCATTTTTACTTGCATTTAAATGTAGAGTTGAAATATTTTCTGCTTTTCTTAGCAATATCTACAGGTGTTAGGGAAACAAACAAAAAAAAGTCTTGCTAAAATTTTTTTATTCAGCTTAATATTCAGTGTAGAGTTGTTGGAATCATCCAAGGCTTGTGCCCTCCCCCATTATCCCATAACTCCCTGGGTAGTTATAGGTTTCCTCATATATGTCAGAAAAGTGTTCCAGAAATTGCATTTGGGACCTGTCCAGGTGTAGGATTTTTCCTTAATGGATGTTTCCTGGGACTTCTTATTGAGAGTGGTGTGTAAATGTGCATTTCATGAAATCTGTCTCTTGGAATGCACTACATTAAAAGGCTTAAAACTGACATATTTATAAACATTTTGCTGTCAAATATTCATGTTAATAGACGTCCGTGCTTTGTAAGTAACACAACAAATTGTTTAGGATTACATCGATGAAAGAAACCTGGTAAACATTTACTTTCAAATGCATCTTTAGAGATTCTGGTGTCTCAAACCAGATTTCTTACCGCCTTTTTAATATTACCATAATTTTTTTTACTCTTTTTGTTGGTCTACCACTGATTTGATTTTCATCTTTCGCTGGAATAGTGCAAATCAAGTTCAGACTCAATGCCACTGAGTCACAGCAGTTCCACTGTTGCCGAGTTCAATCGCAGTCAGGCAGGGACCAGGATTTTAAAGCCTGGTGTATTTTAACAGTGCAAAAAGTGCTGGTGTTGGAGATTATCAAAGTAGCTCTGATCAGGTTAGTTACCCCTCCTGTACTGAAATACCCTGCAGAGACATTATTCGAGGTCTTGGAAACCATGTGCACACGTTAGCAAAGATGTGCTTGGGCTCATTAGCCTTGATTTTCGGCAGGGGCAGTTTGGGCTTAGCTGGCACTCAGCAGATGGAACTGGGCTGCCCTCAGCTTCCGCAAGCTCAGGGACCTCTCCACCCAACACTATGTTTTGTATACATGTGCTCTGAGGACCTACTAATATGTTTTTGTTGATGATATCACCTTTTATCAATATTAATGTATAGTATCTTTTTAATAGTGCATATATATTCTTCTAGTATATAGTAAACATACAGTGGTTTGTAGGAACTTCTGTAATATTAATTTAAAAATAATACCTAGCAAGTATTTAGAGTCCTTTTGTTACCACAGTTCACCTCCAATTGCTTATCAGTAAAAACATGCCTTGTTGTTCTGCAGGCTTTTGTCATAATCCTTGTTGAGTCTAGAATTAATATCAAGATAATTAGAACTACAGGATAAAGCTTTTTCTTGTGTTGGTAAATCCTTCTCCTCCATCTTGTCATGATCTTCTATTGAGAATAATCATTGAAATGTTTCAAAAGGCATCTACCCTCATCTGTGGGAGGTTCAGGTGTTTGCTGTGTGCTCAAACCCTTGAATCATATTACTCGACATTACCAGTCTCTGGAGCTGCCCACTTAATAAAATAGCATGTTTCCTTAGAAGGTGGGAAAAATATGGAATATCAGAATATGTATTATTAAAATCCATTTCAACATGAATTCAGTTTTACAGTGAGTTCAGCGCTTCGGCTTCATTTGAACAGGCAAGACAGCATTTTTTGGTTGTGGTATAACCATGCATTTATCCTTGAGAAAACTGAAAACGGAAAGAATTGTGCGAGGGCCAAGGAAACTTGTGAAAAAAAACAAATTTGGGAAGAGGTTACAAAAGCAGACCAGGGAGAGTCACATTTAAAGGTTATTCTGTGCCCATTTTGGGGGTACCAGCATTGGAGTTATTGCACATTGGCTTTTACCAACATGATGTTTAGTTATTATTGAATGTGTTATGTATCTAATCTTGCATTTATGGGAGAAGGTAAAGTTTAATGCTCCCTGTGTCTCTCTCTGTTTAGTTCTAAGCATTGGAGAAGGTGGATTCTGGGAAGGCAGCACCCGGGGACATATTGGCTGGTTTCCTGCAGAATGTGTTGAAGAAGTTCAGTGCAAACCCAATGAAAGCAAAGCAGGTAATCAGATCAAGTTCCTGTTGACTCCTGACATGACAAATGCCATGTGTCTGTCCCAGCATTGTGTTGTACAGCAGAGTGTTTATGAAATACTGGGAATGCGAAAGTTGAATAAAGCTGAGCTGCTGAATTGAAAACTAAAGGTGGATTTATTAAGCAGATTTTACTGTTCAAGCAATCAGACTTTCTTCTGAGTGACTACACTGGGTAGCACTGCAAAAGCTTTTACACAGAACTGAGTGTAGACATTTTGTAAAGGATTTTGCTGTGTATCATTTTCCTAAAATATGGGAGGGTGGCTAATTAGGCAATTAAATAATGGAAGAAAAACTGACCACTCATCTCCCAATGTGAAATACTCATTTAGCTCTTCATAGCAATAAAGATCCTTCTGTTTGCCTTTTCCTAAATTTTAGAGGAGGCATCCATTAGAGGGATGTCTCATATGCATCCTTACTGATGACAAAGGAAATAGAATCCTCCTTTCTCATACATGTGTGTTGCCACAAGTGACTTTAAGCAAGGAGTCTTCATAGTTCTGGTATAATAAAAGAAAAAGAAATCTACATTAAAGCATGTTATTTTAAGAATTACCTCCCATCTCATCATTTCTTTGCTTCTAAGAATTAAGATGTGAGGACATCCTCTCTAATTAAAAGCTCATTATAAATGAGCTCTGAGAATATAATTAACGTTCTCCGGGAGTGGATGCAGTTTTAAATCAACTGTTGATGTGCTTTAGATCTCTGTTGTATTGATTAAGAACTTTTGGCATTGCACAGATGATACACTGAAATTTATGCATCATATCATTCATTCCCAAATGGGGCTTTTTAATGCATGTCATTATAAACCACAAGGTATAATTTTCTTTATGTATATATCTATAGCAACTGTATAAATGTGATAGTATGGAACAGAATGAACTGGGCAAGGTCCCAGAGTAATAAGGATTAGGAAATATTTATAATATTTGAGAGGTCTTTTAATTTCATTGTTTTTATTGGAAGCTGTGGTAAGATGGAATATGAATTTGAGGGATGAGCAGAAGAGGAGGCAAAAAGTTAGCTTTTGGAATATGAAAACTTGAAAAGAATGAGGGAGCAAGACATTAGGGACACTGCTCTAGATAACTAAACACTGTGTGACAAGGTTATGCTTTCTTTTCTATTTCCCTTTTGAGAGAGGAAAAGAGGAGGAGACAAAACCAGATGTAATATTTGGAGAGAATGGAGTTAGACTCTGAGTACAGAGGGAGAACAGTTGTGTAGTTCTTCTAAGGGTTTGAGAACATAAAATTTAAAGATGGAGATATTTTAAACAGGGGGAGTATTGAGGTTGGAATTGGCCAGTTTAGGAGCAGTGCAGTTTTCAAAATAAGGTGTAAAAAGGGGGACCACAATTTGCAATTTTAGTGTGATTTCATTAGTTGGAAGACCAGTGAATTCAGTCAGTGCAACATGAGCTGGTGAGAAGCCACCTGTGAGTTGCTCTAAAGGTCCTTCAATAAATCCACTTGGTGGAAAGACTTCAGAAAGATGTGCTTTGTATGAGTAAGTCATCAAAAACACCTCTATTGAGTCTGTCATGACAACACTGCATTGAATTTGAGCTGTGCACATGTTTCCAAATCAGAAGAAAATTCTGGGGAGGGCATTAAGTGATGTTCTAAAATATGAAAGAAATTTTGCATCTTTTTAGTGGTTTTGAAGAGAAGATAACCACACCTGTCACAAATCCTTAAAGATCTTTCTGAGAAATACTTCAGGAAGTAAATTCAGTCTGTGACACAATTGCTTTAATATATGACACAATTTTTTTTGAGCAAAAATTTCTTTGATCATTTGAAGGGGAACGAAAATTAAAAATTGTCACAAGAATAACAAAAGGATTACCAAAGTTGGAAGCAATAAAATAATATAAACAGAAGCATCTTACAAATTTTCAGAGGTGAAATTATGAAAACTTATGCCACATGTCTGGCAAAATACCAGAGTAATTTATAACTATTTCATACCTTCTGATTGTTTTCCTATTTGCTTATGGTACAGCGTGAATTATAATGGCTGAGGATTTAAATACACCATTCTTTTACTCTAAAAAAGATGAAAATATAATTAAATGGGCACAAAATGGACACTGTGAACTTGTGCACTCCCATATTTTGCTGGGCTCTCCCTGTCCTGCACCCAGAATGAGGTTCAGTGCTCCTCTGTGTAATGTGATAGAGGTTGGAACTGGGATTATGAAATCTATGAAATGCACAGTATGTGCCATATTATTATTGAAATACGGTATGGAGTGAAAGCAGCTGATGACAGGATTGCTCTGTGCAGTTTGCTGCATCCCCTTTGCATGGGAAACAATGGGAATGAAAGAGGAAAGCTTCACAAGCAAAAATCAGCTGGTACTCCCTCTGAGTACAAATGCAAAAGTAATTTAGAAAAATGTGGTAAGCATGGGGAAATGATTAGAAATTAAATTAGGTCTGCTGGGATGGCTGAAAGAACATCAGCTGAGAAACATCACAAACTTGTGCCAGTTGCAAGAATTTGCATCGTGGGCTTTGCAAAGCAGCAGAACTTCTTATGGTAATGATTTCGAAAGTAGATCATTTCAATGTGGAGGAAATGAAGCTCAAACTCAGCCTTTTTCAGACCAGCCCCACAGTAACGGTTCTTTCCCATACATGAGATTTAGGAACATTTCTTCCAGCAGCTTCCCTTTGCTATTAAGTTAGAACAATAGTGTTTAATAGCAGATTGTCATGTGCATGCCATGAATGAAAGAGAGAGGAATAGTTCTTGGAAAAAAACAAACCAGAATTAAACACTACATGCCCAGTAAAACTGGTGGGCAGGTGTTTCTTGTCATGCTGATGTATAGTCTCACTTCTAAGAAGAGTTCAATTTTTAGGGAACTTTATTGCCATCCCAACTGTTGTCTGGAAGTGGGAAGTACAGAACAGCACCTGGTTCCTGTCCTCTCTTCCAAGGTACCATGCCAGCTTGGCAGGTTCTCTTTTAAAAAAAAAAAAGTCATATTGACTGGCATTAATTCTATTTCCCTTCTTTAATCCTTCATTATTTTAGTCTTGTAGGAATTATTCTGTTATTTTGCTAGGATTGATGCCAGGCTTATGAGCTTCTAATTACCCAGGTTGTCTCATTTGCCATTTAATAGCACCAGCACAGGACCTGCTGCCTTCCAGTTTGAAGGAGTTCCCTTGACATTTTGAGATCTAATGGAAAAAGAACAACAACAAAGAAAATTGTTATCGTGATCTGCTAAATTCTTTTGCCTGCTTTTAAAAAAATCCTGACACACAAAACCTTTGTACTATCTCATTTTAAAAAGTGTTTTTAACATTTTCCAGAATTGTCTTCGAGTGAGAGTGTTCCTTCAGATGAGATTGGTACAACATCTTGCTCTTTCCCTGCACAAACACAGAATAGAAATGTTACATATTTACTCTTTCTGCATTGACAGTTTTCCTGTGTTATTCAGTAATGAGCCAATTTCATCCTTAAATGTCTTTGTATTCCTAAATATGTTAAAACATACTATTTGTGCTTTTTTTGCTAAAATGTTCTGCTAAAATTGAAAAAAAAGTTTCTCCTGCCTAAATTTAGATGTTTCCCTTTACTTTTCTTCCATCAGAGGGTATTACTGCAACTTCAGAGACTTACTACAAAAATGTTCTCTGTTAGACTTGTGATTTTATGCTCCATGTCCTTCAGAGTTCAGAGCTATAGATTATCTGATTGCTCATAACCGAAGTGAGGCATTCATTTTCAAGTAAAGAGTTATCTTTAACTGCAGTCTGACTTTATCATTTATTGTTCCTTCCTCCCTAATGTGCCTGGAGAACTCTTAGATTTCACAAACGCTACTGAAATGAAGGCAGGCTCAATATGTCTAATCCTTGCTGTCTTTCAACTCTTGGGCTCCTCAGTGCACTTTTCCTTGAGTTCCAGCCTCATTTTTAATATTGTCCTAGGATGACTTTTCATTCCTTAGCGTCCTCTGTGCATTCCTCTACCCGGTGGCCTTGGGATACACCTTATTAGCAGTTGTAGCAGCTATAGGAGTCCTGGGAGTTTAGTTCAGACTAAATCTAATCCAGACATGTGGCTCGAATGACCATTAACAGTCGTTCAAGAACCCATTTTTCCATGAAAGAATCCAAGTCCAAACTCTGAGGTGTCTCAGTCCTGGGGGCTGCAGCAGCGGTAGCACTTGCAGAGCACATTCGTAGCCCAGCCTAAAATGCAAATGTAGATGCTCCCATGCTGACCTCTAGTGTCACTGGTGCTCCCAGCACACACTAAACTGGGATTTCTCTTTCAAAATGCCTCGGAATCATTTAGGTTGGAAAAGACCTCTTAGATCAAGGCCAACCTTTGACTGATCACCACCTTGACCACTAGACCATGGTACTAAATGCCGCATCCTGTCCATTCTTGAACACAGTGTCTGTGCTTAAATGTTTGGTGTCACTTACTCCTGAGTTTCCAGCACCTTGAAAATATAATCACGGATTATCCAGTAATACCATAGTTCCCTTGGCCATTTCTTTTTACATATATAGCTATACACAGGTGTTATAAGCAGAAATTGCAGCATTCCTTATTCAACATTCCCTCTAGATTCCAGGATTTACCAAACAAGCCCAAACTGTATAAATAAAATGCATCCTTTGCTACACAATTTCTGAAGTACAGAATTTTCTGTGTTCCACATTCTTAGTTTTTAACACCTTGTGCATTCAATAAAAACACATTTATTCCTCATTTCCTCCATCCCCTTTTTATAATTAGCACAGCACCTTCCCAGGCAATCTAGTCAGCCAGGCTGCTAGAATATTGATCTGTGTTCCTGCAAGAAAGAAAGTTGCTTTACTGGGAATTTTGGAGCTGACATCTGTACTGACAATTGGGAGCTGCTTTTTCCTCAGTGGACAAGGGGTTTGGCACACGTTGGATCTGCAGGTTTTCTTCCCCTTGCCATGACAAAGCTGCTTTCTCCATGCTTCCTTTTGGAACAGTCACAAATATTTTTACTCCATGAAATATATCTGTGTACTCTTTCGGAGAAGAATAGTTGGCTTGAGAGGAAGTTGGGCCAGGGACACAGGATGTGACAGGGACAAACAGTGAAACAGGATGGATGGTTACAGACCAGAGCACAAGAGTTGCAGCCTTGGCTGTGGCCCCTATGGATGTATTTCGGCTGCTTGAATTTCTAAAACACATATTTTCCTCAGTTTATGCTCTTATGTAGCTGATTGTTAATGTCAAATGGGCTGTTTCATCTTTCACCAAAATTAAATTTTGGTGTTCTTTTTTTTCTGCATTTTCAAACGTCTCAGGGTAGTGATGTGGTAGGTATATTCCAAAGCAGTGTCATTCTCGAGTGTACTCCATGAGGCAGATAAACACCAGAGCATCCCACAGAAATATGGCCTCTGTGTGTGTGTGTGTGCACACCCCATTGCATCCCAGTGTGGAATGGAAATGGAATGTCCTGAGCCTGGAAGTCCTGTTAGTTCCAGAGCTCCTGTAAATCTGGAATTTGTGAGTTGTAGCTCTGATCCCCCCAGTAGTACAGGAGTCTTGGTTTACCAAATTTGCTATCTGGACATGATAGATTTAAACCCACTGCCTAATCACATACAATTGATTCTCTGACTCTCTGTTAAGTTCAGCAGTGGAAGAGGAAAAAGAGAAAGCAAAAGATCTTTCCATCCAGCCTCTTCCCTTTAGAGGAATGATACCTTTTAGAAATGATCCAAAGTAACAAAATCTTCTTTAAACAACTTCTTCCTCATTTGTTAGGATTAGTTCTGGGTAGTTTTTAAGTAGAAAGACAACTATAACTCTGAAAAATTCTATAAACTAAACAACTTTGAAAACCACTAGAAGGAAGAAGGTTTCAACAAGGCAGAAGAGCCTGACCAGATGAGCACCTCAAGGTTTTTGATAATAAGTTTTGATAAATGCTCCTTCCACATAGTTTCACCTTGAATAGAAGGTGCTTGTGTACCTGTGACAAAATTATTGTGCAGCTTAAAGTGTTTGGTGTGAACAGCAGCAGTTAAAGACAAAATATTGCCGCAGCTGGAAGGACTAAATGGAGAAAGTATAAAAGGAATTTATATTTGGGAAAGGTAATCACAAACATTCTCATGTAAAGAGTGAAGAAGTCTGATAGCTTGGAAATATGTTCTGACTCAACAGTGCTGGACTTAACATAGCAAAAAGAATATAAACCCAGTTTAAAATCAAATTGAAAGGGCAAGATTGCCTCACATGTAGGTGAGGTTATCATTGAAAAAGTGTGCTGTGATGTAGATACAAAGTCAGGCATTTAAAATGGATTGAAAACTCAAGAGATTAATATTATACCTTCATAATGTTATGTCTTTGTAATCCCAGTCAGGGTCCTAAATCTGGGATCTGCAGTCACGCTGATGTGTTTAGGGAAGTTTATCCACACCTGCTGGAGGAACATTGTCCAGCTAACAAATCATGTTACCCAGAGCCCAAACTGTCAGGTATTCAGAAAATCTTACTGCCTTGAAGGATGCTTTCCACACCTCTGACCTCTGAAATACTCTTTTCTGCCTTGTTTCTGTATTTTGCACAACCAACCACAAATTTGTCATTAAAAAAAAGGGGACAAGTGACAAACCTCAGCGTAGGGATCATCCATAAAGATATTCTGTGCTCTGATTTATGGTTTAGAAAGATCAGGAATATGGCATATACCATATTTTTGCATTCCCTTCCATCAAACTGTTGGAAAGCTGCTTTATAGTGGAACAAAAAAAATCAGTGCAGAGGTCTGAGGTGCAAGCCAACCCACAGAACCCAGCTGACACAGGAGCTTGGTGCAGTAATATTCAACTAATTCTGACAACTCCCTGTAGCTGAGGATGTAAATCAACTCCACTTTTTGTCTCAAGTGATGGAAATTCAAAGAATGAACCTCAGCAAGTTTCTGCACTTTAGCTTTGCTGCGCAAAGCATTTGTGTTCTCAGTAATGATAAACAGCAGTTTGGGCAAAGGCTTGGAAATGAATCATCCCTCAATAATAACGGGAATTTGGAGGCAGAGGTAACTGGAGAGCTGTTTTTATCTGCAGGCTGGCTATGGGATGGAGTTATCTTCCTACATAACCTGCTGATGCTTGTTGTGCCCTGAAAGGCCTTCCATTATGATCAAAATGCAGTAGTATTTTCTTACTATGGTAGGAGTATTTGTTAGAAATGAAACACTGAGTCTACCAACTCATTTCTCAAATGACAGTGACTTTCATTTGCTAATGATATGAGTTCTAGTTTGAAGAAAAAGTAAAAAAAAAAAAAGGATTCTACAGTAATACTTTCATTATTTATCCAAATTTTAAGAACAGCACAAAGCCAAAACATAAAAAAATTATTCAAAAGAAAAAAAAACCCTGATAAAGGCCTTCCTATTATGATTGTAAAGATGCAGTAGTATTTTCTTACTATGGTAGGAGTATTTGTTAGAAATGAAACACTGAGTCTATATTTTACTCATCTGGCTCCTCAAATGACAGTGACTTTCATCCCTTTCAATGATATGAGTTCTATGTTTGAAGAAAAAGTAGAGTCAAAAAAAAAAAGGATTCTACAGAGTAATACTCTTCAATTATTTATCCAAATTTTAAGCAACAGCACAAAGCCAAAACATAAAAAAATTATTCAAAAGAAAAAAAAACATAAAGCAGCCTATATATGGAGAGCTTGTAGAGAATGTAAGCTCAACATTTCCGTGCATGCATCCTTGCTGAATAAGTAATTTTTAATTCATAATATTTTACTATCTGGCTCCTCAGCTGACATGTGCTTCATCCCTTTCACTCTTAATTTCCATGCCTGCCAAGAGTCACTTAGGAGTAACTCTAATCAGCTGCAAAGGAGCAGCACAATTCTCTCCAGCATTAAAATAGGCTAAAAATAAATTGCTCAGCAATATAAAATGGAAGGTACATGTTAGGAAACTCAACATTTCCGGTGCATCTGGGATTGCTGAGGTGTGAAATCGGACGTGCAGGTGACGTGTTTTTCCTTTTCTGACTCTTTTGTCCTCAAGGAATTATCTGTCAAACCATAGAGGATAAAAGAAGTGCACACTCTGAGGAATGTCTCAAAAAGAATGGACATACCCTGTTAGTGCCTTCCAGTGATGTGTTCACAGTTTCTGTTCAATCCATCTAACATTTTAAAGGGAATATGTAGATATCAAAAATGTCTCATCTCACAAATTACTTCAGAAGTATGACAAAGTTAAAGTTATAAAGTGAATGATTTAAAAAGTGATAAAGTCTCCTGGGGAATTAAAGTTCAATTATTGTTTTAAGAGAGAATACTTCATCTTGTGGCAGAATTTGAGCAGCCCTGTTAGACAATCTGCTAAAAATCTAGAGATAATACTTAATTTTTGATTCCTAGTTGTTCTTGTGGAAAATACACATATAACATGGGTTTTTTTCTGGCCATCCAAATCTGGGTCAAATTATTTGAATTTTAACAAGTTTGGCAGATCTCAGTGATTGCTAGTAGGCAAAAAACCTTACCTCTCGCCTTCTGGAATTTTGGAGCATTTCAAATTTGATAAAGAATATATATTTTAATATTAATATCTCTTCCTTATACTGATAGTTTTGTTTGTTTTTTTTTAATTAGAGATAGTTCTTAATATCTTATGAAGCTATGATCAACTATACTTGATCTTTGTTCTTTCTATAAATATCGTAAATGACAGTAGCCATAGGTATTAGATTTTACTTTTATTTTACATCCATTTTCTTCCTGAAATTCTGTTTTGTCAGGATTCTCTGATTCACCTGTGCAAATATTATTTATATCAGAACACAACTTCTGGTAAAATCATTCCAGGTATCTATCAGGATTAAATAAAATGCCATTTTTCATTAAAATAATTTCATTTAGCACTTTTAAAAGCATTTCCTTAAAATGGCTGACAAAAAGCAAGGCAAGCCTTAGATCTATATTCCAAAAGTGTTGATAAGTCATCTTTTTCTTCTGTACTAAATGACACATTGGGGTTTTTTTCCCTTCTGATTTTTAATGGCTCAGATAAAAAGCCTGACAACAGAGGCTGAAAACTCTTTGAAACACTCCCCAGTTATTTGAGACCAAATTCTTATTAATTTAAGGAATATGATAGAGCATCTACTTACAGTAATGGCAGTGCTGGAGGTGATCAGGAAAATGATCACCTAGATAGAGCAGCTGTCAGATAATCGATATTCTGTTCTTAAATTATGGCACTGCCTTTTGCTTCCTTACCTGCCTGCTGCAAAAGAGAATGGAAAGGGGCTTTTTCCAGCTTGCTAAAAGATCTGCCAATACCTGATGGTGAAAAAATGACTTGATAATCATAAAATCCTAGAATGGTTTGAATTCGAAGGAACCTTACAGATCATCTGGTTCCAATTCCCTGCCATGGGCAGGGACACCTTCCACTAGACCAGGTTGTGCTACTTGATGCCAGTGACTGATTGTAGTAAAAGCAGCATGAAAGCCAGTGTGTTAATTTGATTAATTAAAAATCCCAATTAGTTATTACATTACATATCACTTAATGATTTTATTCTGTAGTACCATGCAAGTGAAATCCCTCTCTTGCTAGAAATCAGCTAATTTTATTATCAGATCAGTATCGAAGGGAAAATCTGAGGTCTCACCTTGCCTGGTGAACTGTTAACCCAGACGAGCAAGTTTAGGGTTTTAAAGTGTAATTTCTCTAAATTAAGATAATTTTCCCTCTGAAATTTCATCTTGGCCTCAATCAGCTCTAGGTAGGAAGCCCCAGACCTAGCCAGTAACTCAGGTGGGCTTCAATATGGTCACAGAGCTTTCAGAGAGACCTTTTTCTATGAGGGGTCTCATCCCCTCTCCTTCCCTGCCATTTCTGCTGCGTTGTGTCTCCAGATGCCTTGTTTTTAGATATCTGCCACTGTCAGAAGGGGCTGCTCAGCATGGCTGCAGCAGATTGTGGTGGTGGTTTTAAGGGTTGTGCCTCCAGCATTGAGCTTTGAAACTCTCTGTGCCAGGGCTCTGCTTGCTCTGACTTTCAATGTCCCAGTGTTTATTTAGCTGTGTGAAAGAAAAGACCATTACATCAATACTGGCTGATGAAGCTTGGTTACTTTATTTACAAAAGCATGTTTGTTTTTGTAACTGAGCTTGAAACTTTGGTTTTGCTTTCTAATTTAAAGAGGAAAATGTTCATGAACTTTCTTAACCCTCAGTTCAGTCAAACATATATTCACAAATTTATATTCACAAACATGAAACATGGCTGCAAAAGTCAAGATAATTTTGTGGATTATTTACAAGCAAAAGGACTTCAATGTATTGTTTTGGATATTTTTTGGCAGCCAACAGTTCAAATATAATTATGTAACAATTACATGAAGCTACAGAGTCTCTAGTTCATGCTTACAGTTATTTTTTGCATGTATCAAGAATTAGTTTAACACTGTCCAGAGGGACATTTAAAACAGTTACATATTTTGGCTGATCTCCTGAAATAATAAAAGTAATTATATTGGACGCCCTGTACAACATATTAGTAGTTTAAGGAAATGAAATATAACGTATCTTTGCCTCATTTATCTAAAAGTTCCTTAAAAAATTAGTTTGTGGAGCAAAAGTTAACAAGAAACCTCTAAAAGCTGCACCACTCTAAAGCTGAATAGTTAAAATGTTGGATCATATGAGTTAGGAAGAGCACTTCCACTCTGTTCAACACAATTGCGTGGAGTAATAAACTGCAGGAGATAGAAAACTTTTTTTGGGTGTAAATTTTTTGTGCAACAGTGTTTTCTTTGCCAGTTGCAATTTTTTTTCTCCTCTCCCTATTTGTGCTCTGGAGTTGTCGTGGCACAAAGCTTTGTGTGGCTGCACTTTGGACTGACAGGGAAAACATTATGGTTTATGAAAAGAAATGTTGGTAGATTCTAAGGCTGTTCTGTAAACATGGAGCTCACCCCATGGATTTAGGGATACAACTCAATCCTTTGCTATTCAAATTTAACAAATCAAAGCAGAAGAAAGAATAGCAATCTTCATCATCTTTTTTATTTGCCTTCAGGATTAAACTTCATGATAAAAGATTTCTAAAGAAAAGAAACTTAAGAAACTTAAAAATCAAAATTTTGCACTGTAGCCACTGTTTCCATTATAAATATTTTGTCTCTCAAGTAAGTTAAAAAACTGTTTTTTTTGTTATATTAGCATTTGTTAATCAACACTTAAAGAGAAACAAAATAGTTCTATTCCTGACTGTAAATTCCTGTAGATTATACTTTTTCTTTCATTTACCAAGGCAAAACCTATCCTTTGGGTTGATATTATATAAGACTTTGAGGCCTTAGGCCACCGGCTGAGGGGAAATAGGAAAGTCCAAGACTCTTTCATGAAAATCATAAATCTATTTTGCTAAGATATTATCATCCAAATATAGGATACAGTTACATGCAGTGAATAAAAGACTGTGAGAAAAAACAACAATTGAGTTACTTTTAAAAATCAGAGGATGTTGCAAGTATAGTATAAAATAGTGAGTTGCTATCTTGCCCTAGAAAAGAGAAGGGCAAATTAAAGATAAGGGTACTGATTAGTGCTGCAGGAAGAAAAACGTGGAGAAAATCGGAGGAGAGGAGCAAGGGAAAATTGGAAGAGAAATTTAATCCTGCAGGTTTCTCTGTTTACTGGTAAGTACTGGTATGATCCCAGCTATGGGCTGTTAACTGTTCATAGACAGAAGGAAAATCCGGCTAAAAAGTGAAACAGTGAGTCTGGAGATAAGGAACTCCTTTGGCTGGAAAGGGGGCTTGTGATGCTGTGGATCTTTGTTGATCATCTCAATATCTAGTCTAATATGAAACACTGAAACTCTGTCTCTTCAGATAGTCCAATATAGGGCTGTGAAAGAAGGATTAATTTTTTTTTAATAATCTGTAGCTCTGGGGCAGTTCTGGTTCTTCCTCTCTGTGTTCCCATGACCACCACACAGCTCAGGTTTTTCTCAGTTTCTTCTCCTGAGCTTTTCTCTTTTCTTGGAAAAATGGAAGACAACTGACCCCCCTTTTTTGCTCTTAAGCTATGACACAACACATGTAAGCTTTATAATTATTCGCCCATTTTGAACCACTTACCAGCCATCCAGACATCATTATCACAGGACACAAAATCACATATTCTTTCTATTTTTTCCCTGTTTTTATTTGCTTACACAAATAAGAAAATAAAATTAAAAATCTTCTAGAAATGTAGCAGTGCCCAATGCTAAGTTAGATGGAGGAGTTTTGCCAGGGCATGATGTATTTGCAGGGTGCACTGCAAGGCAGTTGAAGGAAATTAAAATTCTTAATTGCTAATTAGTTAGGAAAACTGGTAAATCAGATGAAGTTTTGCTTGTTCTTTTCTCATTTTTGTTTCATTTTTAGAAAATAAATTTTAAGGGTGCACTTTGCTTTCAAATGGACACTTGAAATCTTTATATTACTCTTACTCATTTGTTTTAATTCTTTGATTATAAATGAATCACCATTTTCATGGTGTATGCAGCTGAGGAATTAACCTGTACTCTGGGCAGCAGATGGACAGATGGAAGAGGAAGATTTTTATTTTCTTGCAAATGTTTTGTTTAATGGGGAAAACAGTAGAGTCTGTAGAAAAATAGGAAGGTGGGAATGAGTGCTCTGCAGTTAAAAAGTAGGTAATGCCCATTTTTTATTGTTTCTCAGTTTTGAGGTAGTCCAGCAGTGGGATAATGCCATTCCTGCTGCACAGCCTAGTGCACATTTTCTCTCTGGATCATCTCTTCTGAGGATACTTTCACAGTGTAGAGGTGCTGTTCTTAGGAGTGGGTGTCCTCAGGTCCCCACTCCCCCAAAACATATTGCAATTTTGCTAAAAAAGACAGACTCCTCGTAGTACATGTACACACAGTCCCAGACCTTGCCACAAGGGCTGCATGACTCTGAGTAGCTTGGGGTGGGAAGTGTTTATATGCCTGATAAGTAAAGGAAAAACACACTTGGGAAGCAAAATAGCTGAGGTGGCTGCAAGTGCTGTTAGTTCTACAAATTTCAATGTACCAGCTTCCCTTTGGCTTCGTGTGTGTATTTAACTGTATGTTTATTAGTGCTACTAACCTGTGAAAAAAAAATATATTATTTTTAGGTTTGCGTGTAAAACACTATGTAAATTGTTTCTAAAATACTGATGTGTCTAAACTCTGAATAACCTTGAAACTAAATTTGTGTTTAATCATGTATGGGAAGAGAACTGTTAAATGTTACTGAATTTCTTTTCTTCATTAACCAGGAGTTATTAGCATATATCTTATTAGCTATCTAATAAGTACAGGTGATACTGATTATTTAATTAGAAGCTCCATCTCTAACAAGATATTTTTAAGTATTAATTTTGATAGAAATTTGAGCATTCAGTTCTGAAATTATAAAATAGTGAAGATGAGCTTTAATGACTTATATGAGCTTCACTGTAGTGGCTGAACTGGGTTCAGTGAGGTTTCACCATGTAGATAGATGTGGAAAATTGAAATATGTTATAAATATTCTTCAAAAATAAACCTTTAGAATTTCTTTAAGTCCTGACCTTATTTTGGAGGATGTTGCAATTTGTACATAACATTGAACATTTAAGTGGAAATGCTTAAGTTAATGAGTTTTGAAGCATCAGTCAAATGCTTAAGAAAGTTCTTGCAAAGCTGTTCTGATCCATTAGGTAAGAAATTTATCATATTTGTGTTTTTTTAAAAACTGCATCAAACCTGACTTTTCTGTAAAATTGAGGCCTAATGTAGATATGTCTAAACAAAAAGGAAAAATATTACTTATTAACTAATGATTCCAGTGTGACAATCTTCCTGCTGGTTTGGTCTGATCTACCACTGAATCTTTTAAAATAATCAATAAATAGTTGATTATCTTTCTTCTAGATTGACCTGGGTAACAAATAAGGCAGCATGTAAAAGCTACATTAGAATCAAAAGGTATTACGAATTTACCTTTAAAAACAGTATCCAGTTTCATAGATTGTGTTATATGAAAATAATATTGAAAAACTAGTTAGGGTGTCATTAAGCACATATAGTTTTGGGATTCTCCCAAAATTCTTGATGAATTTCAGGTTGTCACGTTATTTATGAGAGACAAACTGGAAAAGGCATCCTGAAAAATACTGTCTAATTGTAAAGGAACCTGTAGACAAATTTTCCTAATATTTTTACTCTTGATTCACAGGACTTTTTTATTCTAAAAAACAATATTTGTGGTTTGTGTTCTGGCTTTCTAGTTGTTTTGTTGAAGCTTTATGAGGACAGAAAAGCTGAATATGAAAAAGTATAGTTTTTCTTCATCTGCTGCCACTTTTTAATCATGTTTTTTATATATGTGTATGTATATAGATAGATAGATAGATAGATACAGAGAGTTATATATATAAAGATAAAGATATATGTAATATTTGCATCTCCAGATTGTGTGATGTGTAGATTTTTACTTTTTAAAAAATTATGATCTGTTAACTGCCTTTGGGCTCAAAACTGATGCTTCAAAAGAAAAAAAGGTTCCAATGACACCTGAGATTGTGGGGCTTTGCTCTCCTTTTAGTGGTAATCTCCCTATAATCTCCCTATAGATTATACCAAGGGGAAAACACACACGTATGCTTTCATGTGGAAGCATCGAACCATATTTATTTGTTTGGGAATGGACTCTAGTGCTTGATAAATGAAGTGGAAAGCTGAAGGATGTAGAGGATCAACAGACCCATGGCACGGTGAGGAGTTGTGCTGATGGAATCCCGGGATGCAGAGGGAGACTTGTGAGGGGGGAGGTTGTTTTGCTGGCTGCCACCTCACAGGAATCCAGGCTATTGCTCCAGCTTCCCTCTTCCCAGGGTGCCTGGAGGAATGTCTGGACAAAAATGAAGTGATGAGCATGTGGGCTGAGAGCCTTGGAAGAGGGAAGTGGGGGTGGTGGAGGAAGTGGAGGTGCAGCCAGTCCCCTGGAGGATGGAGTGGTGGCACAGCGTCCTGGGGCCTGTGAGGGGTTGGGGTCATGGGCCTCGACTGATGGCAAGACCCCTCTCCAAAGAAAGAAGGAGCTTCCAAAGACAAGTGGGAACAGGGGAAGTAAGGGAAGAAATGTGCCCTTATCCTTGTTTTGGCAGTGGCTGGGGCCGTTTGTATGGAGCTGAAAGCACTAATTCAGCATGGATGGGGATGTGAGCAGGAAGGGGCTCCAGGGCAGTGCAGATGCAAACATAAATGCAGCTGAGGACAGGCTGTCATCTTGTGGTGGCACCATCCTCCTTTGGAAAGATACGAGGAATTACAGAGTTTTTGCTCTAAAAATATATCTCTGGAAGGTGTTTTCCTGGTTCAGTGGTCAGGTCCATTTGCATTCCTATTGAATCCACGGCCACTGTGTCTGGTGCACCAGGGAATATCTGGGACTAACACCTTCCTAGGTTAAATTAGACTGAGCTCTCTCCTGCCAGTGACTCTGTGCCTAGCTCTCTTCCTTCCTGTGTCACTGTCACATGGATTTGGAGAGGGCAAAGGAGGAAACTTGCACTCTCTAAAATTCCAGACAGTTCTGTGTATTCAAGGTAAGAATATACAGGAGGAACAGGGCAGACATGCACAAAAATCTGATTTTTGGTAGTGTAATGAGGGTTTTTTGATGCATTACGCAGTTCTGGGGACTGCTATGAGGGAGAAGTACTTGTTTGCTTCACACATTTACTCCAGCCTTGCTTAATGCGCAAGTTGTATCAACAGTGGTGCAAGATTAACCGTCAGCTCAGCAAACTGTGTCACAGCAACTGTGCCAGTAATTTTTATGGAAAGCTACATCTAGACTTTTTTTTTTACTTTTTTCATGCTACCACTATTTGCTTTGAGTTAACTCAATGACATTTCCCTTACAGAAGGCAGCATATTTGAGCTCCAGTTTAAAACTCCCTGGTGAGTTAATGTCTTAGCCTCCTGTGTGCAACAGGCTGCTCCCATCAATTCTGTGGCCAAGATGTTGGGAGAATAGAAAGAAAATAGTTGCTGGTGGTATCACAGGTAGTCTCATGCACACAGGGAAAAGGATCTGAGCTTTCAATTAAGATTCACCCCTGACAAGGATTTTCCCTTAATAATCCTCATGTTTCAGATAGGTCAAACAGATTACTTGGATACTGAAATGGCTTAAAATACCATTTATCCTTGATTGCTGGAGTCTTGTTTTGGGAAGCATTTGGGAGAACAGCAGTTGCTTTGGTTTTTAAACCAGAACGTGCAGATTAACCCTGGAAAAACCTCTTATAATGCAGGCTCTGACTGATGCAACCTGTCACTAAGTGGCAGATTTAGGGTTTGACTTTCAGCTACCATTTCAAAGCCCAGAGAAAGCATCTAACCACAATAGCCTGTTAAACAACTAATAGTTTTTAATTAAAATAAATAAACTTGAAATTATTATTGCCTGAATATTACTTAATTCCTAGTCTGGCATGCCCACATCCAGCCCTGTCCTCACCCAGATTTGGCTTCATCTTGGAAGACACAGACTAGAATAACAAAGAATATTTGAGCACAAAAACATTGTGAGTATCATGAAAAGTAGTTTGAACTGCAGGTGTGAGTTTAAATTGCCCTAATGCCTGTCAGTCTGATTAAAAATTGTTTTAATGCATTCTAACTTTATGCCTTTAGCAGAAATTAATTTTACCCAAGTAGCCTCTTATAGACAAGCTTTAAGGCAAAAGTTGCAAATACGTCCTTTAAAGGAGCATGAAAATGAGAAACCCACTTCACCCCACCCCCTGAAACATGAAAGAGTAGCCTTAGTGTTTTTGCAAACATGTATGAATTGTTATGATTTAACATTATTGCTATTCACATATGTAAGAGACTTATATTTCCTGGAAACTGTTTTTTCTGGAGCTAAACAGCATTTTTCTTGGAATATGGCTGATACTAAACATTAGGACACTTAAAAATTGTATCATTTCTAATAACAGATATTTTTAAGGCTTTAATTTTGAATGTATGCTACTGTTAAAGTTGTTTGTTTTTAAGGAAAGAATTTAGCTTCCAAAGATACATCTTAAAAGTTTTTTCTAAACTTGCACAATATAACATTGTGATTTTCCCTCCTATGGAACATGTGCATACCATATATACTTTACCACTTGTTTTTGATGCCCTAAATCAGGTTTTACTAGCGACTTTGCAATTTTGCTTGTATGGTCAGACCTACTTTTAGGTGAATATGAATGCACCAATGATTTGTGTTGATTTTTCTCTTCCTTGTTATTAATCAGGACTCAAAATTGAGAAATTTTTGGAGGTTTCTCCCCTAATTTTCTCGGTGAACTATTCTAAAGTACAAAAAGGAAAAGAATACACTATAGGCTATCTTACAGACATACATAATGTATGTCCTAATGCTCAACATTTTTCAACATCTCAGAAACAGGAACATACTTTGAATTGTTATTGTATGCATTCGACAAGCATATAATGATTCAATGAGAATATTTAAATCAAGGCTCCCACTGTCCCTGGAGGTTTTTAAGATGAGACTGGATGTGACATCAGTGCCATGGTCTGGTAACCATGGCAGGGTTGGATCAAGGGCTGGACTTGATGATCTTGGAGGTCTTTTCCAACGCGGTTGATTATATGATTCTATAAAGTTAAAACATTGTATTGCAAAAATCAGTTAATCCCATTAATATACTAAAATGTGAAGCATCTGTTTAGGAACTTATTTCTCAATAACTCTGACTGTTCTGGTATCTCTGTCTGGGATATCAATATTCAAAAGCCTTTCTACATTCTCAATGTGTTGATTGCATCTTTTCCTTGCAGAAAATCAATTACCTTTACCTACAGCAGCAGAATTTTAAGAGGATACAATAAAAGCTTGAATTTCATTCTCTGATTTAATTTCTGGATGCTTTGTGTGTGTGTACAACTCCTCTGTGCCCTTTGTTTAAATTCTCTTTGGTCTCCAAATAAGGTCACCATTGTGCTTATTCCAAAAAAATGGGCTTGAGAAGGTGCTTCTTTCTCCCGAGCCCTCTCATATCAGCCCTTACAACTGTTACCCAAAGAACACTGCAGTTCTTGTTGGTGTTTTGTTTGTTATTTTAATTATCTTTCATTCAGGTACTTTTTTTTACTGGTGCTTTATAGTGTATCTGTACAGAGGAAGGTAAATCCCTGTGTAAATAGTCATATTTTCCATAAGGGGTTTATCTGGGAATGAAAAGAAATGATAACAACACTGTTCTTTAAGTCTATCAGGTATTATAGTTTTAATTATATGTGTTCTGGATCTATTCCGATACTGTGCAAAAGGCTTTTCTTATATTTCCTAATAGGCAATTTCATCAAGAGTGTGAGGACTTTGCAGGAGTTTCTCTTTGCTATCAAACTGAATATAGAAGACAACCTTCCTCAAGTTTTCCAAAGAGCCATCACTAGTGAAGTTTTTCTATGACAGCTGAATGTGACTTGGTTCTACATTTATTGTTTGTTTGTGATTAGCATCCTACTAGCCCAGCCTGTGTTCTGAGAGCTACTGAAGCCAGTGCTCACCTCCTCTCCTGTACCTGCTATACAAAGATCACTTTTTTACAAGTAAAGTCAAAATTAATCTGAAAAAGAGCATTGTAAGAATTAGCCTGTTAATCAAAAGCCAAATCTGTTATCCAATATCAGTATAAAACCAATTGCAAAACAAAGGAGTATTTTAAAATAGGAAAATTCTGGTAATATTATTCAGCGGAAGCTATTTTGTTTTCCTGAACTTGTTTTATTTATCAGCATGCTTCCGATATTTTTGTATAGTACACTTTATGCTATTATTCTGAGCATTAGCCACACTGCAGGACACAATCCCAGTCTCCTAAAGGAGGGAAGGAAAGGGAAGTGCCAAACTACTGAAGTATTACAGTCTTCACAAAATATGCTCTTATGAAACAAGAGGTGCTGAAATGGTTCTTTCAGCTTTGTACGTGGGATTTGGGTAGCAAAGCCAATAGGATATTTCCTGTCTAGAAATTCTGTGAGACCATAAATGCCTCAGTGTTCATCTGTTTGTAGATGCAGACAGAGACAATTATCCTAAAAACGTTCTGGGAGACAGAAACCATGTTCCGGATGGAGTAGTTGGAGCATGGGGGAAGTGACAAATGTGCTGAGGGATGTCAGATGTCCTCGAATAAAAATAATCTGGTTAAGAACTTACCCTTTCTGTTTCTCACATACACACACACACAGAATAATAAAGGGAAGATGCAAATCCTAGTTAATGTGTAATAAATATGCTGTCTGAGCTGCATTGTTGGGAGCAGTTCTGGTGTTTGGCAGATGGTCACTAGATGGCATCTTTGGGTACGGAATTGAGGGGAAAATCATCTCAAATGTTCAATTTGTATTCAGCCACATTTCAGTTCACTGTTACTTCTGCTTGAGTATAAAAACTTAGGAAAGGACATGTCAGGGTAGTAGGAGACGGGAAGGAAGCATTTTACTCTGTTTTGTTATTTCAGAGGCTGCACTTTCTAAGCAGTATAGTTTATTTTGAATTCTAATAATAGCATGAAAATGTTTTTGAATACTTTTCTAGGTGGTATCTATGGAAATATGTTTTTATATTATAGATTAATGCAGATCTAAGAAATCTGTCATGTGTTATGTCCACACTTCTTAGAGACCATAATCAATCACTAGGACATGTTCCAGATAAAGAACACATCTTCAAAGCACTTCAGACTGAAACAACCAGTCACCAAGAGCAGCTCTCTGTGGAGCAGAATGGCAGGAAAACTCCGGTAATCAGAGGATGAGTGGAAGTACTTACTCATATTGTCTCTCCTAGGGTTGCAAAAGGTGTGTGTAGACTGTGATGATAACCAGACTCTCAGAAGCTCATCAGAAATTCCACTTAGACCTGAGGACCATTTCTTGATAAAACCTGCAGCAAAACTATCACAAAGCTGCAGAACTTACAGAACAATCACACACATACTGCTCTAGTAAAAGCCCTAAGAACTAACTGACTGCACAGCAGTTGCCTTCCCATCAGTCAGTGGCATATTTTGGGATGAGTAAAAGCAGTCATCATTTATTCCTTCTCCGTGTTTCAGGTCTGACTCATCAATTTTTTTCTAATTCAAAATGAGAGATGAAGTATCTCAAGTGGATGTAAATGCTGTGCCGTGGAGTAAAGTGGTTTTTATTGCAGGCAGTGCTTGGGGCTGCTTTGCCAGATAGTTTTATCGCCTCACTGGCGCTGAGGAAAGGGCTTGCAAAGGTAGAACACTCTACTTTTCATGCTGGCTGCACTACCTGAATTTTGCAGTATAACTGGTGAGATTCTGGGTCTCCAGCTTGTTTCAGATTCAAGATTATTAATTTGCCATCTCTCTCTGTGCCAGTCTCTCAAGTGCCCTCATAACAACTGAGGAACTTTATAGTTTTGAACCAAATACCAAAACAACTTCTGCAGCAAAGAAAAATTATGTCCAGCACTCTAATCCATACAAATTTAGATACCTTTTTACATCTTTATGTATCAATAACAGCTGTTATCCAAAATCTCATTATTTGAAGGTAATGGAATTTCTTTCCCAGTAACAGATGAAGGTGAGGGTAACTCAGTAGGTGGCAGTCCTCTTAAGTCAAAGAAGAAACAGTGCGAGTATAAGGGACTGGGATTTGAATTCAATAAAGTGTTTGTTAAACATTTTCATGTCATCTGAAGTCAATAGATCTTGCATCTGTTATTTAGAATCCTCATAGCTATTGGTGGTTTCTATTTTCTATCTTGAGCTGTTTTGTAAAACTAAGATAATAACCCTCTAAATGTATTTGAGGAGCTGTGTTCTAAAAAAATGAAAAAAAATTAGATGAGTTTCAATAGTTTTCCCACCTAGTTTCTCAATATTTGAGCTTAATTCCTAACCCTTCTCTGAAGACAAATTTTTCCTGGACATGATTATATTAGTTCTAATAGGTCAGTGCTTGGCATTCTGCTATTTCCTGTAGCTCTTCCCATTTCTCTGCTTTGGTCCAAAGGCACAATGCCTCCTGTCTGTCTCTAGTTCTCCTTAACTCTTCTGTCCCATCTTTCTGTTCAGATCTTTAGGCTCCTCCTGCAGACTTATTCTCCAAAAATCTTGTCTGTGTGACCATAGCTTTTGTTTTGTTTTTCTTTTTTTTTTTTCTTGTTTCACACACAAGGAAGCTCTCTCATTCACACATTACCCAGTGTTTTCATCTAATTTTTTTATAGTATAATCCTTGGAACAGGAATCAGTGTTCTGTCTCCTGTAAAAGGCCTGTGCTGCTGAACAGTTCTTGCACTTTTCCCAAAGAAGTTAAATCCTTTATATGTTGTATCAGCTGCCTATTTCCCTTTCAGCCTGTGGCAAAGGTGGTTTGTCATGGATTTGAATCCATGATGCTGTAGTATTTATCAAACAAATTGTTTCCTCATAATCAACACACGAGAGACCTCTCTTTGCTTCAGTCTTGGTTGCTATGGGAGACAATAGATACTGTTTTTTATCTTACCTACAAGATAGATTGGTAACCTCAGCAGTGTGCAAACTGTTTGAAAACTAATAACACGAAACCACATTCATTTAAAAGAAAATAAGCCAAAGCTTTACTGGTATAAACCAGCATGAGTTCTAAACATGGTAAATATAATTCATATTGCCTTCATCTCACTGTGTGCTTGCTCCACTCCTAGTCCCATTCAAGCAGTCTACAATCACTCCTCCTCTGTGTGAAAGGAGTTCTCTCATAAAATAGAGAGCTTAAAATAAAGCCAAAGGAGCTGCTTATTTTCTTGTAACACAGAACATGTGGGTGTTAGAGGCAAAAAGCTCTGATAACTTGCTTAAGCTGTTGAAATAGTGTTGGTGGACACATGGGAAGCTCGGGTTGAAGGGAGATTTTGATAACATTTGGGAAGGTTTGGCAGTGACCTGAACTTGTTTGGCCAGTTGTAGAGCATGGGGCAAAGATACAAATATTGCCTCAAGGTCACTGAAAATGAGACCAAAGGGTCTCTGGATGATACGTGAGGGAAATGAGTGTTAAAGGGAGACCATGGGGATGGCATAAAAGTGAAAATTCACATGGACTATGGTTTCTTTATCCGCTGTCTGCATATTGCTGCAGTTGTTTTCCATACTTTGTGTTGGGGGAATGTGTTGGGGATTATTTGGTTTTACCCAGATGTAGATGGCACATGGGTGATAAATCATGGAAGAGATAAGCAGAGAAAACTTTTGTGTCCTGTGAAGCACTTGGAGTAAATAAACATCCTTTTTTTCCCCTTAAGTTCTGATTTTACCAGCTCCTTGAGTAGAATCTGCTATTTCCTATTTTCTTCAGCTACAAGTAGGCACCAAGGAAAGGAATATCTGGTTTCTCATTGAAAAAACCTGCAACTGTTGTGATATTACAGATCATTAAGGAATACAGGAAATAGGGAGGGAAAAATGTATACACTATGGGAATATTTACTTAAGTTCCTTAAACTTGTGATCGATACTCCTAAAAAAATAAATCATATCATACAAAAAGTCCTCTTCAGGGTGGGTGACTTGTTCCTCTTAATCCATCCCACAGGATCAGAGGCTCGATGTCTGTGTCAGAGGCTAGATACTGTCTTTATTATAGTGGCCTAACAGAAATAATTACATGTTATTTTTAATAATCTTACCCACTAGTAATAAATATTGTTTTTACACATAAGAAGATTCCATCAGTTCACATAATTTACTGGAAATATAGTCAGTGACTTAGAAATACATGAAAAGAGAGTGGTTGATGGTTCTTTAATCTTTTTATATGCAATCTAAATGCAAAGTAAAATATACATTACTAATAGGTACTTAATCGCCATACAGGATGTTGTATAATGGGGAAATAACTCTGCAAATTAATAACTGCAACAGAAGACTTTAGAAAAAATATGTAAGAAAGTGACACAAGTTTTTACGGTGTGAAACTGCAAAATAGATTGGAGTGTGATAAAACCCTATCACTGCTGTGCTTAACTGAGCAGAAATAACACAAAATCGCCTTCTATTTTCTTGGTGAATGTCTTCGAAATATTTGATGTTCAGAGGCACAATTTGGGGCTTCCCAGTGTCCATGCCATGCTTCCCTGAGAAGGGAAGAAATCAAATTCTGGGATTGTGTCCCAAGTTGCAGCTACAAATTGCTGAGCTGAGTAAATCTCTAGCTAAATTCTGTTTCCAAATAGTTGTATATGACAGTAGATCTCATCATCTTTAATTACTGGTGCTTATTCCAAGTGGTTCATGTTGCTTCTGGATGTGGAAAATGCCAAAATTTAAGCCTACTTGCTAGTTTTCTAAAATGTCTTCAGTAAGTACCTCTTCTAGAGGAGGACAGCTTGATTAAAATTCCAGTATTAAAATTTCAATAGAAGTTTACTTTGGAAATGTGTTTATTAGCTGTGATAACAGAGGGAAATCAAATTGATTCAGAAGTGTATTTTTTTAAAATAGAAACAAAGTAAGACAGGAAATACTTTGGCCTACTAAGTCTCCTCCAGGATTTTCCCAATATCCATTGTAAATATACATTTCAATTGTATTTTGTTTATAAATCAAGTTATGTATATGTTAGAGGATTTTTCTCCCCTTTATGTTTTGTACTTTCCACAAAGCTGATGAGGCCTTTTCTTTCCTCCAGCTAATTTCTACTTTTATGACTTTTTGGGTAAAGAAGTCCATTTCATTAAATCTCTAATTATGTATTTAGGAGACTCCTCATTCCTTTATTTTTGACCAAGTAATGACCATTCTGCTTCACTTTATCTCAAAGCAAAATGTATGATGGCTTTTATTCCTTCAGAAATAAAGCAGATGGCATTCAGCACAACAGCTGGGGGGAAAAAAATCAGATCTTTGAAGTGTATTTAGTAAAGTAAACACTGCTGACATGAAATGATGGATTACTGGCTTTACCTGGAATATCCCTGGATGGAAGGCAGATTGTTTGAGTTGCTACCTATTTTAAGTGTTTTGTAACTACAGACAGCATTAGGAATTGATATGTACAACCAGTACTTCAGTTTATGACATTTTGTGGAGAAAAAGCTTTGAAAAATAAATGTTATTCCCACTTTAGTTCTTGGAGGAGCACCTGCTGCTCAGTCCTGAAAACACCTCAGTGGAGCTGAGCTGGTGCTGTCAACACATGAATTCTCTCAATTGATTTTTACAATTGCAAGACAAGATGAATAAGGAATTCAGGTCTAGAAAAAAAAAAAGAAAGAAAATCACTATGAACCTGTGATAGCTTCCACAAGAATCCTACAGAGGTCCAAGCATTTGTGGAAGATTATGGGGTCATGTGAATAATCTGAATTATTGATCAAATTATTTCCTGAAACAAAATGCACTTAAAGCTGGTGGACCTACATTTAACTATAAATTCTATACTGCCAATATCAAGTCTCCCTTTAGCTGCTTTATCCCTGTTACCCATTTTTAGATTAGGCTTTTTCATTCCACCGGTATTATCTTACAATTTTGACATCATAATGTCATTGAGGTGACAAGTTGTCAACTTCAGGTTGTGTGATGGGGAGGAAGATTATTTAAAAGCATTTGTTTGTCCTTTCTCTCCTAAAATGATTGTGATGTGTGCCAATAACTTGTAGTGCCCTAGAAGAGTAATTAGACAGTGATGTGTTAAAGCATGATTGTTTAACCAGTTGCATCATTCTGAGTGTCAAAAGAACTCTTCAAGCTGTGCAAATCATTATCACTGTTAGGTGATTATTCCTTGTGCTGTCTGTGTGCAGGATTAGGGTAAATAATGAGCTGGGATTTTTGAATTATATATTTGGGGGATTAGATTTTCATGGTCTTTGAGGATTAGGTTTGAATATGCTGAGATGCAATTTATATGTGAGAAGGAGATAAAGAGAAAGGGAGCAGGGTGAGAAGGTGGGAGTGTGATTGTCAAGTAAAGAGAGATGGCTAATGCAGGTTGGTTTAATACACTCAATTACATTTTTGGAAAGGAAAAAACCTACTAAGTAGATACCTCAATTAAGTGCATCCCATGTTGGAGACACCATTGCAAAACAAAAGTTCACAAATTAAAAATCTCTTCCACTTCTCTTTGTCTATTTCCATTCAAACATTAGAATCATAGACTCATAGAATCGATTGGGTTGGAAAAGACCTCCGAGATCATCGATTCCAACCCTTGGTCCAAATCCAGTCCATTTACTAGATCATGGCACTCAGTGCCACGTCCAATCTGCGTTTAAAAATCTCCAGGGATGGTGAATCCACCACCTCTCTGGGCAGCCCATTCCAATGCCTGATTACTCTCTCTGTAAAGAATTTTCTCCTGATATCCAACTTAAATTTCCCCTGGCGGAGCTTAAGCCCGTGCCCCCTTGTCCTATTGCTGAGTGCCTGAGAGAAGAGACCAACCCCCACCTGGCTAGAACTTCCCTTCAGGTAGTTATAGACGGTGATGAGGTCACCTCTGAGCCTCCTCTTCTCCAGGCTAAACAACCCCAGCTCCCTCAGCCTCTCCCCATAGGACTTATGCTCCAGTCCCTTCACCAGCCTTGTTGCTCTTCTCTGGACCCGCTCCAGCACCTCAATATCCTTTCTGAACTGAGGGGCCCAGAACTGAACACAATACTCAAGGTGTGGCCTCACCAACGCAGAGTACAGGGGAAGGATCACTTCCCTGCTCCTGCTGGCCACGCTATTTTTGATACAGGACAAGATCCCATTGGCCTTCTTGGCCACCTGGGCACACTGTTGGCTCATGTTGAGCTTCCTGTCAATTAGTACCCCCAGGTCCCTTTCTGCCTGGCTGCTTTCCAGCCACTCTGTGCCCAGCCTGTAGCGCTGCAGGGGGTTGTTGTGGCCAAAGTGCAGGACCCGGCACTTGGCTTTATTGAACTTCATCCCATTGGAATCAGCCCATCTCTCAAGTCTATCCAGATCCCTCTGCAGAGCCCTCCTGCCTTCCAGCAGGTCGACACTCCCTCCCAGTTTGGTGTCATCAGCAAATTTGCTGATGATGGACTCAATCCCCTCATCTAAATCATCAATAAAGATATTAAACAGGACTGGACCCAACACAGACCCCTGGGGAACACCACTGGTGACCGGCTGCCAGCTGGATGCAGCTCCATTCACCAGCACTCTCTGGGCCCGACCCTCCAGCCAGCTCCTAATCCAGGAGAGGGTACACTTGTCCAAGCCATGGGCTACCAGCTTTTCCAGGAGTATATTATGGGAGACAGTGTCAAAGGCCTTGCTGAAGTCTAGATAGACCACATCCACAGCCTTCCCCTCATCCACCAGGTGGGTCACCTGATCGTAAAAAGAGATCAGGTTGGTCAGACAGGACCTGCCCCTCCTAAACCCGTGCTGGCTGGGTCTAATCCCTTGTCCATCCTGAAGGTGCTGTGTGATTGCACTCAGGATGATCTGCTCCATAACCCTGCCAGGCACCGAGGTCAGGCTGACAGGCCTGTAGTTGCCAGGGTCCTGCTTGCAGCCTTTTTTGTGGATTGGGGTGACATTCGCCAACCTCCAATCATCTGGGACCTTCCCAGAGAGCCAGGACTGTTGGAAGATGATGGAGAGCGGTTTGGCAAGCTCTTCTGCCAGCTCCCTCATCACCCTGGGATGGATCCCGTCTGGTCCCATAGACTTGTTAGGATCCAGCTGGCTCAGTAAGTTGCTAACTACATCCTCCTGGAATACAGGAGGGCTATTCAGCTCTCTGTCTCTGTCTATCTGCTCTAGAGGCCAGTTGTTCTGAGGGCCACCTGTCTTACTGCTAAAAACTGAGGCAAAGTAGGTGTTAAGTACCTCAGCCTTCTCCTTATCTTTGTTAACTATATTTCCCTCCAAGTCCAACAGAGAATTGAGGTTTTCCTTGCCCCTCCTTTTGCTATTAATGTATTTATAAAAGGACTTTTTGTTATCCCTAACTGAATTAGCCAAATTAACTTCAAATTCCACTTTTCTTTCCCTAATTTTTTTCCTGCATGACCTAGCTCTCTTCGTAAATTCTTCATAAGTAGCCAGCCCTTTTTTCCACAGTCTGTAAACTTTCTTTTTATCCCTGATTTCTTTCAGAACCTCCCTATTTAACCAAGCCGGCCGTCTTCCCCTCCGGCTGGCCTTTCGGCACACTGGAATAGCCTGTTCCTGTGCGCTCAAAATTGCCTGTTTGAAGCATGTCCATCCCTCCTGGACCCCCTTGCCTTTAAGGGTTGTTTCCCAGGGTATGCCCTGAATTAGTTTTTTGAATAGGCCAAAATCTGCCCTCCGGAAGTCCAGAGTAGAAGTTTTAATGATGGCTCTCCTTACATCCCTAAGGATTGAAAATTCTATTATTTCGTGGTCACTATGCCCTAGGCGGCCTCCAACCACTACATCATCCACCAGCCCCTCTCTGTTTGTAAACAGTAGGTCTAGTGGGGCCTTACCCCTGGTAGGCTCATTTACCAGTTGATGAAGGAAATTATCCTCTATACACTCCAGGAACCTCCTTGACTGCCTCTTCTCTGCAGTATGAAGCTCCCAGCAGATATCCGGCAGGTTAAAGTCACCCATGAGCACAAGGGCTGGAGATTTTGAGACATCTGCCAGCTGCTTGTAGAATAATTCATCTCCTTCATCATCCTGGTTGGGCGGTCTGTAACAGACACCCACAAGGATGTCAGCCTTGTTGGCCTTCCCCCTGATTCTGGTCCACAGGCACTCAACCTTGTCACTGCTGACCTCAACTTCAACAGAGTCAAGGGACTCTCTAACATATAAAGCCACCCCTCCACCTCTCCTACCCTGCCTGTCCTTTCTGAAGAGCTTGTAGCCCCCCATAGCAGCACTCCAGTCGTGTGAGTCATCCCACCACGTTTCTGTGACAGCAACTATGTCATAGTTTTCCTGCTGCACTATGGCTTCCAGCTCCTCTTGTTTGTTTCCCATACTGCGTGCATTGGTGTACATGCACTTCAGCTGGGCCATTGATTTTATTCTCAACTCAGGCACTACACCCTTAGGCTTATTTCTGGAGAGCCCAGTTGCCGCCCCTTCCCCCTTCAAACCTAGTTTAAAGCCCTCCTAACTAACCCTGCCAACTTACGGGCTACAGTTCTTTTGCCCTTCCCAGATAGATGAAGCCCATCTGGTTTAACAAGACTAGGCAACATGGAGTTTGCCCCATGATCAAAAAACCCAAAATTTTGACGATAGCACCATCCTCTAAGCCACCTATTGGTAAGCTGTGCTTTCCTAAACCTCTCCTCATTTATCTCCTCATTCATCCCAGCTAGCACAGGAACTGAGCCAATTACTACCTGTGCTCCTGTCCCATGAAGTGATCGGGTCAGAGCCTTAAAATCTTTTTTAATTACCCTGGTACTCCTATTATTGATGTCATCACTTCCAACCTGGACAACCAACAGCGGGTAATAGTCCGAGGGTTGAATAAGCTTAGGAAGTGTTTTCGTAATATCCCTCACCCTGGCCCCAGGAAGGCAGCAAACTTCCCTGTGGGATGGGTCTGGCCGACATATAGGGCCCTCAGTTCCCCTCAAAATGGAGTCACCAATTACAATAACCCTTCTCTTTTTCCTCTTACCTGTAGTTGTAACAGAGCCAGTAGACCGGGGGTAACCAGAAGACCTTGTAGACAGATCTTCCTCCTGACTGTCCCCCATCAGACTTTCTGAAACCAGGGCCATATACCTGTTTTTTAAGGGCACCCTGGCAGGTGAAAGGGGTCGAGAGGGGGTGTTTTTGCCTCTACGACCAGGCACCTGTTTCCATTCCTCCCCATCCATATTGTCCGTTCTGTCTGCCTGATGGCAGGGGGGGCTGGGCTTCACCGCCTCCTGCGGGGCTTCCTTAGGAATCGAAAGGGTGTGACTCCACCAGTCAAGAGGTCATAAAGTCCACAATAGAAAAGTTTTTATTAGGTCAAGGCTATATTTTCACATTTGCAGGTTTGAAAGTGGTTCTGGGAGCTTCACTTCGATTGGGAGGTTCAAACCTTTTACATCATTTTTCTTTAAGATGAGGGAAAAGAAATAAATTCTGATTCTAGAGAAGCTCATCAACCACAGGTTCTTGCGAACGAAGATTTAGGAAGGCACTATCCACGTTTGTTACAGGCACGCTGGTGGCTTATGAGACCAATATGAGATAGACATATCTGATTGCAAAAGGCACACCACTTAGGTGGTGTATTCAGCAGGATACGATTCTTTCTGCGTTGTCTTTTCTCCACGAGAGTGATCCTGCGTGCGTTCTCAAAGGAAACGGCAGCGTTGTAGATGGTGTGTCTCCAGGCCTTCCGATTTGAGGCCAGAATGATCAGTTAAGATGATCAATGTGGCCGAGGCTGAGATGTTGTTTCAGGGAGTCCTTGTATCTTTTCTTTGGGGCTCCTCTCATGCGGCAGCCGGAGGCAAGTTCACCATAGAGCAGGATCTTAGGGAGGCAGTGGTCCTTCATCCTGGAGACATGCCCTGCCCAGCGCAGCTGAATTCTCAGCAACATGGCCTCTATACTTGTGACTGCTTCTTGCTCTAGAACAGATGTATTGGTCATATAATCTGACCAGTGGATGTTTAGGATCGTACATTGATGGAAGCGTTCTAGGAGACGCAGGTGGTGGCGGTAGATGACCCATGATTCGGAACCGAGAGTAGACAACACAATGGCTTTGTAAACACTGATCTTGGTGCTTTTCTTCAAGTGTTTATTACGCCATACTCTTTTATAGAGATTTCCAAAAGCACTCTATGCCTTTGCTAACCTGTTGTCTATCTCCCCATCAATCTTACCATCTGAGGAGATGAGGCTACCTAGGTAATTAAACTGCTGGACCGATGTAAGCTCTGATTGGCCAGTGGTGATATGGGGATGATGGAAGGCTTCCTGAGGAGCAGGTTGGTGGAGAACTTCCGTCTTCTTTAAGCTGACTTCCAGACCAAAGAGCTCAGCAGCATCTGCAAAGCAGGATGTTAAACGCTGCAGGGCTGCTTCTGTGTGGGCAACAAGGGCGGCGCCATCAGTGTAAAGCAGCTCCCGGACAAGATGGTTTAAGGTCTTGGTGTGGGCCTTCAGACGCCTTAGGTTGAATAGACTTCCATCAGTATGGTATCGAATGTAGATACCGTCCTGATCATCGAGGTCTGCTGTGGCCCTTTGGAGCATCATGCTGAAAAAGATTGTGAATAGGGTAGGAGCAAGAATGCAGCCTTGTTTCACACCATTCTTAATTAAAAAGGGCTCAGAAAGTGTGTTGCCATATCTGACTTGGCCGTGCTGATCCTCATGGAGTGAGATGATCATTTTAAGGAATTTAGTGGGACAACCTAAACGTTCCAAAATCTGCCATAGACCTTTTCTGCAAAATGACCTCTCTGTTATTTTCCTCTTTATTTTGGTAGGGAAAAACTCTCCTGGCCCTAAATGCTTTGCGGGAATCTTCTGGCCCCTCCAGGTGTCAGCCCAGTGCACTGACTTGTCCCTTTGGGTTTGTGCCACAGTAAAAAAGAGCTGAGGGACCAGGAATTTCCCTATGATCCAGGGCTGATTCTACTTACAGCTTTTCCCTTTTTGGGCTGCAGCTGATGGGCACTTCTCTTTCCCTGGGACTCAGGCCGCCAGACTATAACACTGTCCCTACCCCTTCTTGTCAATCAATTCCTGGATATTTTATTTTTCCACGTGAGTAATATACCCAGACTATTTGGTTTCTTCAGTTGTAGCATTTTACAAATCTCATAACTAAAATTCTCATAAGCAAAAAAGATGCAACATAATGAGTTTTTTCTTATTAGTTTCTAGGCATTAGGCAGGATATGTAATGGAGTTTCAAGAATATATAAGTCTTAAGAGAATTCATTCACTTGCTTCCAAGAATTAGTCATTCAGACTTACAGAAAACATCTGGAAATCAGAACAATTTTATGTTGCCATTCCTACTTCTGTAACCTTTGGACACCTTAGAAATATGTTTTGACATTTCTGTAACAATCAGCAAAAGTACATTTTTATTATTAAGGTATAAAATTAAAGTTCCTTTTCAGTTGAATGACTTTAAAACAGGTTTATTGCCTTCCTTTATCATTTACTGGAGTCTCTGGAATGCTGTTTGCACTCCCTGTGTCTCAGTTACCTCATTGCCTAAATCACAAAGCTGTTCTGAAGAGAAATACCCTGAAGAGTTAAAAAGTCATAGTGACTTTATGAATGTTGACCTGCAGTAATAAGCTTGATTGTTACTATTCCTTGTGATCATATCAGTGATGACTTCCACTTAAATTTAGACAATTTCACCCTGACGACATTATTCAAATTAAATTTTATTTTTTTTTAATTCTTCTATATTCCTAGAATTACATGTTCAAATATTATTCCAAATTTGTGTATAATAGTACACTCTTTGCTTCACTCGAGCGAAACTGGATTTTGGTAGGAACTGGACAAGTTACTCTTGCATTTTTTAAAGCCACGTAGTTTTCTAGTGATCCATTAATGCCATTGGACTTCCTGAGGGTTTCAAAGTGTGTTACAGATAAAACTTCTTAAGTTTCTGTCATAGAAGAAGTCTAAAATCTTAACTTTGATAAGAATTTTACTGTCACTTTAAAAATAAATTCTTAATCTAGATTCCACTAAGTGTAAGAAATGAAACTTGAAAGGGTCTGGCTTGAGGTGAAGATAAAAGATTGTCAGATTTGAGAAGGAAGACCTACTTTCTACTCCTGTTTTGAAGACTTCAGCAGATGAAGAAAAGTCATTAAGTGTAATTGCAAGAACTAACAAACTAAAAGCTAACATAAAGGATAATCTATATATTCAGGCTGATGTTTAGTATGATCTTTCAGTGTTCTTATTTACATCCTATGAATTTGAATCTAATTAATTGGACTTTATTCCCAGTGGTTCCTTGGTGTCAGCTATGGGAATGAGTGAGTCCAGAGAAGGAATGGAACTGGGGAAAGTCACAGGGAGCAGCTGAGGGAGCCTGGGGGGCTCATCCTGGAGAAAAGGAGGCTCAGGGGGGGCCTTCTTGCTCTCTCCAACTCCCTGACAGGAGGGTGGAGCCAGGTGGGATCAGGCTCTGCTCCCAGGCAACAAGGGACAGAACAAGAGGAAACAGCCTCAAATTGTGCCAGGGGAGGTTCAGGCTGGACATCAGGAAAAATTTTTTCACTGAAATAGCAGTCAGGCACTGGAACAACTGCCCAAGGGAAGTGGTGGAGTTCTCATCCTTGGAGATATTTAAAAGCCATGTAGATGTGGCACTTGGGGACATGGTTTAGTGGTGGGGTTGGCAGTGCTGAGGGAATGGTTGGACTTGTTCTTAGGGGGCTTTTCCAACCTAATGATACAGAACTCTGTGATAAGTAAAGGCCCACCTATACCTGACCTGTATCTCAAAAGGGATGGATGTTGTTACAAATGGATGTTACACATGGATATTTAGTATTGCATTAATCAGAAATTATATTTACATCCCATTTTTTAAGGCTCATTAGCCCTTTAATGCAGATTAAAATATTCTCTTTCTTATTACTCATCGAAATGATTAAAGTGAAATATCTTTGACCAGGAATGAAAAGAGAAATTCTCAGGTACCACGACAAAACAAGTGTGTGGTACTAATTCCATTTCTACTTTGCAAGTGATATGGTCTGACTTCATTGTGTGCTTTTTACGTGAGAAGTATTTTTATCGCTTTTTCTTTTTTTTTTTTTTTTTGTCCTCTTATAGGCAGCAAAAGAGTGGGTTTAAAAAAATAAAGCAGCATTGTTTTTAGAACACTGCAACAAAATATAGAAGTGATAGCTGTGCCACATTTCTAATAGCTGGGTTGAATCATTTCTCTGCCTCTAATAACATGCGTAATTGCTCGAGGTTTTCAGGCGTCCTTCATATGCACTTATTTAGATTAGTGACTGATGCATTTCCATGGAAACCTCCAGCAGGGAAAAAAACCCTTCTTGGTACAGTGTGGAGCTGAAAGGACATGGGCTTTGAGCCTCAGCCTGAAACTTGTGGAAAATAAGACCCCCTCAGTTGTGGTCAGCTCCATTTGGGGATTTTGTTGTAGCTGTTCTCTAAAAAGTAGAAATAGTTGCCAGCAGCATTCTGTAGAAAGATTTAGAACACTTGTCAGATTGTGCATTTCTTGAGAAGTTCCAACTTTTTTAATGTGGTTAAAATAGTGCATTTTGAAATGAAATGTCTGGGATGTTCTTCTTTGTGAAGATGCACATAAAACTTAAGCAAACTGGTTAGAAACTGTGGCTGAAAAGTCAGGATCCAAGGAAGGAGTTAATTTTGCTGGGTTTTTGTATACCTTTAAAGAAGGCTGACTGATTTTTGAACTGGTGGTGGCAGAAATGGAAAGGTTTTATATAAATAAAATGGTGAACTCTACTAAATGACAGTAAAAGTCACTAAAATATGTGGAAAAGTACTTCTAAAAACTTTGCACACTACTGTGGCTTTTCTCAATATCTGGTAAATCTTAGTATGCACTGCCTAACATAATATCTCTTTAATAATTTGATTTGTAGTGCTTTCTTAAGAAAACTCAGTTCTCAGCATTCTCAGCAATTTGGTCTGATTTTCAGGAGTGTTTAAGGTTGCAACATAGATTTTCAAATGTGTTCTCTTAAAGTAATTGCCCTTATGTATCTACACAATGCTGTAACGGCAACTACCTTCCATACTTTTTAAAAAGTAGGAATATTTCCAGATTTGGCTCCTTTCATCCTGCAGTCATCCTAACTATTAGGATGTTCTCAGTGTAGGTTATCCAGCAGAAGGCTCTCGAACTAGTGGTTAAATGGTAATTTCAAATGTGGTAGCTGTTCCTCTTTGGAAACTAATTAGTGACTCTGAAACCTTTGTTACTTAAGAGTCATCAATACAAAGGATCTCTAACTATATCTATATATGATTTTTGTATTTTTATATCTATTATATTATTTGTTTTATTATAATATCTACATATAGTCTTATCTATGTGTTCTGATAAAGCCTCACAAGTTCAGTCAATAAAGTTTCGTACTCCTGTTTCCTTAAAAGTGACCTGGTGTTTCTAAGTAATTTTGCTGTTGTTTTTTTGTGTTGTATTTTACGGTTATATTTTCAACACAACAGTGTGGCAAGGCAGAAATTTTTCCCTGTTGAACAGGGAACTGAACATATCTGCATCTCCTTGTTCCACTCTCATCTTCTTCTCCCTGGTCCTGTGTAAACTTGGGTACAACATTGCTTAGCGACATTCTGCCCTCAGCTATATGTCAGCTCTGGCTGAAGTTATAATATTAAATTATAAATTATCCTGAGGCAGTTGCAGTAAAATTTACGGAGGAATTCTCTGTATGCCTGTTGGGTTTGGGGAATGTTTTATCCACAGTGAAATTTTGACTGTAAAGTCCATATGCACAATCAAGGCAAAGGAAGAAAAAGATACTGAGTGAAGACTTAAATTTTGGCTTTTTTGCTTGATTTGTATTTAGTGTTATCTTGTGCTTGTAAATGATCTTCATCTTTTAAATACCTGAAGTATGCAAATTATCTTTACCTGATGTTAGGGTGGTTAATTTTGGCAAGAATTTGGAAGAGAGTTAAGAAGAAATGCAGGACAGAGTGAGGAAGTTATTCTTTGGGACATTTTTCACAGAATCATAGAATGGCTTGGGTTGGAAAAGACCTTAAAGTTCATCTCATTCCAACCCCCCCGTCATGGGCAGGGACACCTCCCACTATCCCAGGTTGCTCAGGTCCTCATTCACCCTGGCCCTCAACACTTCCAGGGATGGGGCAGCCACAGCTTCTCTGGGCAACCCGTACCAGGGCCTCACCACCCTCACAGGAAAGAATTTCTTCCCAATATCACATCTAAACCTACTCCCTTTCAGTTTGAAGCCATTTTCCCTTGTCCTGTCACTACAGTTCCTGAAATATTCCAAGAGAACTGAGTACTCCAGGTCATTGAATTCAGTGCATGGGACAAGTGCTGCATGTGGCTGATTGAACAGAAAGCATTGCAAATGCTGTTCTTGTGTTCCTCTTGGGCTATCAGGGCAGGCAGGGGCCTGTTTGATGGCAGGAAAAGGAGAACTAGGAGTAGTTTGACTTGATAGCTGAGTCCCAACCTGGCAAAAAGAGTTTTGAAACCCCTGTGTACATCAAGGAGTCCTGTGGTGGAAAAGATCCCGAGGTTCCTTGAAGTTCCCACGTCTCTCCCATGCACAGCATATGACAGTTTCTTATATATTCCAAATTTTATCTATTATTGAAGTGGGAGAATTTGACAGATCATTGATCCTGAATGCAGATGGCAAAGATTTAGAGTTGGATGAGGCTTCTGCAAGGGAGGAAATTGAGGGGAAACATTTGTATCACCATTGATGATGAAAGTCCATAATAACTCTTGTACATGCTTACTTGTAATAACTTACTGTACATGAAAATTAATGATTTTTGAAATGGGATAGAAGAATGGCTTTTCAGGGCCTGTTTTTCCTTACTCAGCCCAAAATAATTCTCCATCTGTTCTTTCCACCTTAGAGTGCACAATGACCTTCTTCAAAGCAGTTGGTTGCCTTTGTGTGGTTATAAACATGTCTCAGATGGGAATAATCTGTGTCAAGGGGCTCCTGCCACAGAAGAAAATGGAGTTGCATCATAAAATTTTTAAGGAATTTCTCTAAATTTAAGTCAAAGTGACTGAACATTGTTAACAAAATCAGCTAGAAGTTTACAGAGTAGTGATAACTACAAGAAAAATAATATTAAATTAATGAGAAATGTCAAGTTTTAAAACGTTGGATTTTTTTTTTTTTAATTTTTTTTTTATTTAAGTTTTTAGGTTAGATGTGGAGCTAAACCAGACTTCTTCCTTGTGGGTGGTGAGGGGTTGAGGTTTGTTTATGTGTTTGTTTGTTTCTCTTTAGGGCCATAAATAAAAATATAGATAATCTGAACCCTGTGTTAACATTCCAACAATTAATCCTGCAATTTCTCTCTCAACTTTGCTACCACCTCTAAGCATGTTGTTGTCTTGTCTCTGTTTGTAGTGTAGTGGTTTGGGAGTTTAGATGGATCTTGCTGCTCACAGATATGTATTCTTGACTTAAAGTGGTTGACATTGACTGAAATGTTGGAAGTTACTGTTTGTGTAAAGTTTAGCATGTGCAGAAGTTGGGGGCTGCAAAATTAACACCTACTGAGTGTGAAAAATAAAATCCCACAATTAAGCAAACTATTAATCCAAGTTTCACCTCACTCCTGCCCATTGCTACATGGCATCATTTTGGATTATGCTGCTGTTACCTGTGAGAACACTGGTATTTGTAGGAAATACTTGCAATATTTGCTGGAAAGATGAAAAATATGAAATAAGGTGTCATGATTAAAAACTTTTGTACCACAAGTCAGTTCTAAAGAACTGGAACATCTCACCACCTGAGCTTTGTAGCTGAACAAGCCTCCCTGACCTTCAGGATTAGTCGTATTTGCAACAGATGATCTTGTCAGCAGGCAACACATCAATACTTCTTTTTCTGCTTAAATCTGAAAAACTAGATGTCTTTATGTGTGCAGGAGCAATTTGGGATCAGCACTGAGAACTAGTTTTTATGAAGCAGACTGTTGATCTCCAATAAAGAGTAAAGCAAAAGGCATTGAAGTTGCTTTATTTTGGCCTAGTTTTGAAAAAACTGTGTGTTTCAGCAATGATCAAATTATGTGCAGATAGACCAAGGCCATGCTCAGTTGCTGGAAAATCTGAGGTGTGTTACCAACCCAGGTCAACATCCAGTTCTTTACAAGCAGCAAACTCTGTAAAATAAATCTTAAAGCAAAGAGGGGAAAAAATCCTTCCTCTCCCAAGTACTTTGCTTTGCTGACATCACTCAGAACTGTGTCTGTGTCTGTAGCAGACACCGAGGAGTTTAATTCTCTCTATCAACTGAGACCATGGACACAAAACTGCCTGGTAGCGTCAGCACTGCGCTGATTCACTGTTCTGCCACAGATGGGTTGGAAATAAGGGGCAGAGGGACTGAAAACCTTCAGAAACACAGCAGGAGAAGTTAGAGAAAGGTCAAGTGACCATTCCCACATTTTGAAAATGTTCTGCAAATGAGGGAAGAGCTACAGAACCATAGAATTGTAGAAATAGCTGATAGATTTGTTAAAAGAACATTAATTTTCCCTTTTGAACTCTGGATGCCTTATTCAGTGTTAAGAAAATGTTTCCACAACTGCTTACTGGAGTTTTTTTGAGGTATAAATGAGCTTTTTGTTAAATTAAAGGGAAAACTAATGACATTGAAAATCTCTGTTCTTCCATAACTGCTTTTCCAGTAGATCCAACTCCCATATTTCAGTTATTAAGGTTTCTCTTCCAAACAAAATTGCTGATTCACTACATTCATCAGCCTTTTCAGCATCCTTTGTGGGTAAGCTAATTCACTGTTTTCCAGCTAATCTTTCTCTAAGGATGCAGGAGGGAATCAACATCAGTCTTCCTTTCTTTTTTGGAAAAAGGGTTTAGTAAAGGGGAAAAAAAGAAAAAAAAGAAAAGAAAGACTGGAGAACATTCAAGGATTTGCTATTCCAGTCAAGGCGTTGTCCTTGAGACATTTTTATGCCTGTTCTCAAATCTGAAAAACTTCAAAAAACGCTATTTCCCATCTTTAACTGAAAGAAAAATTGTTTGAGAACACCATGTCAACTGAACACTGGGGTTTAAAAAAAAATTCATCTACAACCTTATAAGAAGAAAGTGAACTATGAATTAAAGGTTTTCATTAGTTTACCATTTATAATGCCTTCATCATGTATTTCTTTTTTCCTGATCCTCATGGTTTATCATTTCAAATGAAGCATCAATGTGATCAAACAGTTAATAGAGAAAATTTCCGTTTATATTTCTTCAGCCTATATTTACATTTTTGTACACTTTTTAGAATCCTTGGTCCGACTTTGCTTGATTTGGAGGATCCCTGAACTTCATCTTTTCTATGGTTCAAATGCCTGCTCAAATAAGGAAATCTTCAATATAATGTTAAAATTTGTATCATAGGCCTGAAAAAAATTCTCACGTCATTATTTCAATGTACCATATTTAATAAAAAACTCAGTTTTGATGAATCTCCATTTTCTAAGGGGGAAAGGGAATAAGTGAAATAGCTTATTGAGACTTCACAGTGTCTGGTATGAAGATTATTTTTATCTTTTAATTTGATCATTTTCTGGAGCAAAGTTTATAGTGTATTTCTTATCATGAACATCACTTATTACTCAAAAGCAAAATACACACTGAACTAGCAATGATTTAAATCCCTAAAGATCTGAAAGTTATACTTACAACACTCAAAGGAAAGAGTAGGGTGAGTCTTCAGGGACAAAAAGCTTCTGACTTCCTAAATGAGACGTTTGTTTCCTTAACATATCATTTCACATGTACGATATATTATATTCTCATTTAAATCAAAGGTTTGCAAAGCTTTTTTTATGCTGTGATTTCTTAGTAACAGATTGGGCTTTAATTTGTAAGCAATGATGTGCTTAGTTTATTAACAGATGGAAAAAAAGCAGGCACTAAGCAAGTTTTGGGGTAAGAACACCCACTTTAAGTTAGTTTTTTTGAGACATAGTTTTGCTAACAAATCTTCTGCCTCTTTTTGTTTGTTGCTTCTTCTACAATAGTGATATTGTAGAATATACAATATTTTGAATATATTTGGGGTAGAAAAATATATCTTCTTAGTGATGTTTTCAATCCCAAATACTTTTTCTTAGAGTCAAATTGGGGTCAATTTTAGGAAAAACACATAACATAGGGACACTGTCTTGTTGCAAACAAATATTTAAATAATGGCCAGCACAAGTGCACAAGTGAATTATGAGCTTCTCTTAAGTTTCTGTATTATTTGTTGTACCTAGTAGTAAAAAAGACTTTTAGGCTGCTTTCTTCAGCTTTGAATAATTCCTGAATAATAGTTCTCAACATAAATGGTTGGGAAAAGCATTTTTCCCACAGGAAGGAGAAGTTGTACAGTGAAAGTCTTAACCTCTGTCATTGCTGGGTGTTGCAGAGTGCTGTACCTAAACCTGTTTTATCAAAGAACATCGGTAACTATCTTTTAATGAAACGTCTCAGAGCTGTCAGTGGGAAAGAGGGAAGAAAAAAAAGCTACGTGTTTTGGGATGATGATAAAATGCTGAATGTACTGCGCCCAACTGAAGAGCAAAGGCAATGATTCTGGCTTTGACTTTTTGAATTTAGCTTTTTCACTATGTTTAGGGTTTCAAAAGCATTTCCTAGTGTACAGACCTATTTTTTTTCTTGCTGGAAAGTGGCTTAGAACAGTCTGAAACCACTTCTGAAATTCTGCCAGCATAACAAGTGCAACACTCAGAGCAGCAGCATAATCTGACTTTCCCCATCAGGGATATTTGGAGGGGACTTGCTGCTCCCTACTTTCTCTCCAGTATCACACTTAAATTATGCCGTTACTCTTTTACTTCCTTTGTTCATCCTATGGATCACTCTAAACCGTTCCTAGAGTGCTGGCAAGCCTCTGACAACATCTCCACAGGCAGAGCATCCCTGTGCCGTTTCCTTGGAAACACGGCACTGAAATGCCCTGTGAGGAGCAGCAGGGAGAGGAAAACGAAAGAAGACAGTTGCTTTGGGATTTTCCCCCCTTAGTTTTTTAATTTTCCAAACAATATCAAATATGTAAGCAATATACTACAAACAGCAGAGTCAATGTGGTAATCAGGCTGTAACATCCCCACAACAGTTATGTGTTAATCCCTGAAGAAATAGAGCAAGAGTGGGCTTGTCTGTCTGTGTGGATTAGAGTCCAAATTTTATTTCTTGCTTTCCATGTCAGTGATTTTTGCAGCTTTTGATGTCTGCAAGCACTGTTGGAGTCCTGTGGTCAGTTTTGAGACTAACACAGTGAAGCTGCACGAAGTCCTATATGTATTTGTAGGTCGAGGAAAGCCCTCACCTCTTATAAGGTGGAAAAGGAAGAAATGCTTTCCTACTACACCTTCTTGATGTTCACTTTTCTTTGAACCCTTTAAATTACATTCTGCAAGGGCAGGGTGGGAGCCTGTTGCTTGCTGAAGTGTCTGCAACAATAAATGATACTAATAAAGGAACAGCTGGAGTTTTATTATTTGTGTTGCCACTGTTGCACAGTGCCCACAGTTTATTTCTGCTGCAGCTCTATTGGCTTCAGTGGAAAACAGACCAGGAAAAAATTGCCATGTTCCTTACAGACTCTTTTATGGTTTTCATCATATCGAGACTTACATTGCTCCTGGATGGCATATTAACTGATGAGAATAAAACCTCTTAGCTTGTTTTGTTTGGTGTCATCTTGGGGTTGGTTTTGGTTTGCTTGTTTGGTTGTTTTCCCCTGATTTTGTTTTGGGGTTTTTTGTTTGTTTGTTTGAGGTGTTTGTTTGGTTTGCATTCTTCTTTTAGGAGAAACTGAGGAGTGTTTCACATACATGGTTTTTACTCTGTATACAGCATTGCAGTACTGTGAGAACTGGGTCGTTGGCTATAACTTTTACCCTGACACTTCCTGCACAGGAATATCCTATTGCTGAAACCTAGAGATAGCTGAAGGTCTGTAGAGACAAAGTTTTCTAACCAGATGTAGATATTAGGAAAAAATCCAATCGTGTTGTCTCTGGTAAAATGTGGCCTTCTCAAGAAATCTAGAAATTTCAAATAATACACTAACAATAACAATTTCAAATTATACACTAATCCTTTCTGTCAGTGTAGAGTAAACTGCACCATTTTTGCAAACCCTGGTATTGTGTTCTGCATTCTAGAAAAACTTTTGAACTGATCCAATTTGATGCAACAGCTTTTCATCTGTGGTGACAGATGTTCTTCTCAGTAGGAATGCAGTAATACACTGCTTAATAATGGTTTTCTAGATCTTCCTGTTCACATCTTCTTGCTGGTCTTAACCAAGTTTAAAAAGAAATCCTCAAAGGATTCTGCAAGTAAAGACTTCTCAAATGATGGTAGCATTATTAGTCTTGGATGGTCCTAATTTTTTGTGAAGCTCTCAGAGTGATGGCCTTCAGAAAATCTGAGACATAAAAATGACAAAAAGTCCAGTGAAAGCTGGAACTAACCCTTTGATGCTCATATACCTAAGTAGTGTTATTATGCTATAAATGTCTTGAAATCAGAAAAGCAGTTATTAGGCAGTTGCCTGTAGGTTCTTAGTATTCTTTTGTCAAGTTAGAGACTGGAATCTTCCTAGTTTTTCAGTATCCTGTTCATTATGATGGCAGATTCCTGGTCCTTCCCCCAGCTTTTGGCTCTCAGTACTTATGCTGTGTAATAGGACAGTCTGAAATCTGAGTCAGAGGTTAGGGAAAGACAGTAAGTAGAGAGCAACCTGGGAAACACACCACTTAGCCTGCAATTCAGGGGTTTGGAAGGCTAATGGTTTCCCAGATGATCCCAGAGAATATGATTGCACACAAAGAAGTGGGGGAAAGTAAAAGGATGGGAAATGGCGAGCAGGTACAAGCTGCAGCTGAAGGATGGTGGCTCTGCAATACTGAGGAGCTGAACAAAGCTATCTTTCCACTCCTCCCACCCACTTTGTATTCCTTAATAGCACTGGAATGTCGTGCTATAGGAACCAGTTTCTACGGGAGAAACATCTGGCTCCTTAAGGCTCAAGCAGTGGCTTGAAGATTTACGAAATATTCATCATACTTTATTTCTTTTAATCATTTATAAGGGACTTATAAATGGGGAACACTCTAAGTGGAATCCAGGTTTATATTTTTCTGTGTTTCTTCCGGTTATGTCTCTTGCTATTAATCTGATTTTTACAATAGTATGAGAAAGAATGTTACTCAGTAAACTGCAATTCCTTCAGATCACTTTATTCCATGTCACTGCAGGGCATTGGATTTTGAAGCTAAACTTGTAGACTTAACAACAGAGGCATGACTTGTAAGATTTCCTGAACCCCTCACAGCACATTAGGAGTTACAGTCATACAGTCAGATGCTTCAGAGCCAAATCTCTGTGAGCATCTGTCCTCTAGCCTTGGGTACCATTGCTGCTCATGCACTTACAGCTCTTGTTCCATGAAAAGCAGGGTGGTGTCCTCCAGCCCTGCAGCTCCAGGCTGACTGAGCTTTGGTTGTATTTAGGGACGTGCCTGGGGAGTCCTGGAGCAAGTTGTGTCCTTTTGGGTGCCCCAGAAAGACAGGGAATAAGGGCAGCAGGAGCTGGAACCTCAGGTAAAAAAAAGACCTCTTTGGCATAAATTATAGGTTGTAGGTGAGTGAGAAAGGGACAAAATAAGCCTGTACAAAACTACCAAGTAGGATTCATACTATAATAGGAATTTTCTCTTTCTTTGGCCACCCTGTAGGAAAGAGGCTGTCTGGCCTCCCTGAAATTCATATAAATGTAAATATTTCTGCTTTTTCTTAGCACTTCTTTACTTGTAGTCTTGTGAAGAAATAACTTGCTTACACTTTTAGGCAGCTGTAACTTTTTCAGCCATAATTTCTCTGTGTTATGTATATATTGTAATTAAGTCCTTCTGGGGGCATTATCCAGTTCTGTGTCAGCTGCACTGGTTAAAGTAAAGAAAGATGCATTTTGTCCACCCCAAATCTGCCTCCCAGTTCTTGCTTCTGCAAAATGCTCCTTGGCTGTGTTTAAAGCCTGTTACCCTGCCCTGATGTACTTTTTCCCTCTGCAGACTTGGTCATTTGACAGCACTACCTCTCACAGTAATTTGTAACATCCTTAAAAGCTGTGACACAGAGATGGTGCACCTTGAGGGCTCTGTCTACCTTGGAGAACTAATAAAATCTGTTTGGATGGACTCAGGCTGTCCTTCCATGGAAAGTTCATCAGCTGTGCAGATGAGAATTTCAGGGTCACAAGCTAAACCAGTGACTTTTCCATGTGATTTTTGATGTCTCTTAGCCAAACTTAATGTGATTGCATTAGAAGACCAACCTGTGCTTAGGCAAAAAAAAATTGATTTTTCTATTTTGGCTACTTTTCCAACTTTTCCAAATTTTTTTCTTTTTTCTTCCCTTCCCTTCCCTTCCCTTCCCTTCCCTTCCCTTCCCTTCCCTTCCCTTCCCTTCCCTTCCCTTCCCTTCCCGAACCTTCCCTTCCCTTCCCTTCCCTTCCTTTCCCTTCCCGAACCTTCCCGAACCTTCCCGAACCTTCCCTTCCCTTCCCTTCCCGAACCTTCCCTTCCCTTCCCTTCCTCTCCCGAACCTTCCGCGGCCCGGAAAACTTCCATTCCCGAACCGTCCAGACCTTCCCGAACCTTCCCGAACCTTCCCTTCCCTTCCCTTCCCGAACCTTCCCTCCTCCGAACCTTCCCTTCCCAAACCTGCCCGAACCTTCCCTTCCCAAACCTTCCCGTTCCCAAACCTTCCCTTCCCAAACCTTCCCAAACCTTCCCTTCCCAAACCTTCCCAAACTTTCCCAAACCTTCCCCTTCCCCTTCCCCTTCCCCTTCCCTTCCGCTTCCCCTTTCCCCTTCCCCTTCCCTTTCCCTTTCCGTTTCCCTTTCCCTTTCCTTTTCCCTTCCCTTTCCCTTCTCTGCCCTGCCCTGCCCTTCCTTGCCCTTGCCCTTGCCCTGCCCTGCCCTTTCTTCTTATACTTTGCCTCTTGGCCGAAACTATAAATGAACCAAATATTGGTTCTAAAATGTTTTCCTCTGAGAGTATGAGTGGAACTTTAAAACTTTTGAATGACAGGATAAATGACCTACAAGAAGTTCTCCTTATTCACTTGATATGTGTGATATGATAAAAAAACATCTCCAAGGTCAAAATTTTTCTCAAAATACCTTGAAACCACATTAATTCACTGCAGGGGAATGTAAACAAATACTTCAGCACTTGACAAAGGAATACTGGAGTATTAAAATTCTCTTTTCTTTGTGCAGAAACACGAACAGATAGAACAAAGAAGCTGTTTAGACACTACACAGTTGGATCCTATGACAGCTTTGATGCTTCAAGGTAAGAAGTTTTCCTTTTGGCCACAATCTTTATAAAACCTTCCTGGGTTTTATTTAATTGTTACTTTTGGTTTAGATTTTGGAGGGAAAGAGGGAAACAGGTTATTAAACAGAGCTTTTTAGGATATCATTCTACATCAAAATTGGGTTTTATAACAGCTTACTTTGTTCATATGGGATGGGTCTGCAATAATAGTGCGTAGTGAATTAATGTGTCACTGTTTTGTTCCATGAGTGGTGAGAGAGATCAGCCTTTCACAGAAGCAGTGCCAGCTGCTTCTACAGTCGAGACCATTTAAGTTGTTGGATTCTTCACAAGATCAAACCTTTTATCTGTTCTGGCTGACAAGGAAACCAAAATAAAATGTCATTTGTTGTTCTGAACATATCTTTACAATCTAAGTAGACCTGAAACTGCTAGAAATGAGGCATTTAGAAATTAGGTAATTTATTTGCAGTTTCTGCTGAGAATTCATAATTTTTAAGCAGGTTCTTCTCCCCCACACATATACCTTGGACATCCAGGACATCCTTGTAGATAGGATGATTTTTAAAACACAGAACTTCAGTTAGCTGTTGATGTCTTCTTGGGAAAATTTTCGTGGCATACTGGAATCCTTATGGTTCTCTTTTGATTGTCCAATTACAGCTTGGGTTTTTTTTTTTGTTTTCAAGAAAAGCATCTTTATTGTAGGAGAAGAATTCTGAAATGTGCAAAGCAATGGTGGCACAATATTCAAAGAAAAAAAAAAAAGAAAGAAAATGTGGTAACTGCTGGGTTTATTAGGTAGTCTTAATTCTTGTTCTGAGAATCATGTGTAGTTTTTATGCCAGTTGAATAATCTGGGGAGAGAGGAGGGCACTCAGGTTTGCTGAAGTAGTTTGGATATCCAAGATGTCCCGAAAAATATTTGAAAAACACATAAATCTGTAATTCCTTGAGTTGTGATTTGATTGAGTGTTGCGATGTTGGCCGGAGAGGGAAGGTTTGGTGAAATGGTGTGAGGGGGAGTTCCCAAAGCTTTGCACTGTTGGACACGAAGTGATTGACTGGAGAGTCTAATAATGATAAAGTTGTCAAGAGCTGGTAACTTGTACTGTGAAATAAGTAACAGCAGAGTTGACTTTTTGCAAGATTCTTTGAGGGATCATTATTCTATAAAATTCACAGCCTTGTCCCTGTGTTTCAGTGTTAATGGATAGGGTTGTATCTGCACAAGTAGAAGCTGTGGCTGCAGCGTGTTGCCTCAGAGGTACCAAATAATTCCACTTGGAAACCGCCTGCTACTTTCTAACAAAAGAATTTTTTCATTAGAAAATGTCATTTCCATCAAAACCTTCCTGTCTTTTTGTTTTTGGAGGGAGGGAGCTGTTGATTCTAAAGCATTTGGATTTTTTGTTGTCCTTTTACCAAGAAAATTCAGGTCCATTCTTGGGAGAGAATAATGTCATCTGAAATGGTGGTTACAGAGGTCGTTTTGAAAGCAGGAGACCAAAAGCCAAATTCAAACCAAGGACTTGAACCTCATCTCAGTGATGCTCAAGTATTTTTAACCTGTGAACTGTTGGGGATGAATGGATCACACTCTGCTTTTGGGAAGTCATAGTAAGTGTGTGAGATGTTTGGGGGAAAAGTGGTTTATTTTTATATTTTTTTTCCTTAAGGTTTATGTAGTGCAACAGTAAAGCTCTCAAAAAATTCACATTACTTGATTCAGGACTACAGCTGAGAAGGAAAGTTTATCAGAAAAAAATGAGGTTTTGTACAGCCTTATTATTGATAAATTATTTATGAAATGTGTCTGCAATTGTTCCTGATTCTGGCATTGATATTTTTTAATTGTCTGAGCAGTGAGAGGGAAAGCAACAGAGGTCTCCCGGCACACTGTGAGTAAAGCAAGGCTTTGATGAAAACTCATCCTGAGTTCCACAGAGAATCCAAAACACAGTGGATCCATTTTGAAGGGTGAAAGCGGAAATTGAGAGGGAAAGGTAGGAGAGGGTAGAATTAATGGGAAATTCCAAGAAATACAGTGGAAAGGTAGACTTGCTTAACACACTTTTAAACAGAGAAAAGTGTGATAATCTAGAATGTTTATCAAGTAACACTAGAAAAAATATAAAAATTGGTTTGAGTGTCTTAGTTTCCAAAACTAATTAATTGCTGGAAACAAAAACACTTGTTCCTCTGAAGTGGATTTAACAAGTCATTGTAATTAGGCATTTACAGAGAACTTACACCGTGGTGAAATTTAGACTTCCTTTTGCATCCTTTACAAAGTGAATGCTGCTCTGATACTTTTTTCTTGCACACAAAAAAAGAGAGTTTGAGGACTCTCTGTCCTAAAACTGCAACAGCACTCAAAGTTTTGTCTCAGATACTTGACTGAGGCTTCAAATCAGCTTTTTGTGCATCCTAAATGGTAATTTTCCTGGTGCTTATGTGTTGCTGCCGAGGAAAAAGAATTTGCATTTCAGAATCTGGTTGGAGATTAGTATGTCTTGTGAGTATGTAGAGATTTAATTCTTCACATGGGCTTCTTCAGGGAGGGGAGTTATTAAGAGGCAAACAAGGTGTCAAACTAACAGCATTCTTGGTATTTGTACTGCTTTGATGACTTTCTCTGTTATCATTTCCCATCAAAGTAGGGGGAAAATACAGTAAAACAGATTTAAGGCTGGCAGCTCAGGTTTAATAAATATTTGTCAGAAGGCAGTTGTTGCCTATGTGCTGAGAACAGCTCTGAATCCAAAGTATTAACAAAGCTGATCCAGTTCCTTTCTGGAGATGATGTGGGGGAGTGAAGGGAAGTGCCTGCTCCTTTCTTTTTTTCCTTCTCCCTCCCAGAGGGCAAAAAATTGCTGAGTAGAAACACTCTGTTCAGAAATCTGTATTAATGGGCTTATTCACATGCAGGAAAATACATTGTACATGGCATTTTTCATCTTTAGGAAAATGTGCAGCTTGAGTAATGGAGGTTCATTAAACCCTATTCCAGCTTTGCATAAGAGATCGGTTATCCATACATTAACTTCAGGAAAATGGGTAGGATACTTACTAAGAGGGAGAAAGGCAGTGAGACTTGCTTGCCAGTGCAAATAGTCATTAAATATCACACAAATATAATATTTGAAACTCCCAGGTCCAATTTATTATCTGCTTTAAGTGCTGATGGCAGACATTAATCCCGTTATGCAAAAGTGACGTCTCTTGCTGCTGTTACTGCTTCTATTTACATGGATTTCTTTACTATTTTATTAAAATATTGTAAGAAATAATCACGTTCAATCATTTTCCTTTAATCTGATGCAGATGGACAAATGCTGAATGGAAGGATAGGCTCTGTTGCAAAGACAACATGTGAGAGAAGGTAAAGTTTGTTGTGCTAACAGGAGCTCTTGTTGGACAAACAGGAGTAAATACACATTCCCTAAATATTTTTCCCAGGCTGCAGCTCTGGAGGCTGAGGTGGCAAGTGGGATGGGCAAAGATTCCTTCTTTCCCTAGCAAAGGCTTCCAAAGTTTTATAAATACTCTTCAAGTCTATTTAAAGTTCATGACTACTTTTATTTCAAAGAAAATTATTTGTAGGCCTTAAATCAGTAACTTCAACAAAGCTGGATTCCAGTTTAATAACAGAAATATTGCTAAGGCATAGAGTGGATGTTGAAATTTTTTAAGGAAGTCTATATTTATTAAAAAAATAAAAATAAGGTAAACCTTTAGAAATGATAATTTTTTAATCTACTTTTTAACTGAAGTGAGGGAATTGATTAACTCTCTCAAGATAGGACAGTGAATAGTTCAGTCAGGAAAATCAGAGGAGGCAAAATGAAGTTATCAAATTAAAATATGTGGAATTAATTTGTGTTTAATTTCAATTGTGAAATGTTAGCACCTTTTTAAATGTGATGTGACTGATTACACAGTGATAACAGACATAAATAATATGAGCCATTTTGCTACTAGGTAAAAATGACAAACTTGGTTTGCTGGAAAACATGATCCAGTTGCCTCCATGAATTTAGAAACTTTAGAACATGACAGTGGAAACTTTTCCTACTGCATTAATTGCATCATCTCCCTCCCACCCCCACCAGAACAGGGAAATAGCAAAAGTCAATAGCAGAACTGAATGCCAACTTCAATGCAATCATGAAACGTGCACATAAATATAAGGTTTTCTGGCTATTCTGTGCCTTCTCTTCCCACTATTATCAACTTTCACGTGTTGGTTTTTCTCTCACCACTATAATGGTCCTACTCACTATATGGGAGAAGTTTTTTTGATGCCTTTCCTTGCCATCCTGTGGCTCCAGCAATATTAAGAAGCTCACAGGATGTAATAACAAATAACCCTTTCCAAAGGCTTGTTGCCACGAAGTTAATGACAGGACCAAATTGATTAGCCTTATGGTTTTTGCTCTATTTTTCTGGGTGAAGAAGAAGAGGGAAATTGGATGGTGTAGCCTGGGAGGTACGTGTAAGACAGCTTAATTAAAAGCTTAATTCATTAACCCTAATGTCCCTACTTGGAGTCAGGTGGCAGAATCCACATCCCAGGAGTGTAGAAGTTGACAGAAGCAACTCTTCAAAAGCCAATTTACATACAAACACCTCATAAAAAAAGAGAGAGGTTCTTCTCAGATGTTCTTTCCCAGCAATTCTCTGTTGATGTTGTCCTTCTGCACTGTCAGATAGGCCAGCATAAGCTTTAATCCTAAACAGCTCAAAGACACTCTTTGGCACAGCTGAAGCTGTCTGCCCCTGTAATTCATATTGTGGAGAGCTTTTTAAATTTAATTTTTTTTTAACCCACAGAATGTGCCTGTTGAATTTGTCCCAAAGCTGTCATGTAAGTGGTGCTGTCTTGTTAGTTAAAGCATAAGGTGTGTTACACTTTTTTTTTAGTGGAAATTCTGAATTTGATGCAGAAATATTTTCATCTAGTTTGATATCTGGTTTCCTGTGGATGTTTCACATAAATAATCTTCCTTCTGGAAAAATACAATTCCTTATCTGTTTAAATACATATTTAAAATTTGACAGAAACTTTTTGTGGAGTTCTGGTCATTGCAAGTGATGAGGAATGTAAGACTGACAGGAGCAAAGGGATATTCCCTTGGTTATCGCCTGCAGTAACCTGTGTCCATGATATGGTGAACTTGGCATCTGTGCTTGCTGAGTGCTGCTGGCTTGGCAGCAATCCACTAAATCCTGGCAAACAGATCTTCACAAAAACTGAAGGAATGTATGAGAGCTGTTGTTATATTTTATATCCTGCTTCCCACATTTTCCTGTTGGTTGTCCCTAGGCTGGCAGAACAGTGAGAGGCACTGAGAGAAGTGTCATTAAATAGAGAATAAATTGGTCTTTCTGCATTGGGGTTATAAGTAAATAATCTGGGGTTGGAACTGGATGATCTTTAAGGTCTTTTCCAACCCAAACCATTCTATCATTCTATGAACTGATCTTTTTTTTATTTGTTTTCTGTTGGATGGCACCAGTTCCACCATACTAATGTTTCCTGTCAATTTTTCCTGTTCATGTGATCTCTTGCAGGATCTGGATTAAGGATATTAAAATGGTGCTATTCACTTTAAACAATAAATCCACAATTCCTCTCACTTTATTCTGTGATTACCATATTGATAATAAGTTGAAAGTGACTTTGCAGTTGTTCTTGCCTGCAGGCATGTATATGAAATATAATTCTAGGTTTCCTCTGGTGGAAAGAAGTAAAAGCAGCAGTATTTGAACTTTTTTTACCTATATCCATAGCTCAGTTTTTGCCTACAAGATGGTAGCAAAAACACCTGAGTATGCTCATAGTTGTAAAGAAATAGATATTTAGAAACATGTAATGCGGGGATGTGGTTACACCTGAATGATCACTGAGAATTTAGTGATTTAAAATCTCTGCATATATGATACTCTTGGTTCTTTTAGGCACAGAGAACAGTCAAATTGTAGAAACAAAGCAGGAAAATTATTTTGTGTGCATGTTATGTCTAAAGTTATCTTGTTGGACTTGCCTATTGTCTGTTCTCAATTAATTAATTAACTATAATAATCTGATAGCACTGAACTGCTCTTAATGTAAGGCAGAAAGGCCAGGGTAGCTCAGTTTTAATACCTGGTCCCTCATTAACTTGAAGAGCATAATTTAATACAATTTGAAAAATTGGCATATGTGTACTTAAGCAATAATTAAGGCACTGTAGACTCTGTGGAACAGGTGGAGATGTAAAATGTGAAGTTTTCCATTTACAGTTATTTGATTTCTAATGAAAATTACTTCAGTTGCTAATAAACAACTTTGCACTTTGCCTCCCCTGCTGTTGTGTGCTGCCACGGTGGAGCTTTTTATGTTGGTGACTGCATCAAATATTTAAAATAATTGCTAAAATAGGAGGTAAAAAGGGTGTGTGTGTGTGTATCTGAACTGTAGCATCTCTCCATTGAAATCTGTAGTATAATTGCACTATGAAAGTCTAATATAATTTCAGTAAGATGCAAATCTATCGAGTGATAAAAGTTTTCATTCTGTTCTAAGTACATTTTTAAGTTGTTTGTAGCCTTAATATTGAAGTTTGCTTAAACCACTTCAGTAAGATTTTAGCTTTTAGCAACTAATGGTTTGTTAAGTAATGATTAAAATCTGTCTGACATTTTGTTGGCTAGATATTTGCTAAATTTTTAATGATAAGTGTTAGCAAAGGAAGATCAACAGTTTCCAAGATCAAAGTTAAAAAAAAATATATATCCTTTCCCAAACTGAAAGTTAAAACACTCTTTCTGAAAGACTTTTAGGATCTACCTCTATTGCTAGTCCAAACCTAACTGTGTGACTGCGGGTACAGAAGATCACAGCAAGGGCTGTGATCTGGGGGATGTGCCATTTCCTGCACAGCTGTATTTCCTCTGCAGCTCCTCTGACCAGATGCTGGAGAAGAGGATGGATTTAAATGTCAGAACTGAGAGCAGCAGCCTGTGTCCTGTGCCTGGGGTGGAATAAAGTTTCCTAAATTGGAACAGAGAAAAGGGAAGGGAAAGGGGAAGAGGAAAGGGAAGGGAAGGAAATGCAGAAAGTGAAGACAGAAAGAGAAGTTTGTGAGGATGTCACACCAGGTTAGTTAGAAACAGGAGCCACATAATTAGATGCAAGCAGCAGAGGAGATTCAAATTTTTGGGTTTTTTTGGGGAAAAACAGAATGATTAGGTTTCTAACAATCAGTGCTTTCCAGTCCTGAGTCCCAGCCTCCACTGTGATGACTGAGCTTCCTCTGGATCACCTTTAATTCCTGACCCACTGCACCTTTGGCCACTGTCCTCTCACCTAATCACTAGATGAGCAAAGCCCCCATACGGTGCCAGTAAGTGATGCAGTTGGAAGTTTCAACCGGTCAAAAAGAACAAATAACTGTTGGGCTCTCACTGTGGGTTTTCCTCCAGTGGGAGCAGTGATTTAAACCACTCTTTTATTATTTCCCCCCCCTTTCCAGCCAGATTTTCACAAATATTTGTTGCATTTGGAGAATTTGATCTGTGAGGCAAGTTCTAAGGGTGGCTGGCAAACAATATATGCATTTTTTTCCTCTTGATCAAAAACTCAGAAGTGGGTTGACTTTCATGCTCTAAGAAAAGCTGATCCTTTCCATTGTGCCGAACATGAGGTCAATGGGAGGAGACAAAGTTCTGTTTGTCTTGAGACAAAGTTCTGTTTTCTTTGTTGGAGCTAGAGTTGTATTTCTTTATAAATCAAGTGGAGTCAAACCCTACAAAGAACAAGCAACAGCTGGTTCACCTGGACTAAAGAAGATCTGGGCTTGAGTCCCGAGTGTGTCAGACTGCTCAGACTTAAACCCGCACCTTGTTCTGCTGCTGAATGCCAAGAACCTGGAGGATGGAGCAATTCTCCATCCAAATCCTTTGAAACTATTATTCCTTACCTGAGCCAAGAGACAGATGCTCCCTACATCCTCAGGGATTGTGGTATGCAGATGGGGATACTCCGTTGGAATGATTGGCACATCCACCAGTTGAGTAGCTGGGGATGTTGCTGGGGCTTCCTGCTCTCCCTGATATAAAATATCATCCTGTATCCTGGAGAAATAATGTCTAACAAAGGCTTAATTTAGACTAAAACGTATCAACAAAAGATTTGCTTTAATGAGTGTTTCACTAAAACTGATTTCATGGCAAAATTCTGAGCAGAGGAATAGTGAATGTTAAATATGTGCACCGGGAAACTACATTTTTAGGGAAACTACATTTTTAGGAAAACTACATTTTTAGGAAAAAGATTGTTACCCACATGTTTTCTAATTTCTCTATCTTTTAAATTAAAAAAAATTTTAGAAAGTATTTTAGGCACAGATAACAGAACTAAGAATTGAGTGCTACTATTGAAAACTAGAGTTGCTATTGAGTAGATTATATGATCCTTTAGACTACCATGTCCAAAGCACTGTCATATTTGTGGGAGAGCTGGTTTATACCTCTACTCAAATATCATAAATTCTGAAATACACTTAAAATTAAACTCTGTGCATCTTTAGTTACTCAGTTGAGTTGAAATGATAAACCAACCTGTCTCCAGTACCTAGAAAATAAAAACTTCATATTCCCAGAAATTGCATGTCAGTGTAACCAGTGAGCTGTAGTTGAATGTCAAAGGAATGGGGCAATAAGTAGAGATTTCAGTTCAACATTCACTTAATTAAGAGAAGTAATGGCCAATTTAAAATATGTAGAATTTTCTCACTTGATCAGCTGGTATTTGTAAAGTCAGTGATTTTTCACTGCCACTAAAATTTTGGGCTTAACAAACACTTGAAGAAAAGCACCAAGATCAGTGTTTACAAAGCCATAGTGTTGTCTACTCTCTTATACGGTTCCAAATCATGGGTCGTCTACCTCCACCACCTGTGACTCCTAGAACGCTTCCATCAATGCTGCCTACATACGATCCTAAACATCCACTGGTCAGATTCTGTGACCAACACATCTGTTTTAGAACAAGCAGCAGTCACAAGCATTGAGGCCATGTTGCTGAGAATTCAGCTGCGCTGGGCAGGGCACGTCTCCAGGACGAAGGACCAACCACTGCCTCCCTAAGATCCTGCTTTACGGTGAACTTGCCTCCGGCTGCCACAAGAGAGGAGCCCCAAAGAAAAGATATAAGGACTCCCTGAAACAACATCTCAGCCTCGACCACATTAATCTTCATAACTGGTCTACTCTGGCCGCAAACTGTGAGGCCTGGAGACACACCATCTATAACGCTGCCGTTTCCTTTGAGAACGCACGCAGGATCACTCTTGAGGAGAAAAGACAACGCAGAAAGAATCGTATCCTGCTGAATACACCACCTAAGGAGTCTTTCTGCTGTGCCTTTTGCAATCGGATATGTCTATCTCATATCGGCCTCGTAAGTCACCAGTGTGCCTGTAACAAACGTGGATAGTGCCTTCCTAAATCTTCGTTCGCGAAGCCCAGCCATGATGATGATGATGATGATGATGATGATGATGATGATGATGATGATGAAAATTTTGGGCTAAACTGGCCATGCTTTGACAAAATAGCTGAAAATCATGATGCAGGAGAGCTCTTAAGATGGACATTTCTCAAGCTGTTTTTCAGGTAAGTAAACAAATAATTTAGGCTTAAAATAACTCAAGGACTTAGTGCAATTAGAGAAATGGAGAGGGAGAATATATTTCAGAAAAAAAGGTAGAGTTGCCACTTCCTTTTTGATATTAATGAGACTGTAAAATAAAGTGGTGATTAGTCAGGATTTTTAAAAGGATAGGTGAAAATTAAACTGTGGTTCACATCACCTCTATATGTCCTTTCTGTAAAATCCTAGAAAATCAAAGTTTCTCACTCCACAATGTATTTTTAAAGCTCTTGAAGAAGAATAAAGTGGGAAGATGTTTTCAGAAAAACTGTATGCCTTTGTTGAGGCTTCATTTGTTTTGAGACAGAACTTTAAACTTAGTTGTAAGACACCATATACTAAAGGCATAAAACCTTTTGGTGTAAAACTTTATAGGAATTTTAACACTGAGGATTTCAGTGCTCTTTTGTACCATGTAGATGTTTAAGTGAAATACCTCTGTAAAGCTGAAATGAACAGTCAGGGTTACTGACATTTCTTGTGGTTACAGCTGTATTTAGTTTCCAAGGAATGCAGGACAGGAGGATGATAATTCCAAACAATAATAGCAAACAGGGTGTGATAGAAAACCTGAGAGATCCCTTAAAACTAATTTGAAATTCATGGTTATCACCAGTCCTGAAATCACCAGTTTCTTCCCTCGATTTTATAATTTATTTTTGTTTAAACTCTCTGGGCAAATCAAGTTACGATCTGAAAATGTATAGTGAGTTTAATAATTGTTTTAAAGACCTGCACTGTCAAACTGCGGCCTTAAAGGGCTTGTGACACATTTTTAAAGTGTTGATAAAACACTTTCTGTTTGTTTTATTTTTTAACTCAAAATGTGAGGAAGGTGTATTATAGAAACACAAGTGAAGAAATCCTGAGGAAGGCGGATATAACAAAATTACAAAACTATGTCTAAATAATTTATATGTTAAGGTGATTAAGGAGAAATTCCTTTTTCTGTGTGGTATGGTGGCTTGAACTGCAGCTGGTTTGGGGTAGAAAAGTACAAATCCACACAGTAAGGTGGATAAATATTCTAGTTCCATAAACATATGTGTTTGTACAGTCTATTTGCTCAGGGCTCATAGTGGGAGCAATGAATATTAATATTTTCATAGTGCAGCCTTAAGTTGTTCAATTGCTTGATAATTAAGACTGAAAATCGCTACTGAGTATCAGGTGTAAGGGAAGTGTTCTGTAACCCAAAATATTACTGGGAGAGATGGAACATCTGGATGAAATAGTTTGAAGGACTCTGTATTGTAAAACTCATGTTCTCTGCTAGAAGGACACCTGCCTACATATTTTGTGATGGTTTTTGCTTTGTCATATGTGATATTTGGATTGACTGTTCATTTATAAAATACAAATGAAATTAATTAATATAGAGTAATGAAGCTTTTACTTTTTTAAGCTCATTTTGCCACTCTCCTCATCCCCCATGCTTTTTTCTTTCCTCTCTACCAGTGCAGATGCAAAAGAATAATAATATTTGCCTTTAAAAAGGCTATAATACTAATTGTGTTTTGTGTGTATATATATATTCATATATGGATATCATTATACCCGTACATATGAGTGCATATGTATCCTATACATAGTGTGTATATATAAATTCATTTAGGATTATGAATTTACCATTGAAATTTTTTCCCCTTCATATCCTATCCTGAGATAGGATATATAAGATATATAAGATATATAACACAAAATTAAGCTTTCACTGGATTTCTGTTTTCAGGAAGCTGCTTGACTTTCTGGTTTGCTATATCAGTATTTTATTTTAATTGTTGCAGTTTCAGCAATTTAAGGTGAAAACAGAGGGAAAAACCAAAAGTACTACTGGCCAAATCAATTGACTTGAAAAGTATTACTTTAGATTAGCTACCCCCTTCTCCCACACAGCAAGAATATGATATTAAGTGTATTTAAAAGCTGAATAAAAGAATGTGGACTGAGAAAGAGGAAGTCTCTTCTTTGGTTCTACATAAAGAAACTGTGTAGCTACTTTGCAATTCTGTCATGAAATTTAATGTTCCTCTTTTAAAACCTGTGTTTTTTAAGATTTATAGCATAAATCCATGGAAATATTTTGCACCTTCACTTTCTTTAACATAGGTTGCTTTTGTGTAACGATGATTAATCTTTTGGACACCTCTGTCAATCACAGGCTGAAAAAAGCAGCACCATCTTTCTGATTTCCTAATTCTCATTGAATCACATCATGACTGATATTTGTGGCTTTGGCAACTTAGTGAGGAACTGCTCATTTTTCACCCAGCATATCAAGTATTCAAAATCCAATAAAGATTTGATTGCTTGTTTAAAAGTGTGAATGAAACACCTCTTTAGGTGGAAGAATTTCTATTCCCCATCAGGTTTTACTGTAGTGTGTCATTTCCCCACTGTGGAGTAGAGACCTGTTGGATACAGGAATCGGGGAATATCTAAACATCTTTTCAAGCATGCTGCAGTTTGACACATCCCTCTTTCATCAAGAAATTTCAAAGCAAAATCTACAGCCTTGCTGTTCTCCTGATCAAAGAGCTCTACGTGATGTTTACTGAACTCTGTAGGAACAGCACTGATACAGGAGATTGGGAAGACAAATATGCGAATATAGGAATGTTGTAGGAATAGTGCTGAAGCACCTTTTCTTATTTTCCTATTCCTTTACTTGGCCAGCTAAGGAAGACATGGCTATGGTGAGTTCACCCAGGAGAAATTAAAATATGCCCTTTCTATTGCAGTTTGAAGTTATTTGCCACAAATTATAAAGCCAAAGAGGAACTGGGTGCAAGGAAGAGTAATGGTGATCTTTTCTTACTTTTCGGGGGTTTTTTGCTTGAGTGCCAGCTGTGCCAACACAACTAACATTTGGCTGCACTTCCATATGCAGCCCTGATTTTTTAACTGAGTTTTCTTTTGGTGAAATAGCAAAATGACTTGGAGAATTTTTAGTTCTATGTGATTCTGTTCATCCCTTCTCCATTGTATTTTAATTATTGTACCATCATTATACTCCTTGAGCTTCTGTCTTCAGCTACCTAGTAAGGAATTTATCAACTTAAAGTTTACTGTTGCCCAGTATTTCTATTGTAATGATGGGTTGCTTCTTCCCTGAGTATAATGTTGAGGTACTTAACCATCTATTTGAGAATACTTTCTTCCTCCCAAACATATCTTGCTATAAACTTCCAGATAAATATTTGTTCTAAAGGAACAATCCTAATTTCAGTCATTACATGACTGAAATTAGGATTGATCTCTGCACGTGACAGCAACATGTGGAAGGTTCTTTGTTCATGGCAGGGAGGTTGGAATGAAATGATCTTTAAATTCCCTTCCAACCCAAACCTCTGTGATTCTGTGAACATATTACAGGTTCCTGTGAATTTGAATATATGGTTGGCCACTTCTCAGTGTTTCTGTTTGGGTTCTCAGTGGGTTGGGCAGGGACAAGTCTGTGTGTTTTCATATTTGCTATGCACAGAACCACAGTCACTGGTGTAGCTTAAACCTCTTGAGCAAGTGATTACTGCAGTGCACGTTACACCAGAGCTGTGGAGGCTCTTCTGTGAGACCCATGGATGGATGATCAATACCTGGGAAACTTGAGCAATCACGTACAGAGCCTTCATTAATCTTGAAGGCCTTAATTACTAGGATTAGCCAATTTTCCTGAAGTCATTAGAGTAGATGACTATAAATAGTAATGCTGACCCCTTCCAGCAATAACAGCAAATGTTTTCCCACTGGAAGTTTGCTATATCTTAAAGTAAGATACTCTGTAGACATAATTTCTATTTTATATGGTGCCAGGTCACATAACTTGCAAAAAAAAAAAGGGAAATACTTGAAGAGAATATTTTTGATGTGCCTTTAACACGGATTGACTGTCAGAACATGCAGAAAAGAGCTCTTCATCTTGAACAGATTTCCCAAATTCCCTTTTATGGATTTGAACATAACCACCATAAAGTGGTTGTCTTAGCCTGAAAGGAATTAGTGTGACTGCATTTAGACACTGCATATAAATTTGTGGAATGATTTAGATATCATTTTATCACACTGGGCAGGGTATTTGATTGTTCTAAGATGTAGCTGCGAATTCAGCAGATCTTTCAAAAAGATTGCAATTGCAAGAGTGCTGAGGAGAGGGCATGAAAATGAGCTAATGAAGAGATTTAGATTTACTTGGCCAACTGAAAGAAGTGATCTTGCAGAGAGTAACTTCTCATTTGAGGTAGAGCGGACCATGTGACTGAAGGGGCTGTGGGCTGAGGCGGCTATTCACTCAGTTGTAACTCTGATTATTTGACTTTCTTTTGCGAACTGTCAAATAACTCCTGCCTTGGAAGGCTGAGGTCCAGTTTGTTGAAGCTGAAAAGGTTCCACTTAGATTATGTTTCTAGGAGATACATGATTGCCGAGAATCAGGAAAATAATTCCTTTTAAAATTCATTTTTTCTCTGCCTTAGGGAGAGATTGACAATATCCCAAATAGCCACTTTGTTTCCAGATAATTATGATAATTTTCAGTGGAGTGTACTCTACGTGCTGTTTTTCAGATTGAAATCAGCAATGATATACTTGATACAAACTTACCTAAATACATCCTGTAGTCCTGGTAGTTTCCATCTCTGTAATTTAGTATTTTAACTTGTGGAATAAGTCATGCTTTAGGAGAGGGTGTAGTTACTGTAGATGAGAAAAGGGAAGCTGGGTTTCATGGGTTTGCCTCCATCAGGAACCTGTGCTTCAACCTTTATTTTCTTCATGCAGATCTTTATGAAGGACCTGACATTTCTACTTCCTTCCTCAACTATCATCCTTATGGGCTGTCAGCAGAAATCCTTGCTGTTTTGAAAAGCCTACACAAACGATGGTTGTTATGTTGAATGTAACAGTGCTGAGTTCAAAACTCGTGTCTGACCATGGGTAAATCTCTGTATTTCCCTTTCTCCATTGGCAAGACTGTAAAATTACGGAAATAGTAACAGCTCTGCACGATTCTTAAATTGTTAAAGAAGCTACATGAACTGACGAACAAGTATATTTTCTAGTATTTACTGTTTGAATGAAGCAAAGATTTAGATTGATTGGGTTTTTTTGACCTCAAGTTTTTATGATTGTGCTTCATGCAAAAATATTCTGCACTTGGTAGGATGTCTTTTGCATTTAACTTTGTATACAATGAATCTTGGTCTCACAGAGCCCAAAGTCAAAGTAGTGCATGCCCTATTTAAGTAATGAGCTACTGATTTTAAAATTACTCATTTTATTACTATAATATGGAACTGGTAATATTCTGAGAACTCGACTCTGAAATGGAGACTGTTTAATTTTGGTTTGAGATGGGACAGAAATGGATTTTAAGGATTTTACCTATTAAAATTTGGCATATCACAAGCAGCAGGGACTGTTCAGCCTCATGTAGAGCTGTGCAGAGCACTGAAAGGATCTGGGGAGAAATGCCTCTTCTTCTTGCTTGAGCTGAGCCCTCTGAACAAGCTTCTGATGTAATGTCACCTTCATTTGTCACTGGTAGCTCTACCTTGTTTGAATTCTGCTGCTAAGTATTTACAACATCTTCATGATCAAAGAACTGCTGCCAAGAAGGCTCATGGTGAGAAATTTTGACCTACTTTCACATTCGGCACCACTTTGCCTGCCAAGACAAGGTAGACTGTGAGCAGACCTTGAGTGGAGGGATCCACCCTGACTCTGAGACAATAAAATTCTCATGGCAAAGCAAACAAAAAGCACTTTACAAACAGCCAGGGGTTAAAATTTCCCCCTCTTCTGCCCCCTCCTCTTGGGAATTCAAAGTGAGTTTCCTGGGAGAAGGGGTGTGGAAGTTGCAAGCTCAGTTTACTTTTATGTGCTTATTGGTTTTCCATCCTTTTTCCGCTGCTGGTTCTTCACTCTGCAGCACCAGGGGGTGTGTGGAGAATCAATTTGCTTTCTGGTATTGCTTTAAAAAGTTTTAACTGCTCCTGCCATAAGATTATTGTAGATCCCCTTCTCCTAGTACACAAATAAGGAAAAATGGCTACACATCTGATTTTTTCAAACCTGTATTTTTACTTTACAGGTTGTGATGTTGTTTTCATTATGTAGTACATGACTGATACCCTATATTAGTAAGCTATATTTGTCAAAAATAGAGATCAGTTTGTGTGTTATCTTACCAAGAATCATGTTGTGCTTCTCTTTCCTCTTCCCTCCCCATTGCATGTAAAACTCAAAACTTTGTAAACTTTTGGGAGTTTAGTATTCTCACTTTATATATCTAAATTGAAGTATTAAACTGGGTAGTTTATGCAATAAATGTGCTGTAGTGAAAAGAAAATCATAGGTGTTTTTTATACTTTTAATCTGAATATTACTTGAAAATGCCCATTTATTTCAGTAGCCAAGTGTGGAAGGACCTTAAGATGCCTGTTGTTTTAGTTGTAGAAGCCTAATATTGATCAGGGGAATTGATCTCAAGTTTTCCGAGCACTGTTTTTGCAACTTCAGCCTTCAGCTTCTTAAGGAATGATATTATGGATTTGTTTGGTTTTGTCAACAGAGATGAAAGAATCAGAGCAAGGTTTGTGGAGGCACTGGGCTGATAAGCTTTTAATTCTGTATCTTAATGAATTGAGGGGAGAGTGGGACTTGGGTAGGGGAGAGGTGTTCTTTGAACCCTTGCTGTGATCAGGTTCTCATCTGCCTTCTAACCTCTATTAAGCCATTGATTGGTTACAAGGAAACTTGAAGGAAATGGTTCTGTTAATTTGACTGAGTGTTAAGAAAAAGCCTGGAGCCAGTTTTGCTGTTGACTCTTCAGTGGATGAAGACAGAGCCCCATCTGGAAAATGGGAGTGGTGGAATGAAGGAAATAAGCCAATACACTGGTAGGATCCATGAGCTTTTATAACATCAGGATGGTGATGGAGAACTTTGGTGCTCCACTATGGGCTCTGAGAGTTGCATGTTCCATCCCACCTTGATATCCCTGATGTGTTTGGCTTCCTCAATAAATGGGCATTATCTTGTTATATCCTTTCCATAGCAGGGGTATTCATTGTTAGAAAAGGTAATGTCTCAATGATACAGAGTAGGTTGAGAGACAGTGTGCAAGAGCTGTTGGTACTTACGGAGATCATCTCTTGCTCACAAAGTCACCATTGTAGTAGTTTTAATTCTTGTGTGGTGTTAAATATTCTGTGATTTGGAAGCCATACGTACATCATTGCTTTAGCAGTAGTGTGAAATTTCATCCCTCAGAGTTGGAAAGTCACCAAAACAATAGTCTATGACACATGAAAAATCTGGAGTTTGGAGGCTGTCCATTGGTGTCCTGATATCATCATCCTTCTCTTTGTTCAGAGCTTTAAATAAAAAGGTCACACCAATTTTTCTTTATTTAGTTTCCTCCTCCCCTCTGGGATTATTAATGGCTCTGAAGCAGATCTGGTCTTTTGTTGCATGATCTGCTTTAGAGACTGGATTCTGTATGAGACCAGTGGTAGCAGGGGTTGAGTGGTAAAAAATTAAGAAAACTTGCTCATACTTCTTTGTACCTGAAATAGTTCTGTAGGTATTTTAAAGCAGCATGGCTTGCAGTGCTTACAATCCATGAACTTAACCCCTGACACTGCCTTTATTGCTAAAAATGTCATGCAACTTGTGCTGTGCAATGATTTTATACCTAAAAGAACTTTCAAAATTTTTTTTCTGCCTTTTTTGCTTGGAGATTATTTTTAGTAACCTCTTATTTAATGAAAGGTACTAATGTAGGGCTTTTACAGATCATTCACTGTATCTGAAAGGTCCCATTTTAATGTGTATTTTATGCATTTTCTTCATCTACCATCTACTTTTATCTCAGCCAATGACAGCAAGATTCCTAAGGCTACTTTCTCTTTAAGGGAACACTGCTTACATAAATAGTCCTTTACACCATCTCCTTGTTTTATGATATTAATTGTTTATCAGAGGAGAGGAAATATTCCTTAGAAATGTGTTTTTCCTGCTTGTGCATGCCTTGTTACTATTTCAAATTATGCAGATTCTTGATGTTGTGGAAATTTGTGCTTGATGACGCCAAGGCAGCTGCACGTTGTTAGCATTGTAGGCTGTCAGATGATCATGTGGGATTCTTGCAGCATGCAACATTCAATAGGATTGAAAAAGGGCTTTTGATGCAAGGCATAGCTTTCAGAATATATTTGTGCCTTTTAGTTAGCTAATAGAAAATCATAATTTATTATCTTTAAATTTAAAATGCTGCCTCATTTTTCTTCTGGTTGGTTTCATTTTGGCTTCACTAGAAGATGCATCTGGTACATCCACGATTGAGGAGTTTATTAATGATACTGTCGTTCAGTTCACTTACTTTTTTTCCTTTTAGAGTCCTAGCTAGCCCACAGATTACATGATCACATGTTCATCCAGTCATTCATATAGAACACAAACCACCATGCATGATTTCTTCTTCTTTCTTTTTCCTCTCTGCCTTTTTTATTCCTTTTAAGTTGCTTTGTCATGTTCTCTTTTATCATCAAGCTCGGTCTTTGTCTTCCCCTCGCTGCTATTTGTTCTGTATTTTCCCATGCTCGGTTACTGCAATATTATTTGATTAACGGGCTGTGATGATGATGAACCTGCACACTGGAGGAGCAGCTACTACAGTGGTGATGAAGGGATGTAATAATGGTCGCTATCCTCGGAATTCTCTCTACAGTGACTGCATAATAGAAGAAAAGGCAGTGGTCCTGCAGAAAAAAGACAATGAAGGATTTGGATTTGTGCTCAGAGGGGCAAAAGGTATGTGATTCTGTGTGTGTGTGTGTGTGTGATGTGCAGTGGCATGAAGAAATTTATACATCTTGGAATATAAGCAGGAATTATTCTTGGTGCACTTGGTTGCTAGACAACAGGATTCTCTGTATGCTATACTACTCAGATGGATTTTAGTGGCTTCTGTTTGAAGCAGTTTGCATTTTTACATAGGGAAAATTCTGTATAATCGTTTGGGGGGAGAGAAAGTTTTGTATTTTTATTGTGCTGCTGTATGTGATATTTTGTCATTAACCTGTTTTGTCATGCAGTTTACCTAACTATGGGAAACCTGCTTTCCTTATAAAACCTGCTTCTTTATTTCATATGTCAGTGTATTTAAATAGGTCTGTGAGTAGGAATAGACAAGAGAGTGATGTTTTCTTTAAATTAGGTGTGGATCTTCTGCAAGGTGACATTGGTGCAGTTTTAGTATGAAAATATGATCTTTTTTTATATCTTCAGAAGCTGCACGTATGTTGCATGGCCTGTAGTGTGCTCATTTTTAAAGCTGTTCATATGTTAAACTGCATGGTACTTTCCTGTAGCCTAAAATCTATAATAATGGCATTCTTAAGAGTTAAAAAAGGCATTCTATTTAATGCTCTGCTTTTTAACTTTCAGTGCAGTTTGCTCCTTTTGTATTTAAAAGAGATATGTATGATGGTATGTCCCATCTCTTGCTCCCCCTCATTTTACATGGGTTCTCCCTTGCCTTGCTTGAGCATGAAAATTGTTCCATGTCTTCATTCTTGGGACATGGTTTCTGCTCTCCCTGTTCCCCACCCCTAAAGCAGGGCCACCATAGATTTTCAGGGTTGTAAAAGCTTTTCTAGGCTTAGCTAAAATTTTTAGAGTTGTAAATAGGAAAGGCAACAGCACGACCTTTTCCCTGAGCACTGGTGGGAGTTATCTGTGCTTTGAGCAGAGGTTACTCCCTCTGGGTAAGCCCAGCAATTCTCTCCAGATTTTCTCTGGAGCAGGGAAGGCACCTCAGGTGAAAGACCCAAGGACTTTCCTGCTTGTCTGTGTACGTGACACAGGGAGAGGGAGAGTTGTTACAGGGCCAGCTGTGCCTCTTTTCCTAAAAAGTGATTTATTTTGGTCTCTTCTTTGTTACACACATCTATGTGGAGAAGGAATAATTCTGTTTAATCTTTGACATCCTTTCCCACTCCACCCATCACCTCCCCCAGTTTGGCCAGGAGCTCTCCTCTGGCTACAGTACATAATTCATTTCTAGTTGGATGTTGCCAGAGTTCCAAGCATTTTGCCAGGCGCACAAAAGGGTTACTTGAACTAATACTGAATATCCTGGAATACTCAGGATCCAGCTATTGCCTCATACACCTTGATCTGGTTTGAGTCAGTAAAGAAGCATGTGTTTTCCCCTCTGAATTGAAGACCTGTGGATTGCTATTGCAGAGAGATTTCACTCTGTCCCCACATCCTGATCTCCTCTGGGATCCTCTTACTTCAGCACCCACCATTTTTTAACCCTAAATTTGAATGGCCAATAATAGGCCTGTAGTCAAGTGGTATTTGCAAGCACTCCATAACTTTCTTTTTTTAATGTGGTATTTATTTTTAAAGCTGACACACCAATTGAAGAATTCACCCCAACTCCAGCCTTTCCTGCTTTGCAGTACTTGGAATCTGTGGATGAAGGGGGAGTAGCATGGCAAGCTGGCCTGAGAACTGGAGACTTTTTGATTGAGGTAGGAGATCCTGAAATTTGATTCTCAGTGTTCTGTTGGGGAAATAGGGATGTTCCCACTGCAGAATTGACTTTGGAAAAAGTGTGTGATGCTTCTGAGCAGGAAGTTCTATGGACTAACACTAGTAATGTGCTTCACTTGATCTATTTAAAAACCTCATGCAGCATTTAGGAAAGCAGTTACAGAGAGCAATGGTCAGCTTGGCTGGGAATTTTCTGCTTGTTCTTTTTTTTCTTTGGGAATATACTCAGAGATATTCTTTTAATTAAGATATTTATATTAATTTCAATATTTACTGTAGGCTATCAGTTCTGTTTTCTTCTACGTAATTTTTAGAGAGTAACCGAAATTAATGACTTTTTCTGCAATCGGAAATATCTGAGGTCTAGTGCTGTTTAGTAACCATGGAGAATAAAGCAAATTACTTTGGCTTGAAATTGAATTGTTCTAACAGTGCACTGTAAATACAGAAAAGAAGCAATGGATGTTATTGCAGTATAAATTGCCTTATAAAAAGGAGTATATTTAAATACTCCATTCATACCAACAGTACCTCCACGTTTGATATGTTGGAGGATTTTTGGTCAGTATTTTAGGTTTTGGTTAAATAGTTGGTTCTCCTTTTGTGTGTTACTGGGCAGTTTGCATCAAAATAATAATTTGGGATTTTCTTCCTCTTCCCCTCCGCAACCTTTTCATGACCAGCCAAGGGATGCTATGATTCTGTTCAACTGGGTACTGAAAATAGATCTTTTGGGATGGATTGATCAAGTCTTGTCTGTAAGATCTATTGATTTAGTTTTATTTTATGCTTCCTCCTTCCATCACATATCTATATTGGGAAAGTATTTGCTGGTGCTACATTTATTTCTGCAGAGCCGCTCTTTCCATTGGGGAGAGAGTATAATATGCAGATTTTTTTTTTGTTGTGTGCCTTGAAATCCCATGGTGATTGAATTTAAATAGTTGCACCACTTCTTCACAGTGGAGCAATGAAAGAACGGGCTTTGCAGGCTCCTAAAGTAAATAGATGTGCTTTTTTATCTCTGCCTTCAAAGTACATTTCCCTTACTGTTTGTTTACTTAAGAATAAGCATTTAGTAAACCATTAAAGACCAGCTTAAAAACTGTACTGTTGTGTTCTCTAGGCAAGGATCCTTTCAATACTATCATTATTGATGTTAGGTGGGGCTTTTTAAACGGGGCTTTATTTTTAGAAGTTGATTTCTTGTTAGGCTTTTAGGAAGTATGCATAGTCTCTATTGGCAGATTTCACAGATAGATTTGATGGTGAATAATGTGCAATTTAATGGAGAGCATTACAGAATGACAACTATGCCTATGGATTTTTTTAAGATCTCTGAAGGGATGCAAGAAGTCATTCTGCACAAAGCTTTACTGCTTTTTTGGCAAATGAGGGAAGAATGATAATTAATTGTCTAGACAATTTACTCCTAGCCTTAGCATAGAAGAGCAGTTAAACGTGCACATCCATTGCTGAATCAGGACATTAATCCATACTCCAGCATATCTGTAATTAATTCCAAAAGAAGCCATTATTACATGCAAATCAAATCCATTTCTGTGTAATTTATGTTCATCGGGGTTATTCCTGTCTGAATTTTGCAACTTATTATGAGGAAATGCTAATCCTGAGAAATTACAACTTTGCTGTTGCAGAAGACTTTTGTGTTGGAGAAAGGCAGGATTTTTTTCTATTTTACGACAACGTGCAGTGCACGGTATGGCTGTGAGAGAAAGCCATCTTTGAAGGTATTTACAGTGATGCAAAAGATATTGATGCTGAAGTATAAGTGACTGGTCCACCCGCACTTCTAGGAATGCCAAACTCCTTTATTTCTTATGTTGAACCCAGAAGATTTCAATTTACATGGTGCAGTTAGTCTATCTTAGTGCTAAATGATTTCTCCCCTGACTCTAAAGTTTATGCTGCCGTGTGTAAGTGCCAACTCAGCCATTTGTAAGTAATATAATGCATTCATCATAAATGTCATGTGGATAATAAAAGAGTTAAAGGGCAACTAGGATTCTGATTAGTCCCATTTATAACGCTTGCAGCAAGTAACAGGCTTCAGAGAAGGGAGAGTCCACTTTGGCAGGGGGCAAAGTGTGAGGGAGAGCAGATGTTTCACTCCTGCTTGAGGAGGTTCAGTGGCTTGGGGTCATGGAGATAAGAGGAGCCTCACTCTGGAAAGGCAGGTTTGACAGGAAGATAAATCCTTTCTTTGGAAGCAGGAGAGATCAGGGGGGTAGGAGAAGACAAGGCATCATTTCTTCATGTGTAGTTCTGGTCTGGAATCTTCTGAAGGGAGTAAAACTTCAAAATCAGCTACGAAGCATAGTGATAGTTCAGTGTTGGAGTTGATGCATGTTGAGCAGAACAAATAAAAGATCTATACAGAAAAGGATGAAAAGGTAAATGGAGTGGGTATTAGCTGGAACAAGGCTGGAATGATATCCTATGACTGAATTTTTATCGAGTTTACAGGTTTTCTATATTAAATACTTTAATACTGATCTGTCCAACTTGTACAATTAATTTTAGCATGAGACTTCAGACATTAATGTTGCACTTGCCTTTGGAAACAGTGTTCACAGAGTTTTCATGGAAATTTTTGACTGTATATGGTTTTTCTCTTTCCTTGAAACCCAGTCATGATTTTGTGATAAAAATTGTGAAGTGTGTAGTCACTTTCCTGGATGAGCACAGATCAAATGAACTGGAAAAGTGCATGACTACTTTTAGAGCTGAAAGACTGAGGTAGAGACAACTGTGATTAGATATGGATTTTCATGAGCAATTCAATGGATGCCAATCCATGTCACTTTTTTCTTAGCTTTGATAGACAATCAGAAAAAGAGGATGGTTGTGATTTGGCTGTTATAACCCTATTTGTTATTTTTCACTATGTTAGTTGATGTTTTCTTGAATCTTGATATCTGCCAAATTAAAAAGACAAATAAAAGTAAAGCAACATATTAGAGCAAGTTCTATCCAACCTAATAAGTTTCCATTAGAAAGGGATTTAAAAACCTACAACTATCATTAATTTCAAAGTCTTTGTAAGTCACTGGTAGTTCATCAGTGACTGGATTTCTACACTGCACCTGTTCAGGTTTGTAAATGTTCAAAGAGTTCTGCCTTGAAACATGACTTCAGGAATTCTCTGAGTTGGGGATGTGTTTTCTTTGGAGATTTGCTTTGCTGACATACACAAGCTAACTCTCTTTGAATAAAGAAATCCATTAAACTGGAAGACCTCTTTTAACTCAAGAATAGTTTTGGGGGGGTTTTTAGTGTGGTAGGATGTAGACTGTCTTTCTAGATTAAAACCCAGTGGGTTATTAACTATTTGCTGTTGTTGTACTCATGAGTGTGCAGCTATTTTGCAGGTGTTGCATGATTTGATATGTGTTTTTATTTCATGAGCATATCTCATACAAACAATAACGTTATAATAATACTCAGAAAGCACAGTTAATGCTGCAATATTTTACCAAAATAACACTTTTGTTCTCTAAATGAGGCATTGAAATTTGCATTATTGTGCCATAAAATCTCTTATTTTTCCAGATAAATGGAAATGTTATTGTCTTTGGAATACCATGGCTGCTTATTTACATTCCAGTTAAAATGTAAACTAGACAAAACCGGTGAATTATTCATTTAAGAAATCAAAAGACAAAATTCAAGGTTTAATTTGAAGATCAAAAACAGAGACGGTAATAGAAGAAATTTCATCATTTTGCTGCAGAAGTCTTCGGTTGGTACTTATAGTAAAACATGCAAAGTAATATAATTGCCTGTATTTTTTTAACCTCAAGAGCTTATACAATTTACTAGTACAAACTTTTCTTCAAGTAGTGATAGGTGAAAAATTGCCATTTTATTGCAGACAGCATTATTTTATCATTGTATTAAAGATATCTATCCTCTGACTATATGTAAAAAAGAGCAATAAACATTTAGGGAGACATTTACAATATCTGAAATATTTTAACAATTTACACACACAAGTAACTTTAATATTTAGCAGTAGGTCACGTGTTTGTTTTATTCCAGCTCTTTATGCAAACTTCAAATTTGATCTGGAAAGCAAACTTTTAACTTTATTGTTGCAGCTTAGACTATAGCAATTATGAATATTTTTGGCAAGCACAGCATTGTTATGCCTTACATTGGTATTCAGTGGCTTGGCGAATTAGTGGTTTTACAAAGCCATGTGTTTCTGATTTAAATCCTTTTAGCAACAGAGAAACCTTCCCATCCTCCATAATCTTCAGTAATTACCCAGTGGCTGAGTTTTCTCTTATTTCTAGTGTGAACTTTGCTGACTTCTACCACCAGATAGAAATCTAAATTATTTCTTTTTTCACTCTCATGGGGACCATGAATTTTTTTCTCTCTTGGAAATAAAGGGAGGCTTTGTTGGTGTCTTTTTAATAACAGAGATTATCACATTGCAACTGAAAGTTTGCTCATACCCTCCTGGAAGTGTGGATCCCAGCTCCATGCAGGACTTAGGAAGAGCCTCCCTAGTATTGTGTGTAGGAGGAATAGAGCAAACCCAACATTATTCTTACATATTCCTGTGCTGTGTTTGCCTCTCACATTTAGGCCTTTTGGTGGACAAGAAGAGTAAGGTCCTGTATTGCATTAGGGATTTTTTGGTGCCAACTTGGCTGCTGCTCCTGCCCATGCAGAGAGCCTCCCCTTTGGCAGAACAGCCAGCCTCAGAGCTGTTCTGTTCCTAGACAGCATCTAGTCCAGGTTTTGGTTCAGCTATACAAACAGGATTCTTGCATCTTTTTAATGAGGAGACATTTGCCAAAGCTGCAGTAGTACTGCAGTGTTTGAGCATATATATATATATTTATATATATGAGTCCCTGCCCATAAGGGGGTTAGAACTGGATGGTCTTTAAGGTCCCTTCCAACCCAAACCATTCTAGGATTTTATATATATTATATACACACCTATTCTGGCCACTATTATTTTTAAATCTGTATATTTAATTGACACATAGTTTGATTTAACCAAGCATTAGAGGAAAAAGCTTATTTCTGTTAACTCCTCATCCTCTTGGTGTCATCTGCAAATGATGTTTATTAAGCACAAGCAAACCCCTGATACTTCTTCAAATGAAGGCTGTTGGTGTCCGAAGAAAACTTTCTTCCTGTTTTGCTTTTGGAATTCTTCTGCTTAAGTGTAACTGCAGATGTACTGGAGAGTTGTGACAGTGGGGTCTTGGAAAAAGAGCAGCTGTGGTACAAGTGTTGAAAAGTTTGATGTATCTGCACAGTTTGACGAAGTGGATTAATTTTTCACTTGATGGAGAAGTATTTTGCTTTCTTTGCTTTTCTTTCCACTTAAGCTCAGTGAGTGAAAGTTTGGGTTTATTTGGGTTTTTTTTGTCCTAATTTATGTTTTTAGTGGATGGTGGCACCTGAATGAAATTGTTGGGCCTTTGGATCTTCAGAAAAACACTACACATAATTATTTTTGATTGTTCTTTTTATCTGTTCCTTACATACCACCTCTAACCTGTGGGAAGTGATGGTATTCCAAATGTGCTCAGTGTGATCGTAAAAAGGATGAACAAATCCTGTTTTATTCTAAAAATACATTAATAAGACTGTTATCTTTTCAACATAGATGGAAATGGGTAGACAAAAAATAATTTGCTTCTTAGAAGAGCTCAGTTATTCATGCAAAAGCAAATAACGTGCTTGAAAATAAGATTGAAGAGAAGACAAAAACTAAAACACTTTGCTTTCCAGGCTGTGAGCAAAACTGGCAATCATTAGCCTTGATTCTATATGAGGTGTACATTGGGCTTGTGTCCCAAGGTGCAAGAGAAAATAGTGATATTTATCTGATTCCCAGAAATTTAACAAGTAACTGAAACTGAGAACTGATTTTTGTGCTTCTTTGAGAGGAGGATTTGGAAGGAATTATGTTGATAATGGCAGCAACAGTCAGAATTAGCTGTGCCCATTCAGTTCTCTGTTTTCAGTTTTAAGGCATTTGGACCTAAATACCACAGCATTTTAAGAGAATTTCCTAGCCTTTCTATTCTGAGGGATTCTGCCAAAGCTCCTGCGACTGTGTGTGGAGTGTGGAGCTATCCATAGGGAGTTTTCTGACTTGTAGTGAATATGAAAACCACTGTTTCCCTGACTTCCTGCTACAAACCCCTCCAAAAATAGCAAATTTTTATGAAGATATACAAACGCTTATATTTGGATAAGCTGCTTAGTATAAATAGCCAGTTCTTGGCCACCTAGAAGCCATCCAGTGGCATCCAGCCATCTTGGCCATCCAGTGTTTCACAGAAAGCACAGCCATGGATGGTCTTCCCTCACGCAGAAATCTCTCAGTTCTCTGTTCAAGTAATACAAGAATAATCCATCTCTTCAATTTTTAGCACTTAGGTGTTGAGATTAGGTATTAAAACTAACACCCCAAATAAATAACTGCCTTTTTGCAGTATGGTTTGCCGATTACCAGGAGACATTGGATTAAAATTAATTTCTCCGAAGCCTGTTAGCTTTTTTTAGCCTCTTGATACTATGGAAACCTGGTTGCTGGAATGGAGCTATATGAAAAACAGTGCTTGTGCCTGGTATTTTAGGGGAGAAAATGCAATTTCTTTTAATTGCAAAACTGGAGGTGAAGGAAAGCAGATGAATTGTTTTAAATGGTGGAGAATGAGGTGACAAATTCCTATTGTTGAAGACTGCAGCAGAACTGATCTATAAACCTGGCATTTTTCTTTTCTTTCTTTTTGCCCCTTTTGTTCTTAGCAGGAGAAATATTACAATGAGGTATATTATGGTTTATTTATTTATTGACAGTTTTCTTTCTCTTATTCTGAGACTGACAATCAAGTTGTGTGATGCTGAAATGCTCAGTTCACCTGCTGATTGTATTTCATGAACCACAAGTCTGTGCAGAGGTTAAAAGGAAGATGATTAACATCTGATAATCACATGCTTCATGAGCAGTAAACTTCCCCTCTCTTCCTACCTGTTCCTCCCCACCCAAAAATTCAGGTTTTCTGAAGAAATAGCTTCACTCATGATCCCTAACTAGGGAAATATATATTTGCTATCATCTCCCTATGCAGAAAAGCAAATGAAAACTCTATAACTTGACATGTAGTGTATTCATTTATTTTTCTTCATAAGTTTTCCTGAAAATCATAATCTTTTAACCTGTTCTGTGGAATGAGGTTCCTAAGCTCTTTTCAGTGTTTTAGATGGGTTAAATAAATCACTTTATGTTAGTACACAGAACAGGCTCCCGACTGCTTTTGTGTGGGTGACAGGAGCTGCAGAAACACTTGACTTAAGGAAATTCTGAACTTTTGGATCTGATCTAGCAGAAGCTCTGCATTCCTTTAATTATTTCTTTTGTATTCAGTTTCTAGCATGTGTCCTCTATAGAAGAACGGGTTCAGATTTAATCCATTTATTACTTTAAAAAGCAGGAGAAGGCTTTCTTCCCTGTTCCTTTTCTCCTCCTTCTCTGACTGTAGATATAAGAAAAAAATCACAAACTTCTGCCCTGCCTCTCAGTTTAATTTGGGACCTTACACTTTAAAGTATGTATGAATAGTATAAGGGTCTGTATTCTATGGGAAAAAATAGAAGTGATCCAAACATGAACATACAAGGCAATATAGTTTGACAAATGATGTCATGAAAAGCTTGCTGATGGTGATACATGGGAATGTTCAGTGTTGGAGGTTGATCCCAATAAATGAGTGATCATCCCACCCAGAGCTGCTGTGCTTCTCCAAAAATTGTGGTGCAACTATGCAGGAGGTGAGGGAGAAGGTCATGGCAGAAGAAGACTTCCCAAGGAATCCCTGCCTTGTTTTGTTCCTCTACAAAGCATTCCCTGTGGCTTGTGGCTGTAGGACTCATCCAATTTATCTAATAAGCAAATTGAAATATACTTCAAATCAATTAGATCAGAAATAACATTTTATATCCTAATGTGACACTGATATGAATCTTTGCAGAGACTCTTGTATATTAACAATGGAGAATAATAATCCTTTGTCACTATTTCATTTTGCTTCATACGTTCTGGCAATAACTTGGGGAGCCAGATTTCTAGTTCTCCTCATCTCGTGGTACAAAGTTTGCACTTGTTACAAAAATATTTGTTCTTGGTGAGAGTTTTTCACGTCAGTTTTCAAAACAGGAATTTCTGTGCGGTCTTCATGGCAAGTGACACCTTTTCTGTTTTGGGGCCTGGATGGGGTTGAACTTTAAGGTCTCTGAAGGTTTTGTTGATCAGAGCGCTGAAAATTGGCCATGGAAGATTTAATGGAGTTTTTCAAGATTAGGTAAACAGGGTGATAGCATAAAAGTAGGTAATGTGTCTTTATTTGCTGATGAAGAGAAAATTTAAAAGTGTGTAAGTACATAAAAAAAAAGTCATGGAAGAGTTTATTTACAGTTGTAACCTTGCTGAAATAGGTGAGGAAATGTGCGAAGCTCAGGCTTTGTACTCCCCAAAGCTGGGTTTATGAGTCAGATACCAAAGTCCTGCCTTAATGATGTTGTATTTTATTTAAAAGAAATATAAGCAGCAAAGTCCAATAATCCTTTCTTATTTCACAATGTGAACTTCCCTGGTATTTTTATTGCCATTCTTTCTTTCAAAACTGTTCTTCAAAATTTTTTTTAGAATGGACTCAACCTGTAACTTGGCTTTTCAGTGTTAGATAGATTTATGAGGGGCAACAGTCATTGTTGACAGACTTGTAAGTTGTTAACTGCATTTGGTGTATTTATTTACACTGAAGGTGATTATGACTCACTTTCACTGCTAAATTAAAGAGAGAACTCTTTTCAAATGACCAACAAAACATTTATTGTAATCATTTTCTTGAAGTTTCTTGTTATTTTTGTATATAAATATGCTTTATTGACAGTAGCTATTATGGAGCTGGCTTGGACAAAAGCACATAGATTGGAAATTGAATAAAAGATGTGTTTTGCTATTTGGCTCCCATTATTCCCTGTGCGTTTTTAGAATAGTTTTGAGATCTTTAATAGAAAACAAGTATACACCTAACAAAGTGGTTTTCTTCAGAGCTGGAAATTATGTAGGCACCTATTATCCAAGACTCAGAGACTAGGGATATGTATTCCCAATTCTCTTTTCTTCTTTTTTTGCATTTTTTTCTCATTTTCTGCAGTTCTTCCTCATTTTTCTGCGGTTTTTCTGTTTCCTCTCTGTATCCCATGCAAACCTTTTCAGAAGTGCTGTTCGGAGTTCAGTCCCTCTTGTTTTTTTCTTATGGTGTGGGCCCAAAACTGGATGCTTGAACATGTCCTGTTGGGTCTCCTGAAGGTTTGGATTGAGCAGTTTTTTTCTAGATGAGTCTTGTTCCACCTGTAAAGGTGTGAGAACCTCAGTATTGAAAAATATTGCTTCTCTTTGGCAGCTCTGAAGTTAAAGAGATATGACTTTGTCCCACCTGGTACCAAATGATGCAAAACAAAGGCTAGATTCATTTTGTATAGATTAGGATCGATTAATGTGATGAATGTTATTAATGCTATTAATGTTAATGTTGTTTATCACTGGAATAGAAAGGTTGTATGGACAGGTTTTTCTATCTCTGCAGGGTTTAGTTGATAAATTCTTGTGTTTAACAGGAAGTGTTTGGAACATAAAAATGTGAATGTCACAATATATGACACTGTTGTAAAACTCATCAAGAATACATTTTTCAAACAGGAATATTGTCACCTTCCTGACATTACAGAGGAACTTGTAATAAATGAAATTCCTCCTTCATTTGCATACTAACCCATGTCTAATTGCCAGATTAGTAGTGAAGCTTCAGCTTGACTCTCTGAATATTAAAAAACATTTGATATTTCAAGTCATTTTCTATTCTCTGTTTTGCTGCTTTTAATGTACAAATGAATGTCATTAATCCAATTTACATATTTTTTTTCTATGGACCTTTTGATGTAGTAAGATGTAAAAGCTATTTATTTCTAATTTTTTTTTAGTTATGATCTTATGCAAAAATGCTGCTGCCAGGCAGTTATCCACCCAGGGAGTTTTCAACACAGTTACTCATAATAAACATCAGATCAGTGACACAATGGCAGTTTTTGGGAGATGTGTGATCCCATTCTAAGCATTAACTTTCAAATTGACAGGATTGTGCAAATTCACATTTTAGAAAATGCTGTTTATTCACTGGAGAAAAGTATAGAAAACTACATAAAGGAAGATACTAGAAATATCCAGGTAGTAAACTTCTAATTCTTGCTTACTTATACTTCAAGTGTTCATGATTTTTTCACTATTTTTAAATCCAGAGATATTTTCTGTCATTATCTTAGAAAAATAATAGTTGAAAATAAAACCTTTCCTCTTTAAACATTTTTGTTATTAATCTGTGTAGGAAGGGACAACATAGATACGTGGTTCTCAACATTTCATTAAAATCTCATCATTATCTTTAGTTAAATCTGGTTTTTGTTGGGCTCTGGCAATAGGGAGAAATATATCATATAAACAGTACTAAACCTGGTGCCAAACTGTTCATGTTTTGAGTTGCCACTGAGCAACGTCTCAGTAGGAAGCTTAATTTTTTTCAGACATACTTGTTGAGTCTGTTTGTATTATTGGCTAATTCCTCATATTTTGTTTGACAGTTGTCTGGCATTTTTGTCCTCAGAAGGTCTTAATCGAAAAATACCAGTAGTTTGTTGCTTTTTTTGCTTTCGGTCTTAGGTTTTGGGTTGTTTTTTTTTTTTTTCCTTCTAATATTTAAATTCCATCATTTTCTATAGATCAGAAAACTTTTTTCCCCCTCCTTCTGATTTTGGTTTCCAGTCCAGAGGGTTCTGAATAGAGAAATACTGCCTTCAATAAAATACGCCATGTCTGCACAGCAACTTAGTTATTGTTCTGTAATAATATCTTTGGAAGAAATGTCTCTTTTGAATTATTATTTTAATTAGTTTTGATCCACTTTGGTTACTGGTCTCTCCTGTGCTTACGGAGAACTGTCTCACAACAAAGTTTGCTCTGTAATTGTGGAAAAATTGCATATGGTTTTCTAGTTGTTGCAAACAGAGTGAGATGCTTTGAAGGTTTATCTTCTCTCACACATGATTTTATAAAGTCTTGTCCCACTGGGCTCTCCTGGAGGCTGGATCTTGGAGGAGCCAACTTCAAATCCCAGCTTTCTCTGTAGGTATGGGAAAGTTCCTGCCTGTCTGCTCTTTCATATCTTAAATATAAAATGGGATTTTTAGTCTACATCACCTACAGACTTGTGTGTTTTATGTGTTTATGCAAACTTAAGGTAGGCTCAATAAACAAATCCCAAAGGATCCTCCTGGTCTCTACAAGCCCTGTCTGTTTCTAGCACAAGAAGTGTGTGATTTTATTTGATGCTTTCAGTGTATATAATCTGTATTTACAAGGTTTACAGTGATGTCTTACTGCCCTCTACTCATCTTTGATAAGTTAAACTTGGAGTATTTCACGCTTACTTCAAGTAAGATTCTCCAAGTAGTGGACAAATTCTCAGAAAGGCAGAATCACCAAAAATAGATAAAATGTAATTCCAGCATACTTTTCTTTTGTCAGTCTTGTGCTCATGAGAGAAAAAAATCAGGAAAGAAAACCCTTATATATGTAATCACAAAAGTTGAAAGAGATGGGGAGAAAACAAGAAAACTGGAAAAAAGTGATTACAATTTGGTTTTTTCTATCAGTGTACTGAGACATTTTGATCCAGTGGTTTAACAGACTGTGAGGTATTTTGTGATGCAGAATAAAGCTTCAAGATATCAATCTGAGGATCAGCTTTGTATTTGCAAGTTAACAGCTTTACTGAATGGCTCTGTTGGGATTTTAGGATATTAGAGCTGGTTGAAAGAAGAAGGTTATGCTTAGACATAAAATTAGAGAAACTAATTTAAAGTGTGGTGTTTACTAAACCTACTTTGCAACGTAGAAAATGCATAGCAACTTACTTAAAGAAGGAATAAAGACTATCCAAGTCAAAATAAAATAGTAATTTTTTATTCAGAAGTTAAAATTATGGCTTTGTAGATATGATTTCTTTCTTAATGACTCCAAACCACAGCTGGGTTAGGTCTGGTTGTCCCAGGCTGGGGATGCAAATACTTAGGAGACAATTCAGGCAGGCATGTAAGTTGAACTGGATAAATCCAGTCCATGTGTTTCCACATAAATAGTAGTGGGAAGCCGATGGCAGGACATGTTTTGAAAAATTAAACATTTGAAAGTTGCCAGATTTATGTCTTTATATCAAGGCACTGAATCACTCAGAGGTCATCAACAGTAAAATATGTGAGTAACGCTTGTAACTTATTGTTTGTATGTGGAAAACAGCATAAATCCAGCACTTCCTAACATCTGGGAATCCTGACCAATCTTTAAAAAATCATTTTGGTTTTCTAAATTCCTCACTTTTGAAGGATTTTTGATTGTATTTCATTGATTGTTGTCTGCAGATTCCACACTCTCCTTATATCCTCCCATGTCCTGTCACCTTAATGTTAATGCCACAGTTACTGTCTGACTCCTCTATCAGTTGCTATGAGGTAACCCTGTGGTTCAAGCAGAGATACCCAAATTGGTGCACCTTAGCTCATCCCTAGAATTACCTTCAGAACCCAGCAGTACTCAGAGGTATTGCAAAATGATATTCCAACTCCCTGGAAGTGCTGTCACGTTTTCCAGGCATTCAGGGTTCCCGGAGACATGTGGTCCAGATAGATCCCTTTTCCCTAAGCATTACTAATACCAGTGGTAGCATGAGCTGGATGGAGCTGCCTCAGCCACCATATGTATCCATCTCTTCAGGCTGTTCATGTTTTATGGCAGCTCTGGCAGCCTGCCAGGAGTTTTCTGACTAATGCAAGTGATGGGGAATAATAATATTAACCCTTTTGTATCTTAGCCAGCCATGATTAGGATTTTGTGGAGCAGAGCCTCCCCTGCTCACCCTTCTCCTCCTCTGTGCCCCTCAAAATGTATCAATGAAGGAATCTTAGGAAGCCTAAATACAGACCTGGATATGGATAAGCTTTCTCAGGAGGTGAGAGGGTAAAAAAGGAAGATGATATGATTCTCCTACTGACATTTTTTCCCAGCAGTTTGAAGAGATAATGTGTGATTCTTTGTTTTCCCCTGTTCTGCTTCCCTGCCAAGGTCAAACATGAATGGCAACGACGGTGGTTAATGCTGACAACCTTTCTCCAGTCTTGTCTGTCTTCTACAAGTGAAAGGTTTGCAGTAGCAATATAATACAACAGTGTAAGGCTTTTACTTGGCTGAGCCAAAACCTAATGCTTCCTAACTTCTGCATGGAGTGATTTCCAGATCATCAGAGGACACTAATCCTATACTGAGAGCTGGTGGCTGGGGATGGTTATGAGTATATTAACTTTATTAAACTATTGACAGCACACCACTGCCTTGGGGATAAGACAACTTTATTTTGATAAAGGCAGAGCAGATAATAGATGAATAAACTGTTCTTTTCTAATACAGGGAAATCAACACAGAAAAAAAAAAGCACATGGGGTTGAATTTCCAGGGAAATAAACAGAAGACCGCAAATGTTTATTTTACTGACACTGCTGATCTGCTAATCAGCTTTGTCACTTTTATGAGAATCTTCATCAGAGATTCCACCTGGTCTAGTGGAAGGTGTCCTCACCCATGGCAGGGGGGCTGGAACTCGATGATCCTTAAGGTCCCTTCCAACCCAAACCATTCTATGATTCTAGGATTATTTGAGATCTCTACATAGACCCAGACAACTTTGTTGCTCTTCTCTGCTTAGATAAGTGCCCTGTTATTACATCCAACAGCCTTCCTCCTCTTGTGACTTCCTTCCCCACCTCTTGAAGATGTAGATTTTATACTTAGCTGCTGTTAAGTGTGTTCAGTGTAGGAGAGGAATGTCCTTGTTGTTGACTTGCTGCCACCTCCCATCGCCTGGTTCGTGTCAGCTCAGCAGACCTTCCCATCCTCAGGCTTGTTAATGAGCTTCCCTGGGCTTCCTGCCTGGGAGCAAACAATACCACTTCACCAGCTCTCTAATTGAAGCAGCATAATTATCAAATACTTGGACTCCTTCCACATCTGAAATAAAGCAGCTGTGTTATAATGTTATGATCAAATTCTTTCACTGTTATATGACCTAATAAATGAACGGTTGGGAATCGTGTATTTGTGACTCAGTCTGTCACTAAAATATTCTAATTCCATCAGTGGTGTTTTGGATAAATTTCCCTGAATGGGGACTGGTTTGCTTGGTCTGAAAAGAAACTTGGCCGTTCCATGCCATCAGTTTTAGGAGGACTTAGCGGTCTCTGGTCTACAGAAGGGTGGTGAAGAAACTAGAAAACAATGAAATATTTCTGCAAAGAATTGTTTTCACAGAGAAATGCCTGTTTCATCAGTTTAGTGAGAGATGTAGGTCAGCTCCTGAGAGCTCTCAAAAATTGTCATGGTTTGATGCCCAAGGATCTTTCTGGATACACTTTATGTAGGTTGATGGCTCTAGAGAAGGATTAATACTGCATATGGCAGACAAACCCTTGCTACAGTAAGATTAAGGGTGAAAAATTAAACAATTTCCGAGTAATATCTGATTTGCAAAATTAAAACTTTCTTCTGAGTTAAGCTAAACATTACTTTTCAGGTGTTCAAGTATTTTTATTTGCTTTGAAACTGGAAATTTAGCATCCTTCTATATAGGCTGGCCTGCCTTAGAAACACCTTACAGAACAAGTTATCTGTCCATTTTTCCCTTTCTTTCTTGTTTTGTTTTTTTTTCATCTATTAGGAGTGCAGCCACCAGAAGAGACAGTGTAGTTAAATGGCTTCTAAATGTCTTAATTTAGAATTAAGAAATCTTGGTTCAAAATTGCAGATATGAACAAAGGAGAAAAGACTTTGAACCCTGCAGAATTAAAACTGTAGTATGGCTCACCAAAATAGATCTTGAGGAAGAACTAGCCAAAGGCATAAAATCTGACAATAGATGTTTTTTTCTTTCAAATGCACCAGACATAGGAAGGTCTGCCAGAGGTCAGCAGACCTGGAGGATGATGGACCTTTAATAGTCAGCACTGTTGAAAGAGAATGTTATAGATGAAAACCTCAGTGGGTTCTTAGTCGTAGTGGTAACTGTGGAGGACCTTGGGATATATCTTCTTCCTCAGCATACTGAAAATTAAGGACGAGTAGTGCAATTTTGCATTCTCCTGTAGTCAGTTGTGGTCTGGCCTGTTGGTCTATTGCTGTCCTGAGGTGCAGGGTCCCACCTTCCTCCTCAGCTTAGTGCTGCCATCCCCAAGTGGCAATTTGTGGGCCCAGCTGAAAAGGGAAAGAAATAAACCCCATAGGATTAGTGATTCAGAACCATCCAGAGCCACCTGGAAAGCCTGCTGACTGCACAGTTCACTGTTAGATTAATTTAAGCATAAGCCTACCCTGAAGAGCAATGTCTGGCTTCATAGACACCATAGAAAGGTCTCATAACTGACTGACAAAATGAACAGCAACAAATCATCATGACAAGGTGATATTCCAAGGGTAACTCACATAGGAAATCTCTAAACAGAAGTAGTATTTGTTGCTCTGCCTTGATGGCAGAGGAATGGAACACAGCAAATGCATTGCTGGTCTGTCTTAGAGTTGTAGAAATAACCCTGAGAACTGAACTGGGAAGTTTGTTTCCATAGCTGGAGAGCTGGTGCTAATGCCATAAATTGCTAGAATTTTAATGCCGTAAATTGCCATTAGAATTGCTAGAAAAGTGATTAAAAATATGAAATTTAACCCTTCATTATATGGTTTAGTGGGCATGGTGATATTCAGTTGAACATTGGACTTGATGACCTTGGAGGCCTTTTCTACCTTTAATTATTCTATGATTCTGTAATGGGAAATCATGTGTTTGGAAAAAATCGGTGGTTTTATAGATAACTACACTGACACTTTCAGCCTCGATTTGGACATTCAGAAAGATGTGCTTGTAAACCAGGATATTGAGTAGTCAGAAAAAATTATCTCCAACTTAAAGGGTAAGAAATAAAGGGGAGAGATAAATGGACTGTTTTCAAAATACAGGGAAAAGAAGTGAAGCTTTTCAGGTCTGTGTTCTCTGAATGGTCCTGTTAAATCTGCACAAAATTCATCAGATTGCATCTTAGACATAATTCAAAGACAGTAAAGCATTTGGAGCTTACCATGGGTGACTAAAAGAGCAGTAGATGCCATTGTTGACTATGTCAAAGGGAAGTGTGCCTGGAAAGGAATCATCCCAGGCACAAGGACATGCTGGGGCCTGACCAGCTGGAAAGCAGGTTTGCCGAGGACTTGGGGGGTCCTGGTGGATCCCAAGTTGAACATGAGCCCTTGTAGTGAAGCTTAGGCAAATGGTTACGTGGGCTGCATTAGGCAAAGTATTGCCAGCAGGTCAGGGAAGTCTCCATCCTTAGGAATATTCAAAAGCTGCTTTTGGATGGTTCTGCTTGAGTAGGAGGATGGGCCAGATACCTCCAGAGATCCATTCCAGCCTCAGCCACCCTATGATTTTAAGGTAACTGAATTGTGAGCTGTGAGTGTGAAATTTGAATGGCTAGCCAGCCAAGATCCATCTATTTTCCAACTTTTTGTACAAAAATCAAGGTCACTTAAAATTTTATTTCTGATTTCTGTTCAGTAAATGTTTGTGGCCCTATTTCATGGTTGACTTAAAATACATCCATGCGAAACATGTCAGACCAAGGCTACCAACTGTTAGGGGTAGAAAGAGTGGCAGTAAATTAAATTCTTCATGTTTCACGTCAGGTAGCTCTGACACATGGCATAGATTCATATTCATAAGAGAGAAAAATGTATTTTATATATCCTAATATTGAGCAAGAACAAAATACAGCTGCTAATTTGTAAAATATGTCTTTTATTTATTGTGCAAGCACATGAAATGTTTCTCTTGTTCTGTATAATGACAACTTCCATATTTTTTCATGTAACCTCTGGAAAAATATCGTGAGCAGAATTCAACACCAAGAAATAATCAGCACACTTTCAGAAGGTTTACTTTTGTATTAAATATGGATCAAAAAATGGCATCAGTAAGAACAGAAAACTTGGTGAATCGTTTCCCTCCTAAATGCCTAAACCTCTGAATCTTCAAGAGTGAGGAGAGAGAGCCCTGAGCAGTCACTTAGTACAAGATCTCCTCTTGACAGAGTGTAACAAATCTGTGCCCGTAGTGCTATTTTACAGCTCCAGTTGACTTGTATCACAGCAACTGTCTCCAAGCAACTTGGATGTACAAACCCCGGCAGAGATGGGGACACTTGGGCAGCTTTTGGTCTTGCCCTGCTGGAAAAAGACAGACTCCAGCTGCTTCTGAGGTGGTCCTTTCCAGCTATTCCTGCAGGTGGAAGCTGGGATTGGGTTGTCAGTTGCCCACGTCAGTCATTTTGCTGAAATAACTCTGAACGTATTAATCAGTTCAGCTCCCTCGTCTGTACTAGGCGTGCTGTCAAAATGGTATTTTTGCAGCAACTGACTCTAACCAAGCTCTCAAAACCAAAACAATGTGGGCCCAGCTCGAAATAGCTGTTCATGGAGATTTAATCTAATTCACTACAATCAATATACAACACAGAAGGGAAATTTATTTGTTTAATATAATCTCTCCCCAGCTGCATTATCAAAATGCAGAAGTAGCAATATATGCAGGAAATTCTCTTAAAAGGTAATAATATACATTTGCAGTCCTTGTCCTTCTGATAAAACTCATCATTTTGTTATTTGTTGTATTATGTTTCATTTAGGACCCATTCCAACTGCTGGAAAAGCTGCAGGAACGTAGGAGTCCCTTTCTACCAGTTTAGTGCCAGCATAACATTTTGAATCCTCTGTGGAAGGGAACTGAAATCTATGAAATATTTTCTGCCAGTTTAGTTCCAGCATAACATTTTGAATCCTTTGTGGAAGGGAATTGAAATTTATGAAATATTTACTAGCAACTGAAGAGGATTCTTCCTTTTTATGGTATAATTTGTGTAACCATTTGTGTGATTGTTGAATTCGGGGATTATAATTTTGCAAAAGTGTTTTGAGTCAGAGCAGTGGTGGCAGTTCTGAAGATTGAAAGCTTGATCCTTCTCTTAGGGGGAATGAAGAGGTGGAAAGAGAGAAGGGGAAAGGAAAGCACAATTTCCAGAATGGGAACAAACACAAGATTGCTTTTTGGTTGTTAGTTTGCTGGCTGTTTCTTTTCCTCTGGCCTGAATTGTCAGGTTTGTGGGTGATGCTGGGACATACACTGTAAGGTTTGCCCTGCTTTTCCTGATTTATTCCCTTTTCTCTTTTATTCCCTTTTTTCTCTTCTTCCTAAATTCTAAAAAGTTCACAGTGAATGAGTCCTGTTAATGACCATACATTAAGAGCAGATAAAACTCTCCTCCCATTTTACAGATGCTTTCTGTATTCTTTTGACGTTCATTAGTGCTATTCAATGCAGAGGTACTGTTTTACTGAACTTAATAGCTCAATCCAAAAGACTCCCTGAAACATTTTTACATCAGAAATTTAACTGCCTTCTCCAGCTGTAATTGTTTAAAAGAAAGTAAAAGCTTCTAGGTAGGAGAATATGGCATATTATGGTTCAGAAACATCAGTGTGCTGACAGTCCTTCATGATTAGTCTCTGTGATTAGCCCATTTCAGACCATAATTAATATTATTAGTCAGTAAAAATTAAGTGGTACCTGAATTTGAAGTTTAGACAATGATTTTACACTGCTTAACAGGGATGGAGTTAAGACTGGTGGCCTGAGGCTGCAGTGTTTGGGAGTGTAAGGAGTTTGGGATTAGGTGTGGATGCTGCAGGACAGGCTGGTTGGCCAGTAAATGAGCTGTGAAGGTGCTCCTTGTTTTCATGCTGTTCTGCCTCAGCTGGAGCAAAAACTTCAGTGCAGAGACAGCAAATGACTGCGCACAGGGGATCCTCTGACCTGCTAGGACTCAGCTTCCTCCCAGACTCTTTTTTGTTTGGAATATCTAGAGGTTGCATTGCTACACACTGTTAATTTTTATTTTTTTATTATTTGCATATGGTTCATTTTTATTGGTAACATAAATGGCACACAGGCAGCATTTGATGCCCACCCAGGACATTAGAACTATCCATGTTTTCGAGATGATACCATCAAATTCCTTTTTTCCCCTTTACTACAGTCATGGAGCAGCTGAATAGAGTCAGATATATCTTTTCTAGGCTGCCCTTTGGTTGCAGTCCTGGAAAACATTTTATCTGAGTTAGAAACATTTACATGAACTGAGTGATATGAGTAACATATTTCTGCCAAAAGAACTTCAGGATGTTGTTACCCCATATTAACCTCTGAAGGATGAATGGATGGATAGCCTGAGATAGATAGATACAGGTATGCAATAGGATGAGAGGAAATGGCCGGGGGAAATTTAGATTGGACATTAGGAAAAATTTCTTCATGGAAAATGTTGTAAAGCATTGGAAAAGACTGCCCAGGGCAATGATGGAGTCACCATCCCTAGAGGGATTTAAAGCCCCAAGATGTGGCACTTGGGGACATGGGTTAGTGGTGACCTTGGCAGTGCTGGAAGAACCGTTGGATTTGATGATCTTTTTGCAACCTAAACGATTCTGTAATTCCATGAAAAATATGTATATATATATATATATATATATGTTGCTTTCTGCTTGACAGAGAGATTAAAGCTGCATCCCACCCATTCCATGATTAGATCTTCATCCTGAGAATATGAGATAGATAGATAGATAGATAGATAGATTCTGTGAATATAGATTAAGCTGCTGCTTTTCTCCTTTTCTTCATGTGGAATATTTTCTACCTCTCAGGGGAGAGGCAGCTCACTCTCATTAGCTCATGTAGCAGCAGGAGAGAGAAAGCTGCTGGCTCCTGAGGAATTCAGAGGCCTGAGGTGCCCCAAGCCTTTCTGTGAGGTTGCTAAGGGATCAGGAGATCTTTGTGGAGCACTCCAGGCTTGGGGCTGGCACTGCAGGCAGCTCTCCTGCCCTTATGCTTCCTGCAGAGAGAGATGGAAAATATGCTGGCAATCTGGAGCTCCCTGGCCCACTCCTTTCCTTCTTCTCTGCCTCCCACTCCACCCCCACAGTGGGACTTTTAATAAATCTGTCAACAAACAGATGAATGTCCTAGAAGTGAAAGGCAGAGAGAGCTGGTATTGTTCAACCTGGAGAAGAGGAGGCTCCAGGGAGATCTTGTGGCCTTTCAATACTTAAAGGGTGCTTATAAAAAAGATGGGGGCAGACTTTTTCAGCAGAGACAAGATAGGATGGTTTTAAACTAAAAGATTTAGATTTGACATAGGGAAGAAAGTTCTTACTGTGAGGGTGGAGAGGCCCTGGAACCAGGTTGCCCAGAGAAGCTGTGGATGCCCCATCCCTGGAAACATTCAAGGTCAGTTTGGATGAAGCTCTGAGAAACCTGGTCAAGTGGAAGGTGTCCCTGCCCATGCCAGGGGGCTTGGATTAGATGACATTTAAAGGTTTCTTCCAAGCCAACTCATCCCGTGATCCCATGATTTTGGAGTAGATCCCTGAAACTGAAGGGGAGCAAGTGGAAACAACACCTGTGTGTGGGCCTAAGGATGACAAAAGAAGGTCTGAATCAGATGGTGTTCTTCTTTCTGGGAGATCCATAGGGAATAGCAAAAAAACACCCAACAAGTTAACTGCAATTTCACTCTTAATGATTTCAGGGGACACTGAGTTTGTCCTTTATAGTTCCTGCATGTGTTTCGCATAGTTTTCCTGTATCAAAAATATTTATTATATTCCCCTCAATTAATGTGAAAGTACAGGTTCTCAGCTCTCACTACCAATTTCATAGAAAACATTATGTTTTCCCATAGAGACATCTTATTATAGTGGTACTTGATGTAGTCAAATTCTGATTATTTCACTGCTCCACTAACTGAATTTCTATTTATTGATATAAGTTTCTCTGATCTTCAGAGGTAGGATTTTTTGCTTTCCAGGTACGTCTTGAATGTCTCCTCCTCTAGTTAATCATTTATGATGTTAAATTTTAACATTCAACCCCCTCCTCCCCAAAACTAATGTCTTAAAAAGTATGTTTATCTAATAGCATCAGACACTTATAATTATTTTAATATATTTCCCACAAAACAGATCTAGGTTAATGCCAAGTTCATCTTCCTGCTATAATTTAAATTTTCCTGGTGTTAAAGAACCATAAGAGATAGACATCTTTTACTGAAAGAGTACCTGTTTTGTGATTGGTTAAAAATGTGAAATGCAGAGAGAACTGTTATTACTGAGGTCATATTAACTGTGAAGATATTGCTCATTGGAGGCACTTAAAGCAATAGTTTTGAGAAATACTACTTTGGATAAAAAAGGAGTTTATATAATAAGCAATATCCTACCTCATAAATGATAACTGCAAGACACCTCTTGAGTTCTGTGGATGACAAGGATACTTTATCAGAAGTTTAAATAACTGCTAAAATCACATTTTATCCAGATAAAATGAGGAAAAGTACTTTATTTTATACCATAGTCCCAGGCTGAACTGGCTCTATCGTCAGTGTGGAAAATAATTTTCAGGACGCATCTCTAATTGTTTGTTTGTGGGGAGAAGGAAGATTCAATTGGCGTAATTTAATGGACAGCATTCCATCCATAGTTTCAAGTCCATGTTGAATGGATAGAAGTGTAAATATTGCAAACATAGATCATAAAACTCATCCCACAGTTTTCTACTCTCTGCACTTGGTCAGTCTGGACCTCAATTAAACCTGAAATGCTGGGTTTGTTACCAAACTTCAGATTTCAGTAAGTCAGGACAACCTACTGAACAAAACATGAAGTTTTACAGATTTTTCCATGCCCAGAAAATCTGCATTTACCTCTTGTTCCATTTTAAGACTTTATTCTTTCTATTTGTCAAGTGGGGTTTTTTTTGTTTTTGTCAGAGCACATTTGTTTTCTAGTTTTAGTGCAATTCACTGGTGGCACTGTGTGTGTAGTGTTTGCCTCATTTTTGTTTCTCAAGGATATTAGTGACTAGAAATAATCTGGAAATGTTTGTACTGTGGCATTTGGTTTGACTACACTGATTATCATATTTTTCCCATTTTTCTACACTGAGCTTTTAAGATAACAGGTTCTGTTTCAACATTAGAAATTGAAAAACCAAAGTTGTCCCATTAATTCAATGAAATTCCTCACTATACAAAATTTAATGATGTAAGTAACTCATTTTGGAGTTTATGTGCATGTACATACCTTGCCTGCTAAGGTCTTAAACAAAAATTAAAATTAGATAAATTTTGAACTTATAAGCTTTTCTTTTTCCACATATAAGAAATTGAGGAAGACAAAAAGATGATGCCAGTCATTGCATGTTTGGCTTGATAAAGATGCCAATATTATTAATACAGAGCTCTAGGGTTTGTTTGTTGGTTGCTTTTGGCCTGTGACAATAATAGGTTAGATATTTTATTTGTAGATGTAGTCAGCAGCATGATTTTGTGGTTCTATAACCATTTTTTAGATGAACCACTCAAACAGGTAGAACTGATGACAAGCACTGTAGTAATAAGTTTATTTGCCCTGTTTTACCTTGTGTACAACTTTTTGTGAGATAAAATAGTTACTTACTGGAACCTACATTTTTGTATGTGCTCACTTGAGGAAAGTTCACAAAGTTTAGTGTTTAAGTATTTTGAAAGTTTAACTCTATCAAAATGCATTTATATATTTTTAATCTCTCAGTGAACAGCAATTGAAATGGAAATTGCTGAAAACAAGGTCGCAGGAGACCTATAGCCATCAAAGAATTGAGAAGAGGATTATGGTTGTGTGGGATCTTAGAGCAAAATATAATTGTAGCCTGAAGTGAAAGACAAACTTCTCAAAGACATATGAAAAATGTTGATAGCCAAACACAGCTAAAGAAATCAATCTGAAGTCCTTTACAAGCTCTTATATATATAACCTATACATAAGACACTAAAAGATCTAAAATAAGTCTGTACTTAATGAACAACTGGGATTTATTCATAGTTTTCTATGTGCAGTGTGTTACTTTGTATCGGGTGCCTCAGTTGCTTGAAAATTTGCTTCCCACACTTGTAACACCTCTGTGAACGTTTGCACCTTTTTGCTTTGTGTTCCAGCTTGGGAAATGTGGGAATGTGACAGGAACAATGTTGTTTGTCTTCTCCCTTCCACCTCCCCACCCCCACTGCCCCTGTCAACTGCTTAGACCTTGCCATGGATGTTTCCTATAAATCCCTCACAAACGCAGTGCTTGGTCATGTGGACTGTTAAGAGATGTATGCCGTATTTTTAGGGTGCTTATTCCATAACTGGAATGTTTCATAGTTCAAAGCAGTTGTAAGGAATTATTGTGTCTCAAATTTTCTTTTTCCATGATGATAAGCATTTGTATTTTTTTTCTTCCCTCAAACTGAATGAATGCAGTCCAGGAGCTGATTGATACAGGCTTTATTCCCAAGCCTTGTCCATATTCTTTTGTGTCCCCTTCCTTTTCAATCAACATCCATCATGTCATAGTAGGATAAAGTAAACTCAGATAAATATTATTTGGATGAGCTTTGATTTTCTTTTACTTTGCTAATCTGATCGAATGATTGTCATTTTAAATATCCAGAGGTTTAATTGCATTCCCTGATCCATATGCTAATATATATTTTAGTTGTATCATTATAGTAAAAAGGAGTCCATGTGATGTTTGTGTTATATATAGTTATTAGAGAGAAGAAGAAAAATACTTGAGTTAAACAGAAATCTGATTTGACAGTATTTTACCTCACAGGTATCAAGTAATTTTTTGTGTTAGATTTGAACATGCATGAGGAAAAAAAAACATTTAAAAAGAGATAGATTTGGGGAATATCAGATGAAGTAGCTGGAAATCTCAAACAATGAACTTCTGCCTCCTATGTAAAAGGTAATTGTTGGGAATAGTGTAAGATATTATTTTTAATCTGTGATCAATACACACAGCTGCCATGGACTGCAATTATTTCAAATTCTATATGAATTGTTGGGGGTTTTTTGCTACTAAATATATTGCTGAGATTTACACACCTGTAATTTTTAGTTTCTGATTGTGCTGGGTTAAATGCACAATGCAAGTTCCAGCTTCCTTATTATTGAACAAGTTTCTTGAATAGTGCAAAAATACTTTGTACAAGTGACCTCTGCTTGATTTAGCCTGTAACTCCTGTATTAAACTTTTTTTGTAGACTACATGTGCCCTTTTAAGAGGCAGAGTTACCAGGACCAGAGCAAACCTGGCACATACAGGTGACACACCAGTGGTGGGGACCTTTCAACCACAGCTTTTGGCGACAAGGGCTACAGCTATAAATCATTTGGGTGCAAAGATCATACCCTTAGCTGCTTGTATTGGCTGCTGTGTGCTTCAAACCCCATTCAACTGCCACCTAATCTGTGGATATTTGGACTTTTCCAGGTCTGGGAATTGCAGTCTGAGAAGTCAGGGACATAATCCATTCCTGACCCTCGTCTGGGTCAACAAACCACTGTTCTGCTTGGATTGCCTCAGGAATTAGATCTTCTGTGAGAACCTGGAGTGCAGGAGCAGGCCATTATATTTTTCCTTCCAAACTAGAGCCCTGTCTTACCCAGCAGCTTTTTATTTGGTCGGGAAGAAGGATGCCTGTGATCCGATGTCTCTGATCCAGTGCCTGCTCTGTGTTAATGCATTTTGTGTTGAGATTCACTGAGATGGAGGCAGAGAGCAAAAGGAGCTCTCTTAGAATGTGTCTCAAGTCTTATTCTAAATTGGATTAAAAGGAAAATCATGCTTTTCTCGAAGAGTGGTCTCTGGCTTGTCTATGCCAAGAGCTAATTATCACACAGAGATCAAGCCTAAGCCCCCATAAGTGGAAGAAAGCACCTCAGCTTTACAAAGTGTAGGGTATTAGACATACTGCCCTCCTGAGCCTTTCCTATTATCCAGGGATATCCTCCTTTGGTGAGCTGGAGCATGGATGGCATTTTGAGGTGTCTGCTTTTTCCTCTGTGTGTATGCTTAAAATGCATATATGGTGGGTTCTCCTGGGAGTACTAAGAGGGAAACCCTAAAGATGTTGAGTGAGACTCAACATTGAGTGAGTGCCTGCTCCACTTATGGATATGGGCTGGGAACTGGGACGTGTGTCAGGCCCTCTTGGTCAGACATGGAGCTGCTACTCTGAGCTGTTAAAGCAGGGAGGGAGAGAAGGACAGACAGTGCAGTGACAGGTCCATCTCACAACAGAGATCCAAGTGTCAGGAGAGATGTGGGATCCCTGTTCTTCTCTTGGTTTGATGTCCTCAGGTTGGAGCATATCCCTCATGGCTGTTCCCCAGCCTTATCCTTCCTCTGCCTGTGCCTGAGCTCTTTTTGCCTTGCTAAGGGATATTTGTGAGTTGGTTATCCAGTGTTCACTGTCCCTCACAGATGTAATTAGTTTTTGGTGATCCTTGTGCCTTTTTTTTGTTTCTAAATTTTTGCTTAGCTATAGTGACAACCCAGATGCTCTGGCTGTTTTCCAGGGTAAATTACTGATAATACTTGAACTGCAATAATGCAAAATAGTTCTAGAACTTCTCTAGTTCTCTCTTTCATCTTTCAACAAGAGGGTTCTTTTCAGTCATTAAATCTGATGAATTGATGGTTATCTACTTAAATCTACTGCCAAAGTAATTAACCCTGGAAAGTAATTCCCCTGCCAAATCAAATCAGTGTGTTTTTTTTTCTGAAATGATTTTTGAAAGACAGTAGTTCCTGTCAGTTCTCTAAGAAAACTCCAGAAGTGATTTTAGAGGTGAGCCAGTTTCCTTCTTTCAGGCTCAGTGGAAGAAGAAATTCAGCCTCTTTTCTCAGTAAAGATGTCTCCAGGTGATTGTGGCAAGAGTCTGTGTAACAACAAAGGTGTAATGGGGGAAAATTATTCTTGCTGGACAGAAATTTGAGGTTTTCCCACCTCAGAGCTCAGCAGGGCACTGATACTTTTGTTAAAAGAAAAATTAACTATGGAATAATAAGTACAGATGAGTTTTGGGTTGTTCTTTTTTCCCCCAAAAAGCTCATAGCTCAGCTCTGAAGTAAAAACAGCACATTGCAACAGGAAACAAAAGGGGCAAAATGGAGAGGCAGGAGGTCAGTGGGGCCAGAACACCTGGAGACAGCTGTTGTTGGGTCCTGTTTAGGTTTTTCTCTGGTTACGTAGATTAATATATCATTTTTCAGAATTGTGGCACAGTCGGGGATTTGAGTAGGGAAACTACCTGCAGTTTGTTTCTCCTGTGTTCCCAGGAAATACAGCTTAACTCATTATCTTTGTAGATAAGCAAGATCAGAGCAAATGATTATTCCAAATAGCTGATGAATTGCTGATACCTGAACATAGATATCCTTCAAAGGCCCTAAAAAACCTGGTTAACTGCTCAGCTGAAGGACAGTGCTCAGGCAGCCCATGGCACTAATGGAAAGATGTCATGAGACTTCAGGACAAAGTTGATGGCCTCAGTTGGCACCAGTTTTTCTGTATACATACTGAAAAAAATCCAAACCCAGAAACTCTCCTGTTTCCCTAGAATATAAATGCAGAGTCCTGCTGGCTAATGGAAGGGATTCACTGTAAACTCATTATTTTGTCTTTTTTTTTTTAATTAATATATTTTACATCATAGCAGTCAAATATTGTGTTACAATCCACAACACTTTTCAGACCTTTTTCACACTTAGTTTTCTTTTTCCCTCTCCTCAATAGATAATACTTTTGCACAGGGGCAAGATGACATTCCAAAGTGAATTCTGTGCTTAGACTGCAATATGCAGCAGAACTGCTAAAAGTGCAATGGTTTTAAATCATGTGTGCCTTTGGAAGGACACCAACACTGTATCATTGTCCTCCAAAAGAGATAAAAAGGGAGAAATAGCACATGAGTGCTCAGTTACCTTTTGGCTGCTCCCTTTGCTCTTGCTTGGCTAAAGAATTTTTCCTCTCTCTGACTGTGTGTGGCTTGAAACCACTTAAGGAATAAGCAGCTGAAATGTCAGCTGGTGCTGACATTTGCACTTACAAGAAGTCTCATGCATCAATCTGATGTTGATCTTACTTATTAAGGCAAGTAAAAGCTTCAGATTCAGTTCAGGTTTTCAAACTAGTCCTGAGTTCTCTGGTTTTAATATTACAAAGGCTTTGAGTCTTGTTGGACTTTAATCACATACAGGATGTGGACAGATTCACTGATGAGTCTTAAAATCTGGTTTAAATGCAGCTTTTGGACCACTAAGTGACTCCAGGCTCAGAGCACTGGAAGAGAGGAGATTCCGGCATTTTACATGGCTGCAATTGTTATTTCATACAAAAATGTACAAAACTAACACTTCGTTCTTTGCTACACTTCTTGTTCTCCTAATTTATCAACCCTGACTGTAACATCTTTATGATTATGAATTTACAATGTGTGAGCACATAAAAATAAAGTTAAAAGGGTATAAAGGCTGCCTGTTACTGCATCCATATATTAAGAACTTAATTAAGTATGTGGTTAAGGAAATACAATTTGGAACTTGTTTCTGTAAATACCACTGTGAGCTGCCATCTATGCCTTGAATGAGATTTATTTGCAAAGATCTTGATCTCTATCAAATGTCTTGTACTGGCCTAAAAACACTTTATTTGTCTTTGGGATTTAATGTGATTTTCTTTACCCACATCCAGCATACAACATAAAGAATAACTTCCCACATTTAGTGTGAATGTAGTTTTTTCCCTGGATATTGCCACTGACCTAATGAGAAAGTCAGAGAACAAGGAATGAGAGGTGTTCACCCTCAGAAAACTACAAATGTAAAAGCAGTTATAACTTGTGATTTTCATAGTTGTTAGCCCCTGATTTTGACATTATTTTAGGTTGTCTTTATTTAAGGAATAACAGCCCTTCAAAATATGTCACATTTAAAACACGGGTGACAAAAGAGTTTCTATTTCCAGAAAAGAAATGTTAGGTTTTTGAGGTTTCTCTGCACCAAAAAATAATCATATAATGTTAAATCTTGTATGTCACAAACTGTGATTTGGGGGTAGCTCATTTGTTTTCGCTGGATTGTTTGGCAGGAGAAGGGAAGGTCTTCTGAATCCTATTTTTAACATTAAAATGCTATTGTAATTCTTGCATTTAATTCACTACCTGGTGGGAAGTATATTGAATTTTTCCCCCGTCATTGTAGTATATCAAGCTTTTTAAATGCATTTCTTCTGTGCTTTCCTGCCTAGAGATGTTTTATAAAATATGGGTGGATTGATAGATAAGACAGGTAGATAGACCAACCAATTGATATTTTTGGGTGTAAACATATTTATATAAACCTGTAGATGCACTCATATGTACATACATGCATACATATATATCAGAGAGAACGACAAATTTTGGAAACAATAGATGGGTTTATATTCTTCTAGCATTTGTAGGAAGGAATTTTTGCTTTTTAATTATGGTCTGCCAGCATTCCAGTCTTCAGGACGTCAAGTTATCAAGAGGGAACGTACATGTTTCTTGAGACAGCTGGTGGAATCTAATCATGTTTGAGGGCTGAATATCTGAGTCTGTTTAACTGCCTTCTGAGTTCATTTCTATTACCATTTTCAGGATGTAAATAGCCTTTAAATATTCTGATATTGATCATAATTTGTGCTCATGTTACTATTTTACAGTGCAAAAGGTGATAATTAGGTTTTTCTGCTCCCTGTTTTAACCTGTGCCCAGCACTATTCTAAGCAGAAATGTCATTGAATGCTTAATTTTTCAGGGTTTTATAGAGATGATGATGTTTAAAAGTACAGCCTCAATTGCATTTCTAAACTAACCATATGTCCATTGAAGAGTTGCATATGTTTAGCAAGCTTAGCTGACTTGATCCTTAAGCAAGTCTTAACAGCAGTTTATAGTAGGGTTTTAAATATATTATATGTGAGGAGACACAGATATTGGCTTAAATCATTGATAGTAACTAGATAGGGATGAAAAGAACTAACCCCCTGAAGCTGCCTATTAAATATTGCTGGAGATTTGAATAAAGCTCAATACAGTGAGAAGACACTTAAAATATTCCCAGTTTGGAGCAGTAGGAAGATACCTAGTGGAGGTGGTTCTAGACTGCATATATTTTAGCTATAGCAAGGAAGATTTTTTGTCTCTTTACTCCTACTTCTAGTATTTTCTAAATACTCTCTAAATGTCCATGCAGCAGCAGTGAACTTTTATTAAATAATGGAATAGAAATTAATAAATTAATAGTAATGTAATATAAAAGTACCTGGCCTAAAGCTGAATTGAACAGTAAATAATTTTTAAAAAGTTGTTTCTGTAAAATCAGTAAAAGTCACAATAGTCATAAACATGACTATATTTGTGTATTACAATCAGGTCCTACCTTTGTTATTAATTGGATACCTGCAAAAAATGGCCTTTCTAGTTGAGAAATGAAATCTTTGGAGTTATGTTTCCAGAGTGTAGTTTTCATTGTGGATATGGTAGAGGAATAGGACTTCTTTAGTGGTGGTAGAAAGTTGAAATGACCCACTACATTTTAATAATAATTTTATAAGTATTTTATTTCCTGCTAAGAGTAACTGAAGCAAAACCAGTTTTCTAAAAAGCTAAACCTTTCTATAGTTACCTGTAATTGAATAAGAGAACTCTGAAAGAGATTGCACCATGATTTTGTTTGAGAGGTGTTGCTTTCAGGGAACATTTTACATTCTGTTCATGCACAGAGTGTTTTGCACGTGGAGGTAATGGAATGTGAAAAAGCCTTCAATTTAGACTAGCAAATACATAATATTGAACACATCTTGAACAAGAAAAAATAACTCAGGTATCATCTATTCTTACCTCTCGTGCACTGCTGGTGGTCATCTTGATACCTGTTTTATATTATGACTCAACAGACTATGTATATGTCTTGTAATATATCCTATGCAGGGCTGGGATGTGCTGTAGAGGCTATAAAATTATTCTGGTTTGGGGAAGATTTATTTTACTCATGGATTAGAAACACTTCTGTTAGTAGGTGGGAAAACCAGCCTTCACTTTGCAAGGAAACAAAAATTTAAGCAGGAGCAGTATTGATCAGGATTGGCATGTTCAGATTCCACCTCGCCTTCCATACCAGGAGCAGGGAATGTCAGGGTATTGATCTGTAGCTGTGTCTGGGGCACTGTTCGTTTAGTCCTATATTAAAACTGTGGAAGTTTGTTCCATTACAGCTTTTGAGCCTCATGTTTTTTTGTAGTAAAAGAGAAAAAAAACTGGCATATTTTACTTTCAGAAGCCAGAGGCAGGTTTGAATTTTACTAATGGATTCTTTGGTTTGGCTTAACTGTTCCCTGAGGTAGGTGTGGTCTGTGTTCAGCAGTCTTGTCTTTTCGAACATTTCACCAAGTGAAAACGTCTCTGCTTCCTGGAGTGAGATATTTGAAGCTGCAAAAAGGGAAAGATGGAGGAAATTGAGGCATCAGTGACAAGTTTTTTACTACTATATGAAAGAAATCTTTTACTTTCTTTGGGGGGTAACTATTGAGCTGAAGGTGGGTTTTATTGGGAGAAAACAGGTGGGCACAGAGTCACAGAGGTAACTACAAACCATCCCTAAAGCAGGTTTCTGATCTAAGAGAAGGAATCAAATGTTCCTTCATATGTCAAGTACTTGAAATTTCCCAAAGCTAAAGTTGACAATAAAATGCTTACTTCTAATACCCATTTCTTGGAACCTGACTGGTAATGTAGCAGCAGTTCTGCTCAGCTGCCTAATTTCATGTGGCTTCTCTGTATTGTTATATCCTTGATTTTGAAGTTAAAGGTCTGTTTCTTCTTTTTACCACGCAGGCTGACTTAAATAATTTTGTAGGAACAGACAGCTTTTTCTCTAGAATTGAATCCATACGTCCAAATCAGTAAAGTGAAAAGAAAAATTTTAAACAAGATATTTCCAGAATGTTTTTTCTAGTAAAATACCTTACAGACATTTCCATAAATCCTGGAGATGCCCTTTAATATTGGTCTATATTTTAACCTTTTTTTCTTGATGTTTTTGTGTGGATTTTAATCTTATTTACATTTCTTGCAATTATATTATACTAGATTTGCCATTCTGTGGGAAATGGAGAGGTGGGGAAAGGAATGAAATGCACTTCTGTTAATGGATTATGCCATTTCTGGATGGCAGTGGAAAAGCCTGGATTGCTTTTTTAGCTTTAGTATAAAAGGAAAAAAATGCTTTACTGTTTTTAAACTATGATAGTAGTTTAAAAGAAAAAAGTTAGGAGTTTGCTTTTGGAAAAAATAGCATTCCCAAGTGATTGAGGTTTGTATTGGTCATGTGGTCATGTTAGAACCCCAAATTCTTCTCCCAGACATTTAAGGCATTTGTAAAATTGTTGCTGTTTCATTAGATTGACGTCAAAACCTTGTTTGTTAGTGAGAATAGAAAAGCCAGCACTGATACTTGGGTGAGCAGGAAATTTGGATAGAAAACTCCTGCTGCTGGGGGGAGAGTTGTGTCTGTTAATGGTGTAAAAGGTGTTTCACAAAATAAATGCGGTAACTTTCTCCTCTGTCCCCCAGTGGTCACACCAGCTGGACACGAAAAATTCTGCCCCTTGCCTGACATTGGTAAAATTGTTGGTGTTGCTTCTGCTTTACTGATGTGAAAGAGCTTTTGTTTGCTCAGTGAGTTTGTGCTGTTTGCTCAGAAATGATGCTCTGATGACAGCAGAAAAGCTCCTCTTGTCAGCTTTTACTGTCTGCTAAGAGGGCTCTGCTGACGCAGCGCTGGTGCCGTGAACCCTGTAATGTAATACACACAAAATTAAACTGAAAATTACAGGATAATGTAAGAAGTTTTAGGGAAAGTACAGCCCAGTGGTAAATGAGTTGTAGATTCAGGTCTGCTTCATGCTGCTGTTCTGGTAGGTTTAACAGAGGTTCACATTTCTATCTCTGTGCAAGAAGTAATGGAGCGTGAGCTGGAGCTTACAGGCAGGAAAGCCATCCCTGAGCTTAAGATGCTTTTTTTGTGGAAAGGATGAGGGCAGGAAAAATTTGAAAGTGTAAGAATCAAATGGTAAATTTGAAAATCTCTTATGAAGCAGGCTGTTTCATACCATCAAGTTTATAAATAAATTATTAAAAGAATTATATCAAGCTCTGTTTATTTCTGGACAATGTTCATAGACTTGTTAATGGCTTATATCTGTGTTACTGATCTCTAAGAACATGTAAAGTCCTCTAGTGATTTATTGGTTATCTGGTTATTGGTTATCTGGTACTTCTTTTCAGAAGGAAAATTTGCAGTAAAGATTATTCACTTTGAGATGAAAGGAAAACAGGGATTTCACTATGAAAGCTCAATTGTCAGACCCAGTAGATGCAAAAATTGTTTTGTAGTGAATTGAACTCAGCATTTGTTCTGCTTCTTTTCTGCTTATGTGACATAATCAAGGGTATTTTGAATACACTTCAGATGTGATCTGAGTATGTTTCAGATCATACTACTTTTCACAAAGCCTATTTGCTTTGTATGAAATATTTACACATTGTTCTACGCACAAATTTGTTAGTCATATATAATGCAAAGTGATGAGTCTTTGGCTGTGTCAGCATCTGCCATCTTAGCTAGCAGCAGGCTTGCAAATTTGGAGATTTTAATGAATGAGTCATAACCTTTGTATAAGAGCACCAAAATGATAAATGGTCATTTTATTATATCCAGCAAAAAACATGTGTTGAAGGCAGGCAAAAGCAGTTTGGACACTTAGTTACAAAACAGCAAAAGTCCAATTTAAACTCATAGTATGTTTTGTTAAATACTTGGTATAGTGTTAAATACAATCAATTTTGTGGGATTTGGAGATAAACTATATAAATTCTTATGTAGTTTCAGCAGAGATTTTACAGCTTTGCTTTCAGTTATCAGTACTAGGTATTCAACACAGTTTCATGTAATAGCCAGTTTGTGAACTAGAGGAATTCACTTTAATAAATATATAGGACATATATATTATATCTATTATAGATATACTGTATTTTTTTCAAATACGTTTCATATTCTGCTTATCACTTGGACTGTGGATGGAGTTGCAAATTGCTGATCAGTGAGGTTTAAAATCCTTTGGATGTAGAGCCTGTATTAGAGTGGCTTGTTATTTCAGAGAATATTTTTCCCTCAGTCATGCACAGGAATCAAGGAAAATGTTATTTCCAAATGCAACAATTGTCCTTTTAAGTCTCCTGAACCTTAAAGGTGCCACCAGAAAATTTGCTGTGCTTGTGGAAAGGTACAGTGAAGCCTCACTATGAGAAACATGTACTCAACTGGAAGAGATTTGTACAATTCTCTCTTATTGAGGACAAGTGATGTAAGAAAAAATGCTTCTCACAGTCATTATCTTACAACTGAACAGCAGCAAAACAAATGAGCAGCATCCAGAGGTTAGCAGATATGTTAGAAAGTGCCTTCTACGTTGAATAGTCATTTTTTTCCTGGCTTGAGTTACATTATAGGCCATGGCATCTCAAGGATTTTTCCAAAGAATGGTTTATCTCATTTGTGTTGCAGAAATACGTGTTGCCTGATTGTCTGGAAACATCAGGGTTTTATTCTGAAGGAAGCTTGCTGCTTAATTAGTTTCCTTATATCCTGTTGCATCCCTCATACCCCAATAGATTTTGATGCCCCACTTACTTTAATTGTGAAGTACCACAGGCACTGTATAAATAAAAATAAATATCCAGGGGCTCTTTGCAAATACATCCCTACCCTTAAACATCTGCACAAGATCTTGGAATTCTCAGGCCAAATTTTATACAGAAAATTATTTGTTGATTGAAAGACACAAAACATTAGAGAATTCTGTGCCATATTTGATTTAGGCAGAATCAATCCTATTGCGACAGAAGAAACCTGTCTAGGTTATTAACTAAAATTAGTTTGTGAAATTCTATCCCCTTTGTAATACTTTCTCTTTTTTTGATGGCAGGGGAAGAAAGATTCTGCCCTCATTGCCCACCAAAGAATGCCAGCAGTCCATAGGGCATTGCTTTAACAGCTGGATATGTAAATTGAAGCAAGAAAAGATGAGATTTTTTACTAACAAGTGTTTCTCTGTGGAAAAAGCTCACTCAGATTCCAGACATCTATAGAGAAAAAGTGAAATACTGTGTATTTCTGGAAGAAAAGTTTGCAAACCCTCATGGCTTTTATATTTTGGGAGGTTACAGTGTTAGAATTCCATGGGAGAGAAAACAACAGTGTTTAAAGAGCAGGAAAGGACCCCGCTGAGGAAGATGACTGGATGGTGGCCTTCACATTCTTAACTGGTTCCTCCTCTTTTTCCCTGCCTGTCCTGATTTGGTTCAGGGAATGGGGAGTTTGATTGTTTCCTTGTTTGATGTGGGGCTCATTTCTGCAAGAAACTGAGAAGATCAGTGCTGAAAAGGTGCCCAAAGCGGTCTAAGAGTGTGTGCACTTGGTCTTGCTTGCAGTTAAATATCTCCAGTAGTGAGACTGAGATGCTTTACCTGTCTCTGAATCCTTGTCTTTTACCTCATATGAAATTTTCCTTGAGGCCCCATTTGTTACTATCACTCCTTTCAAGAATTAGTCCCTCACATCTGGGCTTTAACCATTTCTTATTAACAAACTCACTAAATTTTTATGTTCACAAAGTGATTTTCTGTTACAGGACTTATTATTATAGGAAATACACCATGCATAGGTCTCATCACAGATATTCAAAAATTGAATCTTAAGGTAGAAGATTCTGTGAAAATGATGGTTAATAAATAAGAGAATTATTATTAGCCTGGCGGGTGAATTCAGCTGTATGTAGTATCTGACTAGAGGATTCATGAATTTCCTCCTGTGCAGGTTTGGATGTTGCACATCTCATTTTAAAGATGATTTTTCTACCATCTGTATTTACATTCCTTCATCAGTAAGACATTCACTGGACAGGAACAGTTTGTGACATGGTACCCAACATATGTGAGGTATGTGAGAGTGTGACATTTCTCCCCCTGCTCAAATACACACTTTTTGCAGCCCAGAATTTGTAGTTCAGCAAGGAAATTACTGTCCAGTGTGACTATTGCTTCATAGGAGTAAAATCAAAGGGTGAGAAAGAGGGGGCTAAAAATTCAAACTACGTCCCATTTACTTGAAGATAGAGTTAGAATGAGAGGGAGGAAAAAGGGAGAAGTAAAGCCTTAAGTTCATATTTTAAGTGATGTCTTCTTGCCACTCCTACATGGGTTTCTATGGAAACAGAAGCAGAAACTGGGCCATCAGCAGCCAAGAATCCATTTACACTTTAAATTTACTGCTTGAGCAGCCATGCAGTTTTCTTGTCCAAATTAAATCATGATGGAGTAACACATGCTAAGTAAATTGGGGGTAAGATGAAAACACCAAATATTAGATGTCCTTCCATGGATATGCCAGAAAAACCCTCCACCTTTTTTCTGAAAGACCTTAAAATGACAAGTTAGATTATGTTTTAAAAGAAAGGTACTTACATGTGGCTTCACAAATATGCATTGAAAGTATATTAGCTGGGTAATTATGTTATCTCCTTTAATTAGCAGTGTGGCTCGCTCTCTTAGGCAATGTAGCTGTTTTGGTGCTTTGGATGTCGAAAAAAAATGAGTTGCACTTTCCTTACTGCTCATCTTCTAATAAATTCCACGGTGAAATTCTCAGGCACTAACACAGTTCGAGGATGTTGTATAATCACAACTGACATTCATGTATGTCTTATTGGAAGATAAGGTCAGGTTGGACGAGGCTTGGAGCAACCTGATCTAGTGGGTGGCATCCCTGCCCATGGTGGAGGGATTGGGACCAGGTGATCCTGAAGGTCCCTTCCAACCCTAACAATTCCAGGATTCTAGTATAAAATTGCTTATACTGCTTGTGATAAACTATTGTCAGATACTTGTCACTATTAGAAACTTTGGTGAAGTAATTAAGCATTTGCTGAAAGTGTTTGAGTTGATGTTTTCTGTTTTAGTTGGTTTTCCTCTTTTTTAGTTCTGGCAAGCTTTTGTTAGAAAAATGGTAGTGCTCTTATGCTTTTGGGTAAGAAGTTTTCTTTTGAAAATGTGCCCAAATTATGTGCTGTATTTGGTTCTATTTGTCAGTTCTTTCATTACATTTTTCCCCTCAGTTTCAAAATCTAGTGGAAATCTCAGACCTTTCTCTCCAGTGCTAATAAAGCTGGACTGTAGATACAGCTCACTGACTGTGAGTGAGGGAGCAGTCTCAGCTGAACAGAGACTGTTTGTAAACAGCTGTGGAAGAGAGATGGGAACTTCAGAGGAGCAGTGATAACCCAGGAACCACATGCGTGTGGGGGAAGAGTTACAGGAAGGAGAGAGGATGAATGAGGGGAAGAAATATGAAGAATGGAGAGAAAATGGGAAGGATCATGAGGGATAGAGGAAGTAAAATGCCCAAATAACAAAGGAAAAGGAAGTGAGGATTAGTGTATAAGGCAGGTGGGACTGAGGCTAAACTGGGAAGACTGGGACTGGCAGAACATGGAAGGTAAGCCTGTGCTGAAGCATTTGAGGAATGGAGAATTAGCAAGAAATATGATTCTAGAATGAGAAACGGCCCAGGGATAAAGTTTGGTATGAAATATCTCCAGAGCCTGAAGTGGCAGGTACGAGAAATTCCAGACAACTGTTTAGTCTGTATTTGGGAACTCTCTGAGCCTATTGCCACGTTTTCCCTTGGTGCTGGACCAAGTGGGAGCTGGAGTCCCAGCAGTGCTCTTCACTCAGCCTTCTGACAGGTGCCTGCACAGGGGTTCTAAAAGGGAGACCAATGCCGTGGATTACCTGCATGGGCCTCAAATTACAAGAATTTGTTTTGCCTTTATGAACCTCATTTCCATTCATACTTCAAGGTTTTTTTTCCCAAGCAGTTGGTGGCTTTTGGGTATCACTGACACCAGCTGAACATGCCAGTCATGAAGGTAGCGGGTGCTGGCAGTCAGAGCAACTGTTTTGACAGACCAGAAGATGTGCAAAGAAAGTGCTCCTCCATTTTCTCCTTCCTCCTGGTCAGGGATAAACACTTGTGTAAAGACTGGATGGCACAGAGAAATTCCTCTGTGTGGGAATTCAAGAGCTGCTGCTGCTGTGTTTGGTCGTGGAGTATGTGGAGTGTAATGTTTTTTTCCCACTGAGATGGGGTTTTGTAGTTTGATTTGTCTTGTGGGATGTTTCACGAGTAAGGTCTCACAGAATTCTTACAATTGAGGATTAGGGTCTGGTCCCTGTGTCTAATCAAGAAACACTAGGTTTTAAAAAGCTAAGGAGCAAGTAGTAGTCAGTGAACAGGGTGAATAGGGGAGTTTACATGAAATCTGGAAAAAAAATGGTAGGCTTTGCTTTCCCTTAGAAGGAAAATGTGAAAAGTAATGCAGGAAGTGCCAAAATATGCAAGCAACAGAGAAACATAGTGCAAGCTTGAGTCGTTTCCAGTGTGAGTTATTTAATGTGACGTGGCAACTAATGTAGCAACTAATGTTGGATGAGAAGAACCATGGACCAGAAGCATAACTGAAGGTAATGGTTGGTTTGGATTTGGTGTTTTAATCTTTGTTTCTCACCATCCTACTCTATTTTTGACTGGCAATAAATTAAATTACTTTCTGGTTTTCCTGTGCCAGATATGTGATCTCCCTGTCCTTCTCTTGATCCACATGGTTTCCCATTTTTTTTCTCCCCTTTTTCCTATTTGACCACTGAATATAACACAAATGAAGAGAATAAAAACTGTGGAATAGTACTGCTTTTACAAAAAATGACAGGGAAAAGCCAGAAGTACCTGCTGTGTGGAAGGAAAGAAAGACCAGTCCACAGCGATGAGAAAAGAGAACTCATTAAATATATCCAGTGTCAGGGTCACGGTAAGTTAGGAGTGTTTTGAGGGGTGAAATGTGAAGATTACTTTAGACTGTTACCACCTGTAGGAGACTTTAATCAGTGGGGGTTCATGGAAAGAATAGAGAGATCTGTTAGGAGAAAATCCACATAACAGTGTTGACAGCTAAAGGAAGCAATACAAGCCTGTGTTTGAGGAATAGAAAAGAGGCAATTTATTGTTATTACTGCTGGAACAAGTGGTACAGCCAGATTCTTGCTGAAACAGGTATGAAATATGTTCTAAGCCATTACATCTTAGGTGAAATTTAGTGGGACTCCTCTAGAGAAATAGTTCAGAGTCATGAAATGGTTTTGAATGTAGTTTTAAGGGAATGATCATACCAGGAGAGTCTTGGGATATATTATTTTCTTGAAATATCAATGGCAGCTTTTTGGGAGAGGACTGAATACTACCTGGACAGCTGCAGGACTATTAGCCATCAAGATTAAATGGGCAAAAACTAGAAAGTCAGAAAAGGAGGCTGGAAGAAGCTCAGACACTGAAATGAGGTGAATGAGAATGTAGCAAAACAAGACTTTTGAGTGTCTTAAAAAAGATGTAGCACAAGTTTGTATTATGATAGATAGTCAGTACATGTAAATAGAGGAACATTCAGTGCTTTTTATACATTCTAGGTTGTAATGGAGAAATTGGGACACTTGATGTGGGACACCAAACTGATCACCTTTAAAATGAAGGAGGGTCTATATAGATAAGATCTAAGGAAGAAGTTTTTTTACAATGAGGGAAATAAAACACTGGCACATGTTGCTCAGAGAGGTGATGGATGTCCCATCCCTGGAAGTGTTCAAGGTCAGGTTGGATGGGGCTTGGAGCAACCTGCTCTAGTTGAAGGTGTCCCTACTCATTTCAGGAGAATCTATAAAGGTCCTTTACAACCCGAACTGTCCTATGATTCTACCCTTTATGTGCACAGGCAAACCAGATTCAACTTGGGGAAAATTAATATAATTTATTGTGTATTAAAGTAGACTCAGATGGTAAGAAACAAAGATTAAAACACCTTCCTCTCATCCTTTTATTTCCAAGGTTCAACTTCATTCATTCATTTCTGACTCACCTTGGAATCCCCCTCCGAAGTGGCACAAGGATATTGGGAATGTGGGGTTGGGGTCAGCCCATGGCTGTTCATCTCTGCTGCTCCTTCCCCCTCACACCTACTTCAAATGGGCTAATTCCTTTTGGATTAACCTGTTCCAGCGTGGGCTGTCCAGGGGCTGCAGTTCCTTCAGGAAATATCCACCTGCTCTTGTTTGGGGTCCTCCATGAGCTGCAGTGTGGAAATCTGCTCCAGCAAGTTCCTCTCCACAGGTCCCTACTTTGCCAGGAGCACCTCCTCCCCTCTTCCTTCTCATCCCTGTTTGCAGAGCTGTTCTCCTCACATTTTTTTCAGTGAAATAAGCCCTGAGTTAGGCCAGAGCTTAAATTAGCCAATTTTTTCTTCTTAAAAAAAAGGGATGATATTGGTCACTGGAATGACTTAACCTGCTTTCATGAAGAGCAAAAGGACTGAAGTAAAATAGTGTTGGTGTGACCTCTCTGTATGTCACAATATATATGGATGTCAAATATACATGGAATTCTGTAAGATTAGGGAGCAAATTGAAAAAATCGTTCATTCCTATTGATATTTGGGGCACATACAGCACGTTCACACCTCTCTCAACATGTAGCATTCCTTCTCCTTTGAGTCTGGAAACAAAAAAATGCTTTGTGCCAGCTTTCAGTAGCGTTCATGTTGTGGATGTGGGTGATTAGGTACCTACTGAAAATGAGCCTGACAGGCAAGAACAGAGCTGGTAAACAGCATTTCTCTTGCTTGGATTTCTCTGGAGTCCTGGGATAGTCCAGCATGAAAGATGAATAGCAAACATGACATCTGTATTCCAAAAGATAAAATGGGAGGCAGCTGTAGGGCCAGCAGGTTTTCTGGTGGTCAATTCTGTGTGAAGTTTTAAACCAGAATTTTTAAAATAACTAATAGGTACCCAAAAGCGAATGGGAAGCAAATGGGAACTGGTGTAAATGGCAGTGTGGTTTTTTTCCAGGCTAGTTTGTGCAGACTAAAGAGAGAGATATGCTGTATTTTTAAACAATAATAATGCAGGAGAGTCAATCTACCTGGTTTTAAACAAAACATTACTTTAGCATTCAAGGGGAATTGTTATTGGAGGTGGAAAAAACTGGAAAGGAAGATGGTCAAGGGGTCAACTGCAAGCTGCTGTGAACAAAATACAATTTTCAGGATGGATAGAGATTATTAATGATTTTGTGCCATAATTAGAAGATATTATTAGATGTTTGCTCATTAAATTTTGGCTAATATAAAATTGGGAGGGTTTGCTCAGATGGAGAAAAACTCATCATGAAGGGCAAACACAAAGAAACAGTCAAATGTATGGGTGGATATGAAAAAGTAATGGAGCAACGGTCAAAGTTGTGCACCAGGGATACGTTGCTTGGTCTGGCCTATGAAATAACTTTTTTTTTTTTTTAATATGTACTTTCAGTTTAAGCAACTTCAGTCCCACAAGTCCTCAGAGCGCTGCTGTGCTCCTCAAAGCCCTTTTAGGTCCATCCTGATGCCAGCAGGGGCCTCCTTGCAGCCTAGAACTCAGTATTAGACATATTTCACTTTTTTATCATCTATTTACTGATCAGCAATAAAAGGAGAGATTTTTGAGTATGTTTCCATTACATTTAGGAGGAAGCTCAGTTGTCATGGAATGCAAAGTGTGGACAGAAGTACCTGTGCAGTGAAGCCCAGGTGCTGAATGTCCTCTGTTCCCATAGATGAAAATTTCTCTGCTATCAGACTTTTTTCTCTGCTATCCCATTTACTTCCCCCTGAGAGGTTCATTTTGGAATTTTGGCAAGCCCAGACTCTAAGAGTGATTGTCTGCTATGGTGGTTTGCCTTTTTGCTACTCAGCCTTTCTAATTTCCATCCTGGAAGTGTGGGACATTACGCTTTCTTTCAAGGCACTAAAAGACATGACTCATCCCTCCTCTTTTGTCTGTTCCTTAACCAGGTTCTAGTTCGTGGCTCTACCTCGAGCTTTATCAGCCTTTTACACAGAGCTTGTCAAAAGGGCTTTGAAAGTCTGAGTAAACTGTCAGGGAGACTCAGCAATCTACATTTCATTCTCCTCACATGCTCCAGAATTAGAGTAGACACGTGCTGGGGTTTTTCTTCCTAGCTTTCCTTTCTGAGGATATGGTCACATACTTAAAAAGATGTTTATCCTTAATTATTTTAATCAGTTTTCTTGTCACAGTGGACTGAATGCTTAGGGTTGATATAAATACTTCAAGCAAGAAGCAACACTGGCTTCCTCCTCCTGTAATGGAGATGGATTTTAATCCATGCATATCTTTATTATCTTTATTCCTGCGCATTTCAAAAGACACATAAATACTATCACAGTGCAGTTCACTTGTTCCTTCCCTATCTAGAAACCTTCTGTTAAAGAAATACATACCATACAAATTTGTTCTTTGAGCTCAAAAAACAACTTTTGAGCCTCATCTTTGCATCTCAACAGAGAAAAATAAAATACATCTCTTTTTATATTTATAGCTGGTTTGTTTTGTTGGGTTTTTTTTTGTAAGCAAAAAATAAAATATGAACATGAGACACAGGAACACATTAATTTGATTCCATCTGCTAAATAACTTTTGTGAATTTAATTGCACCACAGTTCTTCTAAACACATTAAGACATATGTTCATAAACTAATTGAATATGGCTTCTGGTCTTGGCAGGAGTCCAATACACTGTTGAATCAACAACAATATTAAGAATTATTTCAGTTGTAGTATGTTAAATGATATCTTCACCATTTTCAACTTGGAAAATCCTGTGACAAAATGAAATACAGCCTCATAAAAAGCTAGTTAAATATCCTTCATTAGATACTAGTTACCCATAAGCTTCCTGGTTGGAATGTTACTGTTTTGCCATTTGTGTGGTTTGACTGTAAACTCAATATTACAGCTCCTTTCAGATGCTTTTGTTGGTTGATGTACGTGGCTGCTGTGACCTCAAATAATTTCCTCCTTGCGTTTCCAATTGAAAAACATTTAAATGTCATAAGATTTCTTACTCCTGAGATTAGAGAGTGTGGAAAATCTGCTTCTGAACCCAGATCTTATTGTTGATGACATTTACCAACTCAAGGATATTCTATAAAAAGTAGAAGACTCTTTTTTGCCTTTTTTTTCCCCACTGTTCACCTACTTAATACTTCAAGTGATCAGCTGAATTTTGTGACAGTTGACTCTTTTAGGACCTGTGCATTTAAGATTGACAGCAGTCAGAATTGCCTGTAGTAAAACAGAAAGGCAGCATATATTTGTATGTAGAGTGGGAATTTTAAAGATTCCTGCTACTTCCCAACAGGTTAATTACAGAACCTTTTGTTCCCCTGTAATTATAGGCAAGTAGGATCAAGCGGAGACACTGAGCCCAGACTAGCCTGTATTTCTTGAAACACTGCGTCAAAAATTTTCAATAATCTGTCAAATAGCTGTATTATGCAGATGCAAGTGTGTTATTGAAAAGGAAGGAATAGAAGTAATTGCTTCCTGGCTTTGAGAGGGGATGCACATTTCAAAGTCAAGGCACGTGTTCTGGCTTGCGTGATGAAGTTGCAATGATATTATTCAATCAGTGCCATTGCCTTCTCCAAGTTGCAAGTTGTAGAAGTGCAGTCGGGCACTTTGCATATCATGAAATTTAAAAAAAAAAATAATATAAATTGCATTTGAATTTATTTTTTTTACTGGTCTCAACCCAGGATTAAATCAGCTTTAATAAACATATAAATAAATGCTATTAAAAGTTGGTTTTGATGCTTGGTCACTGAAGTTGGTAAAGACACAAAGATGTCATATGTCATATTTAATCTGCTTAAATACTTATGGACTGGTTTATTTTCAGAACAGTTTTAAATAATTCATCAGGTATATCTTTTGCTTATGAGTTACATTTTGAGTTAATCCTTCCTTGCAGAGAATTGCAATGCATGTTAAAAAATTGCCTTCTAAATGCAGGAAAAATGCCTTAAAGGCTGCAACACCCCTGATGGGACACCCTGTAAGTCATCTCCATCTTTTTGACTTTGTAGTTAATAGACACAGAATTATGGTTTAGTGGTGGGTTAATGGCTGGACTTGATGATCTTAGAGGGCTTTTCCAATCTACATGATTCTACAATTCTGATGAAAATTCTATGAAACTTCTGCTAATAATTCATTTTAAATCACCTTTAGTTGAAGAGTAGAGTAAATGTTAGTAATTCCACAGTGAAAATTTCTAATCCAAAAGGTAAGAAAGAATTACGGAATGATTTCCAACTTTTCTATGGGAGTGGGGGTGTCAGGGAGGTTCCCAGTTCTGCTCTCTCACCCCAGGGAAGGATGAAACTGTACCTAATGATACATGAAACACTAGGCATGAAATTGGACTGAAAGCCTTGAAGAAAGGTTTGAAGATCAGGCTCTAAGGTATGTTGATGTGTTCACATACTGGAAATAATCTAGCAAAACTTCAAAGTAGAGTTTCTGAGGGGACAGGGAGGAAGGAGGAGTAATATACTAATAATTCTCCTTGTTTGAAAGTTAATAGAATGCTGAAACAGAAATTGCAGTGTTCATTGCATGGTGTTAAATGGCAAATAATCTTCTACGTCCCAATTTTTCCCCCATAACCAGCCTTTCCTTTCTCCTCCCATTAGAAGTGGATATATAAAACACATATTATGTGAGTAGAAGCAGAAGTATATGATGTTTATATTGAATCCAGAGCCCCCCTTCTAACAGAGTTTCAGGTTTATGGGAGTTTGCACTAATTTTTATTGTTTATGAAGTCTGAGCAAGGGGATGATACAAAAGGAGGACACATAAGCAGGATGTTATTCCCAGCCCTTTTAGAATAGACCTTAAAATATCCTCTCTAAGGTATCAGACATTCTTGTGCTTCTGGTCATCAAATCTCATAAAAAATAAGACTTGAAGGTGTCTAAATTCTGCCTCTGGGATAAAGTTGCGGCGGGAAGACTGAGCAATTGTAGTACAACTCATTGCTGCACGTTTTCATACTCTGCCTCAAAGCAGGGGTTTTTAAAACCAGATCATTTCAGTTTTAAAGATCCATTTTGCACACAGTTGTAGCACCAGCACAGCCAAGTGGTTGCATTCACAGGAGGAAGTTGGCATGAGCGTTGTCTGTGTACAGATGCTGTCTCTGAGTGCTTTGAGCCAAGATCATTTCCAAATTAAAAGAAAATTTTGGAATTTTAGCTAAAATGCACCTGCGTGCTGTTTCTTGAATTAGCAGCAGCTGCAATCTCTTTGTGTTATGTTTCACTGCATCTGTCCTGCCCTGGTACTGCTCTACATGTTGACACATTTACTTGCTTATAATAGCAAAAAATAATGTACATTTGGAGCTGTATATGCATATTCTTCATTCCTATCTGAAGAAATGTGACCTTTCTCTACCACACTGATACCACTAATTTCTCGTGTCACATTCTATGTTAACTCTCTACTGATCTGATTTAGAAATGCTTTAAATTGGTTTTTCAGAGGTTGAAAAACTGCCCAAGCTGTATAATAGGAGTGTTAAACCCGGACATGGTTGTAGGTATTTTTATTAAATATGGGATAAAACCTGTCTGGCTCCAGAAGGCAGATGATAGTGAGCTTGGAGAGATCACTCTGATATTTTTCTCTATTTGTAAATTTTGAAGCTTCAGTGTTTTCTCAGTGCAGCCTAATTATTCTGAACAAAAGAGTCAAGAGCACAAAAGTTTTCCTTTGAAAGTCATGATCCTGCCAAGCTGGAATGGAAGTTCCAGGCTCAGATCCTGTGTGGTTGCTTTCCAAGCAGTATCTGTTACCTGGTATTCCATGGGGCAAAATTTTCTGACAATATTTATTTTGACTTACGGAGTACCTTGAGCTTGTTGATTTTAAATCACAGTACTTTCAATAGATTTGTAGATTACTTATGTATTTTTAATGCACAAAAGAAATATAGTCATGTGATTTTTCTTTCCCTAGGTTGACTAGTTATATGAGAATTATTACTATGCCACAGCTACTATACTACATGTAAATTTAAACTATTTATTTTTACTTTGCATTTAGAGAAAAGTAGTATTTAAAATCTTGTCCAGCTGTAGAATGCTTATTAAGCATCTGAAGATTTTTGCATTGAATATGCATTAATAAGTCACAAGAATTAATAATTTACAGTAGAATACAGATAAAACTATTTGGCTTCTACTCAGCTGCATGAAAATTTAACTTAATTCATCCACACTGACAAAACAGAAAGGAAAGAGGCTGCAAGAGAAATTAAGAACTACACACAGATTGCCTCCATCAATCTTTGCTCTTTATACTTTGTGGTTCCCAATAAATACCAAAGAGATAAAAGGGAAAAGCCACCAGGAAAAAGTATGAGGCTTTCTTGATTTTGGGGAAAGAAAGCCATGACATTTTTAGAAAACACTTAAAAATAAGCATTCCTGTTAGTTACAAGTGTACAGAGCACATAATTGCCTGGGTACATTTTCCATGGCAGGAAGTTAATGGAATTAAGTACATAACTAGATTTTGAACTGAACTAGATTTAATTTATGGCCATTAATATTAGAAAATTTAACTGTGCTAAAATGGCAACATGAAAATTTAATCCTTTGAAGTATAAATTCAATTTTGAAGAAACCAGTTAATGGAAGGTCTACAGAAATAGGGCCAAGTCCTTAATACCATCTACTAATGCGCTATTTTTGGTCACTCTTCTGGAGGTACCTTTTGAATTTCTGGCCTCAAAACATTACTTGAATCCCTTTTCCTTGCCAAGAATAGACCATCTCCCAGTTTTCCTTCTCAGTCACAGGTAACCAGGAACAGAGAAATTCAGTAGCAATGCTCCCTTTCCTTCACCCAACCAATCTGAACAAATCTGGATTTTATTACCTAGTTTTGGGGAGAAGATAATTTAATTTGGTTACTCCTCTTTTAAATCAGGGATCAAAGAGCTGAGTAAGCATTTTTGGATGTTTAGAATTCCCAGGTCAGAAATGTTAACATTTTGAGAAGGTCAGGGTGGCTTTTAAAAATAATAATAATTTAACACCTCAGGTACATAATTCAAACCAAATTTTCAACCTGAGTTCAAATATGTAATGATAGGTCCCAGTTGTTTGTTTTACCAGCCATTTCACATCTAAGCCTGTGGGAGATATTCAGATAAAAAGTTATGCTTCTAGATGACGGCAAAATCTGGCAGATTACAGAATACTGTGTATTATATCATGGCATTTCGTTAGAAAATTCCATTTACACGAATCATTTCAGAAAAGTCTCACCAAGTCTTCATCTAGTTACTACTTGCAGCAAGTAACATTTTTACTGCCTTGTCTGCTGTGGGGAAAATGCTCATTAAAACTCCATTTAATTTGTTGTTAACGATGTCATTAGCTCCTCCACGTGTTTCATTCGAGTCCTCCCCCACATCTCCATTCTTTTTCCCAGTTTTCCACCATTCACTTGCTTCCCGGGTTTGTCTGTCCCCAGTGTCTCTCCTGTTGTGTTAATGAATGCCAGGCAAGATTATGGAGCCTGTTTTGTGGATTCAGAGGCAATGGTAAAATGTGGGCTTTGAAAAGTGTTTCCTTTGTGAAGGTTTTCTTGCATTTGTCCTGTGTCTGTTTTTAGGGTTCTGGGAAAACAACCTTACATTGCTGAAGTGGTTTAGTTAACAAATCAGAGGACAGTGGTTTAGTTAACAAATCAGGGGACAGCTTGGAGAAATAATTCCAACTTTCAGGTCTTTTGTCAGGAAGTGTCTTGCTGGTCTCTGGTGCCTGAGATTCTTCATGCAAAAAGAGAATCTGCATTTTATTGAGTCTAACTAACGATGCCTATAGAGTATTTTTTTAATATATCTAATCTCTAATGCGTTCTGCTTTTATTTAAGCATCAGTTTTGGAATTTACTTAGTTTAGATCAAACTGTAATTGAATTTTACATTTTGGAGACTCAGGGAAACTGAATTAACAGTTTGGATTTGATCTTAGAGGTGTTTTCCAACCTTAACGCTTCTGTGATTGTATGAATACATAAAATGCAGTAAGAGAGGTAAATGCATGGCCAGAGTTTGCTGGTAAGTTGGAAAACATTTTATCCCAATCTTATCATGAAGTCAAAGCTCTGCTTTTCTGATTTCACATAAATTTAAAAGTTGTTTTATCTGTTTATAAACACTGAATTGATTTTACTATTGCACTGCATTGCATGGGTTGTGTCAGTGGGGAGGGGATATTGGCTGGATTGTTTGATGACCACTCTTCTTATTGTAGAAGATCTTATTTCCCTCATGTAGCACGAAATTGTGGTGGCTGCTGTTGGTAGGAAGAGTTTTCGGAAAGGGTGGTTGCTGCCTTCCTGCAGCATCTCAATGCCCAGGACTTGCTCTGGTAGTGTCAGGAAGATGGGAACATTCATTCTGCACCAGCCTGTGCACTTACACCATCTTTTCTACCTTACAAATTCCACACCCTGCATCCCAAGTGTGTTTTTCCACTGAAAACCTCCGATAATCTTCACCCACTCTCCAAAGTACAACTTAACGACAACATTTTCTTCAGCACAATACAGATTTCCTATTTCCATCTGTGTCCTATTCACTGGAGGAAAGACTTAAAAAGCACAGTATAAACCACTCCTTACGAAGAAGGGAGGTTGGAAAGACTCATAAATAGCAGGTTGCCTTAATTCCTGCTGATATGAAACTGCTGTAAATTGAACTACACTTCGATTGGGGAGCTGAGGCTTGTTCCCAAGAGAAACAGTTCCTAAAGAAATCTAAAATAAATTGATTGTTCACCTAGTTGGATTTTATTTTTATTTTTAGCCTGGCTTCCTAAGGAATGACTTTTGCAGCATCCATGTCTGCCTGTTCAGCCATTTATCACTACCCAACCTCCTCCTTGATTTTCAACACATTGGGTAATTTCATGCAATTCTGACAGAGCCAGAAGTCATTAGATCTAATCATTAGTCATAAGATCTAGTCATTATATTTAAGTCATTGGTCATAAGATCATAATTCCTATAAATTTAATAAAAACTGATGGTTGATTTGATGATAGAGACCCAAAGTAATCCTTTCTCCTGGGGGGAAAGATAGACAGAGCCTCAGCTTGGCAGCACAGCCATCATGTTGACAAAATATATTTAAAATTATATAGAAAGTATTTCTACAGAGCATTATAAAGAAAGTATTACAGTGGTAGAAGAGCTGTAGTGGACAGACACATGAAAGCATTGAGATTCAGTTAAAAAAAAAGAATTAATATTTTACTGAACATGGTTTCTTGTGGCAGCCAAGGTCTTTATTTTTCTTAGTCTTCTTATTGATAAGAATAGCAAGTTTTCCAGTTCCCTTCTGATATTCATTTTCAGTGTTCATAATCACTGTTCCTAATAGGCTCCTCAGAGAATAAATTAATCCAAACTAACCAAGAAGTCCTTACAAAGTTCCAATAGCAGCAACTGGTCTTCGACTAAAATTTTCTTTTCCAGTGAGTCTGATTTTTGTTGTCTGGCTGATTTTTCTTTCTTCCCCTGGCAAAAAATGATGATTAAGTGATTTTAGTTATGAAAAGAAAGCAAACTTTGGTTCTCCCAATGTGTCCAGGCAGATCTAACAGTGAGGTTCATCACTGCCCTAATTATCTTTTCATCTTTTACATCCAGCAGCTTCTGTTGGATCTGACTATAGGTACTACTAATAAGTAAGGGAATAATGCAGTTTATGCTTGCTTTTCTGTGCCATAATAGCCTGTGATAAACCACAATGAGTGTATAAATCTAACTAGCTGAAGTACTAACTCAGCAAAAGAGGGAAAAGGTGTTTCCCAAGGTTTTGGTTTTTTTATTGTGTGTTGGCATACATGCAAAAAGTATCTTGGATCATAGAATGTTAGATTCCCTATTTAACTCCACTGGAGGTATTTTTATAGATTATTTAGAAACTCTCAGAAGAAAGTTCAGGGAAAAATACAATTTTTCAAGCCAAATTCCTAAATCTGTAGAGTTCCTTTTAGGATATCTGAGGTTTTGCATCAAGAAATGCCTGGTGACTACTCAGAGATTAATCAGATATGGCTTCTTTCTAGTGTGCTTTCTGTCCCAGTGATTTTTAACCTGACTTTCTTTGTCTTTCTTCCACTTGTTTTGCGTAGTGAACAAGTCTGTGGGATGACTGTCACTGCTTCAGAAGCACCTTGTGCTTAGATATGTAAATACCGACCCTTTTTTATTGTGCCCCCTTCTTTAAAGCCACTAGTTTTGTCCCAGGACAGAACAATACAGTCAGTGATGCCTTTAAAGAAGTTGTCATCCATTCCTCTTCCTTCCGTCTTTTAGTGAATGTATCCTAAGTGTGTGGTGTTGATTACAAGCATAGAGGAAATTTTTGCTAAAAATCAATTTAATATTTAACATTTTGCATTCCTGTCAGTGAGTTTATGGAAATAAGTGACAAGACAAACTGGCTGTCTCCTCACCAGCTGAGCGCAGCTCATCCCTTTTAATGGTTCATTACCTAACTAAATCCATGTATTCTTGGTTAATAGCTGTCACTGCAAATAGAAAGATGGGGTCCTGCCTTCACAGAAGTCAGTATGTGACAGATGAAGTGAATTCACGTTCTTTAATTTTTCCATTCAATGTGTTAGATTTTTTGCTTGTTCTCAGGTACTTGTGTGTTTATATTTAGATAATCAAGCAAAGTGGATTCACATCTTGTGTATAATACGCTGACCTCCTTATGCTCTTAGTTTGTCACAAATCCATGGAGTCAGAAGCAGAAAATGAGAGCATTAGATTACATTGGAGGACCTGAGACTGGCCATGTCTTTCAGAGACCTCGGGGAGCCTGAGCTTTACTCAGTTTACATAGTTAATGCTGGTGTGCTCTAAATTCCTACAACAAACTGTGATGAAGTGTTCACACGTGAAAATCTGAAATATGCTCCTTTTATCTCCATTGAAGGAAGGAAATGAACTTTTGATTTCTCTCTTCTGCCAGTTCAGCTTCTAGAAGCACACTTCTGGGGGGCAAGCCATGCAGCTACCTGGGGCATCTATAATTAGTTGGCCATGTTTTGCTTAGGAAAAGAGGAATATTTGATTGGCTCCTCATGAATATAGTTTCCATTAAGTTTATGGAGTAATTATTTGCTGTTACTCTCCAATCAAGGGTACACTTAAAATAACAGAAGTGTTTTTTTTTTTCTTTTATTGATAATTATTTTCAGGTTTCTGTCTGACCACCCTACACATGAAAGAAAGGAACTTTTTAGTGCCCTCAAAATGTTACCCTTGGACTAACTCTCTTATAATGGATTGTCTCTTACAAATACAGCTTTGAGGGGGAAGAGGGAATTATGCATGAAGAAATTAAGGTCCCAGTTCTGTTACAAGCCTCTGGAATATGAGCTGGAAAAGATTTGTTTAGATCACCAGCTGTGTTAAACTCTGAAATATATGTGACTGATTTAATTAGCTGCTGATGTGCATCATATAGCAACAACATCAGACATATGTCCTGGGTTTAGTGCAAAAACAAATGCAAAATAAGGCTTTTTAAAATTGGCCTTCTGGAGGAAAATAATTTGTTATATAATCTGGACAAAGCTTTATAAATCATATAAAACATACACTTTGGGATCAAATTTTCAGTGTTGCTCTTGAATAGATATTAAAGAAAGCTGTACCCACTTAACCTGGGGTTCAGCTTTGGCAGGAAGATGTAAGAAAGCATAATATTTGCAGTTTCTGGGAGCTTGAAAGACATAATGAATAGAAAAGTGCAATTCTCCTGTTTTGAATCTTTTAGAGCTCTTTAAGGATGCATCATCAGCTAACAGTGATCTAATAGAATGTTTTGGCTTTTTCTGTAAATAACAAAAAGACAGCTCATACCTGGATTCTTTCTTTCTGAAACCAAGTAACCCTTTTGAATTTGTTGTGAATTTCAGTGGATTCCAGGGAAATTTCAGATGAAATACTAATTTCATGGGAGGAGTTTGAGTTCCTCAGCCTGTGTTATTCCTGGCACAATATGTTTCCCATGCAGGCAAGGTTAGATAATGTGATAATAAAGGTGCTTTGCTTATTCTGAAATTCAGCTTTAGGCTCACATTATCTCTTAGCTGAGCAGTGATAATCCCAAATGCTGGTTTTCATTTGTGCTCCTGTCTGGAGATCTTGACTAAGCCAACCACAGGATATTTCCTCTTTTTGTGGAGGTGAGCCATTTGATAGATCACGTGGCCCTGAGCTTAAAAGAAATCCCCGTGTCAGCATGAAAGCCAGACAGAGGGTTTAGTGACAGATGACATGTTGGTATTGGAGAGGAATCTGTGTAACAACTTAAATCTTTTCACTGAAATGGAAAATGGGGAAAAGAGCTGAATTTGAGCAAAAGCTAGATTGATTTTTCTGGTGGTTGAAATTTTCCATCTACTGCAGGGGATTTTTCTAATGGGAAGAGAGAGATTTAGCTGCTGGAAGAGCAGTACAGACCAAACAAGAACAGGAGGAGGGTTTTTAATAGGGTTGAGTGTCCAGATAATCATCAGGTGTGTACTCAGCTTGGTTGTAGACCCAACAGATATGAGTGAAGTAGCTGACACATATCTGAAATTCCACAATTCAGTGCACAGTGTAGAGGACTGGGACACGATTCACTGCTAACTTACATTTTTATGGGGGTATTAGGACTGTTTCTTTGATCACATTAAAAGATTTGTGGCTTAATAGGCACAGAAAAGGAGATCCCAACCTGTTTGTCCAAGTGATTAAAGGGACAGTGGAAACTGCTGTTGAGACTCAAGGGATGAAATTAATTATTCATATTCACTTACCAGAGTCTCAAAGCAAGACTGATTGCCCTTTTCCTAAGTGGATGTGATTGAGACAACGGGGAGAACTTGTTAACTGCCTGTGTGGGCTGCAGAATGATGTGGTTTGTGTAGTGATTGTCATAGAGATGTGAGGCTTTGGTGGAGAAATAGAAAGCAGCAAGAGAGATAAAACTGAACATAAAAATATTTTCTTGCTATTGAGCAACATTCAATTGTTATAATTGCTATAAATAAACAAGTTTATTATTGTAATCTGGGTTTGCTTCAGATTTTTGGAGAAAAAAATTGTGAGAAGGTCTTGAGTGAAATTACAGTGCTACACATGGAATTGTCACACAGGTAATTTTTTTTTCCAAGTGGTGAGAATTTGGGTTTGAGGACTCATAGTTCACATTCAAGCTGAGATGTATGATGGGATGAAACAGAAACTGGTGTTCAAACCACTGTTTTGTACTGAGCTTTTCCCTCTTCCTTTGAATAGCTACATTATTGTGGGTTTTTGCACAGGACTAATAATTTGCCCACCTTGGTTTGGGTGATTTCAGAAAACTCTGCTAGCACACCTCATGCTGTTTATACAATGGGATGTAAATTATTAACTTTAACTTTGCTATTCCAACCTTGAATTGCAATGCTGACTTTATACTTATTTATATACTTAAGTATATTATTTATATACTTAATTTAGATATGTGTCAATGTTTAAATTTATTGAAACATTTCCACACCATCTCCTTGGTGTGTAAGATGTTGTGCCTTAACTGCACTTTTTAGGCATTAAAACATTAACAGTAGCGCAGAAAAATAGAAACCTATTAGGGACTAGTTTTTCTCTTAGTCTTGATATATTTATAAAAATTAAATCCCATTGTTTTACTCTGGGTGGTAGCAGGTTAGCTTTAATAGAATTTAATAATTCAGGTAGCAGGTTAGCTTTAATAGCTTTGAGATGTCTTTTAAGCCTGGAAACAGGAGGTGCAGTCTAACAAGTGCCTTTGACACCATCTCCCACAGCATTCTCCTGAAAAAGCTGGCAGCCCACGGCTTGGGCAGGGGCACTCTGTGCTGGGTTAGGAACTGGCTGGAGGGCCGGGCCCAGAGACTGGTGGTGAACGGTGCTGCATCCAGTTGGCAGCCGGTCACTAGTGGTGTCCCCCAGGGATCGGTGTTGGGCCCAGTTCTGTTTAATATCTTTATCGATGATTTAGATGAGGGGATTGAGTCCACCATCAGCAAATGACACTAAGCTGGGGGGGAGTGTCGACCAGCTGGAAGGCAGGAGGGCTCTGCAGAGGGACCTGGATAGGCTGGAGAGTTGGGCTGATTCCAACGGGATGAGGTTCAACAAGGCCAAGTGCCGGGTCCTGCACTTTGATCACAACAACCCCCTGCAGCACCACAGGCTGGGGACAGAGGGGCTGGAGAGCAGCCAGGCAGGAAGGGACCTGGGAGTCTGTATTGACAGGAAGCTGAACAGGAGCCAGCAGTGTGCCCAGGTGGCCAAGAAGGCCAATGGCATCCTGGCCTGGATCAGGAACAGTGTGGCAGCAGGACCAGGGAGGTGATTCTTCCCCTGTACTCAGTGCTGGTGAGGCCACCCCTGGAGTGCTGTGTCCAGTTCTGGGCCCCTCAGTTCAGGAGGGACATTGAGGGGCTGGAGCAGGTCCAGAGAAGGGCAACAAGGCTGGTGAAGGGACTTGAGCACAAGTCCTGTGAGGAGAGGGTGAGGGAGCTGGGGTTGTTTAGCTTGGAGAGGAGGAGGCTCAGGGGAGACCTCATCACTCTCTACAACTACTTGAAAGGAGGGTGTAGCCAGGTGGGGGTTGGTCTCTTTTCCCAGGCAGCGATCAGTAAGACAAGAGGGCTCTGTCTTAAGTTGTGCCAGGGGAGGTTTAGGTTAGATATTAGGAAGAAATTCTTTCCAGAGAGGGTAATCAGGCATTGGAATGGGTTGCCCAGGGAGGGGGTGGATTCACCATCCCCAGAGGTTTTTAACATGAGACTGGATGTGGCATCAGTGCCATGGTCTGGTAACCACAGCAGTGTTGGATCAAGGGTTGGACTTGATGATCTCAGAAGTCCTTTCCAACCTGGCTGATTCTATGAGTCTATGATTCCATGATTCCATGATTCTATGATTCTAATCACAATCATTAACTGCCTCTCCAGACTTATTGCTAATTGAGCCACTTGTGCTTGATCTGACTTTGTTCATACAAAAGTCCTGCAACAGATGAACAATCTCTGGATTATATTGGTAAAAATCTTCATGTATAAATAGGCAGAACATCAGCTTTAATCCATAAATAGGGGACATGAAGGAGTATTTTTATTGAATACTTCTAGAAAATAAAATTTATTTCCTGGCGATGGTAGGAGTTGCAAGGCCAAATGTTCCCTATTGTTAAGGAAAACTCTTTGGCTGGGATGAATAGTGGGTTTTTTCCATTTCCAACACTGACTAATTTGCAGCTTCATTTTTACAGGCGTTTTTGATGTCTTGTATCTCTGTGATTTTATTGAAGCAAAATTGAAATTATTTTACTACGAATCATGGAATCATGGGATATCCTGAGTTGGAAGGACCCATCAGGATCATCGAGTCCAACTGACTTGTATGTTGTACTTCAGAATTTGCCTTTTCTAAGGTGAAAAATAACTCTTAAAAAAGACCACATGTAGTTGCCATCTTTTGCCACGAGAAAGTGGCAAAGAAAGCTATCACTTTCTTAAATAATATTTTAAGTGCTCTTCAGACAGTTTAGTGATTTCAGAAGTAATAAAGATAATGAAATTTATTTCATGATTACAGCAGATGAGTTTGAAGTGCTCGCTGATGTTCTGATGTGCTGCCTGTGGCATTTTTATCTTTAATTTTAAAGAATTCACCATTATTCTCTCCTAACAACCCAAACAGTTCTGAGGGAGAGCAGGCTATGGAGATAAGCAGCTTTGAGAAGCAGAGGGAAATAAATGTTTAACCTGTCAATGCTGTTGCTGCAGAGCAGCACAGCGTGGTGTGAGGAGCTGTTACCACCTCTAAAGTTCATTGCTTTGCAGGAAACGAGACCAGGATATTTTTCATTTGCTCCAAGCATCAGATAGTTTTTCAAGCATTTGACATATTCTAGCAGATTAAAGAATCTTCACTTATCAGACATAGCTGTGTCAATGAGAAATGAAATACTTTGATTTGTGTTTTACAGATCTCATGGTGCCAACAACAGGAATATCAATTGCTTTTTCCATAGAGGTAATTTGGAAAGGAAAATAGGGCACCTTGTTACCTTTGGCATGGTGCTTTCCAGCTCCAGTGGGCAGGAGGACTCCATAAAAAATGGTCTTATCTTCTTTTGTGCTTTCTTCCAACACAAATTAAGCCAAATTTAAAGTTACTGAAGCCTTCATAGATACAGGTAGTAATATGAATGATGAAAACTCCATTTTCAGATGCTGGTGGAAACTGGTTTTGTATACCAGGCCTTTTGTCACTAAACTGATCTCTGTGTAAGTGAATCTCAGCTCTCAGGCTCTAGGGACCAGAAAAAACAATGTGATATGCAGCAGCTGTGAAAAAGAAAAGGTACAGTGATCCATAGCACTTTGCATGGAATATTAAATTTGGAAAATTGGGAGCGCTGATTTCAAAGGAGAAACTCCCCTTTAGATCCTGTGCATTTACATAAGCAAATTTTAAATATAAATTCTCCAAAAACTATCCTGATAAGATCATGGATAGAAGAATCAGTAAATATAGGAAGGCAAGTCACAGCCCTTAAAATAGATTGCCCGTGTCAAAAAATAAAATGGCTTTGGTCATTCTGGCTGGACTTACCTTTTTTGAAGAGGTCTTGTTTAAATCACCCAAGGGAAAAGATGTACATGAGTGATGCAGGGATTAACAGCACATAACCTGTTTCCCAAACATACCTGTACTGATATCAATAGAAATTCATGGCATACTATTTTATATCCAAGATGGTTTTTCTTTAAAATATAGACACATGGTTAATTGTTCAGCACCTACAACTGAGAGCAGGTCCATTCTGAAGGCAAAATTCCATGTTCGCTTTTTGTAGCAACATCGTCTTTCTGTTCTGTTCAGTGTCATAATCATAAGTGTTGCCAACAAATATATTCCTACCCATGGCAGTCTGGAGAATAAGGATGCAGGTTAGCAGTAGGCCAGAATTCCTCATCCTTAAATGTATCTGAATTGGATATAACCTGAATTCTGCTGCTTAGACTGACTTGGTGCCTTTTGGAGTGGATTTGATAAGTTAGTGCTGAGTTCCTGCAAAAGCGTTACTAAGTCACTGCTTCGCAGCTCAGTAGTATTTTACCTTGACCTATATCTTGGCAAAAAGCTAATTTATTCCATTTAATAAATGAATGCAGTTTGAAATGTCTTCGTTACACCAGGGTTAGAGAAAGTAATGCTGTATCTTTATTTCATGTGGACTTTTTTAGCTTTTTCTTTTCTTTTGCTTTGCTTCTAAAGATCAATATCTTGTGCAAACAGTGTTAATTTAATAATCAGGAAAAAATCTATCCAAATAATGTAAGAGGTTCTTACTGCTTGAATCCCCTCCATTTCAGTGTATGTTTTACACCAGTGTTCTCAACTGGTGTTTACTCTTTCCTTTGTTACCATCTATAAAATCATTCACATTCTGCAGTTACAGAATAGTATTCACTTTTGTCTGTCATTTGGATTGAACCCTCACTTGGGAAGATGCAATCAACTTCCTACTGCAAATTGACATGACTTTTGCCAGTTTCTTTCAGTAATTCTTGGTGTGTCATCAATAATTTTGCCTGGTAACTTGGTTCTTTCATATGTCTTTCACATCCCACCAAAACCTTTCTTTTTAACTTCCAACTGTTCTGAAATATTTTTCCCTTTATCTTGACTTTTGCTTTCATATTTTCTATATCTAGAATGAATATTTCTTGCTGTACATTTTTTAGAAGTTTTCTGTCTCTTTGTCTTCTTCCTCCATAATTAATTTCTGTGGCCAAAATCTCTGTTAAACCCTTGGGTAGCAGCACAGCTCTGCTCTGCTGTTCAGGATACACTGAATTCCTGTGGCACTTTAGAGGTTTTCTAGCTCTGTCTATGCACTTCTGCTTTGCTCTCTAACTAACCTCCAATTTTTATCAGTCCTTTTTGTATTTTTTGCTCATGACTGTATGTATTTTTGCATTCTGTCTCTTATGCTGAGCTTTCCCCTGTTCTGAGTGACCTCTGCTTTCTCTCTCAAATGTGCAACTTTCAGCATTTGGCTGCTGACAGTGTCAGATGGACTTGTTTTATCTCACAACTCAGCTTTCGGATGGGTAATTCAGTTTGCCTTTGCAGTGTGTGGAAACACGACCTAGTGAGGTTCTTCTGAAGAAACCAAAGCACCCAAATGACTGAACTTCACATTTTGGGGACAACAAATGGAATATTTGTGCTTGCTTAATGTTTGAACTCAATGATCTTGGAGGTCTTTTCCAACCTAAATGATTCTGTGATTCTTTTTATAATACTTCTTGGATACTGGCTGGTTTTTAAAGTATGTGTTGTCAAACAAACATTCTGGCTTATGTGAGGGGTAATTTCAAACCTCCTACCAGGTGTACAGAGTTTTATGCCATTAACTACTTTTGCATTTGAAAGGGAGTTTAAATGTCTTTATCTTTGTGGGCATGGGTTGTAGTTTCACTAAAAATGGTTAGAATCATTGTTTAGGGATTTAGCTGCTCGATGTGCCATTTAAGGTCTTCCTGAAAAATTATAAATAGTGAGGAGTTTGTGTCTGACCATTACTGAAGGAAACTGTAGCAGGTTGTAATGAAGATCAGCCTTTCTATTTTCCTACTTTTGCTACTTGATATTTTTGCTCCAACTAAGAGGATTCTGCAGAGGATTATTTTCCTGATAGCAGTAGCTAATAACTGGTTGTTTAAGGCTTCATTCATGCAATTAGCATTTGTTTTTAGTATTAGTTTTAACTTTTTCTTGCCTCTTGACAGGATTGACAAAATAATAATTAATGAATTTTGCCCCCATCATCTTGCTAATGTGTATTATATACGGGAGTTGGAACTAATCAATTTTTAAGGTCCCTTACAACCCAACCATTCACATCAATTCCATATATTTACATCACAGAAAAATTAGCAAAATTTGGGGTTTTTAAATGGAGATATAGGTACACAGATATTAAAGAAATTTGGAGCAAGCATATGTTTTCTGCCTAAGGAAGAGAGGATGTAGAATTAAAATGCATAATCAAAAGCTGGATTATTTCCTCTGCTGAAATACAATCAGTCTACAAAATACGATGCTAAGAGTGAATACAGGGATATTTGTAGTGGCCACATATTGACCATACTGGTTTAACCACACTGAACCACAAAAATCCTGCTCTATTACTCGCATACAGTGATATGAAGATAAATAAGTCGTTGACTATGTTTTTACTGTTAGATTATTTTTAGTCTTATTGACTATTTCTTACTGTCATTCATTAATTTTAGGTTAGTTAAAGAGAATTAATGAATTCGGCTCACAGGAAATTGACAGCTTCTAATGACAAGCTCAAACATCAATATCTGTGTGAGTTTTCATATTTAAAAAAGAATCATAATTCATGTCTGTTTGCTGAAATTATTGTGTATTCAGTAGGGTGAACATTTGCATTTTGGTATTTGCACAGGAGGGTTACCTTAGTGCAAATCCTGCTGTTACTTGCACTTCTGTCAATTTTTTCCGCAGAATATCACTAACTTTATTTATTATCATGGAAAAGTTCCAATTTTTTATTCTTTCCCTAGTGTAGTTAAAGAGATACAGCATTACTGTGTCACTGCAGGCCAAGTAAATCTAGCTAGACTAGATTATTTTGCTTTTATTTTTAAGAATTCATTATCTGAAAAAAAAAAACCTTTTGATTATCATTTCACTGTGTGTTTTGTTTTTAAGATAGTAATTTCAAACAAGTTATAAATTATTTAAAATTAGTATACAACAAGAAACTATGTAATAGATTAGTTCTCTGAATTGTATGAATGAATTTATTTCTAAAAACATCCTCCTGAAGTTTTTTTCTGACCTTGCTCCTTTCATGATAGACATGTGTGTATGTGTCTATCGCCATTTCCAGTACTTACCAGTATCACCATTTATCTTTGAAACAGATGCTTCCTGTATTTAAATAATAAAACCAGTAATTAGCTTACTGGTTTGAATATTGAACTTCCTCCTAAACTGAATTTTTGAGCTCACATTTGCAAATGCACGTGCCTATAATTAGCCATTTAGATAAATAAACTTCCCTCCCATCAAAAAGGTTCTCACCTACACATTTGATGGATTTCCATGAAAGTCTGGACTTCCTCATGCCTTTTGAAAAATCAAAGCTATTGTGAACCAAGGCACATATTTTATAATCCTGGTCTCAAAATTGTCGTGCTTGGTAAATGGGGAATTATCTGCAGAGAAGATTAAGTAATATTTTGAAAGAAGATGAAACAAAGCTGGAAATTATTTCAGTTACTTCCTAAGTAAATCCCACAGGGACTTCAGTCAATCTCCTTTTAATCTACTGTAAATGACACCTTTACTTTCTTGTGGTGAAAGCTGATACAGCCAATTGGATGTTACATGTTTTGCTGTAGCTGTTGTTATTAATTCCTTATTAAAGAGTGGTTTAATAGATCAAAAATGCTATTAGTGGGAAACAAAGACTGATCTGTAATACTAGTAAAAATAAATACATTATTTATCATTTGTGGACTTGCTCAAGAGTGTTAGTTCTACACGTGATAGTGCAGCAGGTGATCCCAGAGAGATTCCAGCATCTCTACCCTTCCTTACAACCAACAGTATTTGCACACAGACACACTTAAACTGTGACATATTTTCTTATTCATATATTTTCTTATTCATATTTCCTCTTAATATGATATCACTCAAAATCTCTTATACTTTTAGAAAATCTGTATTTTGCACAGTTGTGTGTATTCATGCACAGAAACTGCCATACATCCATTCATTGCTCTAAATGGATTGAGAGATTTTATTTTTTGTTAAGGCCTCAAAACTTTTCATGACTCCTCTAGGTAGAAATTGATCTACTTTTGCCCTCCTGATTCCTTCTCTGCACTGAGAAATAACTTGGTTTTTATCCCCACAATTTACAGGAAGGCTACACGAAGTGTATCTTAAGGGCTAGATTTCCAAAAAATACTCAGATTCTTGAAATTCAAAATCAGTAACAATTCTGGTCTCCCCTCTAGCCCCTTGCACTTCAAAGGCTGCAGAAATGAAAAGAAAGAACTTTAAAAATTTTTCAACATTTTGCAGAGAATTGCTAGATGTTTTTTGGTTTTTTTCAAGAAAAAGTGGGGGCCACATTTAGGAGAAAAGTCAGATCAGAAAGGTCTAAAACTGATCTGGGCAGAGGGAATACAGGGATGATGTTATGGCCAAGTTATTAATTAAGTTATCTTGATGCTTCAGATGAAAGGACTATCAGCACTTACATCATTAGGGCAGGTAGGATCACAAATTATAATTAGGGCAGAAATAGCTAAAGGTTGTGATAAGATGGGTACATGTGATGCAGAACAAGAAGTACAAGCAGTCTGTGGATAGGAAATGCTAATACATCCTTCTGGATCCGGACTTTCCTGTTGTCACTAGACCAGTATAATTAATTCTGCAGGTAGAATTGTAGAATGATTTGTGTTGGAAGGGACCTTAAAACTCATCTCCTTCGAAATCCCTTGCCATGGGCAGGGACACCTTCCACTAGACCAGGTTGCTCAGAACCCCATCCAGACTTAAACACTTCCAGGGATGGGGCAGCCACAGCTTCTCTGGGCAACCTGTGCCAGGGCCTCACCACCCTCATAGGGAAGAATTTCTTTGTAATATTTAATCTAAACCCACCCTCTGCCAGTTTGAAACCATTCCCCCTTGTCCTGTCACTCCAGACCCTTGTCCAAAGTCCCTCTCCACTTCTCTTGGAGCCCCACTGGGCACTGGAAGGTACTCCAAGGTCTCCCTGAAGCCTTCTCCAGAATGAATAACCTCAGCTCTCTCAACTTCTTTTCATAGGAGAAGACAGTCTTCTTCAGAGATGCTTTAGTGGAATGGTTGTTCTCTCACATATTTTTCATCTTTCAGAGCCATAGACTTTACAAAATTCCAAATAAATACCTCAATGGATAGGTATTTTTATTGTTGTTTTCCATGTATGACATATATTCTGTTAGTTCTTCAGCTCCAAAGGCTTCTAATATGGACAGTAATTGTCCAGCTGCTGCAGAGATGGATGTTAAAAGCTGATTGTAGATGATCTATGCCTTCCTCAAAGACCAATGTAAAATGTCAGAGCCTTTTATTATTGGGTCAGTGATAAAGGAAAAAAAACTGAAAGAAATTTAGGAATGCTGTAGTTGTTTATCATTTATAGAGATGGTGGAGAAAAATTGGTGTATCTGAGGAAATATCTAGTAAAAAATCATTGCTAAGGAAAGAAAATGTATCAATTTCTGCCACTTGTTTGTTGTTCTCAGAGAGGCATAAGACTTTGCTGTTCCTTTCCATGTTTTTCATTTGACTTCCATCTGTTGTTACAGAGAAGAATTGGAAAAGAGGTCAAATGGCACCAGTGAAATCTTAGATGACAATAGGAGGCGGCAGAAATCTGCATTACAAATTTTGCTCTTTTTTTTGCTATCTACCAATACAATTCTTATGTATGTTCCAAAGAATTTGTACTTTAGAATGTTTTTTTTCTGAATTCAATTAATTTGCAAGAGAAAGACTAGAAGTTCTTCAGTGGTTCATGTGATGTTGTACCTCAGTGGAAGCTCTTGGCTTGATGGGCAGAGATCTGCTAGTACCTGTTGTTACCAGGTGATGCTGAATTAAAGAACGACAGGGGTTCCCAGAGGAGAGGTTGACACAATTCCAAAACATTTGTTATCTCTGACAACATTTTTCTTTTAGCCTGTGGAATAGTTGTCTTTAGTTAATGTGCTGCTCTGAAGCAGGGCTCTGAGGTGGTATCATGAAGAAAAGTATTGTTGTTTTGACGTACTTTGCGACCTACCACAGATTTTCCTTTCCTCCTTATGAATCTGTCACTCCTTCACACCTTTCTGGTCTCTAACTCTTCTATTTTCTTCCTTCCATTCTTGTCTCAGCATTTCCCCTGTCTCTTCTCTTAACCATTTCAAGATCTTCTCCATACGAGTGTCTGTACATATTCCCTCAATTTTCTGCTCCAGAAATGCTGCTTATTCCTTCTAGATTTTTCAGATCTTGCTTGGCTACTCTGTTGGATGACTTGCATCATGATCTGAGAAACCTCCACCTTCAAATGCAAAAGGATTTGAGCCCAGATCCTGAAGAAAGTGTTTCCAGGACCCCATTCATCTCTCATTCAGTTTTATGTGCAGCCTTAATATGACCCAACTGTCTTAGTTTAACAAGATTAGAATTTAGAAATTAAGAAACTTCAGGTGGAAGTATTAAAAAGGAAAAGAACAGCTTTTTATTAACAAAATCTGCATAAACAACAAATGGTGCAATCAAAAACTTTCAGAAGAAACCAAAAAGTCACAATTCCCGGGGGGGGGGGGGAGGGGGAAGAAACATGTGGCAACCCCGGGGGGGGAAGGGGGAAGGAGGGGGGAAGGCAGGACTGTCTCAGCAGTTCAACAGCTGCTCGCATCCACGAGTGCCCACAGCAGCCAGCAGCCGATGGCTTCACAGCCAGCAATGGAAGAGTCCTTTTTCCCACAGGCAGTTCCGAACGCAGAATACCTCGCTCTGAGATGGGTCAGTCTCTCTCTCTCTCACAGTCATTCTCCGCAAGGTGTCCCGTGGCGAAAAAAACACTTCCTTTCAGGAAAAGAAAAGGAGGCGGCCGAAACTGGGCTCCCCATTCTGTCTGGTTGGCCAACAAAAAACGAAAACCTCTGAACAAAAAACTCCCCAACTGTGCCGTCCGGCAACCATGTTTCCCGAGAGCCCTCCGCCTTCCCCCGCTGCCCAGTGCGTGCGGCTTCGCTCTGTCCCCCTCCCCAACTCCCCCCATCACGGAAGAAACAGATAGGGAGGGAGGGTGGCGGCAGGGACAGGGAAACGCGATATTAGGGTAAAAATTCCAACATCTCTTTTCAAACCTATGACATCGTCCACCCCTGAATTTTTTCCATATTAATATGCTATACCGGATTCAAATTTCCAACCATATACATACATACATTACCCCAAATGTATATATCTACATACGAATACAGGCACAGTGTTATGGGAAATTCACCCAAAAATGAGGTCCCCTTGAGGTATACACCGTGTTTCTCCATCTTCCTGCATTACTCACTACGTGCTACCTTATCCTTGAGCAAAACCAATGCCACAAATGGGTTTGCCTTTGCTCGAGGCAGGATTAATCCAAACTGGTTTACCTGCATACCTCTCAAGTGAATTACTGGGACTTTGTCTCCATCTGCAGTGTGAAGGGACTCTGATTGGGCAGGGCCGGCTCAATTGACGGAGGCTCTGCTGTTGACTAACCATGTAGCCTTTGCTAGGTGCTGATCCCAGTGCTTGAAAGTCCCTCCACTCAACACCTTCAGGGTGGTTTTCAACAGTTCATTACACTGTTCAACCTTCCCCACGGCTGCTGCATGGTATGGGATGTGATACACCCACTCAATGCCATGCTCCTTCGCCCAGGTGGTAACTAAGCTGGGTCAGATAATGGGTCCCATTATCTGGCTCAATTCGCTCTGGGGTGCCATGTCGCCACAGGACTTGCTTTTCAAGGCCCAGGATGGTATTTCTGGCAGTGGCGTGGGTCACTGGATGCGTCTCCAGCCATCCAGTGGTGGCTTCCACCATGGTGAGCACATAGCGCTTACCTTGGCGGGTTTGTGGCAGTGTGATATAATCAACCTGCCAGGCCTCCCCGTATCTATACTTACTCCAATGTCCACCATACCGCAGGGGCTTCGGTCTCTTAGCCTGTTCAATGGCAGCGCATGTCTCACAATCATGGATAATCTGGGAAATAGTGTCCATGGTTAAGTCCACCCCTCGGTCTCATGCCCATCTATAGGTGGCCTCTCTGGCCTGATGGCCTGAGGCATCATGGGCCCACTGTGCTAGGAACAACTCTCCTTTGTGCTGCCAGTCCAGACCCACCTGTGACACCTTGACTTGTGCAGCTCGGTCTACCTGCTCATTGTTGCGATGCTCCTCATTGGCTCGATTTTTGGGCACGTGGGCATCAACGAGGTGGACTCTCACTATCAGCTTCTCTATCTGGGTAGCAATGTCTTGCCACGTATCAGCAGCCCAGATGGGTTTGCCCCTGCGTTTCCAATTGGCCTTCTTCCATTTATCCAACCACCCCCACAGAACACTGGCCACCATCCACGAGCCAGGGTAGAGGTAAAGCTTTGGCCACTTGTCTTGTTCAGCAATGTCCAATGCCAACTGGACAGCTTTGAGCTCTGTGAATCGGCTCGATTCTCCTTCTCCTTCAGCAGCTTCTGCAACTTGTCATGTGGGGCTCCATACAGCTGCTTTCCATTTACGTTTCATCCCTACAGTGCGACAGGAACCATCAGTAAAGAGGGCATAGTGTGTTTCTTCTTCTGGTAGTTGAATTTTTATGCTGGGGCTTCCTCAGCCCGTACCACCTGCTCTCCTTCTTCTTCATCTGCTAGACCAAAATTCTCACCTTCTGGCCAGTTCGTGATGACTTCTAGGATCCCAGGGTAATTCAGATTTCCAATACGGGCACGCTGCGTGATCAGAGCAATCCACTTACTCCATGTAGCATCAGTGGCATGATGTGTAGAGATGTGTTTTCCCTTGAACGTCCAGCTCAGCACCAGTAATCGAGGTGCCAGGAGGAGCTGTTCTTCTGTGCTAGTCGCCTCTGAGGCAGCTTGTACTCCTTCATAAGCTGCTAGGATCTCCTTCTCTGTTGGGATGTAGTTGGCTTCAGTTCCTCTGTAGCTTTGGCTCCAGAATCCAAGTGACGGCCTTGGGTCTCACCAGGCACCTTTTGCCAGAGGCTCCAGGAAGGACCATTATCCCCAGCTGCAGAATAGAGTACATTCTTCACATCTGGTCCTGTCCTGACTGGCCCAAGGGCTACAGCGTGGGCAATCTCCTACTTATTCTGTTCAAATGCTTGCTGCTGTTCAGGGCCCCAGTGGAAATCATTCTTCTTGCAGGTTACCAGATAGAGAGGGTTTTCGATTTGGCTGTACTCAGGGATGTGCATCCTCCAGAAATGTATGGCACCCAGACAAGCTTGTGTTTCCTTCTTGCTGGTCGGTGGGGCCATTGCTGTGATCTTATCAATGACTTCTGTCAGGATCTGATGACATCCATCTTGCCACTTCACCCCCAGGAACTGGATCTCTCGGGCAGGCCCTTTGACCTTGCTCTTTTTGATGGCAAAACCAGCTCCCAGGAGAATCTGGATGATTTTCTTTCCTTTCTCAGAAACCTCCTCTGCTCTGTCCCCCCATACGATGATGTTGTCAATGTACTGCAGGTATTCTGGAGTTCCACCCTTCTCTAGTGCAGCCTGGATCAGTCCATGGCAGATGGTGGGCCTGTGTTTCCACCCCTGGGGCAATTGGTTCCAGGTGTACTGCAACCCCTCCAGGTGAAAGCAAACTGTGGCCTACACTCTGCTGCTAATTTGCAATGTCAATAGTGGCGTACCACCTTGCTGCCTTGAACTCCAGCTCCTACTGGAGCTCCAACATGTCTGGCACGGTGGCACTCAGCAGCAGGGTGGCTTCATTCAGGCCACAATAGTCCACAGTCAGTCTCCATTCTCCATCAGAGTTACGCACAGGCCAAATGGGGCTGTTGAAGGGTGAGTGGGTCTTGCTGACCATCCCTTGGCTCTCCAGCTCATGAATCATATTATGGTTGGGGATCACAGAATCTCAGTTCGTTTGGTACTGCCGACGATGCACTATTGTGGTGGCAATTGGCACTTGCTGTTCCTCAACCTTCAACAATCCCACAGCAGAAGGGTTCTCTGAGAGGCCCGGTAACGAATTCAACTGCTTAACCACCTCTGTCTCCACAGCAGCTATTCCATCTATGTCCCTGGGGTCTTTGAAATATCTGTTCCTGAGGTAGTCAGTGCCCAGGATACATGGGACATCTGGACCAGTCACAATGGGGTGTTTCTGCCAGTCCTTCCCGGTCAAACTCAACCTCAGCTTCCAACACGGTCAACTCCTGAGACCCTCCTGTCACCCCAGAAATGGAAATAGTCTCTGGTCCCACATGTCCTGAGGCCATTACGTGCACTGAGCACCAATATCAACCAAAGCCTGGTATTCTTGTGGGTCTGATGTGCCAGGCCATTGGATCCACACAGTCCAATAGACACAGTTCTCCTGTGCATCTCCGTGGCTAGAGGCAGGGCCCCTCTAACACTGGTCTTGGCTGGGACCATCACAGCTCTTTCCCTGTGAAAACGGTTGGGAGGAACCTTCTAGCAGGTCAGATCCTTGTCTATGAGATACCAGTACTGCACTTACTCTCATGGGCTTCCCTTTTTCTCTCTCCTTGAGCTCTTTTCCCCGGGCTGCTAGGGCACGGGTAGGTTTCTGTCCCACTGTCTCATGTCTTCTCCATGATGGACTAGGAAATGCCACATCTTGGTTCGTGGGGTCTGTCCGCTCTCTCTAACTGGGGAACATCTGGCTCTGACTTCAGAGGCTCTGGTTTGCACTGGTGCCACGTGGAAGCTGTTTTCCTTCATCTCCTCTCTTAAGTTTCTTCTGTTCATCTTGTACTTCTGTAGTCAGTGCCTTGAGGCTCTCAGCCATTGTCTCTATAGTGGAAATACGGGCCCTTAACAGGGTGTGGACCATGCTGTTGTACATCCTGAGTTTATTCGTTACGGAGCCCACTGTCTCTCTGTTTCCTTCAAAGTGCAATGATGCCAAGAAAGTGGTGTATATGGGTGACCCTTGCTGTGAACAAATGGTGCAATCAAAAACTTTCAGAAGAAACAAAACAAAGTCACAATTCCCCAGGTAGGGGGGAAGAAACCTGTGGGAACCCGGGGGGAAGGGGAGGGGGGAAGAGCAGGACTGTCCCAGCAGTTCAACAGCTGCTCGCAGCCATGTGTACCCACAACAGCCAGCAGCTGATGGCTTCACAACCAGCAATGAAAAAGTTCTTTTTCCCACGGGCAGTCCCGAAGGCAGAATACCTCGCTCTGAGATGGGTCAGTCTCTCTCTCTCAGTCGTTCTTCACAAGGTGTCCTATGGGGGAAAAAAACACTTCCTCTCAGGAAAAGAAAAGGAGGCGGCCAAAACTGGGCTCCCCATTCTGTCAGGTTGGCCAACAAAAACCAAAAGCCTCTGAACAAAAAACTCCCCAGCTGTGCCGTCCGGCAACCATGTTTCCCGAGAGCCCTCCGCCTTCCCCCGCTGCCCAGTGCGTGCGGCTTCGCTCTGTCCCCCTCCCCAACTCCCCCCATCACGAAGAAACAGATGGTGGGGCCAGGGAAATGAGACATTAGGGTAAAAATTCCAATATCTCTTTTCAAACCTATGACACCCAACACAGGAGTGCAGGAATAATATTAATTCCAGCAACCTGAAATATAGAGCCTTTCTATTTCCATTTGCTAGTTTAGCATAAACACATTGAATTCTGCTCCCATTTCTGTCCATCTGGGTACTAGGGTGGTATTGAGGACGTTTGAAAGGGATGGGATTTGAGGGGCACTGATGGATTGTTCCAGCTGTTGGAGTGTTGTGAAGATTTTTCCTCCAAAAATGTTAGTAGGCCATGTTATTTGCCCCTTTAAAGGTTAAGGATCATTGGTACTAATGCTATGACTAATACAGTTTGTAGCTCTTAGCAAAACTAAGCCTTCAAAGTTGTGCCTGGTGTCACAAAAGAGAAACTGTCTTGAAAATGTCATTTGTGTACTGATAATAATTTCAATTGAATTAGACAGTCCTTGAGTATTTGAAGTAATTCAGAGCTGTTGTTAACTCTGAATGCTCATTAGCATCCCTGACATAAATTAACTCCCTTTCCCCCAGTATTTTTTTGCCTCTTACTTCTCCCTCCCTATTTTACAAAGGTCTGAGTAGCCCACATCATCAAAAATCTGGGTTTGAGGAATTAATGAACCCTTTAAGCATCCTTCTGGGTTATTGTGTGTGAAACATATTGTGTGCTGGAAGAGACATTTGGGAAGGCAGGGCCAGGAAGACAATCTTGGCTCCTTTCTGCCATGCATGTGCCCTCCTGCCTGTCGACCTGTAGACCACCCTGACAGTAGACCTGTTAGTGGTCTAATGGAATATTACCATTTATATCTTCATTTTTCATTCTGCTTCAAGTTTAAACTGTGGAAAAGTTTCTAACAGCTTATTAACTTCCTACATTGACTTAGGAGAATAAAGTTTTACATATATATATATATATATATATATATATATATATATGGGGCATTGTTTAAAGGCTGGGAAGAAACTGCTCCTGCTGCCAGGACAATTGATTTTCTAGTCTCAATACTTCTCTTTGCCAGAAATAATTCAAAATTGCCCAAGGAACAAGATTAAATTCCTTTAAGTCTGATAAAACACAAATAACATATGTTCCTAATACAAGAGGACTGTGAGAATCATAAAAGAATATGTTGTCGTTTGGCTTTTCCAAGTTTTGGCTACATAATTAAAAGAACTTCACAGGGGAAATTAAAAGCTAAATGGGGTCTTTAAGTCTTAGAGAAGCCATTGACGATCTGTTTCTAATAAGAGCCAATTTTGGTTGTCAGTTTTGAAGGACAATATTCGGTGACCTGACAGCAATCCTGTTTGAGGCTTGTAATGAAAGATCAGTTGTGTTGAACCTGCAGGGCATTTTCTTGTTTTTCTAAAAATTGGTTTTCCCCCTTTAACCATTATGAAATATGTTTTTTAAAAATTATCATTCTGACTGACTTTAAATAAAACAACTCTGATGCAGAGGTGGGTTCTAACTAGGATGTCTTCACTGTACAGAAGCTGATCAAACCTGGGAAGTGATTGGTTCATGTCAGATAATGTCTTAAGGATAATATATCAAGTTCAGTGTTTAGCTGTTAACTGCTCAGATGAAGGAACACGGGGTGATAGTTGTTATGGAGAGAATGGAGAGCTTGACAGCATCTGAAAACTCTTTAATTCCACTGAAACATAAATCCAATATAGTTGTCTGAGGCACATTCAAGCAGGAAGGGCCTGTTTGTTGGGATAACCATGAAGAGTTTTTCGTGGTCCAGTTGTAACTCAGGGAAGTGTGTTCCTATCATTTGGTTTATTGAGCTTTGCTCTGCTCTGAAAGGTTTTTTTCCTTGGCTGACATTACCTAAGTAGTGTTTTGCACTCAACATATATCCAATATTTGAATTTTCTCTATAAAAACATTGGAGCTGGTTGTACACATTCTTCTCCAATGACCCACGAAAAACATTTACAGGTATAATAGTTGCCTCAAAGTGTCAAAGTATAATTCACATGTTTATTATGGGATGCATATACAGAACTGTTCGCAGACATGATTTATGTTTTAGGAACAGGTACTATTCCTGTTTTCTGGGTTAATATTGCAGTCAGAAATGTAGCTTCCCTTTGGTATTACTGACATGCAGGATTCATGGATGAATAAATGTTTGTGGGACCACATTTCTAAAACTGCTGTGCCCCTCTTTTGTGGTGGGTAAGGCCTGGCTAGACACCAGGTGCCCACCAAAGCCACTCCATCACTCCCCTCCTCAGCTGGACTAGGGGGAGAAAATACAACAAAAGGTTCCTGGGTTGAGATAAAGACAGGGAGAGATCACTCAGGCAAAACAGACTTGACTTGGAGAAAAATTTATTTAATTTATAACAAATCAAATCAAGGTAATAAGAAATAAAACCAAATCTTAAAACACCTTCCCTTCTTCCCAGGGTCAACTTCACTCCTGATTTTCTCCACCTCCTCCTCCACAGTGGCACTTTGGGGTGGTGAGTGGGGCCTGTGGTCAGTCCTTCACATCAGGAAGGATGCTCCTTCCTCCTCAGGGGAAGGACTCCTCACACTCTTCCCCTGCTCCAGAGAGGAGGAGGAGACACTTCTTCAGCATGAATCCTTCCCATGGGCTGCAGTTTTTCACAAACTGTCCCAGTGTGGGTCCCTTCCATGGGATGCATTCCCTCAGGAACAATTGCTCCAGCGTGGGTCAACTGCAGGATTACAGGTCCTGCCATGAACCTGCTCCATCATGGGCTTCCCACAGGGTCACAGCCCCCTTTAGACATCCACCTGCTCTGCTGGGGGATCCTTCAGGGGCTGTAGTTGGATTTCTGCTCCCCTTTGGACTTCCATGGGCTGCAGAGGCACAGCTGCCTCATCATGGCCTGCACCTCTGGCACCTGGAGCACCTCCTTCCCCTCCTTATTCCCTTATCTGGATGCCTTGTGAAGCTGTTTCTCTCATGTATTCTCTCTTGATTGTGATAACACCATCACTGATGGGCTCAGCCACGGCCAGCAGCAGGTCTGCCTTGGAGCCTTCCAGCAGCTTCTCACAGAAGCCACCTCTGGAGCCTCCCTGCTACCAAACTATGTCACACAAACCCAGTACAACTGTCTAGCGTGAGTTATGTTTTGATATCCTCAAGAAAACAAACCAGGAAGGTAAAATCAGCTGAGGTAAAATTGAACCCTGGCTGTGCTGTGGTCCGTAGTACTGGTTTAGTGATAGAGTAGTTTCAAGTGGGGAAGACTGTAAAGATGAGCAGCTATTATTAGCAAGGCTGCCTCCAAGAAGGTGTTTATTTTAGTCCTGCATGACTCATCCTTATTCTTACATAAAAGACAAAGTGCAGTTCACTGACTTTGGTCACTAATCAAAATACTGGCAAACCCTCAAAGTGCCTTATTTTTCTGTGTCTGTCTTTTTAATAAGTTTCTTGCTGCATCACGAAGGAAAGAAAAGAAATAATCACAGATTATTGTTTCTGTGACTAAGTATTATCTAGGAAGCTTTTAACTAATACAGCATCTATAGTGAAAACAGTTCTGAAACTCTGGAATTAACAGTGAGGGTTTTTTGTTTGCTGCTTTTTCCTGGCTGTCACGATGCAACTTTCCAGGTGGGCCACAGTTATGTCAAACAAAATTCTTCATCACTTCTTGATAAATTATGTGATAACCCTGGGGTGAGACCAAAAAAAAAGAAAAGGGAGAAATAAATCCAATTATGCAAAGTTAAGTGAGGGCCACCTTTATCCAACCGAGGGCCAGTGGTGGGGATGCTGGACAGGGAGGTGGCTTGGGAATGCTGCAGGAACAAGCAGCCCATGTAGCTTTGTAAAGAGGTGGTTCTTATTTTGAAAAGCATGAAGAAGAAAACATAAAAGTAGCACATGCTTCAAGCCAAAATGAATGTCACTTTTCCACTGCAAACAGAAAGCAAAAACAGGAGCAAAGAAGGTAATTGATAAGCCCTCAAGTCCCAGTTGTTAATTGGTTATTTCCCAGTGAAAATATTTAAGAGGACTTTGTTAATATTTTGGTGGGAGCTGTGATGAATTCAGTATTCAAGACTTAAAAAAAAAAAAAAAAAAACCAAAAAACCAAAACTAAACTACATTTCTTGTTTAGAAGGCAAAAAAAAGAAGTAAAACCATAACATATATGACTTGAACTATGCTGGGTCGAAGAGTGAAAGATTGCTGCGTCTTTTCCAGGTGGAGGAAACTAACCCTAATTTTTTATCACAGCCAGCAATTCACTCTTCCTTTCTATTCTTGACTTTTAAACTTATCTATTTCACTCTCTTGTTTGGGAATATATTTTTTTGGCTGAAAACAACAGGCTCTGTCCTAATTATGAGTTATGCTTTGTTAGGTAGTGGCTTAAATCCTCAGAGTTATGATAACCTTTGTCAGTGGTTAAAGGGCAAAGTTGATCCTAATTCTTATTTCATCCCTGTTTCCCTGATTATTTAGTTGATCTTACGGAATTGAGTGGGATAAAGTTAGTGGAAAATATTTTGTATTTGCAATATTTCTGTCTAGTAACAGGGACATATATTTGCCTCTATTAGGAGGTAAGAGATCTGAGTTTATGAGAAGGAACCCAACCCAACCTAGTGAAGGATGTCCATGCCCATGGAAGGGAATGGTTTGGAGTAGGTAATCTCGAAAGGTCACTTCCAACCCAAACCATTCTGTGATGCTGTGATTCCATGATAAGAATTATTTATTTTGGAGCAATGATGGAAATATATTAGATGGAAAATTGAGAACCTGATGCTTTGAGGAGGCTGCATTATGTTTTCTGGGTCTTTGATCTCTAACCAAAGTGACAGAATGTTTGTTTTTAGAGTTCTTGCGTCCACATAACTTCCTACACATGGAAGCTCTGCCTATGCCATAGACACAGGAAAACTTTCCAGAGGGTTGTTGCTATTTTCTTGCATATCCTCAATTTCTGAGTACTCCTCTGTGAGAAAATCTCTTTATTTTTTTCTTTGAAAATAAAGCTGGATAGGGAAGTATTTATTCAAGATCTTTCTCTTATGAGCACAGTACCTCAGCTTGTCAGGACATCTCAGCAGTCTCTTCCTCCTTACAGTGATCTCTCAACCTAAAAGTCATCTTTAAAAATGATTGAAAGTCCTTGGCCTTTAAAGTGGGGTTCTTCATTGTTCTTTCAAAAAAACTTATTACATATTTCAAGTGTGACTTATAAATTATTTGCTAATATAATTAGCAGTATGGATAATTCCTTGTGTGTCCTGTAGACTTCAACAAAAAAGAAATAATAAACAATATAAGAAACAAATTTAAATTCTTTCATCCAGCAATTTATCACTTAGCTAGGACATTTGTCTAAAATATTGTAACAGTCTAAAAAACACTGAGAAAACAAAAAGGTACTAAGTTAAGATGAAACAGATACCATGTAGGTAAAAGGACTTTATAATGGTCCACTGGTATTACAGTTTATTGTAGGTAAAAAATATTCACTTCTGATATGCCAGAAAACAGCTAAGTGCACAAGTTCTGGCTAAATTAAAGCCTGGTCTGGGATGTCTCACTGCAGATTTACCATCTTACTTAGAGTCTCTTTTAACTCCAAAATGCAGATTGCATGGGGGGGGAAAAGGTAATTTTTCCCCGTTAATAACTAGGAACTACATGTCTAATGATATCTTTGACTTCATTTCTGAGACTGTGAGTGTGCTGGGAAAGGATGAGAGCTGATTTTAGTAACTTTCTGTCTTTCTGAACAGTTTGAGATACAAGGAGTAGGGAGGAGTTAGTGCCTAGATTCTTTGGAGTACCAGGAGTATAAATATTTTTCTCAAAAGTCAAGAAAAAATCTGATCAGAAAAATGACAGTTAATTAACCCTCGTCCCTCTTGCTGCAAAATCAACATTCTGAGCAAGTAAGAGGGGAAATCTTTACAAACATACATCACATTTAACTACCTTTCAGCTACTGAGGAATAACTACAGAATGCCTTAGCTAATTAATCCCTGACAACACTGCAATTATATTGATTTTGATTACATTTTGAAAACCACACTTTGCACCTTCAGCAGCCTCTCCGTATGTCCAGTGTTCCCTTGTGTTTGATGTGAGCAGGGTGGGTGCACAGATTAACACCCTGCATCGCCAGAGGTGGAAAGAGCCCTGAGCTGGCATTGAAGGCACAAGCTCCAAAACCCAAAGTGACAAAGCCGTGTTGATGTGGTGTTAATTAGCCCGAGGGCAGCACCACGCTGCTCTGGCTGCCTCTCAGCCAGGACTGGAGCTCGTGTCTCTGCAGGGTGTCACACTGCATCACTGAGATGTGCCAGATTGCTCTGTGCTGGCTCAGGTGCTCCTAATGCAGCATCCTCTCCCACACTTTGGGAATCGTCCTTTCTCTGTTTCTTAGATGTGTCCTCGAATAAATTGTAGTGAAGTGAAGGATGGAGTGACCTTCAGTGTCTTAAGATCAAAAGGAGAGGAATGGGGACATTCAGTGTTCATGGGAAGGATGCACAGGAGTGTTACCACATTAAAGTGGGAGAGCAGGGATTCCCAAAGCTACCAAGCCCATAAGGATAGCACAGGAATTCAGGAAACCTTAATGATTTGTCCCAACCTTGAAATACAAACCCAGTGAATTTTACAAATTAGTTTTCCAGATTTGGATGCAGTCAATTTCTGAATTAAAGAATGAGACTCAGTCTCTCCAGGAGTATGAAATTTCCCCCTCTTTCCTTTTGAGCAATAACACTGAGAAAGAACTGCAAAGTGGCTTTAAAGCTTTCTATTGAGATGACATTAAAGTTGGAGTCAATAGGGGATTAGAAGACTGACTTATTTTCCCAGTCCATTCTCCTTTTGTGTTAGTTTTAGGTAGCCCTGGCCTGTTTTACCGACATTGGCCATTTGATAGAGTGAGTAAAGGCTCTATCAAATTAGAGCTTCTCTTCCCCACTTAAAAAACACTGTGGACTAATTAATGGCCCATTTTGGTTTCTTCATTTATTTATTTATTTTTCTTTGTCTGCTTGCTTTATTTATTTATTTCTAAAGTGCTGCCTCTGGACCCCCCAGTTTTTACTGTTCCCATGCCTTTTGCTGGAGTTATTTCTAGTACATCCAAAAGTTGTCAAATGCACACCTACATTTTCCTCCATTCCTCTGGACAAAATTTTGCTCCCTTGGTAAGAAATGTGCTCCTGCTGATAAGCATGTATTATGTATGTGTGTGAAAGAAAGTATATATTAGTAACAATGGTTCACTTAACTATTTCAAGCAGCATATATTTAGGATGTCTAAAAATAGTTTGAATTTCATAAGCTCTCAGGAGCTTTGGTTTTGGATCAGGCATTCCTTGCATTCTGCAGTAAGAAGCTATGGAGACTGACAGTCATGCAAGAATGAAACCCAGTGGCAGAAGACTTTCTGCCTCAGACTGGGGCAATTCCATCAGTGCTGCCTATGCAGGATTTGCGGTGCAGTGTAGTGTGAGTGAGTAGCACACATTAAGGTTACTTTTTACTATGTTTCCTAGAACTGAAGCTTTTATGTTACCTTAGACTTCAGAATTTAAGTCATGTCTTTCATGGCTGTCTTCCTTACAGTCTAAAAAAACCCTCCTGGAAATCAATAAAAAGCATATTAGGATGCACTGAAGTTGTCCCTCTACCACTGCCAGACTTGTCAGTGCCAGTAACTGGGACAAAGCTGATTTAGGTCATGGTATTTGGAGAGAAATCAGATGTGATGCTACTGCAATTTGGGCAATTAGGCAAAGAGCTAAGAGGCCAGAATAAAAAGAAGATGGCATTCAAAGAGAATCAATTACTACCTTCAAGTCATCTAAAATTTATAAATCAGAGCTGTGAGCGTTCCTCGTTCTCACAGCTGTGTCTCCATGTGAGTGAATCACACAGCAAAGCCATGTGAGCAACATGGCATTAAAGAAATTGTTACTGCCAGCTGTGAACTGAAACCAGTAACCTCCAGCCAGGGTTACTTGATGCCTGTTTGGCAAAATGCAAAATTATTTTTCCCCAGATTTATCTTCAGCATGTAAAATTCACATGCACTAGTAAATTAAAGTATTCAAAGTTTTCTCGGGAGGCCACTGGCATGGAGTTATCACACAGCCAGAATCAGGCTCCAAAGCATGGCAGCTGCATCCATTGTCTCTGGAAATGTCCTCAGCCCATGCTGATTTCCAAATCCTTCAGTGGGTCTGGAGGGAGTGCTGGCCAAGCAGGATTTAGGATCCCAGCAGGGAGGTCAGTGCTCAGGAAGGCGCCTGGGTTGCAGTGCGTGATGTGCCATCTGTATTCCTGTCAGGAGAGAGCATTTCACTGCCCCTTCACTGGGGATAATGATTTAGGATTAAGCTTTGGCACATCAGATGTTCACAGGAGGCATTCCAACATCTTGGGCAGTTTTTTCTCCTTTGCAGGGGGGTGCAGGTTGGTGAGTACCTCAGGAATTTGAGCTCCCTGAAGCCATCCATCTCTCTTCCAAGGGCAGTATCCAAGTCACCCAAACACAGCTTTTGACAATTACTACTTTGTGGGAAATAGTGGCTCTTTCTACAGTGCTTCTAACTTTTAAACCTTTGCTTAAGAACTTGGTTGACACTTGAATTCCATTCTGCAACCCCTAGTTACAAATTTAATTTGAATTATAGGGGATTTGCATTATATTTGGTGTTTAAATTGAAGTTTCCCTTCCTTACTTTTGAAAGCACATAGCATTTCTGCCACCATTAGGTGTATGTTAGCACCCATCTCTTTCTGTTCTTAACATACTAAGTAAGTTCCTTTTCTGATCTTCCCTTGCATGCTTAAGCCTTAATTCACATTCCAAAAGATTTAATATAGAATTAAACTTACTGGGCCTTTGCTATTTGTTAATTTGGGGGTTGGGGTTTTTCAGAATTTAATGCACAGAAAATTGAAGTGGCAGGAGAACAAGTCTGCAAAACTATGATCTTGGAGGTCTTTTCCAACCTTAATGTTTCTAAAATTACTCTTGGTACAAATGAGCCTGCTGTTTTCTAAATGAAAACCCTGTTAATTGTTGCTTGTGCTTCATTTGTCTCCCTCTCCTCAGTGCCTGTGCTGAGTTTTGGGCCACATTTATCTCTGTGATAGGCTTGTGCCAAGCTGCTGCGTTGGTACATGGTTGTACAGCTCTTCAGAGTGTTCCTAAAATGTCAGTGCGTAACAGCACTGATTCATCCCCTGCATCACCCGCTGACTCCTGTGTGCCAGGCAGCCGACTGTGCTGCTGACTTTAGGTACTGAGAGAAAGAACAAGGCAAGCTTGGCTTCCTTTTGGCCACTAGAAGGCAAGAAGTGTTCCCAAAGAGGTGCTTTTGCCTTGTGTGGATCCAGGATATGACTGTTGAGTGAATGTTTCCAACGGGCTGCAGTATCCTGTGACCGCTGCAGGCACCTGCGGACTGGGAGCAATGTGGGAGGCAAAGCTTTGCTCCACTGGTTCTGCCTTTTGCTGGGAGGATATTCCCTTGGGACTGGCGTTCTGCGTAGGCTGGGTGGAGCTGCTGGAAAGGCCAGAGAATTGCCTCGTGCTCTCTGAGTCATCAGATCACACAAAAATAGATTTTTATTTCAAACTATTTACAAATAAAATCGAACCTAATGAAAGGTTTGTTGGTGATTCTTATTCGCTATGACAAAGTGCTCTGAGGAATCTGCTGTTATCCTTCTCCGATGCTTGTTCACTAACACCAAAATAAATCATTCCTTCTTAACAGAGAAGCTTTTTGCTCTTGTACTCTTGCTTGAGATGATAAAAAGTTGTTATTCTGTGTGGAGAGTAAGCAAATTAGAATGTCGCTTCTTTGAAGTGGTAACAAAAAGCCTCATTATGAATTAATGAAGTTGCTCTTATAAACAAGTTTGTTTTCTTTAAAGAGAGCTGCAAAAGTTGCCTCTGGTTGCTTTCGAGCTTTTGTTGGGTTAATGTTGTGTAACATTCTGCATTTGTGGCTCATGTCTATTTTATATTATTATTACAGACATACATTCGGATATTCTTTTACAACATAGGATGAGCAGGATGCAGCAAAAGTAGATACCAGAGGATTGTCCATTATTGTTTTTTTATAATGTGATGTGTTTTCTACTCAAATCTGTTAATGCTTTCTATGTCAGTTGATTGGGCCCTAAATGGTTGATGGTTTGGTCACATGAAACATAGTGAAGTAGTTCTATGATTCTGGAGGTTATTTTCCCTTTTTCAAGGCTATTGAACCAAAGCACAGACTTAAAGGTCATAACGTGAGTCTAAGGCTGAACTGGATTTGGAGTGCAATTCTGATCTAGTATTAAAGAATTAATAACTTTGAAACAAAGTAATGGAGGTCTGTCTAGAACTATTAAAGAAACAACCAAAATTATCAAGACTAAATTGAATATAAATAGTTGGGTAGTAGTGAGGACAAACTGCATCTGCCATGCAGGTAATGTATTACATATTCTAAGCAGGCAAATTTGGGTAGTTGAGTTTTACACTGCAGGGTTTGAGGTCCAGGAGCCATGGGGGTGTCCTGTGCAGGGCCAAAAGTTGAATTTTGAAGATCCTAGTGTGTCCCTTCCACCTCAGGATATTCTGTGATTAATCCAAGGAGGATTACCTCTTTCAGCAAACAAGCTGCTACAACTCGAGAGGGTTTTTTTGTTTGTTTTTGCCTTAGCAATGCAAATTCGTTCTTTGTTTATAGGTAGTTTAAAATTTATTTGTACTTTAGTTTGGCTGGTTATTTTAAACTAAACATTTCCATGTTTGTAACTATTCTGCAATATGCTGTGTACTGTTTGTCTATGATTGATATCTCTTGTGGGTTTTTACATTCGATTTTGGAAGTCTTGCATAAAACATGAACATTTTTTTGGCAATTAACAGAAAGCTGCAGCATGGTTAGTATAATGAATAAATTTTTAATTAGAGTGGGACACTCCTAACACCAGTGAGTTCATGACTCAACTGACTGATGGGTATTTTGTCATTCTAATCTAATACAGAAAATATTTGTTATGTGAGTTTGATTATTCTGTATGTGCTTAAGCATTTCTTAGGGCCAGACTTCAGTCCTTATTCACATGGCCTCCAAAATAAACTTGTAAGAGATTTCAAGTTTAAGGCAGCACAGTTAAAACTAACATGGCTTTATCTCTATCTGCTCTAAGATTAGGCTTTCCTGCATAAGGAGAAATGCATGAGCAATACATTTTTTTATTGTTCTTAGTGCAGATGCATTTTCTGGAAAGTGACTGTATGTGGGAGGATCAAATATAGATTATCAACACATGATGACAACACTTTCTGTCAATATCTCTGTGTAATCTCTCTGAAGAGTTTAACTGGGAATCACTGGAAGGTACAGAACAAGTCAGTTCATATCACATGTACAAGGTTTAATTTTAAATTGTGTTGCCTGACTAATGTGTGCTTACCTAATGTAAATTAATATTGGGCTGCATTATTAATGCTCATAAAGAGATCTATATTTTGATGCATACTTTAGAATTCTCTGCCTGATGGCCTTTAGTGTAGGTATGCACAGTTTTAAAAATAGGAGGGCTCAGCCTGCTAAGCTTCTACCTACTGTAAATACTTATCAAGTGGTTCATTCAGAATTCAAATAAAGATCTATTGTCTTCTCAGTGCTTGCATAATAGTGCTGTACTCCTGATTTTAAAAAATATTATATTTTTAGGGTTGAACACAACCTCGTGTTTTTATAAAGTGTTAAGCTGGGAATTGTTTAATTGGGGTCTGAAGCATTTCATCACTTTGGAGGTCAGAGTGCTGCTTCCAGGGCACAGCAGTAATGCTGCTTCAGCTTCCTCGGCTCCTCACACACCAGAGCAGCTGCACAGGTGAAGGTGGGGGTGAGGTTGTGCAGTGAGCTGGCTCCAGGGATAAAGCTGGCTCAGACATGTACTCTAGATCCTGTTATTCATGCTGCCCTGCAAACTGTTGTCTCAGATGAGCTGAGGGATGCAACAGGGGTTGATAGTGGTACAGGGCTGCCAAAAGGATGCTCATCCACAACATGTCAGTGAACAAACCACACTGTGCTGCCCACGCTGGCCCAGCAGTCAGATCACAGTGATCATTTGTGACCCAGATTAAAGTTATCCTCTTCTTTTTTTTAATTTTTTTCCCTCTGGAGTCAGTTCAACAGAAGGGCATCACAAAGCATTAGTGACCCTGCTGAGAGAATGGCAGACTGGGATGTGGTGACTGGTCAGCAGAGGAGAGTAGAGGGACAAGAGTCTGTTTTCCCACTGCAGAATGTGCAGCTTGGATAGCCTTTGTTTTCTTTATGTGAAAAATCATTTTGCTGAGACCTCAGAACAACCTCCAGCAGGGGTGGATAACTATGGATATGTCAGAGGCATGAGACTGGAGCAGCTCTGGTTGCAATGGTTAAGCAGTTCTAGGTTTTCGTGCACGGTTTCATCTGTGAAGGGCAGATACGCCAGAGAGGCTTCATTACTATATGTGTGACCTCTAGTTTGCTATTTTTGGTACCCTATCTTTGTTGCTGTCTGTGTACCATAATTTATAGGCTATAATAGCATCTCAGAGCAAATTCAATGTAAGAGGCGTGTTCACAAGATGAATGCTAAGATACTCCCTGTCGCGCTTCAAACTTCATTTTAATTTTACTGAATTTTAAATTAGAACATATTTTTTTTAAAATTGGAATTTGAAAAAAGAAATTAGTTATCAGCTTATCTTCAGTGAGTTTATTTTAAGGAAAGAAGAAACAAACAATAGAAAGTAGAGGAACTGTCAGGCACTAATGGAACTCAGATATGCAAAATAAATACAAAATGAAAAGACAAAAGTAGCTTGGAGCAACCTGATTTAGTGGAAGATGTCTCTGCCAATGGCAGGGGGTTGGAATTATGTGATCTTTAGAGTGCCTTTCAACCCATTCTATAATTCTATTAAAAGAATAAATGAAAGTCACTTCTCCCTCCTTGTATCAACATATGGCAGTTCAGTGTAGCACTATCCAAAGATTCCTCAGAAACTGACCCCTTATCAAGTGTGTGTATGAGAAAGCAAAACAGATGTGCGCAATTCACAGAATTTTTTTTCCCTAAGAGAAGTTCCAACATGAAAAAATGCCACCTCTCCCACCTGACAGCCCTTGGACAAATTCATCCTGAGTGTGAGTTAATTGATTGTGGTTCACTGCAGTTCAATCAACTGCAATAAAGTTAATTGAACCTCTCCAATGAAATGTAGCTTACACAAAATGATTCAAAATAGTAACAGATACTGGTTAATGGAGACAATTATTTTTAATAGGACAGAGTGCAAGTAATTGAGTGATGTTTAAATGTTCTGTGTACGGCAGTCTCATGAGGACAGGAGTTACTCACTTTAAATAACTTTCACGTAAGATATTAGTAGGCAAAATGCAAAATTTTAGATTAAAATTCTAGTTTAACATCATAGGTAAGAGACGAACAGCAACTTTTAACCCTGCTGGTTTTTTTGGAGGTCAGCTTGGACCCAAACTTAACCATTCAGTTTTGTACTGAAACAACACTGTTACTTGGCAGTGTTTTTAGTGGAACAAAATAAGATGTTATCGAGAAGCCACGCTGATATATTATTCTATTGCTAATTTTTCTAGTAAGGCCTGATGATTATTGAATACCCTTAATTAAAGTAAGCTGGGGATAAGGCAATTTGATTAAAATGTGTGGTTGTGTTTTCTTGTGCTGTGTTGCTGTGCATAAATATGTACATGGTGACTTGGGCAAAATTCACAAGATGACTCTTGGGGGAAAAAGTCAGGGCTTTTACAATTTATCACCAACATTAGGATCAAATATTCTGCTGCTGTACTTTGTCCCAAACATTTTCCACTGGCTGTGTGTGAGTAACTCTCTCAGATACTAAAAAAATTCAGTGACTGAGGACGGGATAGTGCCAGTGAATCTGGGAGGTTATTAGAAGAAAATAAGTTGTGTGTGTTTGAGAGAGGTCGAACACTGACACGGGTGCAGTGTAAGTTGAATGAAATACAGGAGAACATGTGACCATCTTGATAAGTTGATTTGACTGAAATTAGAACATTAAAAACAATTTTTAAAGGCTTTGAAGGGCTGGACAGATGTTGTGCTCCATTTGGGTTTTTGACAGTAAGTTGTTAAAATACTTTTAACCAAAGCAGGACACTACTCCCACCTGATATGTTTGTAGAATGCATGTAGGGGAAATCATGGCTATTTAGGCTTTTGGCAGTTTGGCACAGTAAAAAAAAGGATAAATATAAACTAAGTCACATTTAAGAGGGAAATTACTAAAAAATACCACTTCTTTTCAAATGTTCTGGACCTACCAGGAATAACAGGGACAAGAAATCGAAGAAGTTCCAAGATGGAGCTTGGCTAAATGTTTAGAAACAAATTATGTGATGCAGTTGCCATGACAACCAAGGAGTCTGGAGTTTATGATCTGAGATGTCGCTTCATTCCAATGCTTCTCTCAGAAATAGATGTTCCCAAGTGCAACTGAAGGTTTGTGGTGCTGGTGCTACTCACAGGGATGAAGCAGCTCACGCTGGAGCGCTTCCTAGACAGCTCTGCTGTCTCCGGGCAGGAACCAGTTCTACACTACACTTCAGGAGGCAACAGCTCTGCCACTCCTGGATCTGTTGAAGGAAGAGCCTGTGCCTGGCTGGAGCAGCCCTGCAGATCCCAGGTTTCAGCAGGGAGACTGTGCTCCAGCCTGTCCCACTGCCCTTGCTGTAGCAAGCACCAGGCAGCAACACCTCCCCTTGCCATCAGAGCTGCAGCAGGAAAGGCACAACATTCCCCCCATATGCAGACAGGGGGCATGTGGTGACAGGATGGAATACAAAACCTCGAGACACAGTGAATCCACAGGGTGTTTTCCTTTAGACATCTTATATCCTGTTTGTATCCACCAATATCTGATTTTATGCAAAGAAATTTGCACCATGGCAGTGCAAATGGTTTTGATGCTTGTCCTGTAATTCATATGTGCTTTTTTCCCTGAAAGGTGGTTTGTACTTCCCTATAATAATTCTTCTTTGGAAAAAACCCCATAGAATGACAGAGTTCAGGTGGGAAGTTGCCTCTGCTGATCACCTTGTCCAATTCCGTGCTCACTGGCTTCATCTTCTTTCCATCCTCCCATGTATTAAGGCCACCAGTCCAGGCAAATCTATGAGCAAGTGGATTACTATAAAAAAATTACTACTGCAAGATGTCAGCTGGAATTTCCACATCCTTGTATCCCTGGTTCTGTGAAACTTTTCTTTTTTTAATAGTGCCTTTTAGGCACAGAGTCAGAAGGTCAACAGAGTCCACGCAGTCTCTGAAGCATCTTTTACACTTGATTTTACAATTGATTAAATGGGATATAGTCAAATACTAATAGCACTCAGAGATGTCTGTGTTAGAGATCAGAATGAAAACAAACTTTCCATTTGTATTAGAAAGTTTTCAGGAATTTTCCAGAGACTGTTCAAGGCCTGTTTCAGAAATTGTTCAAATGAATAGTTGGAGCCTGGTGGACTGAAGCCATCTGCTTTTGTCTGCTTAAGCTTCTAGGGTATGATGGGAGTAATTGGCTTTGCAGAGATAAATTCATAAATTAATTGCCATTATGGGACTCATTTATATATTATATTATTACTCTCTATTTTAATCTGAGACGCAGGTTAAACTCATGTGCTTTTTGAGATAATGAACCTTGATATCAGTTGTGATTAAATGCATTTTGTAAGCACATAAAATACCTTTAAACCAAAGCATCTTTTGGCTTTGGACCTTTTTAACTTGCCTCTAAGCTCTATCAGTAGATGTTTTGATTCAGTCCTTTCCTGGAATACTCAGGGAAAAGGATACTGCCAACAGAATTTGTTAAAATTGGCTTTCACGGAAGCCTTTCTAGGTGGACTGCTTATCTTCGTGCTGTCCATGGACTTGTTTCATTCAACATTTAGGATGAATTTAGAGGTTTTGACATAAAGCAAATAATAGGATTTTACACACTAAATATACTTGTCAAGGACAAATCCTGGAAACTCTTCCTGGTTTGTGACAGGCTTAGGCAGTGTCCTGTGTAGGACTTGAGATGCAAAAGTTTAATTTGAGCCCACAAAATTATATGTGGGCAATTTATTTTGCTGGTACAAATTGTAATTGGGCTTGTGTGTGTTAAATATTTACCAAAAATGGTGAATTTTAGAAACTGTGTGGGCAGAGCTTTGTAAATGCGTGTGTAATGGGTTTGGGGTTTTGTTGTGGTTTTTTTTCAAGTAGTTCAATGGATAAGAATGAGCTTCTGAGAAGCTTTTTGTGGCAGAATGCGCATTCCCAGCTGTAACCAATGACCATTCCAAGGGGAATGATGGAGTTTTGTCTACTTAATAAGTGTTAAAAATGATTGACTACCTTTTCCACTGAGAGAATGTTTAGGTAATGGAAGGATTAGGATGATGCATTGAAGAAATTAAGATTTTTTAAAAATTATTAATAGAACAAACTCTCCAAAGGTCTCTTTCTCTTGTAGTGTTTTTTTTCTTTTGCACCTTCCTACAGGAAGGCTGCTCTGGTGAATGTGTTCCAGCTCAGGCATCTGCTCTCCTACAATGTGCAGGTTATTTTACTATTTTGCTTTATTGTATTGTATTGTATTGTATTCTTTTTCAACCCATTGCCTATCTATGCATTTCTGAAAAAAAATCCTTTTATCCAACCTGCCCCAATACCCACAAAATCTACCCCAGCATCTCATTAACTCATTCTTTTTAAAAAAAAAATTTTAAATAATAGCATTCGTTCTTTCTTGTCCTAAATCTGCCTGTGTAAGCAAATAAATGTATTTACATTTGTAATCAAATATTTCGTGGTGATGATGCGGTGTGGCGAAAAAATGGGGACCCACCTCATTGTAGCTTCAGTGGGGAATAAGTACTATAAAGAATAATACACTTTCATTTTCTTAAGTTGTGGAACTACACATTTATTTGGGGGGTGGAAGTGTAAATTTAATCTTCAGGAAGAAAATTTTCGGATAATCCATGTGTGTTCATGTATCATCTTTTGTAAGGAGGGCTCTCCAGGCAGGGAATATTTCACATATAAAAAAATTTGATTACCTGACTGATATTTTGCCCTTGGAATCCACATCATTATTCTGGAATAAAATTTCGTGATTTGGGGGGGTTTTGGATTTTAGATGTTGTTGTGAATAAATTCTCAGTAAAATAACATCAGAGCGGTGGACCTAGATGTTACAGACAGAGAGGTTTGTGACTGGCACTTGTCTTTGTCACTGGTTTGCTCCATATTTTTGAATCATCTCTTGAGAAAATGTTGGAGATAGAACTCTTCATCGTTGGTGTTCAAACCTCTTTGTGCAAGAGGAACTTTGTTGTTGATCACAGTCTCTGGTTTGGAGCTTTAAGCTTCAAAACTTAGCTCAGCTTTAGACAGCTCAGGCTTCCAGATTAGGCTATTTTTAAAAGATATTCTGTCTATGAGATCATATTATTTCATAAATTATTTCTCAAATTCTCTCAGAGTAACTTCCATCCCACTGCCCAGTTTTTAACCAAATGGTGATAAAGTATGATCTTCAAAAATACAGAATTCTGAGGCTTTTCCTGAGCATCAGGAATGGATAGAGGAGAGTTATTGAAATTCTTGGCTTGTCCCAAGGGACAGTTTTCCTTGTATTTGGCTTGTTGCATGAGCAGTTGCCATTGATGTAGCATAGAACCAGCCCCAGCACGTATCTATTTCTTTTATCTGTTTCCCTTTATTTATGAAAGACATGGGATAAAAAATTCCATGCAGGAAAGTTTGGGGGAATAATCGAAGGAAAAGAAGAACTTAAGATTTTGCTGTGAAAGATTACAGAAAATATCCTGAAAGATACAGGAAAACAGGGAAAGACACAAATTTGTGCCTACAAACCAGCTTTACTATTTGACTGTTTACAGAACTCCCTTCTAAACACTTTACCACTAAAAAAAAATATAGTTTTTTAGTGTTTTGAAGAATGTGACTACATTTCATTAATTCCAAGAACACACATGATTATGAAATTAATTGGCACAGGTGAAATAGATTTTTTTTCTTACAGTTTTTGTTTGGGATTTTGTTTTCTTTTACTGATTTTTTACTTGTTTTAAAGAGATTGTAAAAAAATTACCTCCTTCAGTTAATTTGCAAAGAGATGCAGTGATCGTCTCCCCCCTGCCAAAGATTGAGATGGAAGTGGAGAGACAGACTCATCAAATTATTCACACCTGGAAAATCTTTGCTGAATAATATCAAACTAAAACCATCAAAAAAACCCTGCTTGAACTCTGGTTACTCACCACTTACTGACCATATCTGCAGTCATTTGGCTTCGGTATAAAATACTGAAGAAGGGTAAAATAAATAAATAATGTCTCTGAAATTTAGTTCTTTATAAGCTATTGACAGTTCCAAAGTTATTGCTTTGTAATCATGCTCCAGTTTTACCCCCTGAGGTGCTAAAGAATGAAGATGAGTTTCTGCTCTACTGGTTTCATGATTCTTTTGTTCTCAAGTATTTCAGCAGACTCCTCAAGTTAAATAACCTTCAGCTCTCCTATCAGTATTTTTATTTTCGCCATGTAAATCTTTTTGGTATCATCTCTTGTAACCAAGCCTTTTAAACAAAGCTGCTATAAACAGTGATTTGCAGGTTCTGTTTCTGAGGCAGCTTTCAGAAATGTGTTGTGTATCTATTTGCTCCTGCTCTAAATGTTAAATATCGTTGCACATAGCAATGGGAACAGATGGGATGCTGCATAAGCTGTTTATAATTTTACACATTTATCACTTTAAACTAGTGAAGTGTGCATGTGTTTGATTAATATTAACTTTTGGGTTACTTGGAGGGCCCTATTTTTTGACAGCATTAGGGATTTTATTGTAATCTTCACTGGCTTCCAAGCTTAAAATTTAATTCCAGCAAAAATAGAGTAGATCCATTCCATAATTCTTAATTATATAATGTGGGGTTTTTTTGGTTTTGTTTTTGTTTTTGTTTTTTTGCTGCAGAAAAGAATTACCTGGTTGAGGTTTTAACACTGGAAGGAAATGGATGGATAACTCTGTTTGTCTCAGTATTTTAGACAGATTAAATTTAGATACCATCAGTCCAGCTAAATAAATATCATATCTTGGAATTAAATACCAGATGCTAAGAAGGTGTAAAATAAAACCAAACAGCAAGAGTCCTATTTAAATCAATATTCTTTTATACCCTCCACCTCCACAGAATGATAGAACTTTTATATTTGCCTGCTCAACAGGTCTGGATGTTCAGCATGTGTTACACCTACGTCACTGTATATGAAACCAAAAAAGCATCTCAGAAAGCATCTCAAGCTTATAGACAGCTCATACTTGACAGCTTCTGATTGCAGCATTCTATTAAAAATATGGTTTTATTTCTTTAAAATACATTTTGTCTCAGCTAAAGTCTGAAAAAGGGAAGATTTTCCTTCAATACATGGATGGAAAACCAATTTCAAGTTGGAGTGGGGCTGATTGTGCTGTTTGATCTCTAAATGGCAATAATATTTAATGAGACATTTTGCTCTAAACTGTAAATTCTTTTGAGAGTGAGATGCCCAGCCTGTCAGAATAAACAGAGGAAGCTAAAAACACTTTGAAAATGACTGTTCATTTTGAAGGCATTGAGTGATCTCAGTGAAATATTACTGAGTCAGTTGATTTTTGGAGAGAGATCAACTTCCCAGCATGTATTTTGGCAGCATCTCTTCTTCCATTCCTCAATATCTTTTGTGTTCAAATAGCTCACTTCAATCTTATATGCTGCCATCCTTCAAATTTCAGAGAACTTCCAGTGACTCCTTATAGCTTGAATGAATAAATAAATTACTTTTATCCAGGCTTATTTGCACTTCTATGCCTATGCTTTCTTCTGTGTCTATTAATTAATATTATAGAAAGACTTATTCAGCAGAAAGGATGATGGAGCACTAGGAATTACTGAGAAAGTGTAGATATATCTACATTATAAAATATATATTTTGAAGTTGAATGTTGCAGTGCAGTTTGAAGTTGAATTGGCATGACCACAGGGCTTTATGTAGGTCACTCTTCTTTTTCCACTCTTCTTTTGCCCTGATATGGTCCTGTTGCCTTTACTTCCAGGACATGAGAAACTTGCAGAAGGAGAATGTTATTTGCTGTATATAAAATATGTAAAGGGGAGGATTTGGTTGAATTTCTTTAGTTGCATATTTCCTGAAAAGATGGCTCTGTTTTCCTGTCATCTCATCAGCTGTCCACTGTTTGTTAAATATGTATTTTTATTAAAAGACAGTAACTAGAAATTCTGTACCTTCCTGCCCTTTCCACCTTCTGTTTTTGAAACTGCTGGAACAAAAAGGTTTCTGCATTTTGATCTGAAAGACTCTTTTCTTTCTCTGCAGGTTAATAATGAGAATGTAGTGAAAGTTGGCCACAGGCAGGTGGTGAACATGATTCGGCAAGGGGGCAATCACCTCGTTCTTAAGGTTGTCACAGTAACCAGAAATCTTGATCCAGATGACACAGCTAGAAAGAAAGGTACATTCTTCTCTTTTCTTGATGGACTCTTTTGGTTTTGCTTCTCAGAAAAGAAAATATAGGCATGAAAATACTGCTTTATAAATTCTGATTTATAGACTTTACTTTTAAATGCCTTATTCTTGTTTAACTTAGAGTAATTTAATTCTCTTGGCTTATGCATTAATAAGTGACAAAAAGGGTGATATTTTCTCATCCTGCTTGCCATGAAAGTTAATCTTTATGGGGTTTTATACATGTATATGTTTGAGGATCTTGTAGTAACATTTCTTGCAGTAGTGAGAGAACAAAAGCACAAAGAACAGATGATCTTTTATTAGTTAATAGCAAATGTACTTGGGATGAGAGTATCTCTTGAAATCGTTGAGAACTTTTGCATCTTTTGCAGAAAAAATAACAAAAGTAAGCAGTATGTTTAGACTGAAGTTCTGGTAGAAAAAAAAAGTACATTTTAATGAGAAAATTCCTCTACATGAAATTAAAATAGAGGAGTTGTTCCAGCCAGGGAATATCCCTTCACCTCTCATCAACAGACAACACACTAAGATGCTTTTTCTGCCATTTGGCTGATAATGAGAAGACAGCTTCTCCAAGAGAGGTTTGTATGACATTGTGTGCCACAAAGACTTTGGGAAAGAATTGGCTGGGTACAAACAGGATAGGGTTTTTTCCAAACCCAGGGTTTGTTTGGTTTGTGTTTAATTAAATTTAATGGACATTATGGGTTAACCTATATCCTAAGATTGGGCTACTCTCTTAAAAATTTCAATGTGTTCCTCACATGAAAAAACCACCACTGAAACTTCACTAAAAAAAAAAAAAAACGGAAACAAAAATGGATTTTACCCTATTTCCTTCACCTCAGATGCCCTCAGTTTGCTCAGGTGACAGCTATGCTGGGAATTCATTAGGCCCCCATAATTATCATTAAGCAGGAAAGATTGCTGCTGCTAACTAGTGTTTAGTACAGCAGTAACACATTTTTAAAAATTCCAGTTCCTCCCACCAGTTCCTTGAATTATCACTGTCAGACACCTGGGTCTTCAACACAAGAGGGGGTGAGGAGCTGGAAGCCCAACTGGAAAGGCCATGTTTATGTCATGTCCAAACATGGTCCTGCATTATTTTTGGCTTGTTGGAATTACTATTCACACATTTTAAACAAACCTTTAATCTCTGTCTTTTGGGATTTTTCATATTGGCCTTAAATGTAGTGACAATGCTTTAAACCTAAAGAGAGTAGATTTAGACTAAATGTCAGGGAGAAATTCTTTATTGGGAGGATGGTGAGCCTCTGGCACAAGTTTCCCAGAGAAGCTGTGGCTGCCCTGTCCCTGGAAGTGTCAAGGCCATGTTGGATGGGGCTTAGAGCAACCTGGTCTAGTGGAAGGTGTCCCTGCCCATGGCAGGGGGTGGAAGAAGATAAAGTTGTAAAGTTCCTTCCAACCCAAACCATTCAGTGAAATAAAAGTGCTGTTGTCTACAACCCAAAGGGAAGTTACTTCTGTAAAAACAAACCCAGTTCTTTGTCATGTTGTAATTCCTAGCGATAATGCATCATTTACCAACCACTTCCCCCTTTGAATCTTGTCCCTTTTTGATGGCAGTTTGTAGCCTTGCTTGTTTCCTGGCAATTGCCTTTGTACCTTTGGAATTGTGTGGAAGAACTTTGTTGCCATCAGTCAGATGTCAGATACCCAACCTCATTTAATTCTTGCCCTCAAACTGCTTTGCCACCTCTTTTCAAAATGCTATAGGCATTTTGTATTGACCAAAACACTTGAGAATCCTTAATTTTTCCTGGTGTCTCAGGGCCAGGGATGTTGACTGGAAGTCTCCATTTTCTTTTTGGATGTTAAACTCCTTTCTGACCACTAGAAACCTTTGTTCTCAGGATTCTAAAGCACATGCTGGATTTTAGTTCCTGTGCTAGATGACTGTCTTGATATTTTAAGATCTTCTTTATTCTGAGGATCATGTTTCCCCTAGACTCACCATAACTATTCAGATCAATTTGAATCTTCCTATATTTCTCAGATTGAACAGTTTCTTCACAAATTAAATTAATCTGGCAGAGATTGGCTGCTATCCAGGAGGTTTTTAGCCTTAGAAGGGGCACAACTGCTGTGAGGCCCTTCATCTAGGAAGCCTTTTTCCTGCTGGAAAATAGAAGTGCACAGTTATTTAGCTTTAAGTGTTTCTATGTATCCTGTGTTACATAAAAGCTTGCGGATGTGTCAAACAACCTACGCTAAAACCAGAAACAGTAGAGAAATTCAGTAAAGGAAAAGCATCTCAGGGCTTTTTCCTCCGCATGTATGTATTTATTCTTACCTTATTTCATGTAGCTTATTCTTTTTAAATTGAGGTGAAATTGTGGATGTAAATGTAGGGTTTGAAGGTGTTTCCTTACACTGTGTGTTTTTCTGTTTAATGCAAAGCCCCACCACCTCCTAAGCGAGCTCCAACCACTGCACTGACCCTGCGGTCTAAGTCAATGACCTCAGAGCTTGAAGAGCTTGGTAAGAAAGTGTTTTTTGGCAAGCATGGCTTAGTAGAAATGTAAATATGTATAGATAGATAGATAGATAGATAGATAGATAGATGTGTATGTGTTAAATTGATTAAAGGGAGCTGCACTGTGTTCAGTGTGTAGAACAGAAAATGTTTTAAGAATGCTGCATCTCTGGAGAGTTCAAATTGTGCATGACTCGCATGAATTATTTTTGTTTAAACTTGTGCCTTTACTGCTACGCAGGAGAATGTTGATACATTTTGTGCATCATCAGAGTCTGGCACATCTACACACAAAAAATAATGCCGTGTCGTATTTTGTTAGCTTTGCTTTCTGAGTTTGCAGTTCATCTAATATTGTTTTATTTTAAATTTCTGTGGCCTCTCATTAGTGGATAAAGGTAAGCTGCCAGAAGCTGTTGTTAAAAGCTGACAGTGTTAAAGCAGCTTCAACTTCAACTTGTTTCATTAAGCTGATCTGAAAAAAGTGCATATTATGATATCACTTTGACTTCTGTGCATGATATAAACTTAATTCCTCTCTATTGATAATAAAAAATATTGAGCATTCAGTCTTTTATTTGCTAATTTTAAGAAATGTGACTGTAGATTCCTTTGCTTAATCATCCACATCCTACATATGCATAATTCTTTGGAAATTTTTATTAATTTTCTAGAAATGAGGAAGGTATTTTCTTCCTGGTTTTAGCCTGCTAGGTCATTCAAAAGTAGAATTTCTGCAGCTAGACTAAGAAATATGTTACGAATAAATCATATACACACAGAGAAAAACCCAGTGCATATTTCTATATGGCTATAACAGTAAAACAGTGTGTTTAGCAAGTGATAATTGGGTATAAAAACAAACCACATCCCTCATTGCAGAGTAATAGATGATAATAAATCATACAATAAAACAATTTTTTTCATTTAATTCTGCATTGATTTAAATATTTACATTTTATAATCTTTCTTTTTTCTGGTATGGATTCATATGAAGGCCAACTAGAAGGAATCAAAGCCTTGTGGCCACTTTTTTTCCCCTGAAAGTCAGTGTTTTCTGGGGCAGATGGACCCCATCCATCTTTAAGGGAGTCAAGTCACACAGGTCCAGCGGGAGGTCTTGCCAACAGAGGGGGGCTGAAGTGAGCACTGTCTTCTCTATGGTGTAACAACCAAGTGAAGACCAAAATTGAACAGTCTGATTATTTAGCTCTAACAGATCTCAGAAAATTTGATTTTTCTGGGTCAGGAAGTTTAGGAGCTTAGCTAAAGGTATCAACACTTTGTGAATACTCTGTCATTTTTCTTCTGTGTTCTTTCTGGAGCCACTTTTTGGGTCTGGGTGCTTTTTTTTGCTATAAGGTTGTAAAACTTTGCTTTTTTGGCCCTTCATTATCCTCTTCTGCAAATTGCTTTCAAATTGAGGATACTCTTCTATTTCTCTTTTCAATCTTCCATAGGGGATACTGTTCTCAAAGCAGAGAGAGGCAGCACTCTTTCCTGGAGTAGAACAGCCTGTTAATAGTAACATCCCCCTGCAGTGAGGACCATCTAATTTAGCTTCCTCACCCCCAGTTCATGTTGTAGCACTTGACCTGCTGTTTGTTCTCCCCAACTGGCAGAAAACACCACAATTCATTTAACAAGCAGCCATGGGACACATCTCAATATTTAAGCACATTTCCCATTCATATCTTTATCCAGACAGGGCAAATATTACAGTGGCAAGAGTTTGCTATTCTGAAGAATAGCCCTGCACCATGTTCCAGGAGTTTATGTCCCCTAGTAAAGCTATAGGAATGGCATAAATTTGTTTTCTTCCTAAATAAGGCTGTAAATGGCACTTGCGTGACACTCTGAACCCTTGCCAACGTAGCAAACAATATAACTACTGTTATAAATAAAATCTGTGGTCAACCTATTTTCATATTTGCCCTGTAAAAGGGCTCTTATCAGAAGGAATAAGAATTGCTAAATTGCACAACTGAACAAGCTTCCCAAATGAAAATGTTCTCCCTATCATCAGTTTAAAGTTGTCTTCTGACATGAACCACAGATTGTATGTGTGTATTTACCTCTAATTTATATATCTCTATATGTATATGTGTATATATTGGACATCTGTGAGAACTATGAGAACACCCACATTTTTATATCCATTAAACTAATGAATAAGCATTTATTTCATAACATGTATATGCAAACTAAATAGGAAAGATCTATAAATGAACTCTGTGGATGTTCTCATCAATATATATGTGTAATCCTTTTTTCTGAACTGGAGAAGCTCATGGTCTCAATAACGTCTCATGACAAAGAATCCCACGGGCTAATTATGTGCTGTGTACAAATGTATTTCCTTTTTATTGGTTTTAAATGTGATGCTTTTAATTTTATTGAATGTCCCTTGTTATGTAATAGAAAGAAAAGTAGAAATTCCCCACTTGTTTTCCCTTAGAGTACATAGTTTTGTAATGTCTCCTAGCTGAGCTAAACAACTTTTTTTTTTTTTAATTATACATCTTGCAGTCATTACAGTTACTTCCTTTGCCTGGCTCTGAACTCTACTTACAGTTTTATTGACGTGTTTTTAGCTATCCTGTTCTTCATAACACTGAGCAGACCATCTCAGTTGTTCTCTTTTAAACTAATTGATCCCAAAGATAGCAAATAACTTGTGCTCATGATTCCTTTCCACTTCAACCTGCAAAGATTTGAAAATGCCCTATTGTCATAGTTTGAAAGCCCTGGTGTCAATAAGTTGCCCCAATTACTGTTTTGAAAAAAAATTCAGAAAAAAAAATTAATTGTACATGTGTCCCTAATACCTGCAGAGGAGAAATTTCTTAATACAAACCCTGATAAACATCTTGGCAAAAGCAGATTTGTCTACTGTGTTTTGATAGATACATGTTTAGTGGAGGGGAGCAGGGAGAGACTGACATCTCAGATGGAAGAATAATGTTTATGCTTAAAATGACAGACAAGGATTTAGCATATAAAAAATTACCTTCAGAATTGATTCACAGTTCATTCCCTTTCTATTTCCAAGCTTCAGTACGGAAGAAGAAGGGTAAGGGGAAGCATTTTGTCTCTTGTTTAACCTGTTTCTCACCTTTCCATAGTGAAGGATAATAACATAATGTAAATGTTGGCATATGGTCCAGTTTATTTTATGGTGTCAAATGTACATTAATTATTATATATGTTTTTTAGTTATTTAGTTAATAAATTACAAACACGCTAAGAACTCAAACAGAAGACCACATTTGAAAATACTCCCCACATTTCTTCCTTTTGTCTCCTTTCCTTCATCTTGCCTTTTTTCCTTCTCTGTATCCAACTCTTTTCCAAACCCTTTCATCTCATCTCCTCACAGTTACTGTGCTAACTGGCAGCCACGGAGAGGTAGTGGCCAGTAACATCCTCAGTGTAGTCCTACATTAGTGGTTCTGCTTGTCTTTTTTAGTGGCCACACATTACTCCCATAAAACCACGCTGTCTCTGTCTCAGGAAGTAGGGATCTTGCACACAACACCTGAGCTTTTGACCTGGAGAAAATGCTGCTCTGCACAATTTTTAGTTCCCAACATAACATCTCCCACGCTGTCCCGTATGCATGGAGTGCCCTCCCTGGACTGATCCATAAAATCTTCTCCTTGACATCTCTCCTAAAGACCCACTTTCCCTAGATCCCTGTTAAGCAACCATCCAAGCACTGATGGCTAGGCAGAGGGGCAGGTAGAAGTAGTGGTGCTATTTGAAGAGCTTTTATCAATGTACATACGTGTATGCAGAATTTGTTTGTGTTGAGCTGTATTTTTCCATGCTCCTATACGTCATTTTGCTTTCCTAGATTGTGAGCTCTCCTGAGCAGGGACTGTGTCATCTCCACCTTCTCATGCCGTCTGGCCTGAGGAAGAGCCTCAAACCTGTCTGAGACCCTGGGTGGTAGCTGGAAAAACAGGCTGTGTCCTGCTCTTGGACAAAGCTCAGCGTCATGGAAAGGAAAGTTAGGCTGTAGGCAGTGTCTTCTCTCAACAGGGAAGCTTTTCCTTTATAACATTAAGTAGGACAAAATTGGTTTATTTTCCACTCTTTATTTTTCTGCTCTTTCCTGACCTCTTTTCAGGTCATTAAAACAGGTTCCACCTACTGATATTTGCCATTCTCCATTCAGAGAATAAACCACATGGCTACTGAAAAATACATTTTGGCAGCATATAAAAAAACTCTTTGCATTGTTATTGTAGAGTCTTCTGTCAACTCAAAATTCAGTTTTCTGGGTCAGAGGCAAGAGAGACATTAAGATAAAAATAATGGCTTCTGTGGTTCTGTTTGACTGGTTTTGTTGGTTGTCTCTGGAGATGGGTTCTGGTTCATTGGGAGGACAGGAGAGGAGAAGGACATAGGCTGTACTTTTTATATTCAGGATACGATAGTTGTGTCTAAAAAGATAGGTAATAAAATCTTTAGGTTTGGAGCAGCATGGCATGGGCAGTACTGTCATTTTAATGCAGTTACATAGCATGAATCACTAAAATTTAGCTGTGCTTCATTTGTGCCACTGACTTGTAGTAGTTGCCTGACTCAGGGATAGCTTCCAACTTTAAAATGTGTATGTGAAGGGGACATGTTTTCAACAGTCAAACTACCTTCTGGGTTTTGTGGGATATTTGGAATGGGGAGGAGGCATTCTTTTTTCATTTGTGATTTGTAGTTTTCCAAGAATTCTAAAGATTGTAAATTCCAAGAATGAGTAAGTCGTGGCAACATGTAAACTAACAGTTGTAGCAGCAATTTGTTGGAGGCAGCACTTAAAATGTAATTCCATTAATACTGAAGAATATCCAGAATATTCATGCAGCAAATTTAAATGAAGGTTTAAAAATACTCTGAAAATTAAACATTAAAAGGAAAACTTGGGGTCGTAATTTTCGTCATCACTGGAGAAAATAGATATCATTGTAGTTTCAAAATGGGTATCATTTGAGTTTCAAAATTAATGTTTTAAAATAAATTTAACTCTGTTCATAGAAAGTTTATGCAGCTGGTGAAAAGCTTGCCTTTAAAGGGCTTTTTTCTTCAGTTCTTGCTTTGACTTGTTTAATCAATAACTTCTTGTGGATGGAGAATTTTAAAATTATATGATCATTAAGGAACACATCCATAAACTAAGAGACCTGCAAATGTTTAGATACATTATTTAAACATTTCCTGCTCCTAAGCTTTTTCTTTTTTTCCTGACAGGAAATGGGTTTGATTTAGTGAATAATCTGGGATTTTCAGTGAAAACTGAAGTGTTTAATTTTAAAATGCCTAATATAAAGTTCTCTAAGAGAAAGTATAAAATTAAGACTAGAGCAGGCTAAATTTTTGTAGCAAAATGGGAATGGCAGGATAAATAATTCTTCACCATTAAGAGATATTCCACTGGTAGTGTCACATGAATCTCAGTTGTGGCTAGGGGTGGTGCTTGGTTTGTTCTTAGATTTGTTATGGTAATTAATATAAAATATTAATATATACCATACACTGATGAAATATGTGTGTTGATACTGGTCTTTGGGGTCTGTTATGGGCTACAGTATCAAATATAAATATAGGATTTTCCTCCTCTGAAGAGTTTAGAGTCTATCACCACCTTACAGATACAGAATAACTGTGATATCATCAATACAGAATATTGTTAGCTGGCATCAAGTCTTTACTGGAATTTGAATAGAAAAATATTAGTTGATGGCATTCAAAAGAAATATTATTAGCTCTGTCTGCAGTAAGTGTCCACACTTCATCCCATTCCTGTTGTCCATTGTTTCAAAGGAGGCACATTCCAATGGCATCTGAAACAATGAAATTGCAGAGCAAATATATATAAATGAATGCCAAACAGTGGATTAGCTTACAGTGTTCTGTTATGTTTGAAGAAACCACTCCCAAAGTCGTCTGGTTCAAAAATCATTTCTTTAATTCACTGTGGTGGAGTTGATGATGGAGATTTGTCTGCAGGAAAACAATGGGAATACCACCAAAGGAACTTTTACAGCACTCACAGCCTCAACTCCTGTGGTAGTTTCCAGCATCTGCAGTGCTTCTCTGTAGGAAGAAGGTTTTCTGACCTCCACCAGACACTGTTTTAGAAGATGAGAGCAAAAGGCATCAGGCTTAATGAAGAATTCTTGAAGGTTGCCCGTGTAAGTAATTGATTTGTGTTACGTATTTGAAATTGTAATAAGACAGCGATGTAGTGATGAGGGAAAGGTTGTCATCGGGTTGTCATTTATCACAAGTAGAAAGCAGTGACTCTGGGTGGAATTTGTGTATACCAGCCCTTTTTTTTGCTGATGTAGTGAGATTTTACAACTTGGAGTGTAACTTATGGGGAGTCCACAGGAAGAAGGTGTAGGATTAGGGCCGTGGCTACAACATGAGTACTGGTAAAACACTTCGTAAGAGAAAAGTATTGAAAATTGGCAAGTTTCAAAAAGGGAACAGTGCTAACCCTATGTTTTCCACCAGCAAAAGTTTGGCACTTGACTGGCAATGTGCTGATTAACAACTTGTGCCACAGAATCTAAAATTAACAGGTAACTCTTGGAACTAAAAACTTCTTCAAACCAGGGTTTATGTTGCAGGAGGTGGGCAGCTTTAACTAATATTTTGGAAGCTCTGGGAATCCTGAGAGGGTTGGTTGAATCCCTGTGGGGGTGTTCTCATGTACACTAGTATTATTTTGAATTTATCAGCTTATTCTGGAGTGTGTAGCGCTCTTTCATGATACTTGTTTTTCTTTACTACAGGACAGTAATTGAAAAGGTTTTCAAAATCTTTCTGCATCAGCCAAACAAGACAATGGTATAAAAGAAGTTGGAAAAGGAATTGTAAGTGTTACAGAAAATGTGGGGTTTGTAGCATTTGGAAAGAGACGAATTAAATATGTTGGCTTATGTGAGTGTTGCTATGCTCAGATATTATCAATTTAATATCTGAGCACATATTCAAAATCATGAAGGCTCAAGGAGAAGTTAAAATTGCATGCGTTTCCCAACATGGCACAGTTAGGGTAGTGAAAAACTCCTTCAACACTTTTAATGTGTTCTCTCTTTTTTTCAGGAGCCAGGGAGATGAAGGACTTATCTTCCTCATCTCAAAACTCCCTTTGCTGCTATTACATTTTTTTTTGCCTTCAAATGTTCATATACCCATGTTAATTAATTTCTAATATAATTAAAAATAAATGGTTTTAGATAATTCCTCATAGTTCGTTTGGTTTTTCCCCTCGGTGTGGAAGTGTGAGAGTAAGTGTAAGACCAGAGAAGGCTGCAAGTGTCTTAAGTCCTCCACTTTCTTTTTGGTTTCTTTCAGTTGGTTGTCCTTCTTTTGTGACTAGGCAAAATTTTCAAATGCTGTCTCTTAAACAGAACATCAAATTGCCGCTTAAATTCCACCTGGCTTGCAGGATAGGAGTGGGTATTGACTATATTCTCTGCTTTGTTTTTGTTCTTGAACAGAAACCACTGTTAGACAATGACCATTCCTCTTTCAAGGTAGGCTGAATTGTAAGGCTTCAGGATTGCAGGTGTATTTTAAATGCCTGTATAATTATTTCATGAATTGATTATACTGTTAAAGAGCTGGTACTTGAAAATTGTATCTCTGAAAGAATTTGAACATATCAGTTTTCTGCCTTCCTTAAAGTTACTTTTCATGGTGTGATTATAATGTGTAAATGTGACTTGTGTGTACTAATGTGAAGCAATTTTCAGCCCTAGAAACACAAATAAGACTTTCTTTCAAGAAAGTTTTGATAGTTCTTTACTTTGATACATACAAATCATTTCCATAAATCACGTAATGGTATTTACTCAATGTTAAATGGTTAATTTTAGTCACTAAACAATTTTTATGTTTTACTGATTTATTTTCTATATTTTCCCTTTTTTTATTTTATTTTAGTGTTTTGTAGAGTTTACAGTATCCCAGAGAACAGACAAGTATTTTTACTTAATTTTCATAGAAGGAAAGTTTTTCAAGTGCCTTATATGTTTGACTGTATTGCAAAGCACTTCTGTTATTTCCTCATCAAGCTGACTGCTAAAGTAATATTCTCTGCCTGTTGTTCACAGTGTGGTAAATGTGTGATTTTTGGCATTATGATTTAAGCACAATCCTGCAAATTGTTCCTCTGAGGTGGGGCTGGAAGAAGTTCATTCCAGGTTAAAATGTGGTGGCAAATTTATGAGTATTAGGAGTAACCTAATTGTCTACATGAAAACTCAGACCATTCCATTTCTGTGTACTTTTAACTATACATTTATATGACATAACTGTAGGCTGAACTTGTTGTTTCTTTTCTCTGAATATGATCATAAACAACAAATTTGGATTTCAACCTTAACCTTTAATATTCTTACTCTGAATCAACGCTTTAGCTAAGCTTAATCTTTAAATACTTAGTGGTGTGTTGAAAGCCTCATTATACTTAACCTACTTCTGGTCTTTGATGAATTTTTATACATCTAATCCTATTTTAATAGATCAAAAGAAAGCCATTCATTTTCAGTGGGCACAGCTGATGTATCAGAGATCCAATTTTAACCATCTCCAAATAGGAGTCACCTGTTTTTCCTCAGGAACACTGAAGTTTTACTCATCAGGTGCAGTTGCTTCTATGACAAGCAACATCATCAAAAGATCTTCTATAGTCTGACCAAGCTTTCTTTGGAAATCATTAGGTTCTCATCTTTTGCTGCCACCCCATTAATATTGGAAAGCTGGTCTATCTGCTTCTTTGAAAGCCTAGTCCGCATTCCCAGACCTTTCACCCAAATTGTCCTTTACATAGTTCTCCCACCCACAGACATTCACCCCCAAGTATTTAAAGTTACTTCCCAGCTATTGTTTTACAAACTAAGCAGGGCAAGCTCTTTTGCATATATATGGGGAGTGAAAAAAACCTAGAAGGAATGCAGTGTAAATAATTGCACCTGCTTGTTTTAGATGCTGCTTTTTTTTTTCAGACTTGGAAACTTAATTACATGTGTAATCACTGCTGGTTTTCATACCAAAATCAAACTGCTTGTAGTTAAAAATAGAAGAAATTGGGAAAAAAAGTTAATCCATAAGATAAAAGCAACACCACAGCCATATTTTTATGCAGTTTAAATGAATCTCTATCCATTTTTAATAGGCACATGCGAAGGCTACCCTTTTAGTAACTCATTTTTGCAGATTGTGGACAAATTTTATCAGCTGATGAAAGATATTAAACTAAACCTGCAAACTCATATTTAGGGAAGGCGATGGAACAAAACGTGCATGTGCAGTACCTGACATTAAGGGCCATATACCCAAAGCTGTTGACACCAAGGAAGAATGAATGTCCTGTGTTCCCATCACTTTTCAAAAGGAAAAAAATGCATGTGCCAAATATTTGCCTGTGGTTGACTGCAGATGCTAGACCAGGTGGGTGATACTACAGCACGGAGGTGCAATTGGCATTGTATGAAGTTTTGAATAAAGCACCTGGTACAGTTTCTGTCTGTATCTATCTTAGGTATTTACAAGGCACCTATCACCTTGGTACCTAAGCACTTTGAAAAATGCACCCACCCCAGGAGGCATGATGCAGATACAGACAGAGGCCCAGGTCCAGAGCAGCAGAGGCAGGTCCCAGGAAGCTCTCCAACTGTGTTCCCGCTGTTGTTGAGCTCCTGGCCCACTTGGTGTGGCCAAGGAACATCTCCACCCACCTGTCAGCAGGAAGACGATGCCCCACCCCTCACGTGCAGCTCCGCTGGTGGGCAATCTGAAAAGGAAAGATAATGGAAAAGGCAACGATCCAGTAGCAGAGGTGAAACAGGAATGGTGGGATTTCAAAAGGAGGGCTTCTTAAAGAGCAGCACATCTCAGGGGAGGGATCAGCTGCCAGTTCAAGTGGCAGGTAAGGCATAACACAGGCATAAGTCCCAAATGTTCTTCAGTGAACAAAAGTTAAAGAAATACTTCTGATGTCTCTAAAGTTTGTATATATCCAAAGCCCTGCTCTGTTCTTGGCCTCTGACTCAGTCCTCTACCCCTGCAGATGAATCAAATGTTCAGTTCTGTGTACCTCCACCCAACAATTGCTGCAATCCTAAATATGTCTAATAACCAACATAAAGGACTCTCACTGGTAATGAATGTTGTGGTACAAAGGAGACAGCATGGTATAGCAGTGCTCCAAAATAATGGACGTATTCATGAACCTAAAGGCTGGAATAAACTTGGCTTCTAGTCACCATATTCAGGGCAGGATCGGGCAGACACAGCTCACCCCTGCAGGCACACATGGAGCTTCTCCTGTGGCCTCCAGGAGCAGTTGCTGATCCACCACATCAGACCAAGCTGTGTATCAGCCCAGGGCAAACACCTGGATAGGGAGCAGCTCCAGGCTCTGCTGCAGAAACAGAGAACCTGTCTGCCAGGGCAGAAAGGAAGATAGCCAGGACTGTGATGGAGGTTCACTAGTTGCTCTTACAGGGACCACTTTAATACCAGACCTTTTTCTTTAAACACAACAGAATCAGTGAGGTAAAACAAAAAAGTCTTCAGAAACCTGTGAGTCCCATGGGACTTTAGGAAATAGCTGCATAGTAGTCACAGTGATCAACTACTAAAGTTAAAGTTCAGTGGGGTCACTGACTTCCAGAATTTCCATTCCCTTTAGCCCATATGAATTACCCCTTCTGAGTCCATTACTTGGTCATTTAAGGATCAAAATGGGAGTCATGCCCTGGCAGAGCAACGGACATAAAGTTAGGAACATGAACCTTGGAGACTGCCAGTTTGGTGGCTGCTATCACTAGATATAAACGTAAGTGGCCTATTTTGCCTGGATATATCCCTGTGAGCAAAATGTTGCACGTAGGAATGGTGTGGAAATGACTAAAAAGGTCACAGAATCTGACTTCTTCCTTTTGCTTCACACCCAAGGAAGCTGAGCTTCTTTGTACCCACTCTATTTTAAGCTTTGAAAAGAGAAATATTTTTTTAGAGCAAATTAACAAGCAAGTAAGATCAACAGTGGTGGTGTACAGTTTGATCCATGTTCTCATGGACAATTTTGACTTGACAATTGTAGTACCCTGTCTCTCTTTTTTTTGGAAGTCATCCCTTTTCCAAGGAAAGGAGGTAAAGGCAGTTAGTTGAGGTCACTCTATCAGTCAGCTTCAATCCTTCTGTCAGCAACTGTTCAAACATAGGACAATTTCTGGCTGAACCAAATTTTCCAATGCCCCTGGCACACCTTTTCCACAGCATCAACCTAGGCACTGGTGCAACCGTCTGACCAAGATGCACCCTGAACTTCAGGCAATTTTTGGTCATCAAGGAATGGATTTCTTGGGCAGAGACAGACACATACATCAAGGTGGTGTCAGCCATTGACCTTCTGGCAGTTTTCCCAAGTTTAACTAGAGGCCATACCTGCAGTGCACCCTTAGTTCCTTGTGCCCCATGTCAATGCTTCACAAAGCTTCCAGAACCCACAGTTACTAAGAAGTGTTGAACACCTTGTTACAAGCAATAACAGTTATGATTATTCCTCCTTTTCATTGCTAGCCAAGTTTACCAACCTAACCTAAAACCTGTGAATGTATTCATTATTCAGAAGTATTCGCCAAGAGTTTCCACAATTAACTTTATGCCCAGGGGTTTTCACAGACTCTTTGCTTGTGCCCTTTGTCATTTGTGTTATTGGTCACCCATGCCAGATGCTGTTCTTTCAGCTTGGAAAGGCTGAAGATACTGAACAGGAGGGTAACAAGTGATAAATTTTCATAGAGAATAAAGAATTTTGCAAAAATTTACTTTATTATGCTTTTTCAGGGATTTTTTTCTTCACAAGCCTCTGGCAAGTGTGTGAACATGCACAAATAACAAAAGTTTTGTGATCCCTCTGAATCTGAACAAACTAAAGTCAGTGATACCATTTACAGAAATATTCATAAATCAGTGTGGACTTTGGAGTTTTTTGATTTTGTTTTGCTTCAGTTTTTGACTTTTAGTTTAGTTTGGTTCTGTTGCTTGCCAGTTGTTAGGTGGGCTCTGCTTAGAACACTTGTCAGGTAAATAGAGTTTTCAAATATGGGGAATTTTCTGATGACATGTCAAAAGAAATACCGAGACATTTTGTATGACCAGTGGCTCTACCAGAATGAGTATATATGATCCCTTATCTCCCACTGATTCCATAGACTTTAACTGAAATGTGTGTTTGCTATGTGTGGTAAAAATAGGTCCCCTGCTTTTTTTGTGCTTTTTTTCATGTGTATTCAAATAGGAAAATGCAGAGATATAATGCATGGTCCTACACTATAGTTGTAAAGAGAGATTTGTTAATGAAGGAATGCCTATGGCTGTATTAGACAAAGTGAGAGAGGAATTGCAAAGGAAGAAGCAGTTATTAGTTAGGTTGATATATAGTCACTTTCAAATCTCCATGGAGTGGAAGAGCCAATGATTGCATGATAGTTTGTCCCTAAAATTCATTTTCATAAGGAGCTCATGCCTTTTTACAAATACAGTCTCATCCTCACTTTCCATAAAACATGCAACTGGACAGTCCAGCCAGAGGGAATATGAATACTTTGAATGTGAATACTTTGAAGTAGTGAATATGCTAAATGCACAAATAATATCCATTATTTCAGCACTTAAAACTCATCTTTCTATTAAGTCACACAGAATCTCTTTTAGACCAGTATAATATTGGAGGCACTTGGGTGCAGAAATAATGAGTACCACATTATGGTAGACAGGGAGGAGGGATCCTTGGGTCTGTGAGAAGGAGCTTTCATTTTAAACCATATAAAATAATTTTTAAAAAATTGATCAAAACCCCTACCGACTCATAAACAGAACCAAAATTATCATTTAATATGATCTCAGCAACACCTTGCAGATGTAAGCTTACAGCTTCTGTCGAGGTCTGAAGAGCAGCATACAGAGTATTTAAAAAAGTAGAAATTAATCCTTGAAAAATAACTTTTTTTGAGACTGGGATGCCAGAGAATAGGCATGACACTGAGCTGGCATCCAGACCACTGTAGTGTAAGCAGCACAGCCAGCAACGGTGAGCCACTGCTGCTCAGGACACAATCCTACTGACAACTGCACTTCTGTCACCTATCCCTTACCTAAGCCTTGGGAATGCAGGGGTTTGGGCTACCCTACCACAACATTTTAGCCAGACTGCCCCAGATTAATTTCTGATGGCCAAATTGTCCCCCATCAAAAAAAAAAAAAAAAAAAAAAAAAGCAGACCCATTTTTTTAATCTGAAGCATGGAAAGGGTGAGAGCTGTGGCCACAGTCTCATGTAATCAAGAATAGAGCTGGGCAGATGGTGCTCTACTGTGAGCCAGTGATGGCTGCAGGTGCAAACAGCTGAGCCATTCCTCACCTTTGGGGAGGGCATTTTATACAGGGGAGGATTTAGAGTAAGCACCTAGATAGCATCCTCCACCTTAAGGTCTGTAGCAATGCCTCTTTGCACACTGAGCTGCCACAGGGAAGCACTTGCACCCAGGTTTCCACCACGTGCCCTCAGGCAAGGGAAGAGGTAGCCAGGGGAGGGCAAAACGCAGTTCATTTCCAGGAGATGATGAGATCCCGGTGAGCAATGCCCTCAGATAGCGTTTCTGACTGTTTGGAGGAAAAGAGCAAGGAGAATCCTGCAGATGTTGGGGAGGGCATTGCTCGCGGGATAAACCCCGTGGACAGGCACCGTCGCGCTGCAGCAGTGACTTGGGAGAGAGCCCACTGGGGGTGGGGGTGACGTGAGACGGCGGACAAAAGTGAAGATAGCCAGCAGTGCCTCAGAGCAACAAAGGGCTGCCCTCAGCCAGTGGTGGAGCACATCTGGCACCCCAGGAAGCTCAATTGGACCCTTGGCCCTGAGCTCGTCCCAGGGATTTCTGACTGGCACCACTGCAGTGCATAGGTGAGCTTTTCGCTAGGTTCACTGACATTTCCTGTCACAGTCATGCTGAGGGGAATTGGTAGTTCCTGCCTTGGGATGCAGCACGGCTGTGTGTGTTCTGGGTACAGGACAGTGTGCATTGGTACTAAAAGTGGTTAATAACTTCAACTGCCACATGCCCAGTGCAGTCACTAAAATTTAGTCCGCCCTTCTGCTTGCCCAAACACATACACTCTTGGCTTCCCAACTGGCTTCTTTCTATGTGTTGTCCAATGCATGTAGATACCTCCATCTGCCTGGCCTCAGATACAGTGGTTGTTGCTCCTCTATTTGATTGCCAGATGTCACTGGGGAGCAAGATGGGGAGGTTCCTGGATCCTCGGGGCAAGCCAGCCATCACAGAGGGAGCTTGCTGTCCACGCCGGCCGAAGAACAGGAATCCTCGGTGCCTGCCTCTGATGAAGACTCACCAGCCAGGACCACAGAGAGCTGGCAGTGGCCACTGTCCTCGTCTGAAACGCACAGCAACGTTGGGGAGGATTTTGAGGGATTTCAGACGCCAGCGCGGACTCCGGAGTGTACCATGGACATACAGTCTCCCGGGGATCAGTCACTCAGTAGAACTCCTCAGTTTGAAAGTGACTCTCCTGAGGAGGAGGGAAATGATGAAATGAATGAAGAGCGCTGCGGTGTTGAGCCTGTCCCTAGGGATCGGGGTTGGAGAGGGCAGCCCCAGCTAACAGAGGGAGAGAAGCTGTTGATGGAAACCAACAGTAGGATTGTGCAGCTGCTGGAAAATATCAAGAGGGAGCATGCACAGTCCATGGGCCTCATGTCCCAGTCCATGGGCCGCATGGAGCTGCAGCTGGGCATTGTGGCTACCTCCACAAGAGCCATCCATAACTACCTGTCAGAGATTTTAGCTTTTCTCAAGCAGCCAAGGACGCAGGTCCTTGAAACGCGCATTTCCCAAAGAGCCACCCCCCATGTCGAGTTGACCTGTGCCTCGACATGGACCGGGGAGGACGCAGTGGCATCCTCCACTGTGTGCTTACCTGGGGCCGAGGGGACAGGCGACTCTCGAGACCCACCACAGGCCACCCTGCCTTGTCGCAGTGGCCGGCTGCAGAGAGCCATAACCGAGAGGGCCTCGCTGCCCATGCCTCCACGCCAGGCAAAAGGGGGAGGGAAGAAAAAATAACCATTCCATAAGGTTTTTAGAGGTTTTTTTTTTATGTGCCTGTCCTTTTAATTCTTAGCCATAAAGCCACTGGTGGCAGAGTTTCAACCATTTCCTACATTGGCTAACATTGTATTCTGGCTGACTAGATTAGTCTAACATTTTGTAGTTTATATTTGCACTGTTAACTATGTGTGCTGCTGGTATTTGAAGAACATTTACCTCTGTTCTTTCACTTCAACTTCATACGAGCATTTTTTTACTCTGTGCCAGGCATTCATTGCTTTTCTTACAAATACAAGTCATTTCTTGAGGCAGCTGTTTTTTGAGTTTTCTTTCTCCATTATCCCATCCCCTCTGAGCAAGCACTCGGGACTTGGTGGTAAGTATAGAGGTCTTCGCAATACTCGCCTCCAAAACTGTGTTCGATCAGTCTTTGCCTGGTGTTTCTGGCATGCCAGCCTGAGGTGTTGGGGTCAGCCTGTACCGGATCATGATCATTCTTATCCTCTGTGGGTCTGACCAGCTCAGTTTCTAAGACCCTCGGTGGAGCTAATCCACGTGTCTTGGCTATGTCGTACAATAAGTAATGTTGCCAGGATCATACCTCATATTTCTCCTTTGGGGGCTGTATAGTGATGTGCCACCAGATCTATCTAGGCACCTGGCTCTCGTTTTCAAAGTTCCTTTCATGATGGATCTGGTGGCTTGATGGGCAGCATTATAATTTTTCCTCTGAGAGAGTCTGGGGATTGGAAACAGGAGTCACTAAGCAATGTGTTCTACGGGGATAAGAGCCATCTCCTGCAACAAATCTATTAGGAGGAGACTGTCCCCTGTAATTAGCAGAGATATTAATTATTTAAGAAAAAGAGAAAAAAAAAGAAAAAAAGCAACTTGCCTGGCAGCCAGACCTCTTGAGAATGTAAAAGTCATGACATGCTGTTGGGTACTGTGCTCCTCTGTCTGTGATTAAGAGCTTCTCATCAGAGACGACCTACATCTTGATAAAACACAACTACTTCCTGTGCCTTTAGGCCATCTAATTTTCTGAGGGCTGGCACCCTGAGCAGAGCACGGGGCCCATTGGTAACCCACAGGGTAGATGGAAACGCACTTTGCAATAAATTATTTTATATCTGTTGGTGCTGCCTCTCTCGGGGGAATTTAAATTAGTGGCACTCAAACTGCTATATGCATGCAGAGGCATCAGACTTGGCTTTTCCATGTGGTATCCCTGACAGTTCTCTGAAAGGATGCTGTTGCCAGGAGCCCCCTGAGCGGTGGTGACCTGTTCTCACAGGTGTAGCATGGCTCCTATGTTTGACTCTCAACACACCGTTGTAACTTCTCGGGAACGTTCAGAAGAGTTTATATGGCAAAGCAGTGATGAATGAAAAATACTAGAGAACAACCATAGGCTTAAAAATCCTCTTCTATGATTACAACCGAGCTGTGCTCTCTGTCCAGTGAGACATAGACTCTTCCTCCCTGTCTTTCTGTGAGGTTATTCAAGATAAAGCAGATCATATTTTGTTATTCTGCCAGTCAGCCACAAATTGCTCCCGTATAAGTGTGTGTGCGTGTGTGCTTGTGGCTGTACTTTGCTAAATGACCGATTTAAGGATGAAATTGCATCTGGCATGGCCAACCTCCAGTGTAGGCTTTTTCCACTACCAAATATTTCTTCCCTTTCACCTCCATCCAGATGAGTTCCTTGTAAAAATGCCATTGGAGGTGGGCTTCTTTGGCCACACTTCACACCAGGTGCCAATTTTTGCATCTATTTTGTGGCTTTTTTTTTTTTATATCTCTTTTGTCAGAACTATTTGTAAAGTTATCCTCAGACACTTTCCAGCACAAGCTTGTAAGCTTTTCCCTCTCACTGGTGCAAGAAATGCATGCTGCAGAGTATTTGAGGTCACAAGAAGGTTGGGAGAGAAGCTAATTAGTAAGCCTGGCAAATTATTCCAGTACGTGTGGCCTTCTGAACAAACTGGTTCTGGTGCATAAGTGGTTTGCACACTGGTGCTGTGGATGTGAACAGCCCAGTTCAAAGCACAGGGTTTGTCCCAAAATGTTTACATCTTCTTTCTTTGGGATGAGTTTGAGTGAAGCTAAGTACAATTCAACCAGACAATTTGGCCTAATTAGCACGTTTGATAATGCAGTGAGAATGTTTTTTATTTTGCACAGTGCTTTCACTTCAGAAGGGTGGTGCAGTTGTGGCCAGATGTTAAGAATTTGACTTGCTCTTCAGGACCCGCCATGTAGCTGCTACCATTTAGAACCAGTCTCGTTCTCACGTGCTGGCTACTTCCATGGCTTCAAATTTTTTTGTTGTAGTCTCAAAACAACAACCTCCACTCCACCTTTGCTTCCTGACTAAAGGCAGCAGAGCAAAAAGAAGATGTAGCAGTGCTGCAGTTGAAAGTACCATGCAAGGAAGCACTAAAGAGTTCCTTGCAAAGCAACTTAAGCTTTAACCTGCTCTCCTCTTCCATTTCCAAGTGCTTTAGCTAGACATGGCAAGGCACAAAGCACCACTCCAACAGGAGCAGCCATAGGTGTGAGAAGGACTGGGAACCTGTCTACAGACAAGAAACCTGCAATAAACTTACACAAAGCCAAAGTTTTTTTCCACCTGGAAGTAGTAGATGGTATTAAGAATTGGTGCCAACTGATATTTTGCTCAGATCCAACATTAGGATCTGACTTGTAGTATTGTCTAGCAAAATCAGTGCAGTTGGAGGGTATGTATGTTCCATCCCCAACAAATATTTTCATGCTTTTCAAGTGTCTGTCATGGCCTCATCACTCTTTCCCTGTAGCTTTTTGTTGTCTGAATGGGTATATGGTTACATGTGTCTGTTAAAAATAAAGGGGATCAGTTCTTACATGGTATATTTATATTTCTTATGTACAGATTTCGAGTACGTAGTGCTTCAGTTTCCAAAACTTACTTCTTTCTGTGTCCAAAAGGCTAGTTGTTTGGCTTCTGGAATGATAACAAGGGTGGGAGAGCCTTAACAGGAAATCTCTGCCCAGTTGAAGCTCTTGGTGATAGATCCCCTGCAGTCTGGCCATATTTTTGATGTATAGGTCAAATATTCATGGTTACACCGTTGCTTTCTGATGCCTTTTGCTGAGCAGAAGTGCAGATATTTTTCTTTCAGAAGTTCACAGTTTGTATAGCAAAGTCATTATGAAATGTGACGTTTGTTTTATTTTTGAATACGTGTGATGATTTTAAGAATTTTTTCCTTTTCTCCTTCCACTGGATGATTTAAATCTCACAAAAAAAATAAAGCAGACCAATGAAAAGAATTGAATGCTAACTTCAATTGAAAAGAAATAGCAACACCACTCTTGTGAGACAGTTTTCAGCAGTATTCAGCTTGCTGGTCCTGCTCAGCCTTTCCTTTCCTGCCTGCTCCCTGCCCCTCTGTGACACTGAAATATCCACTTCTAGGACAACCTTCTTCCTAACCCAAAGGCTAAAAGTTTTTCCCTCTCTTTTTCTCCCATTTAAAATACCATCCTTGCATCAGCCAGATCTACTGTTTAGAGGGATCAAAAGCTCTTTTCCTCCTGCCTTATTCCCATCCATATCAATATCCAGGGCCCTGAGTGCGCTGCTCTCCTGTGAGAGGTAAAACTTAAATCCCTAAATCCAATACTTGACATAGTAACACTGCCAAAAAAAATGGTGTTGTTTTTTTTTTTTTAATCTATAGTACCCTAATGAAGTAGCTACCCTTGTTTGCTGAAGCAAATAATCAATTCTTTGGGAGATGGATTTAATTGCTGAAAAGTAACATTGCTCTAACTCGCGTTGTGGAAGCCCAGGAGACAGGCTAAGGTATTCCACTCACATAAACACCACAGGTTATGTAACTAATCCTTACTTCGGTGAAACTTCAAAGGAAAAGACACTAAATTAACATGCTACAGGGAAGCAAATGCCATGGAAGGTGTAGCAAGGAAACCTGTTGGTATGATTCAATTTTGGATTCTAGCACAGATTCAAAACTCAAACTATTCTGGTGGCTTAGGCTACTTGTTTAATTTCTCCATGCCTTGGTTTCACAGCAGTAGAAGGGGCAAAAAAAGGAACTGTCAGGCAATAATTAGTTGATTATATGGTACTTCGAGGTCTTCAGTCTGAGGGAGTAACCTAATGTATTAAGTGCTAATGGAGCTTGTTCATGACCAAAGTTGGAGACCAGCACTCAGCTTTGGAACATTATGAATAAAGTTCTCCCCATATTTTACCATCATGTCATATGGTAGATCAGAATCCCAAATCCAAATGTTGAAGCTCTCATTCAGACTTGGACTTTGCCTATTTGGTCTATTTCTGACCACAACTAAATACATTCTCAAGCCATCCAGTTATTAAAATAAAAAAAAAACACATATAAAAGTTTCATTTAAACAAATAATGCAGTTAGTAATGCTGGTCTACGAGTCTAAGAGTGTGAATAAATTAGAACGTTATTACTTGAGGAGAATAGGTATAAAAGAGCACTTCTGGAGTACTTGTTATTGTCCAAAATATCACTGAAATTCTGATGACTAAGTACAGTCTGCTTATCTCTATTTGAAACAGTGCTGTACAGATTCATTATTTCTAAAGGTCTTCTTTCCATTTCTATATAGATATTCTCCCTTCACATTTTGAAGGTTTGAAGAAGAGGATTGTTTTTCGAGTCACACTAAGTAAACATTAAATGCATGCAGGCTTAAAACTAAAGCATGCATGTTATGTAGCAGCAATAAAAAGTGCTCGGCTTGCACGACTTATGATGCTCAAGCGTTGCCTTGTTAAAATGCCAAAAAAATTTTTCTTTGCATTTTTTTGAAACGTAAATCTCTTCCTTTGACCCTGCAATACTTTTCAGTTTCTTTGGACGAATGATATTTATTTTACTGAACACTTTTATATTACAGATAAGGTGGATGAAATAGTACCAGTTTCCAAGCCATCAAGAATTGCAGACAATGCAGCTGTGGACTCAAGAGTGGCAACGATAAAACAGAGGCCTTCTAGTAGATGTTTTCCCTCAGCTACAGATATGAATGTGAGTGGGAGCTATGAAGTGCTGCTTTCATTTCTGGAACTGTTTGGAGGGGGTCTTTTGGTTTTAGATATTTATTTTACTTTTTTTGTCTTGTAACTTTTAAGGCATGGTCTACGCTGCATTTCTAGTAATAGTTTTGGGACAGAACAGTCTACATACCCCTATAAAACCTTTCTCATTATGTCCTCATATTTATTCTGAGACTGTCACACCAACAGCATTGCTTCCTCAGTGTTACTCAAGCAGATGTGAACTTGAGCTGGTGAGAGCCCAGCAAGTTCTGAACTTGAAGGTGTCATTACAACACGAAGTCTAAGTTAAAAAAACATGCTGAAAATCAAGGTATGCTATTTCAGTTTCAGCACCAGAGTTAGTGCAGCCACATCATCCCCACTAATGCGAAAGTTTCTCCTACTGCAGGTTTTTATTGTCCTAATGGCATATATAATACCTCAATTAAATAATGCACAATGATTTTCAAGTGAAAAATTAACATTAATATTATAGCACGTATTAAAAATTAAACTCCAGAACTCTGAAACTGAATTGTTCAGTTGCAGGATTTGCTCTCACAAAAATTTGCATGTGAAAAAATAATTGGTTTTATTGCATTTTAGATACATTTTTCCATTACCCATCTCTCTGAAAGAGCATCAGTCCTGATGTAACAAGCACTTTCTGTTCGCAGCAGCTCAGAGTGGAAGGAAATTAAGGCTATTCTAAGAGGTAGAGTACAAATAGTTTTGTGATGAGAAGGAGGAACAATTGAGAGCACTGAGATTCAGGTGGCATTCCTCAGTTCCCAGCTGAGATGCTGACTGCCAGTGTAACCTTGCACAAGACACCTTGAGTCTGTGAAAGACTCCAAGAATAGCTCTGGTCTTCAGAAGTGAAGGGAGATCACACAGAGGGAGCATTAATAGCTACAGGGTGTGTGGTTGGGTTTTTGGAACTGAATGAATTAAAATGCAGTTGCTCATGCTTACAATTTCTTACGGCGCTCAAAATGTGCTGGAAACTTTAATATATTGCCTTGTAAATAATTTCAAGGAAATACACTTACAACTGCTGTCACTTTATATAAATAAAGCCCTTCCCTTTCTGTTCCCCTCCTCCCTAGAATAACATCAATTTTGTTATTTTCCGTAGAAATTCTAAGTAAAAAGGATAGTGGATTAGCAGCTATGACAGAAGAGTTATTTACATGTGAGAGAGACATTCGTGCTTTAATGCTTGTGGGGTTTCTGTTTGCTTTTTTGTAGTCCATGTATGAGAGACAGGGTATTGCCGTGATGACGCCCACTGTACCAGGGAGTCCTCAAGGTCCGTTTCTGGGTATACCTCGGGGTACAATGAGGAGACAAAAATCTATAGGTAAAATGCTTCTCATGTATAGCTTGCCTGTGCATTAATCATATACTTGTAGTAACTTTACTTCTTTCTTAAAGCATAGTCCTCCAACACCTTTGCCTCAGTGAGTGACTATTTAATTTTTGTACAAAGTTCATGAGAAAAGAAGTTTGCGTGTAAAGTGATGTAATTTCCACATTCTGCTTTGATGGCAGTAGGCAACTATGGAATTATAATTTAATTGTTTTCTTTAGAATGTTGACTCTAACAAGGAAAAAAAAGATCAGTACAAGCCCTTTGCAAAGCATTGGGGCAAAACGTTATCCCTTTTTTCTTTGTTATTGAGGTAAAAGCACTGTAATGCAGTGTAGTTTACAAAGCAATCCTTTTGATCAAACAGACTAAAATTCTCCTTTTTTTCATATCAAATTACGGCAATAGATGATTTTACAATAAAGAAAGGAAGAACAGACCCAAACAGACCAAATTTGGGTTTACTCTTTTCTTGGTGGTAATCTTAGTAGTGATTTTTGTCAATTTAGAAACATATTATGTTGATGTAAAATTAGCATCCAAATTACCCCAGTATTACCTGGTTTATTTGTGTTAAAAGCTGTATTTGTAATAATATAATGTCATCCTTTGTAAGGAAACATTATGATTTTTGTCCCCAATAGGATCTTCACAGTCCCCTTGCTAAATTCCAAATGCATCTTTAAAATTCATTAGGTTTCCAAGTTGCATTATCATGTGCATTTTATAGAGTGCTAGAGCAAGGCAGAAGCTACTCTTCTCCACAGAACATCTTCCCTCTTCAGTAATTTTCATAGAAAATGTGCTTCTCTACAGCTATCTTGATGATACATAAGCCCCAAACATTTGCCTACACATCAGTGATCAGTTTAATTAAAACTCTGTAGCGTCCTTTTCAATTCTGGCATATGGAAGTCCAACAGGAAAGAATTCCTATGTAGGAATCAACCAAAAGACCTCCTTTAGAATTTTGCATATGCCTTGTGTCATGGGAAATGCACCCCAGCATTTTGGTCTGGATACAGAAATAATACAGTAATAATGCAGAGGGATCCCAGTGGAAGACAGTGTTTTAAATATACTTTCTGATTTTTTTAGGAATAACAGAGGAAGAACGACAGTTTCTGGCTCCTCCTATGCTGAAGTTTACCAGAAGTCTCTCAATGCCTGACACCTCTGAAGATATCCCACCACCACCACAGTCCTTACCTCCTTCACCACCGCCACCTTCTCCCTCTCTGTACAACTCCCCCAAATCCCTGACAACAAGGAGCTATGGAACTATTAAACCTCCATTTAACCAGAATTCAGGTGCAAAAATTTCCTTGGTTAGGCCTGAGAGCGTGGGAACGATGATAAGGGACAAAGGGATCTATTACAGACGAGAGCTGGACCGATACTCTCTGGACTCAGAAGACCTGTACAGTCGAAGTGCTGCATCTCAGGCAAATTTCAGGAACAAGAGGGGTCAGATGCCAGAAAATCCGTATTCTGAGGTTGGGAAGATTGCAAGCAAAGCAGTTTACGTGCCGGCCAAACCAGCAAGGCGGAAGGGGATGCTGGTGAAACAATCCAACGTTGAGGACAGTCCAGAAAAGACCTGCTCTATTCCAATCCCAACAATCATTGTGAAAGAGCCATCCACCAGCAGCAGTGGGAAAAGCAGTCAAGGGAGCAGCATGGAGATCGATCCTCAGTCTTCAGAGCAACCAGGGCAGCTCCGGCCCGATGACAGCCTGGGTGTCAGCAGTCCGTTCGCAGCAGCCATTGCAGGGGCAGTGAGGGACAGGGAAAAGAGGCTGGAAGCAAGGAGGAATTCTCCAGCCTTCCTTTCCACAGACCTGGGAGATGAGGATGTTGGGCTAACCCCGCCAACACCACGCATGAGGCAGTCTAAGTTCACCGATGAAGCAATGTTCAGTAGCGAGGATGGTTTCAGGCAGCTCATGTCGCCATCGCCTATTCCTGCACCCAGAGAGCCTGAAAGTCTCTTTAATAGCAGTGAGCCCAGCAATCAGAGTGACTCAAGGACATTAAATGTTTCGTCCAAAATAAAAGGTACTGACAATAGTGCAGTGGCAGCCAAGTCCACGAACGCATCCAGCCCGGAGAGTTACGTGCACCCGGTCACAGGGAAGCTGTTGGATCCAAACTCACCACTAGCCCTCGCGCTCTCTGCCAGGGACAGAGCCATGAAAGAACAAACACAGCAGATTCCAGGCAAAGGAGATGCTGTCAAAACAGACCTTAACAAACCGCTTTACATCGATACAAAGCTGAGACCCAATATGGAAACAACTTTTCCTGTTACTGCCACTGTCACAAGGCAAAACACCCGTGGCTTGTTGAGACGGCAGGAGACTGAGAACAAGTATGAAACAGATGCAGGGAAAGAAAAGAAAGCTGAGGAGAAGAAGAACATGTTGATAAACATTGTGGATACCTCACAGCAGAAGTCAGCTGGCTTGTTGATGGTTCATACCGTGGACACAGTGAAGTCAGACGATATGGCTGAAGATGAGGAGGAAAAGGAAGCTGAGATGGAGCCAAGTCCTGAAAACTCCCCTCCAGAGAGGGTAGAGGGGAGCAAGGAAGTGGAAGAAAGTGAGCTGAACGCACCTGCTGCACCTGAGCCACCGGCATCTCCCTGCAAAACCATCGTGGCAGCAAGCTCTGTCGACGACCCTGTCATCCTGCCCTTCCGCATCCCCCCACCACCCTTGGCATCGGTGGATATTGATGAAGAGTTTATGTTCACTGAGCCATTGCCCCCTCCCTTGGAGTTTGCCAACAGCTTTGATATCCCCGATGACCGCGCGGCTCCCGGGTCAGCTCTGACAGACCTGATCACGCAGAGGAAGAATGGCACACCCTTCCCCCCCAGCCAGCCAACAAATTCCCTAGACAGCAAAAAGCAAGTGGGTCTTTCAAACTGTTTGCCTGCCTCCTTTCTGCCACCCCCTGACAGCTTTGATAACGTCACTGACTCTGGGATTGAGGAGGTAGACAGCCGAAGTAGTAGTGACCATCACTTAGAGACAACCAGCACTATCTCAACGGTGTCCAGCATCTCTACCTTATCCTCAGAAGGGGGGGAGAATGTGGATACTTGTACAGTCTATGCAGATGGGCAAACATTTCTGGTGGACAAACCCCCAGTACCTCCTAAGCCAAAAATGAAGCCCATAATCAACAAAAGCAATGCACTTTACAAGGACGCGCTGATCGAGGAGACTGTGGACAGCTTTGTGATCCCTCCTCCCGCTCCGCCCCCACCTCCCATCAGTGCCCAGCCCAACATGGCTAAAGTTGTTCCCCAAAGGACATCCAAGCTATGGGGGGATGTGCCGGAGGTGAAAAGCCCAATTCTCTCAGGCCCCAAGGCTAATGTTATTAGTGAATTGAACTCAATACTCCAGCAAATGAACAGAGAGAAATCCTCAAAGCCAGGGGAGGGATTGGAGTCACCGACTGGAACAAAGACTGCAAGTCTCAGTACAAGGTAAAAGTAATTAACCAAATAATTTCCTCATAAAGGCTTGATTTTTTTGCCAACCCCTCACTAACTTCCCCTGTAAATCATGTAGATTAAAGAAGAGTGTACTCTGTTCTATGTATTTGCTTAATGAATAGTCTATGTCAGACAAGAATTTCTTACGTTGCCAATATTTGTGTAGTCTACACCATAGGACAGGAGCTTTCTCAGTCTTATCCAACTTTAAAGACAGTTTGCACAAACCTTTCAGTCATTTCAATGTGAATCACTTGGATTTCTTTTTAAGCAGTATTTTTCTCTTTAATTTTTTTCTTTTAAAATGTGGTGATAATTTCTTTTTCCTTTAGTCCCATAAGCTATTTTGGCTTCAAACAGGTAAAACATGGTTTTGCTTAGGGTTCCTTCACATTCACTGTGTGGTGCCATTTGATTCATGCTGAGACCTCTCATAATCCACTTTACCATAAAGCATAAAGCTATTTTAGAAAATTACTCATTGAAATCACTGTGAGGTGTTCATGTTATTACTAAAAAGTTAATTTAGCATCTCTGCCACTTAGTATTAGGGGGTTTAAGTTCTGCCTTTTTCTGGTTAGTGAATAGTCCCTGATATTCACAGGTTGAAGGAGGTGTCCCTGACAGGGCACTGCAATACATTCATGTATAAGTGGTTTCCGAAAGGTACTTAAGTGATAAGTTACAGAAGCCAGACACCACTGGGGGAATGTACAAGTAATTTTGTGGAACATGGACATAATCTCATGAAATCCAGTCACCAAAAAAAAAAAAAAAAAAAAAAGTAAATTTTATTAGAATTATTCTGCTGGTTAATAAGTAAGTCAGCCTTTGAAAAGCTGCTATACTTTGCATACATGAAGATAATTTGATTTTTAAGGGAAGGGTGGCTCTGTTGATTACAAATGATTGCTCATTCAGAAAACAGTATGATCAACAGCCCCAGCCTCAGGTATTCATATTGGTTCCTGCAAGATGGAAGTCATCAAAATGGTGACGGGGGGTAACACAATTTTTAGAATGAAGGAATGGAAATAAAACACTGAAATTCTGGAATTCTTTTCGGTGGCACTTGACTAATTGGAGCAGAAACTGAGTTGGCTGTACAGGAAAAACCTTCATACATGAAAAAAATACTATTTTTGCTAGACATTGATCATGTGGCCTAGTAACCATGGCAGTGTTGCATCAAGGGTTGGACTTGATCTCAGAGGTCTTTTCCAACCTGACTGATTCTATGATTCTGTGTTTCTTGTTAAGTCCCGTGACCATGTTGCCTTTAGCTTCATGTGTATAATATTATTTATCATCTTTTAATTTTAAGCTGATAGGTATTTCCAGATTACAATGGAGATCTTTACCATCCCTATTTTATTAGAAAATAACTGAAGCTACCAACTACAATGTACTGTAAAAATATCAAAGTATTGTCATTACTGAGAGGAAAATGAAAAGCAGAAGTAAATATACATTTTTTTGAGAAAAGATGTTTAAAAATTATAAAGGCTGGAAAAAAAATTAAAAACTATACTACTTCATTGGAGGAAAGCAAACTATTACATAAGTAAGAGTAGCCCCATATGTTACATTTTAGAGAAAGATCTGACTTTAAAAAAATCAAAAAGCTCAAGGACAGAAAAGCAATATAAATTTGTAACGCTGTCCAATTCAGATTTGGCAAACTCTTTAGAGGCTCAATTTGGAAACAAAACCACCCAAAGCATTATTTCAACGTGGCTGAAATCCTACTTCTTTCCTGAAAAGTGAAACCAAACAGACATCTTTGCAAATCAGAGAGAGGATCCTGGGATGTAACAATGCCAAAAGAGCTATAAGGGAATAAATAGGATAAATTGGCAGTGGAATAGAGCAGCAAAACTCTTGGCTGCCATTTGACCGTGGGAGAAAATAGAATTCCCGGTGGGAACAGGAGGAAAGAGAGCTGTATTTTGTTTTGTTCTGTTTTCAAAAGTGATATGATTATGTTATTTTTTGATTACGAGGTTAACTGAAGATGCTAAAATGATCAGAAAAGTTTACTCAGGATCTCTTTTTTAAGTGAAGTGATATGTGGGAACCAGCAGAGGAGAACCAGCTACCCACAGATATTAAAAGTATGTTTGGAAAGGTGCTGCAGGCAATTCCTTTTCATCTCGACAAGGGTGAGGTAGAGAAATGGAAATGTAGAAGATCAGCTGTAGATTCAGATTCCACCCCCTGGAGCCGGGCAGGACCTTCCTCTCTGCCTGTGCAAAACCAGCCCCACATGCTGGGGGTGGATGAGAGAGGATTAATTTCTCAGCTTGATAAGAAGTCTGAAAGAGGGAGCAGCATAAGCTGTTGATGCTTGGTAAATGCTTTTTTTTTTATTATTGCTTTTACTCCTGTCTTATCTTTTAGAAGTTAAATAAATTACAGCCTTTCTAGCCCACTTGCACAACTGCCACAATTTTTTACAAAGCTGTCAAATATTATGACCAAGGAATACCACCTTGTGAAAATTTGAAGTATGAAAGCTAATATTTAAATTTTAAAGGTAAAATTCCTAGAGTTTCTTGGGGTTTTTTTCTAATACTATAAAGCCTCTGACAGCCAATTGCAGAGCTTGCAGCCCTTCCCTGTGAGGTTGCATTAGAAAGGGAGAAAAGGAATTTTAGCTCATGAAAAGCATGGATTCTGCTAAATTAAAGAACAACTCGTTGGCTCTGCTAAAGGAAAAATGATAAAAAATGAGTATGCCTGTTCCCTTCCCTCAGCCAAGGAGAGGGATTGGGAAGTGTTATGAATAGGAACAACGTTCACAGGCTTGCTTGGATGATGTTCACAGCCCAAGCAGCCTGATGAAATTAAAAATATGTAGTTGCTTATTGGCCCATACATTAAGTTATAGCCCAGAGTGGAATCCTAAATATCCCAAAAAATTCCTTTTGCACAGCCTTTTGCAGTAGGTGTACAGTTGTGGTTCATTCACAGCAACTGCCCTGTTAGGGTAGTACAGGGGTGAATTAAACTGTAGATAGTTCTTGCCACAGAAACCCATAAAAATATCTTTTTTTGTATATTTTTGATAAATGAGGATTAGGAAGAGATCATCCTACAATACTGAACATAAAAATTTCTCAGTTATTACATTAAAACCACCCTAAACTTGCTTTTATTCTCGGCACATGGATTTAACAATAATTTTACACAGGGTATTTATAGTTTTCCATGGTTCTTGTGGAGACATCAAGTTTCAAGATTTTTAAATAAAGCCTGAAAACTTTTGGCTGGAAACCATCTGCTTCTCAGTGGCAGTGGCTAGCCACGGGATAGGGAAAAGGAGTCTGGTGGGAGAAGGAAAAAGAGGAAGAAGCGAGAGGATGCACTTGCTTACTTTGTACTAATAAAAGCATAGTTTGGTCAGAAGGTTTGAGAACAGAGGTTCCACTCCCAATTTTGGCCATCATTTACTTTAAGAAATTTAAGAAATTATGACCATAGATAGAGATTTTAATCTGGTCTGTCTAGGTAGTCAGGTCCCAATATCTGACCGTCGCTCCCTCCAGTTTTCCTCACCCATTCTTGTAGAAAACCTTGAGGGTTGCTTGAATATGGGGCTCTGTTTGACCCAAACACCCGGAACTAAAGCCCCAGTGATGAGCTCTGGTTGTGATTCCTATTTCCAAATTTGGATATGCTCATGTACAGCGCTGGGAAGACCCAGGGAGGGAGCACCTACCTTGGCAGGTGACGCTCTGCTCTCAGTGAGGAGAACAGGACACGTAGTATCGACTGTGGTGTTAGAAATACAGTGGTGCTATAAATTCACTCGAGAGGCTACTGGCTTTTACAAGGAGCTGATAAAAGAATCGGGGAGAAGAGAAAGGCAGGATTTTTATCAGGTGAAGGGAGGAGTGCTGGCTCTGTCTGTGAACCTGGCAGTTGCATAGCAACATGGTGATCAAGTGCAAGCCTTTGAGACCCGCTGAATAATGTCAGCGTGATTAACACAGGATAGACCCCGTGGCTGCTGGGGAGAGAAAACACAGCCCCCAGCAAAAACAGCATTCTGGCTCCGAGTATTAATAAAGAATAATGAACAGCAACTGCCACTGCTCCCTCCCAGCGTAGCAAAATGATTGGTAGCTTTGCCACAGGGAGAAACAATTTCTAGTTCAAACAGTGCTTGTGTTCTTCTGGCTGTGTTTGAACAATGTTCCTGTGGCCTCTGGGGTGAGCTTGCGTCACTTCTGGTAGTGGGAAATGCTCATAAATGTGGGAGTTGTGGAGGACGCTTAACCAGGCAGAATTGAGTCCTCTAGGAAAAATAACCTGTACTGTGTTGGAATAACAAGTTTTAAAAGTGGAACTGTCCGTGGCCAGTAGTTTTGGCCATCTCTGAATTATTTTTTTCACGAGTATCTGGAAAAGTTCCTGTTTTTTTCACAAACAGGTAAGGTAGAACTGAACTTAGAAGCAAATCTTGCTTAGTAGCAAATCCAAGGACTGATCCTACATCTGGTTTGTTGTAAAGGATGTCTGGGTCTTGCAGTTGATGAAATAGGTGGGATAGTTCTCAAGCCTTGATTTTTCACTTGACTGCTCTCTCAGTAGACTCATTTCATGTTGTTAACCATTTGTCAGCCAATTTCACAGGATTACTTGCTTTGTTACTAATTTCTGCAGTGTTTCAGTCATTCCATTTTGTCATTTTTATTTGCTGTCATGACTGCTATTGTCAGAGGAGGGTCATGCTGAAGTGCCATGAAGTAAGTGCCGACCATAAAGCATAGAATATTCTATATTGTACATTCTGCTTCTTTTAAACTCATTGTTATTGCATTTTAGTGACTTTGGTGTTGACTTTGTTACACAGTGCAATGTGAATTAGATCAGCCTAATCCAGAAATGATAGCCATCCTAAAATCAGGAGTAGGATGTCATTTCAATGTGAAATAAAAGACACATTCGTCAAAGAAGTATTCAGAAAATTTTTAATAACGTGAGAATATAAGAGAAGATTCCTGAACTTATGTCTGAACACCTAAAGGGGTGTGAATTTTCAAAGACGCCCAAATTCTGCTGGATCTTTGGAGATGGAGAGATGGGGAGGGATGATTACTGCAGTTTTATACACCCATGTGAGGCTAAAAGTAAAGGCAAACCATCCCTTGACATCATTAAGTCGTCACTGTTAACTCTTTCCTCCCTGGAACCTGTGGTATTCCCCCCTTTCCCCTTCCAGCTTCCCTTTTCCCTGCAGCTCTGGAAGAGAGGGCTGGGGCTGTCTCCTGGCCCCGTGCCCCTCGTCAGCACCATCTCTTTTCTGCTGATTGTGTTATTCACATGGAAACTCTGGAACAGACAGACTCCCACAGACCCTCCTGATAATTCTTCCCTCCAGCTGCACAGCATTGCTCTCAACAGACACCAAGCATCCCTCAATTCTTCTCCCTAAAATAACACTATTATGAGAAGCTCTGTATCCTGCCAGTCATCACGTCAGCCCTTGTTCTTCATCTTCCCCCAAAACAGACAATTATTGTCTTACTTTCCTACCATACAATTTTCCTTTGACAGTTCAAAAAGAAAGTAAAAATACTAGGAGAGATGAAGGCGAAGTCTGGGGTTTGTGTGGTCTCAGAAATCTAAGAAGTTAATTTCTCTCAGTACCTCTGTAGAGGAACCACTTGTTACTTCTCTTGGTTGTTAAGATGTATTTTCTCTGATACAATGGAAGAGCTGTATCAGAACCAGCAAGTCTTTTGGCAAGTTGCAGGATAAAACAGCTCCCATGAGCTGAACATGATGGTTTTGGGGGTATTTCCATGGGATCTGCCCCACCATGCCCTCTTCCACTGATTTGCTTCTGATATTAACAGTAAATTTGAATCTTGCAAATATAATCTAAAATTTAAAAATAATTTCTTACCTACAAGCTGTGTTGATGGCTTTTATACTTGGAGGCATTGTGTCACATAGGTTATATATTTTGATTTTAATATGAGGCAACATAATGGGCATTGCAATCAGTGCAGGCTCACAGTAGTAAATGTTTATAAATTACTAACATATGCTGATTCAAATAGAACACATTTTATTTAAAATAATTATCAGACTTTTCACCTTTTTTAAAATGAAATTTGGGGTTTGGCAGGTTTAATATGGATTTAATGTGTTTAGGATAACAGATGATCAAATAAGGCATAAGAAATTGCTCTTATTAAAAATCTGGAAAACCCATAACACAACAAACCATGCCTGCTTTCCAGCTGGAATGTGCTTGCTCCTTATTGACCTGGATACGAATCAACCAGAAAATGCAAGACAGATGATGGTTTCAAGGCTGTGTCTGCACCACAGATTGTATTGGAGATGTCGTAAATTATAATTTAGGATGCATAGGAGTTACATAAATATCCTTATTTTTTCCCTTGGATTACAATTACAGTGCAGCAGTCTCTATAATGTGCTGGAGTTGATATGGCAGGTGAAAAAAAAGAGGAAAAGAATGAAAAAAAGTAGTCTTGGAATTAAAGGCTTGGAAGTGAAAGCCTGGAAGTGCTACTGTGGGCTTTAGCAGACTTTTGTGACCTTCACTTGAGGGCTGTGCTGGGAGCAGAGCTGGCTGAAGCACAGCAGCTGGGAACTGAGCACAGTCTCACTCTTGCAGGTTGCTGAATAATTTTGGAGGCAACGGTGACCTCAAGTTCCTGTAGTTAAAACTTTGCCCTAAAACAGGAGAGCTGCTGCAGCAGTGGGGTCCTAGACCCACAGACTTGTCCGTATTCCAAATTGTGTAGAAGAACTAATAACCTCCTTGAAAAAGGGGTGTTGCTGTAGGATCGAGCCTGTCCATGTTAAAGAAATACTCCTGAGCTACTGGATAAAAGGTTTAATATTTAGAAGAGCTGCACAACTCATGTGGCTGTAAACTGAGCTGTTATTGAAACCTCATGGATCAGTTAAAATAAAATTCTTATCTCTGCTCCAGAGTTTTACTGTAATGGTCAGCAGTCCTCAACCTATGGCTTGAAAAAAGGAAGATGTCCCTAGATCTGCTGCTGCTTCCAGCCACATGAAGCCAGTACTTTGATCCAGGCTGACAGAAGGCAATGGACCACAATGCCTGGGTTGCTTTGCTCACCCAGTATTCCTGCCTGTGGGGCTGAGAAGGGTAGAGAACGGTAGCTAAGGAATGCTTAAAATAAAAACACACACTTTACTTTGGGAGGTTTTGCTTTAGTGGTTTAATATGCTTTATTTAAAGGAACAGTGACAGTGATTTCCTAAGCGGGGATGGACAGGGAGTCTGTCTATAAGAGGAACAAAATAGAAGAGAAGCAGCAAAATTGAGTTACAAAGCAGAAGGTGAACACTGAGCCTGGAGCTGTCAGTCAATTAATAAAAGTTATCTTCCATCATCTAGCATAAATAAACATGGATTTTCATCATCCATTTGATGTTGTCATGAGGGGTGTGAATGCAAAACCATAATTTCTAGTATTTGCAAGACAGGAAAGTTAAGTAGAAGAGCGATTGCAGGTAAAGATCAGGGATTAATTTCCACATTTTTACAAAGCTCATTCTGCTTTTCTTGCCCTCACTACCCCAGCCTTTTTCAAAGCAGTTTTTTTGTTCATTTAAAATTATATCATGCCTTAGTAATGAGTGTGAGACTCCTCATGCTAAGGTAAAGTAGGTAGAAATAACTTGCTTCCCTTGGTTAGTAGGATTTAATAGTTTCTTGCCATAGATTTTTTATTTGTAGGAATGCTTAGCTCCAGCCCTAGAAGACAACGAGAGCCATTAAGCTCTGAAAAATCACAGGAAACAGTCAAAACCTTGCCAAGTGTTTCCTTTCTTTGTCAAATTAAAAAGCCATAAGTGCCAGAAGTGTTGTTCCTACTGGGGTTTAAGCAAAGTACCAATCTTTCAGAAAGATCCCCCTGGTCCCATTGAAGTATATGGAACAACCTGTGGGAAATCAGTGGCATTGTTCATGTGAATAAGATATATGTGCTCCAAGAAATTATTCTTAGTGCTTTTCTAATAACATGGTGTTGGAGCTTTGTTTGAATGGGACTCCCCATGTCAGGAGCGTGTGCTGGGAATGTTGGAGTGGCAGTGCTGCAGTTACCTGGTGTCTGGGATGGTTTATTTTGTGCCAGAGCCCCAGAGGGGATGCAGGGAGTGTGTGGCTGTCAGAGCTCACCAAAGCCAGCAGCCAAGCAAGAAATCACTGAAGGAGGTCTCCAGGTCAGGGTTACTGGGGCTGCAGTGTGAGAGAAAGGGATTAATAACCTGACTTTTATCAACGCCTCTGGTGAGCTGCCTATGTTTCTTCATTTTGGTACGTCCCAAGGGGAGCAGGTTAGGGTAGGTGGTGAAGAAGTGCCGGCACCACCATCTTTTTATTTAAAATTTTAACCACTCTTCTAGGCAGAATGTGAGTGACCAAAGCCAAACTGCCCCCTTCCATGGGCCTTCCCAATTACATGGCGCTGGGGAATAGACCCAGTGAGGCAGGATAACCCTATGTGCCACATCTCCCTTCCCAGCAGTCCCAGTGCTCTGCTGAAAGGAGAAAAGCCACCATGATTACTCAGGGCAGAGGAACACAAGAGGGTCTCTCATTATACAGCACATTTAGTGGTGGGGGGACACACCTCAGAGACAACAGAGGTAGAGTTTGCCCCCTGCTCTGTGGATCATTTTTGGTACTTCATTTGGTGGCAATTAACACAAAAGGTTTAAGCAGTGACTTAGAAGCGAGGCCACAGTTTCTTCCATACCAGCACTTTAACTGTAGGGGCTCCAGAACCCTTGTCTTCCTTTGGCTCCATAAGATCTTTCTGCACAGCAGTGAATCTGCAGGATTAATGGAAGCATTGTATGTGACATCATGCACCCAAGATATCTTCAGTTCTGCCCAGGTAGGACATGTCAGGCCTGGGAGCAATGTGGCACTCAGAAACAGAGGGCTTCAGTCAGGATCCGGGGTGGAAATCTCGCTACAGCATCAACCAGATCATCCCCTGGAGTCCATGGCATTGCTCCAAGGATGAATAAATCCCTCCTTTGGTCTGCAAGTGCTTTAAATTAGTTGTCTGAAGGTTTTCCCAGTTGGTAGGATATTTTTGAAGTGAAAAACTCTGGAGCTTCCACTCAAGAGTTCTGTGGAAGGTCCTGAAGAGCACACACGCTGACTGGCAGACTCTTCTCATGGGAATGAGGGCTGTGGGGTTAAGCATTTTGTGATGTGAACAGACCCAAACATTCTAAATTTGCTTCTGTAGCCACCAGGCAAAAGCAGACCTGCCTGCTCCTTTACCCACCCTGTCCGCCTGGGCATCAGAGTGAGCATCTCATGCCTGCTTAGTTTGTAATCTGAAATTAATTTTCTTTAGGCAAAACTTGATCACAACTACATCACCTCTGGGCATGCACAGGAGCAAGGATTTTGTCTCCTTAATTTTGTAGTGAAACTGCCAAAGTATCATTTCTGTGTAGAAGGAAATGGTCACAAAGTCTTTTTAGGAACCTTAGAGGGAGTGTTTCATGTTTAAAGCACAAAAAGTCCAGCTGAATAGAAAGGGAAGTAAGAGGAGCTTGTGGGGCATGTTCAGTGAACAAACGGGACTATAAACATACCCTATAATATAAACATACCATAAAATTCACTGGGTAGATGCCCAAAGATCCAAAATCCATTGCTTCTGAAACTTTCTACAACTATTATTAACCATGTTATATGTAAAACCAGTGGGTTAAAGCTGAAGGATCCCAACCCTCCACATGACGAACGGAAGGTCAACTCCTGATCACACTTCACAGGGAACACAAAGTGCTCATGTGCTTGATCCACTTGGTGTTTCTCATTTAACCAGGAGTTAATTTGGTGTGGCCTCAGAGAGGAAGAATTTGCTCTGGGAGGTGTTTTTCTGCACTGCTCATAAGTAAAGGTTTTGTTTTGAACTATGGCTTACCATTGGTGGTCCTTTTCCAGGGAAGATTTCATAATATAATTTTTTCTACTTTTAACTTGATGTGACTCACTAAAAAATGGAAATATTCAAGCATTCCCATGCAGTAAGTACTACATGTTGAGCCTTGCAGCTGCTGGCTGCCAGATCTAACTCTCCCGTCTGTTTGCAATTGCAGGAGCACGGAAGTCATGAGTACTGTCTCAGGTACACGAAGTACAACAATCACTTTCACTGTCCGACCCGGAGCCAGCCAGCCGATCACACTGCAGAGCAGGTCCCCAGACTATGACAGTAGGACCTCAGGAGCAAGACATGCTCCAAGCCCTGTGGTTTCACCAACAGAGATTAATAAAGACATCATACCTGCCTCTCTGACTGCTTCTGCTTCAGCTTCATCTCCTTCTCCAACTCTGTCTGATGTATTTAGCCTACCTAGCCAGCCCCCTTCTGGGGACTTATTTGGCTTGACCACAGGGCGCAGCAGGTCTCCTTCTCCCTCAATATTACAACAGCCAATCTCAAATAAGCCTTTTACAACTAAGCCTGTCCACCTGTGGACTAAACCAGATGTGGCAGATTGGTTGGAAAGTCTAAACTTAGGTGAACATAAAGAAACATTCATGGACAATGAAATAGATGGCACACATTTACCAAATCTACAGAAGGAAGATCTGATAGACCTTGGAGTGACTAGAGTTGGGCACAGAATGAATATAGAAAGAGCTTTGAAGCAGCTGCTGGACAGATAAGAATAGCTATTTTGCCTCACAAACTTCTGTTGATAACTAGAGATGGGCTGGTACTGACATACCCCAAATGCCTTGTGTGTCTGCGAGTGCCAGCAAAATTGGGGGATGGGGAAGGGAAAAACAGTTGAATTCCTGGTACTCAGGTGATGCAGACTGTATGCTACATGCCCAAACACAAATCTAAAGATGTTAAAGTAAGTGGGGCCATTTTATTTCAAAGTTGTGGGGAGATATGAGAGAGAGACAATTGTTAACTTCAAAAATACTATCTCTTGATGCCCTTTGCTGGGATCGTGATGTACTGCTTTTCCTTCCATTTCAAATTGCAAACATTTCAGGGCTTTTTTTATTGAGAAAAAGAAAAAATAATTGAATTTTATTTTTTTCTCTTCTTGACCTTCAGTCTCCGAGCAGGCTTCCTTCCCCAACTCTTGGCTCATTTTAAGAGTACAGGTTGCTTCATTACCATTCAAACCCATTTTTTTTAGGAGCAGAGGCATGATATTGAGATGGGTACAGGAGTTCATGTTACTCTTTTTTACTGGTTTAGCTCTCTGATTTGTTGGCAGTGAAGCTGGTTGTTCTACTGGAAGTAGTTCAAAGGTAACCTTGCTCTGTTTTACCTGGTATTTCTTTATTTCTGCAGTTATATTTAGCACTCTTCCAAGGTGGCAGAACAAGTTCAATATACGCTCCATTGACTTGACCTGTAAGATAATGCAGATGTTGCATAAAACCCAAGGAGGGATGCACACTTAGAGGTACAATAAAATGAAGCTAGTTTGAACCTGAGATCCCCAGTTTTCAACCAGCTAAACCACTGCTAATTCACAATGTGAACTCCACAAGCCGGGAAAAATTTTGGGTCATGTGCAGATGAATCTTTTGGACTCAACAGTCGGACACTCAAATATACTGGGCCCTGAGAGGTGCTGTTTAATTCAGTGAGTGGTAAGTGCTTAGTTATTTTCAACATCAGGCCAAAAAAGAAGGAAAAAGGCAGATGAATGTTCCCATTGAAGTCAGTGGGAAGGGTGCCAGGATTTTAGGATTTCAGCCTGTTAGAAATGGAAATGTTTCAGCTTGTTTAAAAAAAAAAAAGACAAAAAGGTGACACCAAGATGGAAAGAGCTGTAGAGTGTCTCAGGATGCATGTATTCCAAGAGCCCAAGAGGTTTGGGGAGGGCTCCAGTGTCTCATTTTATTGTTGTTAACAGGTATTGGCTTCTTGACAGGCACAGGCTGGGTGCTGGGGGGAGGTGGATGCTGCTCATCCTTTCTTTGGCAGGACAGATGTGTTTACCCTGCCAGAAACCAGTGTTGGGTGCTGGGGGCAGAGAGAGCTTTCCAGGAGACTTCAGTCAGCAGGGGAGAAACACCCACATTTGGTTCACATGACTTTTAAAAAAAATTTCTTTTTTATTTTTTTGACATAAATTTTAAAGTTAACAAGTCTCTCTCTACATGTTTGGACTCCCCTTGTAATTAACACCTCTGAATATCTGTGAGTTTTGTAGGTCTTTATGGACAGAATATTCAAGATGTTCAAGGTGGGTAAATTGAGTGTGGATGGCTAAACTGCCTACCTACCATACTTTCAGGTTCTCTTACATTTTACAAGGTACCTGACTTTCTTTCCTTGATATGGTCCTTGATATGGTCCAGCCTATCTCTAATTTTTTATTGTGATTATTTTTTGCTCACAAACAAATGTCTAATTAGGTCTGCAACAGCCCTAGTACGAGTACATAAAGTTTAGCATTTTAAATATCTTTCTTTACTGCAAGTTTAAATAGTTGTACAGATAGTTTATAAGCACAATATTTTAAGAAAATAAGTGGCTGGTCTACTGGGCAGCCTTTGTGCCACTTCAGTGCTAGGAAGTTAAAAACAAGGAAAAAAAAAACAACAAAAAAAAAAACTTTTTGTGGTTTACTACTATTTCTGTGGAATAATTATAAAGTCTTGACCTTTTTAAAATCAACCTCATTTGGATGCATCTGAACCAGCAGAGCTGTGTTATATTTTCTATCTTTGCTAGAACTTCTACAGAGGAGGATGAATATTTCTTCAAAAGTGGTTGTAGTTACCAACACATTGGATACTCACAAAAAGCAACTTATTTAGCCTCCTGCCCCCTTTATGGAACAACAAATATTTTGACCTAACATCTGTTACTACTCTATATTTGTATTTGAAAGTTCCAAGGAACCTTGTAATAAAAAAAATGAAGTACTAAGTCATTTTCCTTCCAAGAGTACTGAATTTTTCCATAGGTGGTGTAGAAAATGGCAGTTCCACTCAGATAGTTGATGCTGGCAACTTGAGGCCATCACATACTTTAAGAAGTGAAAAAAATGGTAATTTAGCCATCTTTGTCTTCCATTTGGTGATACGACAGAATTCAGTAAATAAACCACTAATGCCATGCTCTTTTTTCTTTTTTTTGTTTGTTTGTTTGTTTTTGGTTTGTTTTGTTTCTTTGGGTATAGTTGCTATTACCTCTATAACATGTGCCAGAAATACATTAAAGAATAACAGTAGTAAAAGAAAATGTAGAAGTTGACTTTTAAGCTGCTTTTGAATCACAACCTTGTTGAGTTTCTGTTGAACAAGTGCTGACACACCTTTTAAATTCCAGTTGACATCATCCCTTTCTTACACAAGTGTGTTTCTTGCTCTCGTGCATCTTTTCAGGCAATGAAAGAGTAGGTGCAATGCAAGGAGTAGAAAAGAGGTTGAACACGTTAAAGAGCCAACAAAATAGTTGATTTTTTACACTGTGTCTTACAAAATGAAGGTAAGGAGACCTGAGAGGACCTACTTTCACCACGAAAATACACCTCTGCCAAGATGAATTGGTCTCTAATTGGGGGATGGTTTGGCTACAGAAAGCAATAGTAACAGATAACGACATCACCTCTGAGTGTTCTCACCAGTCTGGAAATGTTGGGGGGGGGGAGGAGAGAAGACCCATTTCTTTCATGCTACTCTGATAGTGAAAAACAAGTCGTTAGAGATCTATGATATTCTGGGTTTTAGGATCAACTTTTGTTTATATACTGTAATTTAAATAAATTGCATTTACATGCCTAGTTTCTGTAATATTTGTGTATACAATACCAAAATCCTACAAGATGTAAATTGTGTATAACTGCACAGACTCCTTGCCCTAGGTGTCTGAGAACATTTTAAGTTTAATTCATATATTATAAAATTACTAGATGTGACTGTTGATTTACAGAATTTACATATCACAAAAAGTTAATTATTTGTGGTACTTAAGTTAATAAAAAAATAGTGAATTCTTTTTCTTTTTTCTCAGTTCTTAAAAAGCATTACCCAGTTGATCTGGCGATGATTATGTGTATGAGCCACAAATATTGATAATTTTTCCATTACATTTTTTCTTTTCTTTTCTAGATATTAATATGTTTCTCGCTATAGTTTGTGTAACAACTTGTGTTCACGTTATCTATGTTGCTGTAATTTTTGTGCTTTAATTCCTCTTATTTCAACTGATTAAAAAAATCAAGCTCCTGTAACTTGCACTTTTCCCCAATCCTTAATACTCTTGTATGGCAACCAAAATTACTGTAAGAAATAAATATAATATTGCACTAAGGTTGTGGTTCTGATTGCAAACAGAGAACACTGTCTGGATTTTTATTAAAAAAAAAAAAAGTTGCCAAAAAACTTGCAATTTGTTTTGAAAACACATGAAATGCTTTAATGAAATGTAGGTAGAATTAATGGAAAATAATTGATTTATTGTTGGGAAAAAGCATTTCCTGTTTATTTCTTCTTTTTGGTTAAAGCATTTTTTATGCTGAATGTTCATTTACTGAATTTCAGGTTCATAATTGAAGTTTGGAAAGTAAAAAAAAAAAATTTAGGAAGAGATAGAAAACTTCGTATCTATTTGCCTTAAGGTGGATTTGGAATAACCATGGAATGTTCTTTGTCCTGGCTGAGCATGGGGGGAGGGATGCATGCCCTGAACTCAGTGCTACTGGTCCTATTCTGTTCTGCAATTTAAAAAGGCACTGAAAAGTGGGATTTTTTTTTTTATTATTATTTTTTATTTTTTATTTTTTTTGGGGGGGAGGAGCTGGAGATATTGTAGGACAGAGTAGTTTTCCAGAGGAGAGAAGGGATCAGTGCTCCTTGTGACTTAAAAACTGTACCGGTTGGGTCTGGTTTTACTGTGAATAAACAAAGCTTCAAATGGAAAGAAAAATAAGGAAACAATTCACATCTTCTTTTGGCTTAAGTTAAAAATTTGGTTTTCTGTCTTTAAATGGTGATGCAATGAAGAATATTTTTATTTTTCTTTTCTAAGATATTGGAATAAATGCCTAGAACTGTTGCCATTTGGTTTCATATGTTCCTTAACTACTATTCTCTTCTCAGATGTTGTTCTAGTTCATAATTTTTGTAGCTACTTCTCTCATAATTCTCCAACAACAAATACTTGGCAGCTTTGTTTTGTTAAAAACACAGAAGATAATCAGTCTGTTTGGGTTCTTTTTATTTATTTTTTTCAGGTATTGTGGCAATCCAGTGCTAAACATCTTTGTATCTAAATAAAGTCAGGTATTTACAGTGCAAAACGAAGAATGTTTTGCAATTGTCTCTGCTGGTTGGCCAAAGAAATGAGAAGAGTTGATCATTGCTGTCATTGTATCAATGTGTTATGTTCTGTTTTATTCTTCGGTTTAGGCATTTTTCTTATTTTTTTTCCTGTATTTTTCTGCATTTTGAGGACTTTCATTCTTTTTGTCTTTTGATGGGCCATCCAGAATATCACGATTGTAACAATACACCGGAATGTGTGTTTTTCTAAAAAAAAAATTGTATGTGCCTTATAATTTCCAGCCTAGATCAGCTATACTGTATTTAACATAAAAAAGCTTTATCTTAAAGGTGGTTTAGTACCTGACAAACAGAGTGTGCAGTGCTGGGCTTCGGAGGGAGCAGTTACTGTCTCTGCATTAGGAAAAACAGATAAACTGAATTGATTTATATCTTATTTTGCTACATTTTTTGGCATGATGAGCCTGATTTTAAACCTTCTATTCAAATCAAGTAAATGAGGGGGGAGAAAGTGAAATGAGACTGTTATTTTTAGGTTGTTTATTGCCATAAATACTTGGTTATTGGTGTAGTTGACATGGGCTGTGTTTCACAGACGAAGTAACAATACTAAATAAACCAAGTGGACTTAATGCTGTTAAGTCTGCACCAAACTGGTTCTATGTCGCTGACATCTAGTGGAGTCTGATGGACATTGTCTCAGAGCAATAGAAGATCTTTTGCAATATTTCTTTCTTTTCAACAACTGTCATTCTTTCTATGAGAAATAGTTTTAGAAGATTTTGTATTATTATTTAAGTTGGCCTCCATATGTAAGTCATAAAAAGGCTGACTGTATAATTACACAAATTATACATGAATGAGGAGTCTTTAAAGAGCTGTAAATGTGTTTTCTAGTCTATGTGTGCTTCTTTTTTCTCAGTTTTATGTTTTGAATGTGAGCATCTCCTTCATCTGCATCCAGCACGTTTTTTAATGGGAATATGGTTTTTTGTCTCCAGTACTGTAAATCTCAGACTGTTTTGACCAATTCCTGACATTGCAATCTGATGAACAGCAGCTTGTTTAGTTCCAAACTCTCCAAAAGAGAGTGAGGTCTTTACGTCAGGAAGCAGTTCAGAACACCGGGGGGGCTTATTTTCCCAAATGTACTTGCAGAGTTTGGTTTCTCCAGTAAATTTTTTTTTCCTCAGGACTGATGCTGGGAGGAATACGTGCACGTGTGTGTGAGTTCTTGTATGCTTTCAATGTAAAGGTTCTTGGGCAGCATTAGAAATTACTGTACAAATAGGACACCAGTGTTGCATGTGCTTAAAAATGTATTGGAATCAATGTCACCGTGTATCTGTTTGCTCTGGAGAATACAATATACAGAAATGTCAAAATCTAATTCACGTTTTAATGGGTTATTTTCTACTCATATTTTCCCATTATCAACTGTCTCTAATCCCCCAGCTTTCTTAAAAGCGATTTAAAGTGATTACTTGTAAATTTTAGGGGAAAAAAAGCCTTGGAATAGCTTAAGCTGAGGTTTGGGAAGAGGAGCTCACCTCTCCATGCACAGCCTTCTGAAACCTCAGATTCCTTTGCCTTAAGGATGTTCTTCTTAAAAAAACAAATCCTGAGGGAAGCATTGCCTTGTTATCACAATGTAAAGGATTCCCAACAGCTTTGGGAATGGCCAAACATGGCTCTTCCCCCCCCCCAAGCTGCCCCTAGAAAATACTCAGTGAGGAACTACTAATACGTGTACTAATACATTTGTCCTTCTGTTTTGATCTTGTTGGTGCAGCTTGATGGCTCCTTTGAAGCCAATTTCAGACCTGCAGTGGGAAGGGCAAGGTGAGAGCTCCAAGTTTCTCATTAGAGGAGATCAGATAGAAAGGGGGCTGAGACAGAATTTACTTATAATTTACTTATTTTTTATTGATATGGTTATTACTTATCATTTCCTTGTCACACACAGTGTTGAAAAATGAACAAAAATTACTTCTTTTTTATCTAGATGTAGTCAAATTGGAGTTTTCTGTCTAATTGATCTAAAAAATACAATTGTGTTAGAATTTTTTTTACTTCACGTCCTGCTGTATCCTCTATTTATATATGATATATAAATATATATATATTCATATATATATGAGACATTTACTCTGTCTCAGCAATTTCCCTTCTTTACAAAGCATTGGATGTTAATGTGTGCAACAATCTGTAGATCTGGTTACCTCACATGTAAGACTTAGGTGCCCCAGGAACAGATGTTACACTGTACATTTCCCCTGAGGCCATTTGAAATCTCTCATAATGCTAATTTTCTACATTACAGAGAAAACCCAAACAGGGGTAGTTGACTTCCAGAAGCTATTTAGCAATTTTTAGGGAAGAATTTTTCTTTCAGAGACCACTTCCTCACCTCTCTATGCATTCAAAGCAGATCATTTGCACACCTGGCCTTTTAGTCTGGCATTTCTGCAAATGGTTTCATTCAAACCTGTGTTCTGGTACCACCTTGGTGCAAACTACAACCCTTTAAAGATAAGTCACTAATAGTAGAGCTAGTACTGTTTGTGCTGGTGAAGAGGCTGGTTTATTCACAGGGAAGATCAATGATACACTTGAAAGACCAGTGCAGTGGAAAGAGGTTCTCTTGTACAACAAGCAGAGAATCTCTCCATGAATCCACAGGACTGTTGGAGGGGACAGGAAAGAAGAGAAAACTTTGTCTTGATAAAGACATGCACAACACACAGCCATGAAAAAGGCATTTTGCACAAGAAGTAAGGCCCTATTACTGTGAGTGGGCTGGAGGGTGTTCACAGGAGCTCATCCAGGCGGGTTCCAGCAGGAGAGGTGTGGGAACCAGCTGCTGTGCTGTAGGATCTGGAAGTGGGGGCTGCAGCAGGGTTTGGAATGACTGGGTCTATTTAACCAGGCAAATAGGAGGCTTGAAATGAGATGTCTGCTTTTCCCACTCACATGAGTGGGTGAGCTGCCAGCACAGGGATTGTAACTGAAAGGAACGTTGGCGCTGGAACATGTTACTGATTGGGGATGAATTCAGGATGGAAGCTGGGAGAAAATCCTGACAGTAAGAAGAATGCGGCTGTGGTGTAGTGTCCCACAAGGAATAGCATGGAAATTCACCACCCCAGGGGCTGGAAGTTCATAAATACAGGAGAAGGCCTGTGTTTATCTCTCATGGCACACGCTTTATCCTGAGCACCTCCTTCCAAACTCATCTGCCAAAGCCATAGGCTTGGAAAAACAGGGTGGAGGGATCCCAGCCTACCCTGGGAGCAACCCCCATTGTTGGAAAGATGGATGGAGGCTCTAAAACAGTGTTTCCCTGCTGGACAGAGGTGTGAGGCATGGCACCTTCCAGGTGAAGCCCTTATTCTGTAGGAGTTCAAATTGTTTAACCCACCATGGCATGGGAGAGGCTGTGGAGGCTCCTAGGATGAGTCCATTCCTCAGAGAGCAGGGCAGGACAGAAGGGATTGGCAGCTGGGAAGCCCAGCTATCATGATTCCTTCCACCTGCTAGAGTAGGTGATTACATTCTTACATATTAAATTATTTACTGTGATATAAATTCCTCCCTGTGAGGGTGGTGAGGCCCTGGCACAGGTTGTTCAGAGCAGATGTGGCTGCCCCGTCCCTGGAAGTGTTCAAGGCCAGGTTGGACAGGGCTTGGAGCAACCTGGAATAGTGGAAGGTGACCCTGCCCATGGCAGCAGGGTGGAATGAGATAAGCTTAAGGTCTCTTCCCACCCAAAACATTCCAGGCTTTTATGATTCTATGATGTATTTTACACTGAAAAAGAATAATTAGATTAATATTGAAGCACTAGATGAAGCACTGGAGCAGGGAAACAAAAACCTAGGATATGCATCTAACTGATGCCAAACCTGGCTGCAGTGTCAATAAATTTCAGGGGAGAGGGGCAACAATTTTTTCAGGCAAGATAAAATCCTGCCACCTCTGCACAAGCAGTGCATCCTCTTGTCAGCATGAAACAAGTGAAATAAAATAGCTAAAATGAAATAATGAGCTGCAACTCATTAGGGATTAAGCTCAAGATTACACAAGACTAAGCAACTAGCCCTGATCTACTGTTAACAAATGCCATTTATTCCTCACCTTCAAGTTCTGCTTGTTTTCATGGCTTGTTTTGTTCTTTTTTTTTAATAAATAAATAAAACAGCTAAAGATCGTTGCATTCATGTTGGAATCAATCACTCCCATTCCACTCTAACTGAAGGGTTTTATTACATCACAGCTGACATCATCTCATAAATCTCTGAAAAAAAAATAGAGCCAGGAAAGCAAACATCAGATTTTGTAACACTTGAAGTTAAAGAGGAACAAATTTAAGTTGTTCTTGACCGATTTTGCTGGATGGTCCTGTGGACATGACTCCATTCTTACACATCCCTCTGTAACAGGGTGTCCCCACATTACCAGGATGGGCTGAGCAATTAGGAAAAGGAAAGGGAAAGAGGGGAAAGGGAAAGAAAGGAAAAAGAAAGAAGGGAAATGAAACCCCTGAGGGGGCTGCTGCCTCTATTCTGTTGAAGAACCCAGACAAGCCAGTCTCTCTGCAAAAACTATTTGACATTAGATGGAGGTTCCTAAAACCAAAGTGAAGGATTGGCACCTGGTGAGACCCGATTCACCACAAATTCCTTTGCCAGCATCCTGCAGACCAGAACATAAATTATGACAGACAAAGGCACTTGAACCCCCTTCAGAGACATTTCATCCTCCCCTCTAATCACTGACTGTTTTTTGCCTGCTCATATGGTTCAGCTATGGGCTGAAGAACCAGGAGATGGCATGGTTCTCACCTCTCCTTTAGGAAGAGCCAGGGTCAGAGTGCTGGAAGTCTTACTCCTTTCTTCACACTGTTTAAGAGTAAGGATTTTTAATTTCGGCCTGTTTTGCTTGAATGCTTTTGGTTTTTTTCTCCTCCTCCCAGCTGAAAGTTCATGTCACCCCATCTCCCTTTTCCACCTTAGAATAGAATTTATCAGGGCAAATACTAGGATGGGGGTTTAGTTCAGTTTGTAAGGACAGCAGACAACTTACAGCAGTTTCTGTAAATCCTGAAAGTGTTAGCAAAAGACATAATTTTTCTTTTCTTTTAGCCATTAAATAACAAATAAAAGAAACATTCTAATCAGAGGATGCTCCATCAAGGGCAAAAATCCCATGTATTTAACTACAACAAATCCTATGAGGAATGGCTCTGAGAGACTTGAAAGACAAAACCAGTATTTAGAAACAAACAGAAATCAGTAGATGATTCACTGTCCCCTAACGGGTGACAGGGTGTCTCAGTTTAATGAGACTGAAAGTATTTTGCTAAGGAGGGTGAGTTATGAGGTAGACCAAACTCCTCTCTCTCAGCAATTGTAAATCCAAGATTAAGATGTTCCAGTCAAGGAAGTATGGAAAAAAGAAAAATAACAACCCTTTATTAAAGGATATATGGTGTATTGGCAAATACAGCAAAAGAACACAAAACCAACTAAACAATAATCCTGTACCCAAAAAGTCCTTCAAAAAGAAGGAAACAGTTTGATACTTCTCTGCCCTCTAGTACAATTCTAATCACGGCCAGCAGGGGGCGCTGTTGGGCTCTGGCAGTCGCCGCGCGAGGCCCCGGGTGCGGGAGAGGCCGAAAATGGAGATTTCCCCCCAAAACCAAGGAGGGGAAGGGGAAAGGGGGAAAAAAAGGGTTCTTCCCACAAAACTCATGCTGTCTGCAGCTGACTGTGGCTGGGATTTCCCCCCCTTCGTCAATGGGCACAAGCCGCTGCCAAACACCGGAGCAGAGGAGGGAAAGGGTGATCTGCTCCCTAGAAAGTTCCTCTGCACATGGGTCAAGCCTCTCCGATGAAGTCCGAGCAGATCTGGGTGAGGGCAGAACAGGGTGCAGGAAAAAACAGAGGAAAACCAGGGCCAGAAAACAGCCAGATGACCAGGCAGAAAAACAAAGTGAACCTCAGACCCCTCCAAGACACGCCTTGCCTGAGTTAGGGCAAAAGTGAAGTGCCTCCCATTTCCAAGGAGAGAAAAAAGTACTCATCACCCTTCCCCACAGTCTTTGGAGGGCCATCAGCTTGGAATGCGGATCTGCTAGCTAGTTCCTTTGTGTGTGTCAATCACCCTAGGCAAACACCTTCCCCATCCCTTGTTTAAGATCTTTCTTTTACAGCAATGGAGGGGAAAGAAAAATTCCCTGATTGCTTTTTCAGAACAAGTAAACTTATGACAGATACTTACAACTTCAGTGTAAGGATTTGTTTGTAGTTATCAGCTAGAAAAACCAAAGACCAAAACTAACATCAAGGCTTTACAGAAGGAAAAGGTTATTCAAACCCAAATTAACAGCAATGCAATTTTAAAATTAGTAGACTCAGGTAGAACAAGCCCACTGGAGAATCTGTTTCCAGATGCAATAGAAATAGCACCCAATATTTAGTAAAGAAATCTTATTATCAACTTGAGGTACTCCCAGGCTGTATTTGAGTTTGGGTATATTGCTACAATAAGAAAGATTTTGATTGCTTTTGTTTTTATCAGTGCTTTTTTGACCACATTAACACTGTTGTGCCAGAGCAGTGAAAGGCTTAGTTAATTAAGATTTTTTCTGTAGCTAGCGTATAGATGAATTCAGGGTAAGATGATACATGCAGTAGTTTATATTTTACCAGAAATGGTAATTGCACTCTATGTGCCTGGGAATAATCCCAGAATGGGTTAGGCTGGAAAAGCCCTCTAAGACCAAGTCCAACCATTGTCCCAGCACTGCCAAGCCCACCACTAAACCATGTCCCCAAGCACCACATCTACATGACTTTTAAATAATTAAGTAATTCTAAATTAAATTAAATCATGGTCAATCGTCAATTTGAGCATAAAGCTACAAACACTACAGGCTGTGATGTGCCAGGGCTGTTTGACTAACAGCAATATTATTAACAGTGTTAGAAACAGCAAAAATGTAAATGAGTATGTCATCACCTGGCACTGTGGAGGTTAAATGAACACACATTGCTGAAGAAAATCAGTAAAGGGATGAGGTGGGGCAAGGAGAAGATGACAAGCACCTGGGAAACAGCACCTGACTGCAGAACTAATCTCTCCTGCCATCCCTCAGCATAGCAGACAAGGAAATGTTGGCTGACCTTGCATTATAAAGGCACTTAACTTTGTTTTATTTAGGGTGACTTGACTCTTTGTGGTTCAACCATGAAATACAAGAGCTCTGTTAATGGTGGTTGAGAGGATGAAATTTTCCATGAAACAAACAGCTCCTCCTGGGCTCTGGCCCTGCTCTGGATCTGGCAGAGAACAGCTCCTTCTCTTCCAAAGTCTGAGCAAATGCTGATTCCTGTCCAAGATTCAACAAAAAGCCCAGGGCTATTTTAAGAGTGTCTTTGTACTTTTGCTGACCCACCTGAAGTTTAGTTTGTCACATGGTTTGCTTTCAAAGAAAAGGCCAATAATTACTGGTAGTAATAATTACCGCACTGTGTAGGCAAGACAGCAAATTGCATAATTTCTCTAAAGTTTTTGTAGGCCTTACAAACCTTTTAAAAGAATATCCAATTCTCAGCAGTGCTCCAGCTCCTGACTTGCCATTAGCCTGATGTTTATTCTTCATTTAGGACTCCTGCTCTTGCAGTGGAGTTTGCTGTCTAGAGAATTAAAGAATCTTCTTTAGCTTTTAATTTCAGCATCTCTGACTTTTTTGCACTTTCGTTGCGCTGCCTGAAACTTCTAGAAAACAAAATCTGGAATTTGAAACTGAAAATGCTGACCTGGGAAGTCATGTGAGCCCAACTCTCTGAGGACCATCATCTTGTTTTATGGTGAGAATTCTGCTAGAAGTTTATGTCAGCCAGAATAGCTGTAGGCATCCCCTGGGCTTTGAGTTGAGCAGCTGGGAGGACAAGGACACCAAAACCCACCCTTCAGCTCTGTGATTGTGACTTTGCCAGCCTCCTTTCTCTGCAGAAAGAGGAGAGGTGAAGGCATCTAACCACAGAGCTGTGTGATTTTTGGAGCCTTTGTGGAGCAGATTGGCCCCATGCCTGCTCTGAAGGCTAACAAGAAGGTATTTTTAACTCTGAAGTGCCACCATCTCTTTAGGTGACCATTTAGGTGTGCAGCCATTTCAAATACAAGAGGGTATTTGAAATTCCATTCCCTGCAAGCAGTGCCCCATTTTCAGTGGCCTTGGGTAATGGAAATAGCTGAAATAGTTGATTTTTTTTTTTTTTTTGGCTACTTAAAAGTAATTGTTTAATCAATTTTGCCTGACTCCACAAGGCCATCAAACCCTGGTTTTGTTGCAAGCTGTATTAGACCACTAGGCACCTCTTTTTAGGGTTCCTTTGCTGCATGCAAGGCACTCCCCAGACAGCTGAAGATGTATTGCCCCTTCTTCTGTCCCAGCTCCTAGGACAAATGTGTCAAGTAAAGCTATTTTGATCAATTCAAATTCCCTTTCCGGAAGCCATCCAAGGCAGTGCTCTGAACACTTAGCATTGCATGGCTGAGATCAATTTTTGCTTCTTTCCTCTTTCCATGGACTAATATATCAATCTCTCCTTTGCCAAGTAACTTTAGAGCAGCTTCTGTAAATCAAGGTAGAAGCAATGGGCTCAATGTGAGGGGAATTTGAAGAAGCTTCTTTCAAATTTAGTACAAATTAGGCACCACATTCTTGGCATCCTGTTGATACTTGGATATGGACATGCCTGTATTATTGCAGCCAGAATCTATAACATAGAAAGCCTGCAGCAAGGTGAATATTGACTACATGAAACAGCAGTTCTTGAACTTCATACCACCAGGAATTGACTTGCTGGTGGAGTATTAAACATCCGTGAGTTGCACTTTGAAAGTCTCTGTTATAGACTGAAGGGTCTCAGAAAATCATAGGGGGCTTTAAGTCTGCATTTGCAAAAGCTCTCATCTAAAAGTAGGGGCCTCAGATAAATATCCTTGGTAACTAGCATTTATTCTACTTGATAGAAAAGGCACCTAAAAACTAGAATATCCTGAGATGATTGAAGCTGGAAGGTCAACTGACACAGGAAAAAAAATGCAGAGGATGTACAGACCACATGCAAGGTGAAAATTTGCTGGTGTGCATTTTATCTAAGCCAAACCACCTCTTCAGAGGATTTCCGGGTAATTTCTCCTGCCTCTGCTCCTCTTCATTGGTTAAGAGTCAAAAATCTGGTTGTTCCTACTGTTGAAAATCTAGTTAAATTAAAAATCAACAGCTACCAACAACATGGAACAGTCAAGGGTATCTCATGACTGAGAATTTCTCCACCTCCCATGTAATAGCTTTTCAAACTCTTTCTCTGTTTATTGTTGCTAACAATTATTGTAGAAATAGGCAAATGAAATATTTTAAAATATTTATATACAAATACTTTGTTGATTGTTCCTATTATGTGCTTAATTATAATTTAGAATGATACTCAGAAGTGTAAAATCAATTGATTAGACAGTGAATAAAATCAGTGCCACTGCTGCCTCCTGTCAGCTGAACCCCAGTGACAACAGGATTGCATTAAGCAGTAACATGATAAATTCAAGGTGCTAAGAAAGTAAATGGCTCACCCAAAGTCAGACAATGAATCAGTAACAGAATCCATTAACAGAAATTAATGGGCTTGCTTGCTGCTTGCATTAGTTACCCACAAGGAGGGCTGAACCAGCCCTGCTGATGGGAAATGCTGATAGTTTGGGGTGGGGTTTTTTCCAGCAGCATTTTGGATAACTACTGATAAATTTGAGTGATCCTAAATGTTTAAGACTTGACTCCTAATCTCCTAGTGGCAACAGCACAATCATAATGCTGATACCTAAATATGCTTGACAAGATATTATCTCAATCTGCATAGAACATCTTGCCATGTTATGATAGTGAGATTAGTGGTTTAGAGATGAAGTTTTCTCCATTAGGTGAGGTAATCAACGAATAAGCTCCCAAAACTTAATACCCTTAATATTGCTGATAGTGTCACCTAATTTGTTCTTCCAATAACTCGGTTCTTCCTCATTTCACTCTCTGACAAAGGATCACAGTATTTTCCTCATGATGCTGCTTATGAAGTTTGCCCACAGTGAGGTCACTTTGAGCTTTTCCCTCCTTGCTGGAAGCTCATTTCTTGCCAGGCAGGGCCTGTTTGCCTTTCAGTGGCTCTGGCAGCCCTGCTCCAGCCCTGTCCTGCCACCAAGTTGTGCCCAGGGAGGGCTCAGGGGCTCTGCCTCCCCCCAACCCCAACAGGCTCCTCACCCCTCAAATCTGCCTTCAGCAACACAAAGCTTAAACAACACCCCACCATCACCCCTTTGGTGCAAAGCCCACCTGTGCATGCACATCGTCTTCTCAAATTATGTGTTTTCAAGTTATCTGCTCTCACTCTGTATTTTGGGACTTGTGGCAGTGAGAACTGAAGCTCTGGGTTTCCTGTTAATTAGTAACACTAATGAATGATTAGGAAAAGGCTGTTGGGATTTTCTTTCTTAGGCGCAACAGATTCTCAGAGAAGCTGAGGATTAGGAACTGTAAAATATGGACAGCATGGCAGGACAGCTTTCTGATGCCAAGGCTTACAGGAACAAAGCCTTGGGAAGCACCTACCCTGTCATGAACAAGAACAAAACAGCTTTAAAGTGATGTAAAAATTTATTTGACTGTAAGTAAGGCTGTGTTTTCAGTAACACTCAGTGTCCTGTTGCCACCAGTATTCCGAAGCAACTCTCCTCACCACAACCACGTCTCACTGGGACTTCTAGCAGAAGTAACAGGCACACAAAAGACAAAACTGAACCTGATGCTAAGATACTTAAGAAAAAGATTTTAAAAAGCATCTCTTCTTTAAGTTCACCTGAAGTCTAATTTTGATCTAAATATTTCCACATGGGAAAAGGATTAAAAGACAAAGCAAATGGGGTTTTGAGGAAGGGAAGTACGTGGAAGGCAGCAGCAACCTAGAAGGACAGGTGCCTTCACCACAGCTCTCCATAGGAAATACAATTCCTTGTAGCAAAACCAGTCCCAGATAAGCTTGAGACAAGGTGGACTATCAAAGCAATTTAAAAACACACAAAATATTCCATGCAAATGGTTCAAAAAGTTTATTGAATATTTAATTTACAAAAATCATATCCCTATGACGTGTTCTATGCAAAATTGGATAAAATAAACTGCATATAAAACCCAACCCTAATAATGCAAATACGACACAGAAAATGAAACCATGGAAAGGAGAAAAAAAAATAATAATCATGAGACACATATGACATTCATTAAGGATTGTCCCAACCATCCCAAGAATTGGTTAACATGATGCCTTCTTCCTTGACACATTACACATTTTACCATTTTTATACAGGTCTTCTATATTTCATTGGTCCAAATTTAGAGTTTATAAAAATTCTTCGCATTCTTTCTTAACTGCTACACCAGTTTTGCCATTTTCCTTTTGATCAGAAGGTGGAAACAGACAGTACATATATTGAACATGTGCACTATTAGATGCAACTTGCTATCTTTGGTAGGGACCCTAAATCTGCAGTGGTAAGCTTTCTAGAATGACAAGATTTTCAGGTTTGGCAAAAAAACCCAAACTACCAGGTTTAATTTTGTTGTTAAGTAGAACGTTACTGGCAGTTTCTGTTGAACATACAAAAAGTATAGTTGTCTCTTGTATGGTTTCAAAAGACAGACTGTTTATATGGGTTTTGAATCTAATTATTTGTTTTAACATTCCTTGACTTCAATATGGTACCATAAAATGTCACTACTGCAGAGCAGGCCATTCCTGCTATGAACATGGATGCACTGCACACAGAACACAACTGCAATCCCATCCTGCCTCTTTTTCTCCCATTTAAAGCAATAAGAATATTCCTGCAGGTAGTCACAGATATGGATACCAGTTTCCTTTTGAACAAGCAAGAATCTCGCTGAGTGATTTAACACTTGTGTAGTAACTTTTCCAAGTTTTCCTGGGAAAGAGAAGGGTGAAGCAAAAACAAAAAGTAAAGAAATTTGGGACAATCAGTGCTAGAGAGTTTGCAGCCCTCCTCTGGGATAACATGAGCAGGAGGATCAGGATTAAGAAAAAATAATTAAAAAAGAGAGAAAAAAAAAAATCAATGCAAGAGCCAAGGAACTTCACTTAACAGAGAAGGAAAAAGTACCAGACTGTTTCCTTCATAACATTAATATTCCATAAATACTGGACAGTATTGGATTAACTACCATTAGCTGTAGCTTTCAAACATTCTCTTTGTTTTTTTCAAGCACTATCTGGAAAAGAAAAGAAAAAAATTATACACCTCCCCAGTCCTCCCCACTCCCTCTTAGTGGAAATGCAAACAACCTGCATAGCCATGATTTTCTTAGCTGAAAACACTTAGTGGAAGACTAACTAGACTTAAACACTGAAGTAAATCTGCTCACTTATGAGTAAAACATGCAATATCACAACAGACAGCTAAACTAACTGTCCTCCAAAAGGCTTTTTTATGACAATTGCTAATTTGGCAGAGAAGGAACGTTCCCAAATGCATGAAAATAATCTGAAGAGCCTTAGTGACAAAACATAGTTGTTACAATATATTAGCAATTTTCTGTGGCATAAACATCTTAAAAAGCATCAGCAAAGTATTAAATATAAAAGCAATATGTGTATATACCCCCCTTCTGTCCTCAGAAAAAGCATCATGATCTGTAGTGTATTAAGTCATGTGACTGGGGAATTAAGGCATAACCAGTGGACAATATTCCTCACTGTCTGAGCTCCACATAATTGGCAGGGAAGAGCCCGTATCGGCCTTTGCAGACCCCCCTCCACCAGCCGTCATCGATCATCTCGATGTTGGTGATGATGTCATCTGGGTCAAAGGAGATCTCATCATCCCCCGCTGCAGAGAGAGTTCAGGAAGCTCAGTGTTCACACAGGAGCAGCCAAAGATTCCAATAAAACTACCGCAGGATCAACCAGAGATTCCAAAAAACCACAATAGGATCAAACAGCTGAGATTTCAAGCAGCTCCCTGCGCTGAGGGCGTAGGGAGAGCCCTGCTGAGAAGGACTTGGGGGTGATGGTGGGCAAGATATGACCCAGCCATGTGCACTCACAGCCCTGAAAGCCAAATGTCTCCTGGGCTCATCCCACAGGATGGGCAGCAGAGGAGGGAGGGGCTTCTGCCCCTCTGCTCTGGTGGGACCCCACCTGCAGTGCTACTGGGGCATAGGAAGGACAGTGGACCTGTTGGAGCAAGTCCAGAGGAGACACCAAGATGATCAGAAGGATGGAGCACCTGTGTTGTGATGAAAGGCTGGGATAATTGGGATTGTTCAGCCTGGAAGACAGAAGGCTTTGGGGTGACTTAATTTTGGCCCTTCCCATACCTTAGAGGAAAGATGGGGCAAGACTATTTACAGTAGTGACAGGACAAGAGGGAATGGGTTCAAATTAAAAGAGAGTAGGTTTAGATTGGATATTAGGAAAAAAGCTTCCCTGTGAGGGTGGTGAGGCCCTGGCACAGGTTGCCTGGAGAAGCTGTGGCTGCCCTATCCCTGGCAGTGCCTAAGGCCAGGCTGGATGGGGCTTGGAGCAACCCGGTCTAGTGGAAGGTGCCCCTGTCCATGGCAGGGTGGTGGAACAAGATAATCTTTAAGGTCACCTTCCAACCCAACCCATTCTAGGATTCTATGAAGAGTGTTAACACTTGGTTAAAAAAGATTTTGAAAAGTCCCACCATTTCCAGAAACATGAGTTTTCAAAAGTGTCTCAACTATTAAATCACTGGTTTCCTAATTCTTCAGATATTCATTTCATATACCACTCCAGGAGACCAAAAGATAAAAAGGCAAAGGAAAAATCCAGACTTACCTGTGCAGAATAGAGATTTCAAAGACAAAGGTTAAAAAGAAGAGCTTTGCTTACCAGCTTGATAATCATAAAGGGCTATGGCTGTAATTCCAAGTTCATTTTCATATTCATCATAAGCATTTTCTTCTAAAGAGAGAGGACAAAAATCAAAACACGAAGCACACTACCCATCATCCTGAATTCTTTTCTGTCGTGCTCCTCCTTCAATTCCATTGCTAACCCACATAGGAAGCAGGGAATGCCAGGTTTTAGCAGTGCTGACATTCCTTCTGAACTGGACTTTTCCCCTAAATCACACACAATTAAAGCCTGGAAGGAAGCATTCAAAAACAGGCACTTAAGACAGTAGAAAATAAAGATGCTAATCCTTATAATGCTTCTGTAAAATGTGACAGAACAAAACTGAGCCCAAGATTACTGTGTAAGAGAATATTTAATACAAGTTTAATAGAAGTTGGAGGGAGGACAAAGGGGCCTCTCTAAAATTCCCTGGATTTTGTACTAGAGCAGGTTCATTCTTCACATCTCATTTAATAACCAGAAAAGGTAAGAAAAAAATAAGAATTCAAAAGAACCTTATTTTTGCAGTTTCAGTAGTTTCATGCATCCCTACTCCACCCTCTCACAGGCACAGAACACACCACATCGATTTCTAACTCCAAGAAGTATTGACAGAATTTTCTGCTGGTTCAGCACACGTTTCATCTCCATCTCTGTGCTTTCTTCTCAAGTTAAGCTACATTCCACAGGGTGGAAACGGTTACCCCTAAATTTCTTTTTGAACTGAAACCCTAGAGAGGACTGTAACTACTCCAACATCATCTCACTAAAATTAAGTAAATTCAACCTTGCTCTGGCCATATCTTAATTTTCTAATTAAAGTTTGCTGGTGGAGAATCTAAAAAGTCTCATCAGAACAAGCCTTTTTAAAACTTAGGACAGTGTGCTACCAGCACAACTACTCATTAAGTTATTGCACAATAAAATTCATCTTAAAGGCTTTCATATCAGAAACAAACATTCTACCTGCTTGGTAACGGTCTCCTGCTCCTGCCACTTCATAGACAGTCTCTGGTTCATATTCTGCCTCTCTCTGGCTCACTGCTTCCTGGTAGTTTGACTCTGCAGCTTTGTAGCCAGACTCTGGCTCATGTGCAGCTGGATAGGAGGAGCAAGAATTCTTGTAGGCAGACTCTGCCTCGTAGGAAACTGCATCCTGCAGAGAGACAGGTAAGGTTCTTCAGGGCTTTGTTAAAGATTCCTACACTCAGGATCAAAAAACATATCCTGGAAGTGATTCCAACACACCTGATAGACTGGGCTGGAGGGTGCCTTCTGCTCAGCTGGCTGTGTGACAGGAGAGGGTGGTGGAGTCTGTGTCTTGGCTTTAGCTTGTTCCTGAATTGAGGAGAAAGTAAAACTTTAGTGCAGTTTAATCACTGATGTGATGACACCAAACAAGAAACAACCCTCCACTAAGAAAGAGAGGCAGCACATCCTGCAATAAACTTCTGGGAGCAGAGAACTGGACTGGCTGGATCATTAGACCTGCTGAAGGTTGAGACTGGCTGTACAGCAGAGGCTCAGAAATACAACAAAGCAGAAGAGAAAAAAGTGAAAAAACAAACACCCCACAGTACATATGCATGCATGTGTTTAAAAACCACTGTTCTCTGGCACATTTCCATAGGAGCTGCAGGGTTTTGGTGTTCATTATATTCACTCTGTTCACCAGCTGGCCGGGCCTCACGTCCCGTTTTAGCCTAAATTTAAAGAATCTCAAGCCCACATGTCCTAATTGTGCAACTGATCCGTTATCTTTGGTGAGAAATGGTCCTGCAAGCTCTTGCAGGTCTACGAAACATCCTGCCTGAATAGCACACACAAAAGTGGGTCCTACATACTGACAGTGAGGGATTCAAACATTCAGAAGAGTTAGATAATAAAGAGTTAGAGAAATAAAAGCAGCATTGCTATTGTATTCTGTGACACAAAGAAATCTGGCACTCAAGCACTTCATGCTGTGCCATCCCACCTGTGAATCCAGAGGGCAAATCCATAATCCCTAGAAAGTCACTCATTAGGGAGCCAGGACACTGTGGCACAAGAAATGCTACGTTGTTGGAATGACTTAAAAGAAGGCTGTCAGGTAGCTATTTCATTTTGCTTCTCTTTACCATAGGGGAAAACTGTGAATCAAGGGCCAAGCTGTCTTTATTGTAAAAAAAGAAGAGAGAATATGTGTTATGGGAATCTGTGCACTCCAGTAGTTCAGGTCCATCAAGCTGTAAATCCCCAAAGGATTCTCAGGAGAAATCACAGTCCAGAGACAGGATTCTGTTACAAAAAATTCTTTCTTTCCTTTGTTTGTCACAGCTCAGAAAAAAATACATCTAACAAAGAAAGCAAAGTGTGACTTGAGAGCAGAGCCAGCTTTGAAGACGATTCAAAGCTTAGTGCTGTCCTTTCTAGAAAAAGTCTGTCCTCGTGCAAATCCTCCCCTCCAACTCCTGGGCTACAGATGAAAAAGCATCACCAAAGTGATTATCAGAAGTCAAAACTAAGTTTGGGGACAAATTATATACCATCAATCCATTAATGATGTCACACATGGCAACAGTTTGACTAATTTGTCCTAGGAAATGGGACTCTGCAATCCAGACTGAAGTTTAGGACAGACACACCATAACTGCCATAAAATATTTAGATTGCACAACCTCCCCTCAGGCTGGGTTTTGCCACACAGTGAAATGTCTCATGTTCTCCAAGGCAGCAGAAGATAATGAAATCATGAGGCACCATCGACTCAAAGTAGCCGTCAAAGAGCTCCCTGAGCACCATTTGAGTACGTGACATATGTGAAAAGCAAACCGGGAATACTAGCAAAGAGGGCTCCTGAAGGAACGCAGCCCATATGTATGTTCCCATTGTGGGAGTACATGTGCCCACATACTTTCTAAAAAGTGAGACTTTCTTCCTTTTGTGTGAAGTTCACTTAAAGAAACCAAGTTTACCTAAGTCGAAGTCCATTCCCACCCTTTGCAGTATCTGTGGATGGTGTGGGTCACATTCCTGCCCTCTCCATGCTCAGCTTGGGAGCAAGGGGCAGTGCCAGCAGTGCCATTTCAGCTCCCCTCAACCTCATCCCCCCTCTCCCAGTGTCTGCAGAATCCCACAATTAACCATGGAGACGTTCAGTCTGTAAGAACATTAATCATCTGGTTATGGTGAAATTTAAATATCAACTTTGGGGGAAAAAACTTCAAATGTGTCCAGGCAGCAGAATCTTTGATGAAGCATAAGAAAAATTAAGCATAATGGCTTGAGTTTAACCCACACTTACAGCAAAAATACCAGTAAAGAAATATGTAATTTATGAGATAGCAAGGAGGAAAAAAAAAAAAAAAAAAGACATAGCATATCAATGACTCATGAGAATCTGTGGAACTACATTTAAATCCTTTTGGAGAACTGTTTCCTCAGCAGGAGGAAACTGCAATGAGAAATCGGTAACAAAAGCCTAAATTCACCACTGCCCATCCATAGATCTTACTTGTGAACATCTGATCACCCAAAATGAATGGCAAGAAAGCCAATGGAGCAGGTGAACTACTTCCCCCACTCAGCCCAGACTACAAGCCCATGCAATGGAAGGGAAAACTAAGCAGAAAGCCTGACTACTTTGTATGATCTCCTCACTTGTTAAAAATATGGCTCCAACTGCATTGTGACAGGAATAGTCTAATGGAGAGACATTCAGTATCTATAGCAGGCTGTGGACTCCACACCCCTGGAAATGTTCAAGGCCAGGTTGGATGGGGCCCTGAGCAACCTGTGGAATGTGACCCTGCCCAGGGAGGGGGTTGGAACTGGATGATCTTTCAGGTCCCTTCCAACCCAAACCATTCCACAATTCTGCGATCTCTTCCTCTCCCAGTTTTCTCTACCACGGTAAAGAAACCCAAATAGTGCTTGGAGGAAGGTACTAAAAGTGCACATGGATGAAAGGCAGCATTAGAAGAGATCACTGATACACACAGCTGAACTCCCACTCAACTTGTGAGACTTGTATACAGTGAATATTATGCTCACAGTGCACATCTTGGGAAAAAAAGCAGATGACTTTCAATGTACAGAGCTGATTTATCCTATAAAAGCAGAATTTCCCAAGCTTCAAACACAGCTCAAAAGGAATCCAGAGGTTTTCAGAAGTCAAACTAGACACAAGCAAAACTACAGAGCTATTTGACATAGCACTGGCCTGAAGAGCAGAGCTGAGGAGCCAAACCACTGAACCAGGCAGGGGAACTGGTTTGGGTCTAGTTAACACAAATTATGGTTTATTTGTTAGGATTAGTTTTCCACTTTGGTGTGACTATAAGGAAAAGGGTGCCTTGAGAGTGCCGCCTGAGCTGCCACACTGGCTTGGGCAGGCTTAGTTAATCTGAGTAATGTGGGGTTTCAACGCAGTGTATTTCTCTTAGTTTAGGAAGATCAGAGCTGGGTTACCATAAGCCTACCACGCACTTTTCAAACTCAAAACAAATTAAGTTACATCAAGTCTAAATCTGTGATGAATCAGACCATACTGATGGAATGGGATGAACACCACACCCTGACATCCTGCGGCAGCCTTCAGACAAGGGGAAGTATCCACCACATCTGAGAAACCAGCCCCTGGCTCTGCCCTATTTGTTCTTAGTCAGAGGACCAAAGAGATCTGAGAAACCATCTGTCTTTCCTGGATTCCAGATGTCTCACAGAGGATGTTGAGACAAGAAGATTTATTAGTGGGGCTGCGGCTGCTGGCACATGTTAGCTCTAACAATGAAAGATACTTTTGGCAGAAAATAAAAACAAAAGAGAGGAAAGAAAGAGGGGAAAAAAAAAAGGAAGTAGGAAAACTCCTCCCACAGCCAGACAAGAAGAGCAGTGAGGAGGTTCCCAGAAAGCGGTTCCTCCTCTAGGTCTCTTCAGCACATAAAGAGGCAATGATGAAGATGGTGAGGAAGGCCATTTTTCCTGGGCATCTGCTGTACTTTTCATCAGGACCTGCTCAATCTCCCTACTGGTTGTACCTGCTTGGGACTCAGCACTGGCTGGAGCATGTGTGGGCATCAGTGTTACACAGTGTTTCAGTGCACATGTATGGCCAAAGAGCATTTATTCAGAATTTAAAAATTATCTCTGTGTGTCTTCTGCTTAGCCTCCTCTAGTATAAACTGATATCTGTAAAAGAAGAAGCGAAGGAGAAGGGGAAAAGAGGGACTATTCTTACTCCAGCACCAACTGCTTCCCTATTCCTGCCATAATATCAGGGTTATTACAGATTATGAGGTCATCAAATCGAAATACCAGCATGGGACACAAGGGAAACTGCCACAGGCTCTGAACCTGCAGCAGCCTGCATAGAAGGTCACCCAGCTGCAGATTGGTCTTACTGGCCTGGGTTACTGGTGACAAGTCACCCCAGTTCACTGTGTAACAAGGCAAATGAACAAGACACAAAGGACAAATCACTACTAATGCACTCACTAGTCCTTCCACCTAAGCAGCAGAGTTTCACCAGATATGCAAATCCTATAAAGCTGATAAAATGTAATTTCTGACTAAACACTTTCTGGAATTATCTTGCTTATGAATAACACAAAAAATCACGAAGCTTTAAACCACACCAAAGCTAAACTGATTTTTTTAATTCCCAAACTAAGAATCAATTAACATTTGCAAGATTATCTTCCCCTAATCTCCTGGCTGTGTGCTTATACCAGTGAGTGGTACCACCTCCATCTTCCACAACACTGATTCCAAAAAAACAGCTTCACCAATTACCACCATGGTGTTAAATTTTGTGAGCAAGCAGAGCCTTTCGAGGACCACAGAGTTCTCTCCCTTTATGAGCTCCAATATGGCCAAGGGAATCTGGTATTACCAAAAGGCAGAAGTACAGGAAGGAAAGGTCAGGCTGCAAGGATTAGTGGTCAAAATTAGTATATTTTGGGACAAGCTAATTAAAGAAATTCTATACTATTAAGTGTTACCCTATCCCCCTGTGTGCTGGCTGGTACACACATGGTGCACACTAAGGGATGGCTGCAGTCACACACAGGTGAAGCACAGGAACAAACACAGACAAAAACACAAGCGGCTTTAAAGCCCAGCTGAAAAAAAAAAATCTTTCTTAAAGATTCCCTTTTCTCCTAGCACTGCACTGAAACACACCAGACATGCTGCTCAAGTGGGATTTGAATCTTACTGACCTCCAGTTTCCTTCGAGCCTCCTCCTGCTCCTGTTTCTCCCTGGCCATTCTTTGTGCTCTCTCAGCTTCTGCCTTCCTTCGGTCTTCCTGCTCCTTTTCCTTGGCCAGGTTTTCAAAGTTAGCTCGGATGGTGCTTGTTTTATTAGCAACTGCAACATGGAAAAGAATTCAAGTCAAATAATGCTGTTTCAGGAGCTGTATAAAGGTGGCCTGAAATGAGTTTTCGGTACAAATATCTGCTTTTCTGCCCCCTGAGCTCATAGTCCATTCAAAAAAAGTCCTTCTATCCCTCTTTCTCCCTCCTCCCTTCCAAGCCCAAACCTCTTGTGCACATTTCTCTTATAGAAAAACCTCTGTAAGATTTATCCCTCCTCTCCTTCATGGTACAGCCTCCACCACTCCTGTACTCAGTCTGTTCTCTGCTCTGATGCTTTTTATTCTCCCTTCCTCAACTCTGATGACCCCCAAGGGAATTTAAAAAAAAGAGAAAACAAACCTCAACAAACCAAAACAACCTCTAAAGGGAGGAGGGAGAGTGGTTGAGGTTTCTAGAGACCTGCACATACAGCAGTTTTACTCAGCACTGCTCCATCAAGGATTTGGGGCCAATGCCTTACCAGCTTCTATTGGCTTGGTCTTCTGGTAAGTTGATGTTGGTTTCTCAATATCTTCAAAAGTTGCTGCATTCTAACAGTGAGGAGAAAAAAAGAATACATTTTAAAACACCCACAACAATCATGGAGACATTCAGGCAGCTTCAATCTGTGACATTTTATTGTGATACTATCCCTAAGGCTTTTTTTCAGAACATCAAATGAAATCAAGAAGAATCAAAGCTACAGAAAGGATTGCTCCCTTTGTGAAAGTCAAACTGCCAAAGAATTAATCTTCAGGGGCAGGTTCAAACACATAAAAATCCTATTAATTAAAAAAAAAAAAAACTAGTTTATTAATAGATGACTCATCAGAACTATAAATGAGGTAATGTCCTAAACATATATTGTGTAGCTGTTGCTGTTCTAATTCACATTGTGCAGGATTTCTACCATTGTAAAAGCCTCCAGTTCCCTTAAAGAAGCAGGTATTGTTAAAACTGAGCAAGTATTTTAGAAAAAAATATTCAAAATACGAGTTTTTTTAAATGAATGGTCCCAAGTCCTGAAGCCACAAGTTAAAGAAATGCTACAGACTTTCAAATTTTGCTATTTTCTCACTTTCAAATGTCCTACAAAAAGCTGTGAGTAAATTTATTTAGTAGATAAATCTCAGTGAGGACTTTTTCATCTTCTATTTTCTTAAATTAGAAAGCAGACAGGTAGAACTGCCCTATCTTTCACTGTTCTAAACACCAAAACAAATTCTCCTAAGCAGAAGGTCCCTGATAATCAAAGTGGGCAAAGTTGGGTAGGTATCGGACACCTATTTTAAGCATCCCACTAAAAGCATTTCCTCAAGATATAAAACATTAGCTAGCTGACATGACTAAAATTGTGAAATTTACGGATTTTCTTATTCTTTTGTATTAATTTTTCTATTCTTTCATTTCCCTCCTTCGGTGTCCCCTACTTTAACAGATACACTACACATATGTACACATGCACAGATGTGTATAAAGTGGTTCTGTGTGTATAAAATTGCTTTTTGAAGACTTAGAAAAGCACAGAAATCTACTGCAGGACTGGAGAAGTACCCAGAAAGACAGAGCTGAGCACTACAGATCTAACCAGACTATTTTGTACCCCTACAGCCTATTTAAGTCATGGCTGTCTTGAGCAACTCACCTTATCCATCCGATCTTTCTGCACACCATACTTCCCTCCAAATCCCTTGGAATAATCTAAAAGCAGGATAAAAATGGGTCAGAGAGTAGGGAGTTTGTTGTCCCTCCCATCTTCCTGCCAAATGCAAATAGCCATCTCAGATGCATATAGCCATTTCAGCTGCATGCAGAAGGCACAGTGACAGCAGCCAAAGAAAATTTTGCAGCTTGGTTTTGGTGCAGGAAGGACACAAGAACTGCAAGAGCCTCCAGGTAACACCAGCAGATGACAGATCGTGGGCCCACATGCATTCTCTGAGTAAACATGAAGCTGAGGATTGATAAGGCATCAAGCATGGAGTAAGGGATAAGCCCTTCTAATGCATCATTTCCATAACACAGGCTTTCACAGCACCAATTCTTAGCCCTCTGAAGGGATCACAGAGCCTAAGCCAGTTTGCTTTGCTCAAAGGAGCAATGTTCTGTCTTCAGTGACCACAGAGGTGTTTATTTTTCACTCTTAAACTTGGTAAATTCTATGAATGGCAGGAAAATAGAACAAATTTCTTGTTCCAGTGGATTTGGTTATGATACTCAACTGATGAGCATTAAAGTAATTGGTAATAACTCCTGCTCTACACATGGAAAAAGGGCAATTCCACCAGAGAGCATGAGCCTGCAACACCTCACCACCACAAAAATGGGGTGGCTATGCTGTCTCACGCCACCCCTGACCTGCTCACTCTTCCTCTCACCTCAGGCTGACTCTTGCACCTGTTATACACTCCCAAGTCACATTAACTCACTAGTGGCATTAACAATAAAAACAATAACAAGAGTAGTTTTCTCCTCTTTCCAGGGAGTTGCACTCTGAGGAATGTCTGATGAGCACCAGAGCAGCACAACAGCAGCAGCAAGACTGTGTGGCTGGAAAAATACCCCTTTCGGGTGGCAGTGAGCTTCAGGAATGTGCCCTTAGACTCTGTGGACGGACAGGCTTTCCTATACATCCCTGGAATACAATTACAGTTCTCCTCTCAGCCCTCAAAACACCTGGGTCTCCCTGCCAGCTATTTTAGGGTTTGTATTCAGGCTCTGATAAGGCTCATCGGACACTCTAAAAGTCTGATTTGTGTCACTGTAGCACATCAGAATGAAAAACCTCATTTTCTCCAGCTTTGTATGTATTTTCAGCCAGAATAAATATACTACACTTACATTTTCCTGATCCAGACTCCTCACTTTAAGATAACGGAAAACCAGGAATTCATGGTTTGTACCCCAACTATTTCACAATGGATAAAGAGAGCATTATAACAGCATTTGCTCACCCAAGAACCACAAACATTCCCTACTTCTTGTTTTAAAGATCATAATAATTTCTAAAAGATCTTGCCATAACCCACTGCTTGTTAATGGTTACATGCATGGTCCTTATCTATTTTCCCACCAATTTGTCCAGGCAAAACTTAATACTTAGACTCTAAACTGCTAAGCATGACTTCATTAACATCATCCTGACAACAAAGTTGTTATTATCACACTAAATGCATGATTTTGTAGAACTGTTAACTAAACACTGCACATATTTCCTGAACACAGGATTACTTGATATAACATTTTAAGAATAAAATGGGAGAATATTTGCTGGATCATGGAGGAATAGAAGCGCAAGAAAGTGTCTGCACATTCCTAGCACGGATCTACTCAGACAACTATTCCAGACTGTGTGAGAAGTGTCTGCACTGTTAAGAAAGTAACAAGTGAAAACGGTGCCTTGTTGAGATTCATGCTTGGCTAGTTTCTCCTTGTAATCAAACCCCACAGCAGATGGGTCCTGCCTTTCTGTCTGTACACCAAACTTCCCTCCGAAACCACTCTTATAGTCTGAAAAAGCCACATGTGATAAATTAAAACGGAGGGAGGAAAATAAAGAAGTTTAGTCAGAGACACTCAAAATTATTTTTGCAGTATTTTCAGTCATTTTGGATGGTGGGGGAAAAAATCTCAAGACACTTTTGTAAAAGTAAATCCAAAAAAAGTTTCAATTTGAGATTAGGAAGACATCAACATGATTTATCAGATGTAAAAACACCATTCTGAAGTCACAGAAAAAAGCATTTCTTAACATTTTTCATCCACTTGCGTTTGATCACGGTTATGAACACAGACACATAGATATTATGTTCACCAAACCAAAACAACAAAAGATACAAGAGAATAAACAGAACAAATAACAAAAGATACAAGAGAATAAAATGAGCTTCCTTCATCAGTGTGGTTAACATTTGCACAGAGATCTGACTTTTAAAGAGGTGTGAAGATGGGGTCTACAGAGACTACTCTCCAGATACTATATATATACAGAGCATTGCTTAAAGGAAGGAGCAATATTTCTGCTGTCACACAGCTTGAGGGGAAAAAAGCCTTTCAGCTCAGAGATCATTCCCTTTTGCTGCCTAAGGAACAACATTTACACACATATATATATATATTTGTATATATGTGCTATGAAATGAGGGAGGGCACAGAAAAAAGGGTTTCAGGTAATCCTCTCACAACCAATCTGCTGGAGCACCCAACAGAACAATATTCTGAGGGTCAGTTTTAATTTCTTTAATTTCAAAATATTAATTTCTCCAAGTTAAGGGTGGTGACAGACACAGTGATGGGGAGCAATTGTTGTATTTTACAGCTTTTCTTCTGGCTACCAAGTATTTCACAGGAATAAGCACCTCACAGGCCAATTATAAAGGACAACATTAGATATCAGATTTCCCCTGCATGAAAATAGGGATATCCATAACACATTATTTGTGGCAAGTACAAAGAAATTGCAAATCTGTGCTTTGCATGAGCGAACTGAAAAAGGAAAAAATAATCCAGGCTAATTGTAGACTCTTAAAACTTCTCCAGAGAGAACTCAGCACTAAGTCTGAGCTTTCAGGGACTCGGTATCAGCTGTGTTAAACCTGCTTTGCAAACACCAGTACAACCAGGACAAAGCAACCAGTCCAACACAGAAAAAGGAGACTCATATCAGCTCCTGTAACTGTGGCCAAAGACACCAGGGGAGGAGGGTTCACACAGGGAACAGGAAACTCAAAATGAGGGAACCCCAAAAGAACAACAAAGAGCTGTGAGCTGATGTACCTTTCTGGGACTCGTGAAGCTGCACCTTTTCCTGGTGGTCCCAGCCAAGGGCACATTTGTCCTGTCTGTCTGTCTGCACACCAAACTTGCCTCCAAACCCCTTCACATAATCTGTGTGCATGAAATTGCAGAAAACATAGTTGCAATTTATGACTGTAAACAGTATTTATTAAAAAAACCCAAAACAAAACATTATGGGATAAGCTGCCCTGTCATTAATGATAACACTTTTAATGATAACATCTGTCACTCACCCTGCTACACTTCCTCAACAGAAAGGAAGGATACACAGGCAATAACTCTGGGATTACAATGCAAGGAATCGCCAAAAATCTCACACAGACTCAATAATATTTAAAGATTTGAAGAATCTGAGGCATTTTCCCTCTAAAGCTAAAACACACACACACACACATAAATATATGCACAATAGATATATAAAGAATGAAGGACTTGATGCTGCCCCTGAATAAAACAGACCTGTGCAATTATGCATTTATTTCAATAACCAAGGTCCCCTGGAAATTGGGTTGTGAAAATCAGGCAGAGTTTACAATGCCTTTCTTTTCATTTAAGGCAATCCAAAATCTGCACACACAAGGGGCAAATACACATTTACCACAAAAAACCCCAAACAAACCCACACCCCAAAAAGACCCCACAAACAAAATATTTTTCCCAAGTTTAAAAGGATTTGAACTTCTATTTTTAAAATAAGATGATAAAAACCTTTCTGTGATTCATGTTTTTCCGTTTTGCCTTGATATTCAAAGCCAACAGCACTTTTATCCACTTTGTCCTTGTCGACGCCATATTTACCACCAAAGCCTTTGGAATAATCTAGGGATAAGAGTGAAGAATTTTGTAAGTGTTCAATAACCAAAATATTACCTTAAAAAATTGTGATAATCAGAGCTGCTAACATTACATCATGTATTAAAAGAAGCACTGACATCCTTAGTTAAACTTGATTTCAAGCACTGAAGCCAAAAATCCTTCAGAATACATAAATCCTTCAGATTACATTCTCCAGGATGGAAAATAAAATAGAATCCTGTCAGTAGTTCAGTCGCTTGGTAATATCAGCAATTCAGCTACTTGACTCTTTAATAAAATTCTTAAGGCACTTATACCACAGTGAACTTCAAAACCCATGTCAGCAACAGCCTGGATGCTTTTAAATAAACACCCTCTTCTTGTTCAGCATTTCTAAAATGCAAACATTTCTTTGAGATAAACAGAAAATAGATGGCAAAAATGTCACAATTTTTCAATAAAATCGTTGATTTTTTGATCAGAGATGCCTAGAAACCTGATTAGCAACACAATGTTAACTCTAAACACTGCTAACTGATAAATGCTTTAATCTACAGACAGATGACGCTTTTAGAAGCATTTCTCTGTGGTGGTTAAACTGCTTACAGTTCCCAGTACTTTAATCCACAGTTTTTCAAAAGAAGTTGTAAAACTATGTGCCCTACTTCCAAAGTAGGAAGTTGGATCACCACTTAAAACCAGGCAGAACTTACATTTTAGGTGTCTTTTTCAGAAGTCAGAGATTTCAGCAACATAAATTTTATTCAGTGTTACCTTTCAGCAGGTTGGGAGTGCAAGAGATGCCAAAACATTAATATTTTACAACACAGCCTGTGATCATTGCCTACAACATCAGAGTATGAGGCCACTATGTGTCTATTCACCCTTCTGGGAGTCATGTTTCTCAGTTTTCCCCTGGTAATCAAACCCCACTGCACTCTTGTCCACTCTGTCAGCCTGTACTCCGTATTTTCCACCAAAACCACTTGAGTAGTCTGCACAACAAAAATAAAATGAAGACACTTTTCATGGATACATCATATCCTAGCAACTGAAAGGGGGGGAAAAAACATTATTTCAGAACTGACTATTAAGTCTTTAGCCTTTAGCACACAAAGTTAAGCTTAATCTTGAACACAAAAATAAGACAGGCAGCAGTCCTATAGTTTATGGTGGTTCCTATTAAATTGGCTCCCTATTTCCAACAGGGTGCAATATTCCAAAGAACAACTCCCAGTATTTCTAAGATGTCCTTGAACCTTCCTTGTAAAAGAAAAGTAAGACTCTCAATGACACACTATTTCCTCGCCTTAAAACCTCATCAGCTCATGAAACTGCTTTGAAATACATTTTTTATCTTCTCTTCTACCAAACCCAACATCTGATTCACTGAGAATGTCATGCAGAGGTCTCACTAAATAAGGTATTTTACATACAGTGAAAGAATAAAGATCTACTCTATCGTTTATAGAAAATGTGTCTAGAGAGGTGACCACCTGCCCACTTTACCTTTTTGGGAGGGATGTTTCTCAGTCTTCCCCTGATATTCAAACCCAACAGCTGACTGGTAGAGAAATAAAATTGCATGTGAGACAGAGTTAGATATTAGAAGAAAAACTGCATGAACTCCAGTGGACAAACAGCATGGAAAGCTCCTGTGTCTTTCCATACTGCTCTGACCCTCTTGATTGGGAGCATAAACACCTACTTAACTTACAGGCCATATTCATTTACATGGTAATTTAGTGCATGTGTCCATGGCAAGGATTTTTGTCCTCCCTTGCTAAGGCATATTGTACCAGCAACAAACTCTAGTCTTGACAGGTTCAGCAATTCAGTACAACAGAAATTCAGCATTTCCATGCAGGGATTGTTACAGATTCTTGGAACAGGCTACAAGTTATCCTGCCCAGTAGCTCATGTTGAGATACAGGATAAACCATCCCCAAATCCCTCCTTCTATAGCATTCACACTGACCTTGTCAAAAAACACACACAAAAAAAATTTAATTTTTAAATGCACAATGAAATTAATTTTTTAATTAAAAAAACACACATCTCTTTTCAATTAATCTCAATTTTTCATAAGGGTTTTTTTTCCTGCTTTGCTCTAAACAGTAATTTATCTCTGTTACAGTCAGTGTTAGTTTGCTACTAAACTTCTAAAAGAGTAGGAAGAGCAGAGCAGACCACACCAGCATTTTAAGGTATTGGAATTACACATACAAAAGGAGAAACTAAAGCACTGTGAGGATCTGCAGCAGGAGATGAAATCGCTTACCTGGTCAACTCTGTCGGTTTGTACTCCAAACTTCCCTCCAAACCCTTTCACTGAATCCACTTGGGAGCAATGCTTGGAAAGTTTGGATTGATATTCATGTCCAACAGCTGACTAAAAGAAATTGTTAAGTTCAGAAGGAGCAGTTCCACACAGTTCTGTATGTAAGAGAAAACACTGCACCGAGTAACCAGGGTTTAAGCTGTTACCAACACATGTCACTGGCACTCCTCCTGTTGAAACTACTTCCCTGGGAATTCCTACTCACTTGGAAAGTCTTGACCAACACAGCCCAGGCAAGGGAAGTGCCAAGAGTCTGACAGCAGACTCTTGCTCCGTAATTGTACTTCAGAAGCACAGGAATGAAAATAAGAAAGACATGGTGAGAGTCGTGATGGTGCCCATGGAGAATTTAAAGTTCCATATAAAATACGCAGCCTTGCAGCTACAGATCTGTTGCAGCTGATATGGGACTGCAACCAAATACAAATACAACTAGGTGTTATTCTTTTAGGGAGGCACCCATATCTCCTGCATAAATCAGAATCAGGCATCTTCTCTCCATACTTTCTCCTCACTTGCAAAATGGCATCGCAACAAGAAGCACTGCATTCACATCAAGACGGAGCTCCCAAAGGTATCCTAGCCCTGCAGCCTCCAACTGGAGCCTGGCCCTGGAACTTGAGCTGAACAGAGCAGGCAGAGACTCAGCTATACCACACCATGACTGGCTTCAGGTAAGACACAGGGATATGTAATTACACACATGAAAGTCTATCCAAGCAGTGTTTGCTAATGTTACACTAACCTAGTGCTGGGAAACCCTCCCAGCTGGAAGCCTCACATCTTCAAGGTGCTACTTAACCCAGCAAAAATGCTTTTTTCTTGCCTTGTGCTAACACTGGGCACTGGCCAGAATAACTTGGAATTCGTCAGTTTAATCCAACACTTGCTTATCTTGCGTCAGGTAGCTGGACCAAGGCGAATTAATGTGAGGACACAAGGTGTCAAGACACCTAAATAATGTGGTTTTTACAGTGTCTGCCCTTTTTCCTCCACACAGGTGATGGAGGGAACATTCCCAGCAGGTAGGAAAGCAAAATATTACTGCTGAAGTAATATTAGGGCTGAAGTAATTGCCAGGTAACAGAATGAGGATGTCAATAATAGGACATTACTTCAACTTATAAGCATCACAAAAGCTCCTTTCTCTTCCTGACTGAAACAGTCATACTCTTGTTCATTTTGCAGATTGTCTGTAGTAGAATAACTGTTAAATGTGACTGAAAAGGCTCCCACCTCCCTTTATTCTTCTCATTACATTTATGGAAAACACGAAGATCTGGAAATTTTAGCTTCTATGTGGTTTTACATGATCTCTCTGTTGTTACACCAGTTGAGGTAGGGAAGATTTAAGCATGTTGTTTGCTTTGTGTTCTTACCAGAACTTTCTGCATTTCATCAAATATCAAGCACTACAAAAAATAAAACTCATAAAAATAAATCATAAACATCTCCTGCCACCAGCATCATTCAGATGGGCATGACCATCATGTTTTCACCATGATTAATTCTGGCCTACAGGAAGCAGTGCTCACTTTTGTTCCTTTCATTTTTCCGCATGGACACAGGTGAGGGATAAACTGCTGACACTAGAGAGCAGCAGCAGAATAGGCCTGATGGCTGGATGTGCTCTACTTTCCCAGGTTCTCAGAGGCCCATTGAGAACTACACAGCAATTAACCCTGGAATACAGGAATCCAGCAAAAATTTAAGGCTGGCAAATTACCAGAACCCCAAAAAGTAAATGAAGTAAGAAAACTTTCTTATTCAGGAATATTTTGATTCTTATTCTAACAGAGTACATGTAAGAAAGTAGCAAGAAGCTGATATGCCTGATTATTAGATGGGTAAAGAATTATATTAAGAATTATTAAACAGTGTATAGTAAACAGCTATCAGTTCCTTATATAAAACGTTACCATCTGACCTGAAGTACAATGACATTTTACAATGGTATATTAAATACTCGGTTTACTTGTCACTATTGACAGTTTACCACTGTTTAAAAGAACTGCCCTCTAATTTAAAGGCAGCAGCACACCCTTTCCTTCATTCTTTGTCAAATCTCTGTCTATAAGCACAGAAGAGCTGGCAAAGCATCAAAATAAAAACATAGTACTGGATTTATTAATGCATGAAGCGCTTTGTTAATTTAGAAATACACATTTAGAAACTTGAATCCTGACTCCAGGGGGACTCGCTTTAAAGACAGAGCATCTGCAGCCACTGCACATCCCAGAGCAAAGCTGGACCAAGCTTAACTCACACACGGAGTGGTGCTGGCCACAGGCAAGGCAAGGCTTATCCCATCATCCCAGGGAAGCCTCATTCACACTTACTTTATCCATCCGATCCTGTTCAACTCCAAATTTCCCTCCATAGCCATGAGAAGCTTTTGGTCCTGTCTGAAGCTCCTTCTCTTTGAGGTTCTGGTGTTCTTGGAAGACATTCTCTCTCAGCTGATGAATACTTTAAAAGACAATGATAATGAAGCAGCAAGTTTTACTAAGAAAGTTTCAGCAGACAAATTCAAAAAGATGCAAAATAAAGAGATGACAAAAATATTATCTCAAAAAGAAGTTGGACAATTTGTATTTTTCAAGCCCTTCCCATTTTTTCAGTGCACAAAAAACTTGCTCATATTCTGAGAAATTAGATTTATTCCACTGCAAAACACTGTTTAAAAAAAAAGAAAAAAAACTGTTGGTTTTAAGATTAATATGGAAGGGAATTTTGCTGTTTGAACAATCCATTACCTAGAACTGATATGTGCCTGAAACGTATTTTTTTCCCTCTTGTCCTAATTTAAATTCTTTCCAATGCTTTTTATTTAGATGGCAACTTTTCAGAACAGGGGTCATCTCTTATCATACAGTCCCTACGGTAACAGGACTAATTCTAACTGGGCACAACTGTAATGCTAAATAAGGATGTGAGGGGACATGCACCTCCTCTTCCCAAAGTGACCCTTTACAATATGCAGGAATTGAACTCACAGTAATAAGAAATAAATTTGCAAGAACACAAGATTCAGGAGATGGGTAATTTCTGTTCACATAGCACTCCGTGATACTCATTTGCTTTTCTATCAGAGAGCTCTATTTGTTACTTCACCGGAGCTTTTATGAGTTTGGTAACAGTTTTCTAAATAAAGTCTAAGAATTAAGAGTCCAAATGTTTCTTTAAAGTACCAAACTGGAACTGCTCAGATCACTCAACTTCTCCCCTAGAGCTATTGGCTCTTTTACCACAGCAGAACAAAGAAACTTTCCAGACAAGGAGGCTGGAAAAATTACATTTCCAGTGATAATGAAAGACTTAAGCGTCTCTACACCGTATTTCTGATACTGAGATCTGAAGATACTGTCTGGATTTGAAAGACCAGCAACCTGGAAAATAATCAGTCTTCTACAGGGACTCTTGTTTTAATTATGAAGGCACAAGTAACCAAGAACATGAGTTGATTAAAAGCTGCCTGGGATTGTGACTATTAATAAATTCCACAGGAGAGCTGCTTTACTTGATGTGCTCCTGGTGGCCGGATCCATTGACAGTTTTAGCTCCCCAACGCTGCTCTTTCTCACTCACATCATTCTGTGAAGGACACACATAAAAAAAGAGTTAGAAACCCAAAGAAATCACCGGTTATCTGCAGTTTAGAGGTCACAGAAAAGCCTCTAGCAATCACTGAGATCAGAAGAGTTAGAAAGGCAGCTACTACCAGCTTCACTTTTACTTCACTTCCAGGAACATGCACCTATCAGTTTCTTTTGCTGAGACATAGCTCCCACGCCAAAGAGTTACTCTTAACATGCCACATAACGCACTCCCACTGAGTCAGTAAAATCCAAAATTCATACCACAAAGTCTGGATCTGTCTCCCAGTCATCAGCTCCATCATTCTGGTTGACAGAAACAGTGTGGCCTGCAGTCGCTTTCCACATCTGCAAGACCACAAGAACGAGCAGGGTCACACTCTAGTCACATATCAACTCATTTATGTGCAAGCTGCTGGAGATGCAACCCAAAATTCCCAGTAAAATATGTTATTTAACCACACCACCAGAAGTTGTACTTGCAGTGAAAGTAGATTTGACCTATCTGCACTGTAAAAAGGTTAGGAGCCATCAATGACATGATTTCAAAGAGAACAAAGAGGCCTTCCCTTGCTCAAATTAATATGTGTCTTTTCATCTACCTTCACTGCACTCAAAGACTTCTCCTCAAACAGGTTTCCAAGCCAATATCCACTTCCAAATTCTAATTTTAGATCCTGTGCATATAGTTAAGGTGTGGAAATAGGTGGTTTTTCCCCAGTCATTAATAATGATGAGAACAATACTGTTCTTTAGGCTGTATAACCTACATTATACCTGCACAACCTCATGTGTTGTGTAATGAATTTCAGCATGATGACAGAAATCCAAACAACTGTATGACTTTGCACACAATCCAGCAACAGAGAACATAAGTTTCTGTGTTTTGAGACACATGAACAAAGTCAGCATCTTGCCTGATTTCAGGAGAAACAGAGGCAAAGAGCTGGAGTAGCGAGAGTAGGAAGCAAGACTCATAAAAAGGCAAGCAATGGCATCCAGAAACAACATTCAGCACTTCCAAGAGGTTAATGACTTGGGGCATCTCACTTTCGGGAAACTTTATCCCCTGTGGAGTATCAAGTTGGATGCTTTTAATTAACACTTTTGAACGTGACTAGTTAGCAGAATTCCTGAACTGCCTGGAATGTGGCTGTGTGTTACACCCTTTGTTCTAAGTAAGTCAAGACAAATAAATTCTAAAAAGCAAAACTAAACCATCAAAAAACAAGCCTCCTGTTCTCCCAGCTTTTCAGATACACGTCAGAGAAAGGGTTTTTCTTTGCTATTCTACTAGAGCTCAGTTTTTTCACATACCATCATTCTGTCCACTTACCTTTATCTTTCTAATTAAGAATAGATTATAAGGATGATTGTCACAGGCTATTTCACTCACACAAGCATAATTCAGTAGGTGGAATGAAAACTCCCTTTTAAATGCATAAATAATAATCCATGGGTAAAGTCCACCACTCGCTCTGTCAGGCTTGTTCTACAGCCTGACAGAATGAGCTGATGAGCCAGTTTTATGGAGCATTTCAGAAATTTCAGGACTGGCAACATGAATGAGAACAACTGAAAAACTGATAGTCAAACACCAAGGTAACAAATGATGGAGCAGCCTGGGAGGAGGGTGTAAAAGCAGAGCAGATGACATCCTGATAAGTATATTTCCCCTTATGCTCCTTCAGGTCTCCCATCTCCAAATTCCTCTGGCTATTAAGGAACTAGCATTTTTAACAGTACTTCATGCGCAGAAAACTAACTACAAGTTTATAACATAAACCTTTAGAACATTGGTATTTTATCACTGTATTTAGAATATCCTGTCTAAAGCCTTCTATGATGTGATTGTGTTTCAGATTTTCCTACATTTTCCTACTAAAATCTAATCTCTCATCAAAAAAACTGCAAAGCCTTGGAAAGCAGATTCAAAACAGCTCAATAATGAAATTCAACATGGAATCCAGGTTCTAACTTTGTAACTTCTCTTAAGAGGGATGGCTTTGTATCCAACCCTCTGTGCAAGATGTTTAGAAATGGAATTCAAGTGACAAGAGCTGAAGCACAGGTACATATGCATATGGCGAATCTCTACATATTTAGTGCAAAACCCTTTTTTTCCCCATGTATTTGATTCATACATTCACTTGACTGATGTGTTTCCTAAATTCAGCTGTGCTCAGATATTTAAAAGAACAGAAGCTGGATCCTTAAGCCTAGATTTCATTGCTTCCTCCTGGAATTCTCACAAACAATAGTGCAGCAAAGAAGGATTTCATATGCTCCTCTATGCAAAATCCAGAATCCAACATGTTTCTTCCTAAATTATGTGGATAAACGCCAACATTTTTCCACACCTCAACCCTGCACTATACGAAGTGAATTACAAACGGGAGAGCGAAGCAGTGCAGTGACAAGAGATCTCAGTGCAGAGCCAGCAGGAATTTTTGCTGGTTTCGGCCTCTCTTCCAGCATCAATTCCAGGACAGACCGAGGAGAAACATGATCTGTCTGTGACTCAGTGGTTCACGTGGCCAAATTTCTGAAGGAAAAAGCAAAACGCTGCGGCTCGAACACAAACCGACCCTAAATCTACACCGCAGATTTATGCGGCCAATCCCGCTCCTGACTCATGGGCGGACACATCATCCTACCCAGCGCCTTTAGCGGCGCCCTGGGGAACTCTCCCCTTCCCAGGGCCTTGGGACGAGCTCCTGGAGGAGCACGCCGAGGCTTTAAGGTGAAGAGAAGCAAAGCTGGATGGAGGGCACCGAGGAAAAGGGGGCTCGGGAGTGCGGCAGTCAGAGCCCCGGCGCGGCATCACCGCGGCGCGTCCCGGAGAAGACGCTTCCTCTCCCCTCTAGTGACCAGCGCTGCGCTGCTTCGCCGAGTTTAAATAACATTAAATAACATTAAAAAAAGGAGACGGAGCCACGCAGCCCCGGCTGTGCCCCTGCCGGCAGAAGGAATCTCGGGGTCCTGCAGGATGCTCCGCGGTCGCCCCTCGCCGGCCCCTCCCGCCCGGCCCCACCGCGCTCACGGTGCCGCCGCCTCCTCGTCCCCCTCTTCTTCTTCGGCCCTGGATCGCCCCGGTGCTTCCCGGGCTGGCGGCGGCTCCTGCTGCTGCAATTTCCGCTTCTCCCCAGCTCCCACTTCCTCTTCCCGGCTCCAGGTGGGAACGGGACGGGCCGCGCTCCGCCCCCGGGCGGGGCTGTGCCGGGAACACCGCCCCCCGGGAGCGACACTCGGGATGGGAGGCACTGCCATGATAATAAATGTGTTTATTGGAGACAGTAGGGCAGCTGCTCCTTCCCCTATTTCTTTAAATCGCTGTGAAGAATGCGCTGTACAAGCGCTATTCCAAAAATGCACCATCAGGAGTTTTAAAACGGCCAGGGGAATTTGGGGCAGCTTGGAACAGACTTTTTCTATTTTTCTCCTCGTTTTTCTCTCCCCCCTTGCTTTTTTTTTTCTTTTCCCTTCTTCCTTTCCCCCCTTTTTTCTTCGTCTTTTTTCTTTTTCCCTCTTTTTTCCTTTTTTTTCTTTTTTCCTTACTCTTTTTTGTTTTTTCCTTCCTCTTTTTTTCCCTTCATTTTTTTCCTTCCTTTTTTCTCACTTTTTCCTTCCTCTTTTTTCTTCCTTTTGTTTTTCCCTTCCTTTTTTTCTTTCTTTTTTCCCCTAATTTTTTTCTTTTTTTTCTTTCCTTCTTTCCTTTTTTCCCACTTTTTCTTTCCTCTTTTTTCCTTCCTCCTTTTTAGTTTTCCCTTCTTTTTCTTTTTTTCCCCTCATTTTTTTTCTTTTTATTCTTTTCTTTTTTCTCATTTTTTCCTTCCTCTCTTTCCTCTTCCCCCTTTCCCCTCTTCCTTTTTTTTTTTTTCTTTTTCAATTTTAATACTTTTGTCCCATCATATTTTGGAAACCACAACTACCCTGTCCCAAGGGTTTTCCAGTTTCCATCACTTTCATCACTAGGCAAAAAGGTTTGGCTGCTCCCAAGGGATCTAAACTGAACAGATGCCAAAAGGAAAACAAGATGGGTTTAAAAATGCAGCCTTAACACTGTAATTGGAGTTGTTTGTTTGCCCACTCTGTCTTTTGGAGGAGGAGAAACACACTCCAAGGAGTGACATTTCCAGCAAATAAACATGACAAATAAATACACAAATTGTAATAAAGGGTAAGATAAAAAAATCCAGGTGAACAGGAATATTTATTAATTTCAAGTGTAGCCAGTTCACAGTATAAACAAGCTCAATTACTTTTTTTCTGGATTAAATATAGTGCAATTTCCCCTATAAACTGAATACGGTATACTTTAAAAATTGGGCTAAATTTCCTCTCATAAAGCTGCCTGCTGGAGGAGAACACAGGCTCAGAGAGTCTGAATCCTTTGGTAATTACTTCTGGCTCTGTTCTGGGCCCTTTTGGAGTCTTCGCATGTCCCTCTATGTACAGGTAGGAATACCAACCACATCTTCAAAAATTATCACCCACAAACATAACATGGTATCAATTTTTATTTATCTGAAAATTTACTTTGTTGGTCCTCCCTCCCAATCTTTACCAAGTTCCAAGAATAAATTCTGTTTGAATTTATTCTACTTCATCACTTCACCTTTCTCCAAATTTTGGCATAAGTCACTCCTGTCCCTAAAACACTGCTAAAGCAACTTCCTGTGCTCTAATTGTATAGCAGTTTGAAAGGAGCAAGACAAAGTTAAAACATCTATTTTGAGATTCCCTGTCCTCTAAACATGTAAAAATTGCAAGTTTGAAGTTCACTCAGATAATTCTACCATCTCCTGATTGCAGACAGAATGCCAACTATAATTTTTACAGCACTTTTCCCAACTAAAGCCTTTAAAGACATCGGGCCATTTACAAAAAACTCTATTTAATCAAGTGTTATTTACAGATTACTATAACATACCCATGTGCCTTTTCCACACTGTTTTTAATTTGGGCAGGGAGGGGGGCTGTGTGTGTCATGAAAATTAAATAAATGTTTTTCTTGTTTTCCCCAAGACAGTTTAGCTGTGTAATTCAGAAGGAAGCCACCACACAGTTATGCCAGTTCGTGAAAGCTTTTTGCCATTTCACTCATTTATTCTAGCTCTCATATCAGTTCCATTGTTCCATAACACTTAAGGTTTTACAGCCTTAAAATAATAAATGCATTTTCTTTTCACATTTTACAAGTCTACCCCGCATTGGTTTCACTTTTGAGAAGCAACAATACACGACTTTGAACACCCACTATTACATCAGTGACCAGCAACGTCTATGCAATTTTTTCTCTAAACAGTGAAGTTCAGCTGAACAGCGAGTCAGGAGCTCCTTTTGCAGTTCCATTTCAGCTTTTTCTAGGAAGATAGATTCTCTGAAAATATAAAAGAGCCTGCAAATTAACAGAGAGCAACTCATACAGACAAGCCAGACAAACAGATGCATTACTGAACAATGTTTAGAGCATCAATGACAATATTTCTCCATTCCAGGCATTCCTTCTGTTGATCCAGAGGACACGATGGAATATGCTTCACTACTGCTTCCATTATTCTGTAACTTTATCCTTCTGTCTTCTCTTCTACACAAGAAATGGTTTACAAATGTATTAAAATTGACATAAACAGCCCTATTGCTACCCAATATTGTATTGGTTCCCTCGACTCCTGTGTTTCTCCCCAAATATCACTATGGTCATAATCTCATTTTATTAACAAAGTAGCTCTTGGTGCTACCTAGAACAGCACTTCAATCTCCGTCCCGTGGACCAGAACACACTGAAGTTGTGTGGTAGTTTTTGTTACCATTTTTAAAAGCAAATCACAGCTGTAACTATGAGTAGAAGGAGGCAATAAAACCGTTTTCTTCAGAAAACTGTTTTTTTCCAAAACTGATTAATGCATGTGAACTTGAACAATTCCAAAGAAAATGTCACCTCTAATGGAGTACTTTTTTCCTACTGGAGAAAGGTCATCATCTGAAACAAGATCTACAGGGCAGCAAACAATCATGTCCGCTCACTGCAAAAGTTTCTGCCTGCACACAATTAGATCTCAGCTTTTCCATAGTGTTTTATTGGCAGTGGAAAATGCATCAGTACTTTATTGAAAGAAAGCAATAAATAATACTGTGATAAAAATAGTTCAAAAGTAGACTGTACATATTGTTACATAATCTGAAGATACACAAAAGATTAATAGAAAAAACCCCAGAACAATAACAATGAATTTCAGTTTTACAAGCAAAGTTAAAAGTGGAAAACAAAATAAGAGAAAAAAGACATGCTATATATATTGCTGCATAATAAATAATGCACCATCTGAACAGATTCTTGCTGGCTTTTTAATATGCCATTTACAAGTATCAGATACATTTTCTACTCATACAGTCCAAAATGGCAACACCCATCAAAATTAAAGTCCAGACAACTCTTTAGAACAAGTTTACAAAACATATAAGATGACTTACATAAGAAAAGTAAGGCCTTTATTAAAAGATGCACTGCTTGAGGTTTCAGCCCATTGTACCTTCATCTTTCCCTACTCACCTGACATGAGGCTGCAGTGCTTTAAGATTGGTCCATTAAAACTAGTTCCACCAGCATCTTTCCACAAGTGTTTTCAATCAAAAAAACCCTAAAAACCTCTCTGTGGCCTGTGGCTTATGACCAGGAATCATTATGAAGTCTGTCTTCCTCACTTAAGGAAAAGAAAAAATACAAACAGTTCTTGGTTTATGGCTTGTTTTCAGTCACTGTGAAGAGTCGCTTTACAAATACAGCAGAGTGTGTTATGAGCGAGTCAAAATCACTTCTAAAACGTGTTCTCCTCAGTTCCTCCCAGCTCTTAAAACAAGTTCTATTTTAAATAAAGTCAAACTGCCACTACTTGACAAGTCCTCTGTGTGGAAAGATACAGCTCTGAGGAGAACAACAGTTGTGTACCGCAGCTTCTACATCAATATCTGAAAAAAAGCTGGGCTTATTTTCAGGTCTAACAGCTTCAAAAAGACAAAATATATACTGCTTGGTGTCATGATACTTTTACAAAGGTATTAAAATCCTTTTCACCTTCAGTTTCATTATTAAAAAACAATGATAATTACAGTAACTGCATAATTTACAAAAACCCTATATTGCTCATAGGGACATATACATACAAGCATTACAGTACATTCAGTTGGAAAGACTAAAATTAGAATAAAAAATCAGCAATGATTTGATTTGTAGACTGAATAGAAACTGAAAAAGTAAGTAACTATATAAATGAGAAGTCACATAAATATAGGAAACATTTAGATTCTAAAATATTTTCTCTATAGTACTCATGAATTTATCTGCTAATTAAAAACTCTGTAATAAAATATCTCAAAGTGTCCATTTAACAAGTATTAACAGGTTAAGGGTTCCAAATGTTCAAAATGCTGCATATCACCGGTAGAAATAGTGTGGGTAAACTGCAAAAACAACAACAAAACAAACAAGAAAAAAACAAACAAGAAAAGAAACACACAAAAAATTCCATTAGCAGGTTTTTAACATTTCATTCTAGCACTTTCACAAGCAGCTCAGTAGTGCAGCAGTCACGTATCAAAATATTGCTATGCCATGCTGTATGGAATTTTATTGCCTTCTGCAATCTCCTATTGCAATGCAAAGTAAAGCACATAAGGTCAAGTATTTCTGCTTGGAAGATTTTCATCCCAGGTCACCTGACTACAGAAAATCTGTGGGGACAATCTGGGGGAGGGGAAGACTTAAAACTTCAGTTCCTTGGAACTAAAAAAAAATTAAAATAGCCCCTGAAATTATGAACTGACAGATTCACATGATCTGAGTTTCCATGTGCAAGAGTTTCCCTTCTCAGAATTCCATACAGAAGAACTTGTTACAACTAGATTCCTACAGGCAAAAAGGTTCAGAATTTGAAGAAAAGGCAGTCAGTACATGAGTTGGAAGGGATGCCACCAGTAAGAAGAAAGAAAGTGCAAGAAGAGACAATTTACAGTCCATAAAACATACCAACAAAGGAGAAAGATTCACTGAAATTTTTTTTAAATCAATTATAGTAAATATTAAAAAATTTAGTTTCCTGACTTACTTGCAAAATGAGAGAAATTCTGTTCATGAGAAAATACAGCAAAGGCTGCTGAAGAAACATTTAAAATCCTCTAGGAAGGCAGGACTACAGATCTTTCACAAGCCACAATACATGTATTTTGTGTTACACTTGTGCTATCAAGCTGCCTTTTATTGTCAGCACTGCTCCAAATTTAGGCTGCAATCACCTAAATCCAACCTAAGCAATCAAACTGGCATGGAGTATCCAAGAACTGGAAAACTATGGAATTATCCCTATAACCATTCAATATTGAAGTGTGTTTTAGTGGGATAACTTTAACCAAGCAAAGACCCTGAAAGATCAACAATCAGAAGTGAAGTGTCACAGATTAAATTATTTTCTTTCCTTTACATGCCCAACTTAGTTCTCTTCCCTCCCTCCCACTTTCAGTAGCTGTGTTTCACCCAATTTTTGATTTCAACACTTTCTACATAGCACAGGCTGCCGAAAACCTTCAAAAAGCTACAATATTGACAAAACTAAGTATTTAAACACTGACTCTTCGTTGTAGGAAACAAGCTCTAGATTTTCAGCATAAATCTACTCTGAAAACTTGAACAGTTTTCTTAGTGTAAAACCACTGTAATAAAATACCTGATGTTTTATTCCATAAATAGCTGCTTTACCAGTAGACCTATCAACTTTACTCACCAGGAGAAGGCTTTAACAGGAGTAGGTCCTTACTGTAGCAGAATCCAATCTTTGTGTTCCTGATACACTGCCTATTTCAAGAAGCATGGGAAGACATGCAGAACACAGCATGCATGTTAGTTTTCAAAAAAAGAAACAAACAAACAAACCCCAAACCATCACAGCAATGTGATTACAGCTCTGGTACTCACCTAGCTCTAAGGTTACAAGTTAGAAAAGCAGAATTTGTTTTACAGTCTCTATATATTAACCACTCCCAGTTTCAGTGGCTAACAAAGAATTCTAAAAATCCTGCAGGCCAACTAGCATGCAGACATTGGCAAAGGTAATTTTATAAGTTATTTACTACTTTATGTAGTTCATAAGTATTTATTTAATATCTCAGAAAGGGACTTCACTTAGCAAAGACTAGCAAAGACTTCACTTATTTTAACTTATGGAGTTTTCCACATGAATTCTTGAAAATATTTTGTGCTATTGACAGTATCTAAGATTTAAAAGAGCTCATCAAATGCAAAGATTCCTTCTTTGAGTTTTACTCATAAATACAATTTTCAGAACCTGAGACAACTCTGATAGATTATGCTGCAGTGCTCATCCAACAAAATACATTTTTTAGCTGTCTTCTGTAAAACAAATTCAAGTCAAAGTTCATTCTCATGATACTACAGAGGCTGTTTTTAAACAGACAAGATCCCTCATGTGAGATGTAATCAACTTCCACTTCCAGAGGAGACTTTTGGGGTTTGCTTTTGTTGTTTTGTTGTTTTTTCAATTCATATCAGTGTCTGTGCATACATATAGACCATTAAGTGTACACCAATGAAGCAGTGATTTCAAGTATGATCAATATTTAAGTGACCACTGTAGGGGGTAATGCACAGGTTACTCAAGTTTTAATAATCTCAAAATTATCTGAGTGAGTTTTCTCACATCATTCTTGAATGCATGTTACTGCATTTCAGAAGTGGGACTTCCATTGGTCTTAATTGCTGGTATTACTAATTATGCATTAGATTATTAAATGACTTCTACTAAAATGTCATTTTATTTTCCTAGTTTAAATTACACTTATTTCTAACTATAATTCTGATTTTGTTACTCCAGCGATGTAAAAAAGAAACTCCACATCTAGTAGACCTTCCTGAAATGGCAAAGCACCCTATGGTTAAACACAGTGTTAAACATACAACCATGCACAAGGCAGATGCTTTTAAGCAGCAAAAAGGTCATTTGAACTTGATTCCCCTGTAAATCTCAGGCAAAAAAAAGCACATCATGCTTAAAATAATACAAAACCAATACCATCAATCTGCATCTTCTTTGGCTGCATAGAGGGTGAAGACATTGAGGTTGTAACTCTGAAATTTGCAGGAAGAGTCTCTGCTGATCCAGCAGCTAAACCTCTGATGTCCTTTGGTCTAAACTTCTTTCTCCATGAAGGTGCTCTCCTAAAGCTCTTATCATCATCCTGTCATATTGATAAACAACATTACCAATGCTAAAAATGGAGGATTGTTATTGAAGGATTGTTACTGACATTAAAAGGATTACTGACAATCTTAAGTAAATGTATCAACACTGAGTTAACTGTGAGGAAATAGCAAGTGTAATAAATACTGTATTGTCACACAGTGTTTTGCTTAAGCACTTGTTTAAATTTAACTTGAAATTACCCAAGTGCATTTTCCTTCACCTATTAATACACCTGCATCTTTCAAGTCATATTCCGACTTCAGAAATATAATGTTGCATTTACTAAATACAGTTTGAGTCCCACTTTCAAACCCATCTTTTGCAATGAAGGTATTGTGTCCATGCAAATATACCCACTAGGCACTCCATTTGCCAGCTTCCCATTTAGAAGCAGTTCAATCCTTTGAATACCATTTTACCTCAAATGCATTCCCTTTTAGAATTAGGAGACAAGCATCTATGTTATTTGAAGAGATCTCCATGATCAAATTGCCCTGTGCCACTAGAACAGAGAAAACATCTGTTCCCTCCAAACTCCTTTTGCAGTTTGAAGTCTAAGGAAAAGTACCTCAGAAAACAAGTTGTTTTCTGATATGTTATTAAAGCTTAGTAGAGATGCACACAAAGAACAGAGCTATCAGGATGTGCCACAGAAGGGCTGCAACAAGTGTATTAGGCAAGAGATGAACACAAAAAAACCCAAGGTTTGTGGGTTTGCCACTTCAGCCTTAATCTGAACCACTTTCACTACATAAACTCCCATCAGCACCAAAGAGGAGGCAGCCCAGAGCTAAGACTGCCTTGGGGAAGTAACACCTGCTTGAAACTGTTCACAGAATTACAGCACAGAGCAACTGAAAAGGTTAAAGATGCAGCACTATCTCCCTTATGCTGTGAGTTCACAGGGTCTACAAAACAGTCTCACACCCAAAGTTTTATACTCATTCCATTTCAATGAAGATTATACATTTAAGATCACAGACTGTCCGTCAGAAATCACTATCATGTGTGAACACACCTGGTGATCCTCTACTCTAATATTAATCAAAATTAACACCACAAGATTTCTCAAAAAACACTCTAAGCTATTTGAAATACTGCTTGTTAGGACAAAGTGTCTTTCTCTATTATTAACTTTGTTAATTTGCCACACTGGTCACTAATTTTCTCATATTTTAGATAAAGAAGATTCAGCCCAAAGTGCTGCTATTAGATATTAACCACACAAGCTACAAAAACAAACTTGCAAATCTTCTCCATACTTTCATATTCAAAGTCATCTTACCTAAATATACTAACTCTGCCATATATAGAAACTCTCAAAGGCAAGGAGTTTCAAGTTAAGGTTTCTGTCACTATCCTGTCAAAAGCTTCAAAAGGTTCAAGCTAAATTCTTTCATTTAACAGTTCTGATAAAGTTTCCAGGACTGTAAAATGGGTCAACAGCTCAAGTAACTTACTTCATCAAGTCTTCTGTCAGTGCCCATAGCAAGAAGGTTATTAAATTCCCTCTCCAGAACAGCACGAGCCTAAAGTTTGTGGTATGAAAGAAATGGTAATTAATTCCAAAAAATTAGTAATTAGTAACCTATAATGATTTAAAAAATGTAACAGAACCCAAGCTGTTTAATACTTTCTTATCAGATTAATAAACATACCTGATACTTGAAAAGTTACAATTTAATTTGTAACTTATTAAAAATCTAAGGAAGACTTAACTTTCCCTTAGCTATGACATTAAAGTTCATGATTCTGACAATTATTTCAGAGTAAAAATTAGCAAACAACAAAAATGATGAGTAGTACACTTGTGTCGTGAATATGGGCAATGAGGAAAATACTTAAACCATTTCTTTCCCCTCAAACAAATCTACCAATGAAAATTGTTATTAACAAGCATAAAACTATAAGAAAAGCATAATTTTAAGTTTTTTCTCTTATATGATAATGGACAATTTTCCATTTCTGAACTTTCTAGAGCTGGGAATAGAAAGCCATGCACATACCTATGAAAAAAACCCAGTCAGTTCCATTTTTAACCTTCTTACCAGCCATAAAGCAGCTTCTGCTTGCTTACCTGTGTGTTCTGGGTGGGGATTTGCAATAGGAGAGCTAATGCAATGTAATCGAAGGATTCATCTAAGGCCACAAGAGCACCATGAACTCCGCTCTCGACAAGGTTATTCGCATATTCTTTAAGACCGATGGACATGACCCAATGGATCATCCTTTCATTGCTCCACACAAGCACATCTGTGGAGGAAAAAAAAATGTTGGTAGATTTATAACAATACAACTTTTCTGAGCAAAATCACCCCAATCATAAATTTCAAGTGGAAAGTAAACATAAGTTTGCTGGAAAGCGTTTCATACTGTATTAGGAAAGGAGAAGAAGAGCAGGCACCGAGGCTGCTAAGCAAGCTCTATACAAGGTAACCCCAAATTTTTAGTCTCAGATATCAGAAAAGACTTCTGATATTAGGTAGGGAACAAAATTTCTATGGGGAGTCTTGGAAAACTCAGTTTCCACCCTGTTTTTTCTTGTTCCTCCTTGTTCCATAATTACCACGAATTTGGAAGATCTAAATACCTAAGTTACTTGGATATTTTCTTATAAACTGTTTGGGAAAAAAAACAAAGAAAAAATAAGGAAACTCCCCCCCATCCTCCTAAAACATTTAGTTTCAAACTTCAGAGCAGTAAGAGTTTCAAGACTGCTCACATTTGTAGCACATCTCTGCACAAGTAAATGATTTAATTATGTGTTTCATCATTCACTGGTCAGAGCCTACATCCAGACATCTCCTTCATTTAACACTTAGTATTTTATAAATGATTCCTTGCTCTGATGACTTTTCTTTGTCAATAAATTTTTGAGGCTGATCAGTGAAAACATGTTAGAATCAGACTGAGGTCAAGGCACTACACTAACCCTTGATTTCATTCTGGCTTTCTTCCCTTTTTCTTTCAAGTTCTTTTCGATCATAATTCAGTCTTCGTAGGCACATGATTCCACACTGAAAACTGTTTCTGTTCAGAAGAGAGAAAAATAATGGAAAAAACCCTTAGAGACAACGAAAACATTTACTGAAAGTTAGACCTCCAGCTTAAATCTCTTTACCTGTGAAAGCTGTCCACCATTTTGAGCTGCCCACGCAGGTCTTTTTTAGTTAAATGGTCCAGCATTCGAGCATCCACAAGACATTCCATGAAATAGCTGCGGTACTGAGGGAGCCCCAGGCTTGGGAGCCACTCATTGCCAATCCACTCATGGTTCATATCACCATAGGCAAGTGTCTGTTTTTTTTTTAAAAATTTTAAAAATGAGAAATAAAAGAAAAAGCTATTTTACACAGCATATTTTAAAGAAATTGCTTACTTAATTCTTAGCCTATGAAGATAAGCACATCAAAATACTGAATACTACATGTGTGTTTTCTGAAGAAGGAATCCTCATGGAGAAAAGCAAGTTCAGATATGCAGATCAGCAAGTAAAACTGCCTTAATATATTTCAAGGAATAGTATGAAAAAAACATGCAAGAGCTAATAAAAGTAAAAAAGGCTAATCTATGTGGTTTGATAGCAAAAGCCATAGAATTTCATTGTGTTGAGATGTTACAAATGCTGATTGTCTTGATAACTGGAGGGGAATCTTATTTGTCATGTGACTTTTTAAAGACAAGATATCAAAAATATAACTGCAGAGAGTTTTTAATACACTTAGCTATTTTCACAAACTGATAAAAACCTACTACTCAAAACCAAGCCATTGTAAATCCCAGTTCTTATCCCAAGAGACTTTTCTCATTGCAGTTTTGATCTGCAAATCAACCAGGCCTTTTTTAGAGAAAACATCTAAAAAGATGAGAGTTTGTAACTATATATCTAATAATTCCTTGACCAGCAAAACCCAGCAGTTCCTTTTTTCAAAAGGGTAATAATTCCTTTTGTTCTCCCCCTGTGCATTTAAAAGTCAAAAGCTTCATTTCCCCTCTGGAGGAAACACCTTCCAGAAAGGAACAGGGCCACAGGGAAATGCACTTCTCCAAGCCATCAGTAGGTAACAGAGTGAAGTTACTGTGGGCACAGGGAGCCAAGCTGTGATTGTTATCACTGACAATGAGCAAATGAGTATCAGAGACTTAGTTAATGGGACTTAACCAGGTTTAAGCTGGAGGGCAGCCAAGCAAGAAGAGACTACGCTGTCCAAAGATATGGGGCATGGGTAAATCCTGAGTTTTGTTTATATCCCTGTATAAATACCCAACTATATCAATGCCTGAAAATACAATTAGGATTTATCACCACTTTAAGACAAAACAATTAATCAAGGAGGATTACAGAATTAGTGCATAGAAATCTACTTAACTATCTAGGCTCAGGGTGTTTTGCAGCACACCTGTGATGGTGGCTGGGTTTAACAGGGACTTCCTGTACAGAGCAGTTATTTTTCCTGGAATTCTGGCTTCCCAGAGCCAAAACACTAAAATATTGAAATCACCTAAATATAAAGAGGTGTCTTCCAAGTATGCATTGTACAGAGATAAGACTAGTTCCCCCCTCTCCCAATCCCCAAGTCACATCCAAAAAAATCACTAAAAGAGGCTGCTATAAAGGAAAAACAGATTCTTTTATGCTCTAATGATTGGGACAGTTTACATACAGTCTGTAATATTAGATAAAGTTTCCAACCTGAGCCCAGCTTCCCTCCTCATCTTCCTGTTATGTGGTTAGAAAAGCAAAAGAACACACACATATTAGTATTTAAGTTTAGTAAGGAGATCAAAGTTAATGGTGCACTGCAAGACTCTACTTCTACTGCATACCAAAAAAAATCTAGAAAAAGCAAGCATCATGCAATGTAAAAAATCATAGAGAAGGCACTTATTTCTTATGGGAAGTTGCAAAACCCATCTACTGATTAAGTTTTCTGAAGAGAAGAAATTTCTGCACCAATACTTCAATTTGGCTATTAGTTAATCAAATCAGAGCTCCATTTTACAGATTAGAGTTTTGTTTACAATCTTATCAATGTTGATTTACTTTTTTTTATTCCCTTCTGGAAAAAAAAAAAACAAGATGCAGGTTACAAGGTTAATAATTAGAAGAAGCAACAATCCAGAATTTTAGTGAGTTAATTTGAAAAAAAAAAAAAAAAAAAAAAAAAAAGAAGAAAAAAAATCAAAAGGTACTTGATTCAAAAGTTCAAAAAGTGGGAAAAGCACTCTAAAGAACAGAAGTGGCAACACTGTAAACTAACCGTTTGTTGTGTGGCTGTAAGATTTTCCATTTCTTCATGTGTTACCCAGACATTTCCCGTGGTCTAATATGAGCCCACAGGGAATCAATCCCATCCAGTGAAAGGAAAGCAGTAACAAAGAGGAGAGGTTGCAGAACAAATAAGCAATCGGTACATGTAAGGAGCAGGCATGGGCAAAGCAATGGTGGCTAAAGTCAGGTACAGGTACATCTACTGAAAGTCATGGCATGCAATAAAAGCTACTGACGGGGACCAAATTCCTTCAGAGATTAACAAAGTTGAACATCATCAATAGCTTACACTGATTTAATCAATGGGTAAACACTTGGCTCTGTTCTAATCCAAAAAATGCATTTGTAATCTAGTATGTAATCCCAGGAATAACTTTAGATTGCAGGGCACACAGACTCCTGAGAGACAGGTGAACTCCTAGTTCACTCTGAATTATTTGGAGTTGATGGCCTTATATGTGGATTAAAAAAACCTCCAACTATTTTACAAATTTCTGCACACACATGTCTACTTCATCTGTATTATAAATTTTGCCAAGGCCAAAAGATGAGGCAAATAACACACACCCTAAATATTTTGGATTACACATAATGAAATAAACTTCCCTTTCCCTTGAGAAAGAAAATTGAATTATTCCTTCATTTAATTCCCATGAAAGGAAGAAACATCCTACATTTAAATAATGTGTTCCTTCTACAACTTAATGTTTCCATAAATTCTTAGTAGAAGCTCAAATCCTTCCTGTTACATATTTAGAGTGAAATTTTGGGAAATTCTAAAGATGTTCCATGCTGGATCACTTTCCTTACCGTCCTTGAGGTGGGAGGGGCAGATGGGCTTGTCAGTGACATGATTTCTTGGATGGCCAGCCTCAGCTTGAGCCTGTGCAGGGGGTTGCTGATCCCAATTTCCCGCTGTATTTCCGTGTCAGACAAGGCTGACATGATAGCACCACTTTTCACATTTGCTCGGCAAGCAGCCACATACCAGGCTGGCATCCCAACCCACAGCTGGAACACAAAAACAGGGAGTACACAGAATCTGGGAAGCAGTTCTAGCTTCAAAACCTTCAATTCTTTAGAAGGCTGTACACTGAGGGGGCTTTTTGTTTATTTTGGAAGGGCCACTTACCTCCAGCCACACAACCACAGTAGGCCCGTCCCACTGTGCAAAAGGCAAACCTTGTCTTCTGGCTTCCTCCAGCAGCTCATGCCTAAAATTACAGACACAGTTATGACTTATAATTGATGTTACAATTTAAACACTGCATTCAAACTACCTTCTTTCCAAGAGTTAACTTATGCCTTATATGATACACTCCCTAAGGCAGGTACAGCACATGTACAAGGAATATGTAGGGATGAAAGCTGAACTGGACTGGAAATTTGAGAGCAGCAGAGATGCTGAATCTTCCCTTTCAGAAATTTCTGTCTAAAAGCCCTAGTGACACTCTAACCAACACTTCCAACCCAAAGAGGAGATGTCAGACTCATCTGGCAATTAAATTCTCAACTGCTGCAGTTTTCTGCACAGCAAATTAGACTGGACCAAAGTAGTCATTTCTTCTCAAGGTGCAGATCTGAAACTTGTAGCAATGCAAGACCACATCAGATGCCCACATCCATCAGGCTGTCAAGGCTGGAAACTGGGACAGTGACCATTTAACTGGTGAATCTCAGCCTGCACCAGCCTGTCAGAATTCCAGGCAGAGCTTCAGACAACTATTATATTCAGAGACCCATGCTTTGGCAATTATAGCCCAAAAGGCTGTGTACTGAAACCCAGCTTTCATCTCCTGTGGTGACACCATTTCCTCTGTTATTCTGAAAGAGAAGAGCCTGAAGTTTAATATTGACAATTCAGCTTACGGAAACCATGGAAGCTCACAAGGTCCCTATAAATAGCTGCCAAAAATGTTTGATAAATCAAAAGACAAAAACTAGTGTTGTGGGTATAGGCATGCAACGCTGCTTGGCTATGCCTGCCTGTAAAAATTGATAAAGTCTAAAAAAAGCATATTGACACTGCCTTTGAAAGCTAGTTGTATATAGTTAAGCCTCCACTCACTCTCCTTAGAAATTCTGAAAAAACAACTTGACCTAATTAAACAGTTTTTACTGTTTTATGTTATTTATTCATGCCTGCAAATGTAGAATTAAGAAGATAAGCAGCAATACTACAGAACCAACGTCCTACACTATGTATTTTCTCACTATTTAAATCAAATAAAATCTCCTTGCCTTCTGAACCGTGTCACGGGACAGATCTAAGATGATAAAATATTTAGAAGTTTATATATATATATATTCATATATATATATTCATATATATATTTATATATATATATTCAATATATATATAGTGAAAAACACGGGGCATCTTGAACAGTGATTACTGACAGAGTAGGAGCTTTTTTTGCTACTAGTACAAAATGGATATGCAGCATTCAGGTCTTTTAGACATATATGGGATCCTCCTGTTATATTGGTAGATAATGCTAAAAAGCAATCAGTGAAGTAATAAATATACTAGGAACTGTTTTATCAATAGATGGTACTTCACCTGCATGACAATAAATTCCTACTGCACCAGAAGAACCTCCCAATAATTTTTCCTAATTACATGTGCTGCCCAGAAATGGAAAAAAGGGAGGAAGGAAGGGACTTCCATTATTTATAACCAGACAACTGGCTATAAATAATGATTCTGAGGTACCATTTAAAGACTCAACAATTAGTGTTCAGCAGTCAGCAGCTTAATAGCTAAATTTCACTAACAAAGAAGAGAAGACTATAAAAGCTAAACCATATTTGTACACTTCAAAAAGATACATCTATTTCTAAATTAGGAATAAAAGATCAGTTATTTTCCTGCTGCTGTGGAACACTTCACATTAATCCCACAAATCACTAGCCCTGAACACATTCACTTCTGCTTCACTTTGTTGCTTAAAGTTTTAAAAATTAGTGAAAAAATTAAAATGCAAGAACAGATTAAAATGCTTAATACTGTATTTGCCAGAAAGGAATACAATGTTTTTTCCAAGAACTTTAACTTCCAAATTGATGTCTTTGTGATCCTTTTTGGTGGTTGTATTGTATGGAGTTCAGAGAATTTCAGTGTAATTTCTGGGAGTTTTATAAATCTCACTGTGTACTTCATGTAAACCATGACACAGTAAATCCTTGGGAATAGTACAGGGAATATATCAAAAATTTAAGGAGAGGTTATGATGCAAACTTGAAACCCACGGTGGTATAATAATGCAGAAAAAGATTGTGTGGCTGGAATGGAGTGTTATGGGATGGAAGCAAACATGCAGAAATAGAATCAAACAAAATAAAAAATGTTTATGCAGTATCTTTATACGGAAGTTATTCAATGGATCCAAAGAGGAGTCAACCATGAAGTGGAAAATTAATTGCAGAATTTGTTCATATGCAGTAAGAGATAAAAAATTTGCTTTCACGGGAAATCATTAAACCCAAAGCTCAAGATGTAGCACAGGCCCAAAGCATTTCAGAGAAAGAATTCAGAGACAGCTGCTGTTTCATCTGCAAATGATACATAAATGTTTCTTTTCCTATAGCACAGAACTTCCCTTTTCCAACTATCCCCTTCCAGCTTTCCCAAGACATTCACTGCATTCCAGTAATATGTGATGAAATCCCTGAAAGATTACAACTCTCAGGCCAACTGAGTTCCACAGGCCATCCAATTCCCCCAGTTAGGAAGTGGGTGCAAAATCCAGTGAGGGAAAAAAATACTGCAGCAGTGTCAGCAGTGTTAACAGATGGGATAAACCTGGTACTGTGAGGGATAAAAAAATGCCAAAGGAGTAGCTGGCTACTAGAATAACTCCTAGGTGACAAAACCAAGGGATAGATGTCTACAGACTTAATAAAAAAATTAGCAGAAATTCACTTAGAATGGGAGCCCAAACATGCTGCTGCTTGTCGTTAGACACATTCCAGAGGCATCTCACACCACCTGTGGAGAACAAAGGAACTGTGGACATAGGGGATGAGAAATGATGTCCAAACTGCAGGTGATTGGTGGAGCAGGGAATGCACAAGACCCTTCAAGGACCATCTGAAGGATCTGTGTTTGGAATGGCTCTTGACAGACAAGGATACAATAACCCCAACAAGGAAAATAAAGCAGCCTTGAGTAAGCTCACTTTGTCACTGGATTAAGACAGCATGGGAATGGATAAACTCAGGCCTTGTAGCCAGAGGGGAATGCTGTATTCCAGATTTTCTTGGAAGGAACTGAAGAGAACTGATTTGGAAGAAGCTCAGAACAGAGAAAACACAGTAGTGGGCAGGAGAAAAGAGTGATACTGATGGAAGTCAGATTTTAAAGGTGTAAAACCTGAAAAGTAACAGTAGACAACATGAAAATAACTGACCAACTTCAGGTAGAACGCCAGGGGAAATTTAATATCCTTATTATAGGTTAATTTCAGTTATGTAAATAAGCTTATTGTGTATAACTTTAAGAGAGGTATCTTAAATTTAGGTTTGCCTTCCTTTTTGATTAATACAGTATTAAGTTTGTTGTGTTTGTACACAGAAAAGCACAAACTGTTGTGGCAAACATTGTCAATACACAAAGATGATGAACACAACACTAAAACCAACACAGGTTTAGTAAACAGAAGCAACAGTTCTACAGAATTACATCTACCTTGGAAACAAACTGCCACAAATACTTACTACTGCTAAACAACTTTCAAACCCCAAACTACAAAACTAATTTAATCTCAGTAGGGGTAAATATTTCCATCATAAAAATTCACACCATGCAAATTAAGACAAGACAATGAACTACATTTCACATTGCACTACGTGACACTGGATTTATTTCAGCAACACATTTTCATAATATATTCTTCTGAATCTAGAATTTCCTCTCATAATCAGACTCTTTTGAAAAAAGTTAGAGCTTTTAATATATTGCTAAAAAATCCAAATGAGATCTATCATACTTCCACAAAAATCCTAATAAAATAAATATAAACTTACCCTGATTTTGCACTACCACATGAAATGATAAACAAAAGAAAAATAAAATAATGAAGGAAAAATTTAAAACTAGGATTGAACTGAACTCAGAGGCATACAAAAACAAATAATGTGGACTGTAATTTAATTCTGTAGCTATAAATAGGTTTTTGTTAGCACCCATTGAATACTGCCCTCAGCTTGTTTGTGCACAGGCATGCAGAAAGCAGAAAGATAAGTAAGCAAATAGGGATTAGAGACAACTATAACTAGAAGTAGCTGTCATTGTTCCAAGTATTCAGGTAATTGGAATTCTTTCTGCGGAATACAAGATTTTATAAAAGCAAACAGTCAGCCCCAAGAATTTGTTTTAACCCACCGTCCTCCAATATCAAAATGAAAAGCAATTCAGAGCAGCTTTCCCACTTTTTCCTTTAGATATCCAGCATCGCAAGGGATCTTTGGCCACTTGTGATAACATTGTTCAGAACATTGTTCAGAAACCTGCCAGGCTTCTGAAGCAGCTGCATTAAAATATCTTACTGGGATTTTTAAAATTAGAGTTGGATTATATTCATTTATTTGAAAAAAAGCCAAGAGAAGGCTCCAGGGGGACCTTAGAGCCCCTTTCAGTATCTAAAAGGGCTCCAAGAAAGATGGAGAGGGACTTAGGAATACCTAGGGAAAGCTTTCATTTGTTTAAGACAGACACTTGCCTCTTAAGCAGTCAACAACATGCAGCCATAAATTACACTTTAAGTAGTACCAGTATAATTTTGAAGGGCAGAAATGCACTTTCTGCATTTCTTAAAGCAAGGCAGTGTAGATTGTTCTCCTTGAGACTGAAATTTGTGGCTGGCATTGAGAAATACCTATATTGATCAAAGAACAACCCTACCCACTATTTAGACATGACCAGACTCTAACTATTTATTCAACCAAGATGTGGGGTATCACTTTAAAGCTCTGTAGAAAAGGGGAAAATACCGGGTCATAATAACGTATGATTGCCTTCAGTGTAGCAGTCTGAGGAAAAACAGCTGAGCCTTCTGTTATACAAACAAACCCACATTCCATTCTGACTTTCCAAACCAACACACTGCTGGTTTTCATTAGCAGCCACCAGGCATTATTCTTATTTGTTAATAGAACTTACGTACTGCAAAAAAATCCCTCACAAAGAGAAAATTAACACACTTTTTTTTCAATATTCACTGACTTCACAAGGCAAGTAAAAAAGCAAGACCTGTCTGATCTTTGTCAGCTTTTTGACACAATAAAGGCAGCTGAACAGAAGCAACAGAAGTTCAAGGTATATGGCTCAGCTTTGGGTGAAAAAATGCAAAGAATGCCTGATCCTACTTACAGAAATTTCAGTGTTTCCTGTATTACCAATTTAAGCCTTAAATCAAGATTTCTACTGCTAGCAATGTCTATTTTACACCTATAATTACAATCTTTGCTACATCTCTTCTAACTCTGGGAATAACAAGGATGCAAATAGATACTCAAAAGCTGAACAATAAACTAAAGATTTCTTGGAAAAACAGTGAAAAAATTCTCATGACTAGGAAAAGGTAAACGCCTAAAAGGTGCCATAAAAAAACAGTCACAATAGATTAAAAAAAGGGGAAATTGGCATTATATGGTGCAAGAAAAAAGATTTCAGCTGTTAAAATATATGACAGAATGTCAAGAAAACCTTAAACAGGAGTGAAAAAAATAAGTGAAGAGAAAAGCAGTTAGCAGCTATAACACAAAAGGGCAGAGAAGAAACAAGAAATTCATACAGAGGGATGTCAGCACTGAGCATCTTGTGCTTTCACTCTGTCAACTCCTTCACACTCTAGAGTAAGTAACAGCCTCAGACAACTTTAGGAAATTTTCCAACTGAATCCAGCCCAAAGCAGGTATTAAATATAACAAATTTCGGGGGGGGTTGATAAGAGTCCACTTTTATCTCTGAGTTTATTACAGCATTCCAATAATAAGTTTTCAGCACTGAAATTCATTTCAAACTTACCATGACCTCTGCTACTATTGATGTTCGGAAAAAATAGTAAAAAAACCAAACCTTCAGAGGCTTATTAGCCATAGCAGCATACTAGCCAGAAATATCCAAAAATGAAACTAAAAAATAAACCACAACATTTTTAAAGAAAGCAATACTTTACCAACAGAGGACTAAAAATATTCGATAACTTACTTTTTCTGCATTTTCCTGTTTTTTTCTGCCTGACCTCCAAGCTTGCTGAGACCTAAGGCATCCTGAGAGGAACCATCTGCTTCTCCCATGCCGCCTAAAAAAAACAACCCAAAAACCAGCCTTATGTTCTCAATCAAGTATTTAATCCTTTGTAATATTACTGATCATGTACAAAGCCAAACCCCCAAGCCCACACCCCGTACAAAACAAAAAGCAACCCCACCTTGTCCTAATCCTTCCTTGCTTGTTTGTCCAGGTCGTCCCTTCTCCTTCTTGCCAAACAAGCGGCCGATGGAGGATTTGATCCCCTTCTTTTTGGGAGCTTTGTGAAGGGAATCTTGGCTACTGTTACTGCTACTGGGATTACTTGTTTGCCCATCTTGAGAACCTGTTGAACTTTACCCACAAAAAGTCATAAAGGAGCCCATGTAAAACAAATTCACCAGTGTAACAGTGAGAGACAAGTTCAGGGTTCTGTGCAAGTTAATTAACATTCAGTAACTCACTAATGACATCTAATTTCAGCTTTTATGAGTCAAGAAAAGAAATTTATCCATTAAAATACAAATAATTAAATAAAAAAAACAATGAAAACAATGCAAGAAAAGAAGAAAGGGAAATAAAATCTATATACTATAATATGAAACTACAAGTCAATAGAAGTGTTTAAAGTGCAATTCAGAGATGCTAAAATTGCCAACACAAGTTCCTGACCAACTGAGGCAGACAATGAAAGTTTGAAATACTTGAATGGAATCCATCCCAGGCACTTTGAAAAGTCCATCTGTCCATCCAAGTGATGGTTATTTTGCAAGTTATTTCTAAATTTATACCTAAATTCCAACTTGAAGAGTGGAATTGCGTATTTCTCATTTCCTCAACATGAAGCAAACTTAATGCAGATTTGAGTACCAGAAGAATTCTTCATATAAAGCCATTTCTGATCATTAACAAAACTTGTATTCTTATTGTTTATGCAACAGTATGTGTTCATACTCTTGACTTTCAAGAAACATTTCAACATCCAGACTAAAATCCTACAGGCTGAACAGCTCTGCAGATTTAGGATTTTATTCTGATGATGTGAAAACTGAGTTTCTGGTAGGTCTGAGTGTCCCAGGCACTTACTTCCTGATGTCCCTGATATCTTCATGGCTCACTGTGTGCAAAGCTCCTTTCTGGACTCTGTCCAAACGCAGAGACCGAGGGGAAGAAGGCGGTGATGTCTCACATTTTATTGTGGTTTTATCATCTCGTACCTCTTCTCTGGAAGCTGGAGACTAATGGAAAATCAAGGAAAACTTGAGGGGGAAATGCCAAAACACGAGTGTAGCATCAACACTTCACAAAACATTGAAAGGAGAAATCAATTATTTCACTGTTAAAGGATTACTCTTGCCATTACCATTCTCCAGTTGCTTATTTTTGGCTTGACTTCTTTCTGAATTTCCTGTTACCTTCAGTGATAAACTACTAAATTTCAGTCTTAGCTACTGAAATAAGCCAGTAGCACTTATTTAGTTCATTCAGAGAGCTAAGAACTAAAGTAATGTAGTAGCACCACAAAACTAATGTACCTCACTTCAGTTTGAGCAAGTGCAAAAATCAAGAGTCCTGTGAAAAGGATCATTGGTAAGATTACTGACTTGATGAAGTCTTCATATTTGTGGCTACGGTTGATCTTAAAGTTTTAGTAACAGAAATTATAACTTCACAGATCTTTAATATTAAACAATGATGCATCAAGACTGCAAAACAGTGGTTAGAAACAGAAAGCAGCACAACAGTCTCCACACAGCAAAAAAAGGCAAACAAACAAAAAAAAACCCCACAAAACAAACCCACACTTATGCTAAAATGATAAACCATAATCTTGCTTTATTACAGAGTTCCCCTGCAAATGCTTTCTTTTATGTTCCTGTTATCCAGTAATGAGTTCGGGGTCAGGGAAGGAGATGAAGGAGCACACCATTAAACAAACTAAAGATTTTTACCTTTCTACGGTGTTTCCTTAAATCACTAGGCTGACAGATGCATGCAAAGAAAAGAAATTTGGAAAAGCTGTATTTATTGTAAACTGCAGCACAGACTGAAACAACTAGTACAGAGACAAAACATCTTAGGGAGAATATAAAAACAATTACAATAATGGCACAGAGAAAGATACTGAGTATGAAGTACTCTTCAAACCACAGATTACTTAAAATGTATCCCAGAAGAGAGGAAGAGAAAAAAATAAACACTTAGAAACGGTTATCTACTGAAGTACTGTAGATGTTTGAGTGTATTGGTACTCCAGGCAAATTAGCACACAAAAAGTGCAGCATTTTTTGTTGCTTCTAAAAGGTGAGAGATTTCCCATTATGTGTCAAGGGCTTGCCTTGAACCTACATATCACCCACAGCAGCCTTAAATACACTGCCTGCACTAGTCCCTCCTCACAACTTAGTGGTTCCTGCAGCTCTTTCTTACATAGCACAAAAAGCAGCCAGTATTTAATAACCGTGAAAGACAGGAGTGCCAACAATAGTTGGTTTCTATACAGTAACAGGATTCTGTTCTAAGTTTGAAGTGCTGAAATGTTTGAGCAAGAGTCCACCACCAGTTTTATTTTATCCTCCATCCACTCCAGAATTCCACATTTCCCAGGTACTGCTCACCTCTGCCAGTGCACAGAGCAAGGCAGAAACCTTGAGTTACACAAACAAGTTATTCCCACTGATGCTGATAAAAGTTAAATGTAGGTAATTTGTTTAACAGTTCCCATTATTTAAAAAGACAATAACCAAAAATAAAGTCAGTCCCCTTTGAAGTGGAACAAGGCGGGGGAGAAGTGGGACAAGGAGGGTGTTGCTTCCCTCGCACAAAGGATGCCTTTTAATCATTTTTGATTTAGAATACATGTAAACTATGCAGCATTAATATGGAAAGTTTTGTTCAATCTGACTGTAGAGTACTACATTAATAAATCATCCAGTGAATCATAGAAGGGACCTTTAAAGATGATCTAGTCCCTCCCCAAGTTCTTGACAAAACACCTGACTTATTTTACTCTTGCTGGATCTTTTACTATATGGAATGAAAACTGTCCACAAAAACTGGCCAAGAGAGCTGCAGGCTTCACAATTTATCATGTTGATGCTTTTTAATCATGAGGGGCTTTCAACTGACTGAACTGCAGAACCACTACTGCAGGCAGCCTTAAGCTAATTTGCCTACATGATCATAAACTGATGCAACTCCCTATCAAAACATTGAAAAACACAGCAGAACTATTATTTAGTCCAATAATTCATAACAGCTGATCCAGAAGTTTCTAGAAAGCTCTTGTTCTGTAATTCTAGAAGCATAGCTTCTTGTTTTCAAGCTTTCACAAATCAGTTTCCAGGTACAAAAACCACCAAATGCAACTGCAAACGGCAGATAAAGTGACTTTGATTCACATTTATGATGTAAAGTCAACTTTAATTACAGTTCACTTTTCTTCAATTACATTAGATTATAAGACACCTTCTTCTAATCCAGTTTTTTGGAAAAGAGCCACTTAAATTTGTATATGGTTTTATGCATGAGAAGTACTTTGCTTATCTACTTATTACTGTGAAATGTTAAAAGATAAAGCACCCCATATCCTGAATTTTGATAGCACAATTAGTAAGTACAGTTTCCAAAACCATATGGAAATCTGGAGACAAGGTAAAGTGTCTAGAACTAAATCAGAAAAGAAGCTTTTCCTGGAGAGTGCTTGCAAATAAATACCAGTATCCAAGATGTTCCTTCCAGAAAGGTATCCTAAAGAAGAGAAACTGTTTATTTATGTAAAAAGATGAAAGGGGAAAACTTGTATCTTGTTTTTACAGATATGTTTCCATGTACAAAGCAGCTCCTAGAAGGATTAATTTTTCTAAGCAGTCATCAGAATGTCAAAAGAATGGATCTATCTTTCTCAACTCACTGAACTGCTAAGCCTGAACTACTTCATCAGTCACAAGGTCTAACAGACATGTCTTTTCCCTACCAATTTTAATAGCCTAAAACAGGACAGTAGCACTCATTATTAATAAAACAGCAGTGATACCACCACAGTCTTCAAGACTAATATGCAAATCACCTTTTAGCTGAATGTTTAGTGGAACAGTGGACTGCTAAAAATGAAGTTTAAAGCAGAGGGAGAAAGTGGTTGAAAAGAAAACATTATTTCTTGTAGGAAGGGGAGTCTGAAGAAAGACCATAACAACAGAAGGAATACTTAGGCCAAGATGACGAAATAATAGGAAAGTTTTTCCTAATCATTATGAACTGTATCTTACACTTTTTATAAATGTTGAAAGGAAGCAGTAGAAAAATCTAGAAAAAGGAAAAATACAGCTGAGTAAGAAGGAGAGGAGGGGGAAAATCAAACAACTCACTTCTTAGAGAAAAGAAACGCTAGAAACGCTCTTCTGAAAAAAACCTGGAGTTAATGGGCACTTACCAGTGTCATGATCCCCAATCTGTCCACTTCCCGAGCTGGGCTGTGTGGAATCCGCCTCGGGGTGGAGCGGCCACTGCCAGGGGGGGAGGAACCAGCCAGGGAACCACTGGCATAGGAAGGAGGGATGGAGCTCATGGAGCGGAACCGGCCATGGGCATCCAGGCTGCCACTGCCCACCCTGCTTTCAATCTCCTCTGCTCGCTGCTCCGTGTTCTCCTTCTCTTCTTGGATAAGTCTAAGGGATAAAAGAGTTTTAAAGGAATGTGACATTCAAACAAGGGCCATATGACCAGAAGGAGTGGGGCATTAGGAAGGATCAGTACAAAATGACCGTTTTCCAAGTGATTTTTATCAAAGCCCTGACAGCAGACAGGCCATACCTGATCTCTTTGTTGATGGCATCCAACTGTTCCTGAAGCATTATGGCCAAAGTCTGAGCATCAGCCTGACCACTTGGTGACAGCAGATCAACTGAGCTGAATATGGTCTCTCTGTCATCCTCCACATCAGACACATCAACATCACTCTCAAATGCTTGTGCCACATTTGCCAACACACTTGCTTGCTGGGCTCGCTCCCAATCCTGCTCATTCAGAGTCTGAACCTAAAAGAATCCATGAAAAAAAATCCAAACTCAGTGGACAAAAACATGATGTTTCTATTGATTTTCAAGATGTTTAAAATAATTTTTTTAAATCTATTTACATGCTGAATGCATCCATTAAGATAGCAGTTTTTAGAGAAATGTAAAGAAAAAAAGCTAAAATGTAGGTAACTTTTAAATTTCACTTCACTGGAAGATGCAAAATGGACAGGCTTATTGAATAAATTCAAACATCACATATCTTGGCTATACACACTTTGAATTATGGTAGAATTTTGCTATCAATTCCTTGCAAATTTTGGAATCAGTCCTGAAAGGGACTTGAAATAGTTTGCAGAACAGTAACACATTAGAATAGTGTATAGACACAGAAGTAGGACTGGTTTAAATTATATTTTATAGGCTTAGTAAAATTAAAAACCAAAATTTGAGTTCAAAACCATAATCTTGCAATTTTTGCTAACAATTACAAAGACCAGTAGCGGTACATTAGTTAGTGAAAGAGGATCTATAAAATCTACTTTATTGCTAGGTACTCCAGTTCTAAAAACTCCTTACAATGATTAGCCCTATGTAATCTATTTTTTCGTCACAGATTTATTTGTATTTTCATTTCAGAGTTCTGTTACCTTTGAAGGTTCATCTCTGAGAGCTGCCAAACGTCCCTTCTGGGGACGCCTCAGCACGGAGGAGGTGCCAAAGGAGTCTGTGTGAGTGTCACCCACAGAGGAAGATGTCATAGGGAATCTGAAATCTGGTCTGCTGGTACACACAAACAATCATTTAGCTTTAAAAAGGGAGGGGAAGAGGGAAAGAAACCAAAAAAAATTCACCCAAATGACTTCTCTCTTCCTACTAGTGCCAATTGCTTTTAGGCACTGCATAAAAACTGTCTTATATGCTCTATAAAAATAGATTTTATAGCTATGTAACAGACAAAATTACATTTCGCATAGTGACTTTAAAGAAAATAGAAAAAATTGAAATACTGCTGGTACCTATGATGGAGTGATGTGGCTCTGAGTCTCACTTGGTCATTTTCAGCCCTTAATGCATCAACATTTATTGCAAGTTGATCCTGCAAAAATAGATACATCAAATACATAACAATATGCCTTAAGAAAAAACAATCAGTATCAACTAGGGATTTATAAACTAACATTTAAGATTTTGGCCTCATTTCTATGAAACTCAGAAATAACAGATTTTAAAACACACCCATCAACAATATAAAATGTAAAAATTGGTTTTGCTGCACACAATACAGCACTGCCACAAAAGGCCAACCCAGAGTAATTCTGCTGCCTCTCTACGCTTACTCTAGTAATGACAACATACATTTTAAAAACAGCAATGAAATAAAATTCACATGCTACTAACTTAATTATTATAAAGTGATAATAAGAAGAAACAAGAAGATTTTTCCAGCTCTCTGCACAGAAGGTTCTAAAAGTATTCACTTTGAACTTGGACATTTTGACACACCCTAGAAACTCTGAATTTAACAGCAGAGAAATCCAATGAATGAGAAAACAAGAGAAGACCAATAAAAAGTGGCTGATGATGAACATCTGTGCCTTGTGAGAAAACTGCTGGCCTACACATACAAGAATTCCACATATTGCAGAACATTCTTTAACATTCTTCTTTTTATTACAGAAGCACAGCCTCCAAATCCTGTCCTAGAGACCAGAGTGATGTGGGGAGGTGCAGTACACCTGTGATTTAACAAGCTATAACAAGTATTATTTCAGAACAGATGCTGTGACCACAAAATCAACTGCCACTGCTTAAGGATGCAAAGATACGAAAGGCCTCGCCACTTATTTAAGGAAAGAAAACTTGTCATTTCCAGGGCAAGCACAACACCAGACAGATGCTATTAAAAAGCAGCAGCCAAGTCTAATAAATTAAAGAAAATTTTTAGCAGTTGCACACGTATTTCATACTGAAAGCTTTAAGAAAACCTTATGGGAAAATGCTCAACGTTAAAAATGTATCTCTTTTCTTTTTGCTGTTCAAGGTCATATGTACAAAAATATAAAAATTCTACACAATCCCCAAGCTTGGGCAAATTGCCAACATATCCAGGCACTTTACATATTCAGAAGTTTTTGAGTAAAAGGTTATGTATTACCTATAAAAGCTTTATAAAACTGAGGCACACAATACCATAAAATGAACAACAACTCCCTTCTTTTAAACAGAGCAGGTAATGTTAAATTCTGTGGGGAATTAAAACCTGATCCTGCTATGTAGCAAGGCAGCAATGATGCTCCAACAGAATATTTCAGAAAGGCAGAGTGTACCTTTTCATGCTGAAGCTCCTCTATTTGCTTTTTTGCATTTTCAATTTCTCGAAGAAGTGAATTCTAAAATAAAAGGTATCACAGAGTAAGTCACTTATAAAAAGCTTTACACTTTTAAACCATAACCATGAGGAGTATCAAAAATAATTCAATCAACATTATACATCTTAAATTAAAGATACTTTACCATCATTTCACTTTGATTATAGCTGAAGGTTTATCCTTCCGGGTGTACAGCCCTCTAAATAATAGATTTAGTAATAGTACTGGTTCCATAAATTTTTAATAGCAATAGCAACCTTTTAAAACTGCATTTGAAAAAGTCTGACTAGTAAAAAAATACGGAATAATTAGGCAGCTAAAATAATTTAAAGTAATTCACTGAGTGGTTATTGAGATGAATTAGCAGCCATTATCCTTAAGTTTTCATTCTATTTGCACTTGTTTGACCTAAAAAAATTACTACACAGTAATTTCTTGGATATACTGTACTTTCAGAACTGCAATACTCACTGAATTAAGGGTTTTTCTTAACATTAGAGCTGTTTCAAACTAGAGATTCCCCCTTCTGATAGGAAACTTATAACTGGCTCACTTTCTTTTCCTTTTCTACCACAGCCAAAACAATTAACAATTTCTTAATTAACAATTTCTTGAGGTTGTTAATACCTTTATTACATGTTTTAGATAAACTACAATTTCATATGTGAAAAAATAAATCACTCTGGGAAAAAGACCAAGTGATCAGAACAAAGTCTTAAAATTTTACCTGCACATTTCTTTCTAACTTATCATAAAAGAATGAGCTAGAAGCCTCCACAAGAACACTTCTCTAAAAGCTGTTACTTAGAGTAAAGGACAAGCAGATTTTCCTCATTACGCATGAAAGAAGTTATGGAAGATAGGAGGGAGTTTGGGTCAGCCCTAAGACACCCCCCAATATGCAAACATTTAAAAAAAACAATGCTGTCATCTGTTTCTTAGAAATTGAATTTAAAAAGACTGTTATGACTGTTGATATCACAACATGGCCCATAATCAGAATTTCTGAAGCAGTTGGTGATGTTGAAAATAGTGTTGTTAACTAGGAAACACAAGGCAAAGTTTGCAGCCTTAGATGCTAGATAAGCACCTTTATCATCAACTCGAAGGATAACAGTAGGACCTACGTTTCTTCTGCACCACTCGATTCCTCCCAGCTCTGAGAGTATAAAAGCAGGGCAAGGAATGAACTAAATCCCTGTAATGATCTGAGAGTCCTGGAATTATGGAAGGATGTGTCAGACACCTGACTGACGGTTTAGGGATGAGAACTGAATTGAAATGAATGCAAGAGGAAGCAAACATTTAGTAAAAGACTGAAAATATCATTCTACTTATTGAAGTGTTTTATTGTCATGACTTTAAAACAAAATTCACACAGTTTTTACTGAAACATTTTCCCCAGATGATCATTTCACTCTCCAACAAAGGAAACCAAATATTTTTTTAATCCAAGACAAGGCAATTCTAAATCAGCATCAAGCAAAGTGCCACTTTAGAAGACCTTGCTTTGTTGGATGCAGAGTAAGATAATCTAACTTAAAGGCATGTGTGAGAGAAAAATCCATAAGGAACTACATCCAAAAGCAGAAGAGAAAGAAAAACAGTAAAAGTGTGTCACAAGTTGAATGCTGGGGAAAGCTCCAAGGGGTGCATTGACAGTGCAGGGAACAGCCCAGTTACATTCACATAATGAGTCCCAAAATGATCTACCTGGGAAGAAAACACAAGGTTGTTTCAATTTGTAAGAATCCCACAAGGACTCAGGGGAATTGGTATAGCCAAGAGCAGTGGGAAACAAAAGAAACTGAACTAAAAAGGCCAAAGTTCTAGTCCTAATTCTTTAGGCTTCCTGTATTATACTGGATGAGCCTATTTATGCAATCCACACCAATCAACCAGGAAAGGATAAAGTTGCTTAAAATTAAAAGATGCCTTCTCAACACTGCAGTGCAATGCCCAGGGACGGTCTCAAAAAACTTGAATTTTATGTACATATTTTCAAAATCCACACTAAAAAACAGCCTTAAGAGAAACCATTTATTAATAAGGATTTCATATTTATTTACTGGAGTTACAGATGTGTGCAAACTGCACAAATCACAGAATTCTGAGCATTCTAATTAATGTATATGCTGGAATGTGACTTGTTACCTTATCTTCTAGGGCAGCCATCCTTTCCTTGAGATGCAGCTGGAGCCTTTCATTGGATTCAGACAGAAGTTTATCAACAGTTTCTGACAAACGTTTATTATGCTCTTCATTCATCTTCTCTCTCTGTCTAGCCTAAGATACAGAAAAGCTACTGAAATAACTTCATATTTTCAATGTCTATAACAGTTTCCAGGTTATAAAGGCAGTAAGCTTTCTTTAACAGCAATATTTTTCCAGAGAGGAATACTGGATGGACCTCCAGGACTCCGAGGGAGTATAAGGGACACTTCACAGTTTAATAACTGATCCAAAATCAGAAGTTTGAAAATCTGAGCCTATATTAAAAAAAAAAAACAACAAAAAACAAACAGAATTCAGAATGAATTCCATTATTTATAACCCAGAAACCAATTTTTCCATAGTCATTTAATTCAGCAAGTTTTTGATCTGTCTGTTCATCAGAAAGTATGAACAGTAATCAGATATGAATAGTAATAGTAATATTACCAGTAATATTGAATATATTTTATTGAGTATGTGAATATATATTGAGTTTAAGAATAGTAATCAGATATTTTCTATTTTCAAACTTTCATGGCAGACTTTCAGCTTGCCCTTGAGATTTAAGGTGAGACATAGTACAGTGACTCAAATCTCCCAAATATCAGCCAGCCCAAACTCCGGCTTTCTTTTAAAAGAGAGAAATAAAACCAGCTTTGCTGAACAGTAGCAGCCATGAAGGGGATTGAATTCTTTCTTTCAGTTTTATATCTTTGTCAAAATTATGTACAATACCCTTAGCAGCTCTTGATTCTTCTCCTCTAGCTGTGCTTCCATCTGCCTCAGTCGTTCCTCGATGTTACCATGTCTCTCCTCAGCCTGTCAATTTGAAAGCAAAATTAGAATTTGGGTGGGGTTTTTTTAAGGTTTCAAAAGCACAGAAACATTGAAGCACAGTAACATTTCTAACATGCTTTGCACAACCGCCATTTATGGTAACACAAAATACAGAACAGATGCTTTTCTGTCACTAAAAACCTTGCAAGGGTTCATATGCGAGTAGCAAAATGAGGAAACCTCTCACCACAAATCCACTGCTCTTTGCAAATGAGCTTGCAAGAGCAGAAGTTCATTCACATCCCCAAGAATTAAAAAAGAAAAAGAAAATAAAAATAAAAACTAAGTGCATTTTCAGCTTTTCCTCACTAGTCTGGAGGATGTGACCCTGTGTTAGTACCCATGACAAAGCAGAAAGCAGCAAGCAGAAACAAGGACTAAGATACAAATTCTACCTTCCTAAGCTTGGTGGTAAGTTCCAACACTTTTGCATCTTTAGCAGCAGATCTCCCAGGAGACAAAAGGTCAGACTACAGAGCCAGTTAGGGATAGGAAAGATAACAGGGAAAGAAATGAAACTAAGACTTTCAAAGAAAGCACATACACACACTTGAAAAGGCTCACTTGCAGTTACTAAATATAATTCTTCACACTTCATTAGCTCATTTGCAGCCCTCTAAAAACCTTGATATTTATTAGTATCATTACTTCTCTTGCTCCCCATACTCTTCACTTGGTTATCAGTGGAAGGATTTTGGGTTTCCCCTTCAGAAATAGTTCACGTTTAGAAGGATTTTATGCCTAACATTGAATTGATTTTAATAAAGAGCACCAAAGTAATAATTCAGAGAGACATTTTCATAACATCATTAACAGAAAACCTGCTCAAGTTCCAAAGAGCAGAGATTTAAAAAAAAAAAATTTAAAATAAAAATAAAAATCAAGAAGAGTGTCTTCAGAGAGGTGAACGGGAAAAGTAGAGAGAAAAGGGATAAATATTTTCTGAATTATTTGTGGGAAAACCAGAATGTAACAAAGCCAACACTAACACCAGATTTCATGCAGTGGGACCAATGGAGAACAGAGTCTGCAGGACACTGTCCAGGGGGCCTCACCTTTGTAAGCGCTGCAACTCTCTGGGCCAGCTCAGCTTCCACCTCTGGCAAAGTCTCAGCCTTTCTCAGGGTCTGCTGCAACTTTTGCTCAGCCAGTTCCAGACGTTCCTGCAATTGCCTGTTCTTATCTTCACTCTGCACAGGATCACAATCAAAAATGCTTAGGGTTAAAAATGGTAATTAATTTTCAAAGCAGCAAAGAACAAGCTGTGAATCTTCTACATCAAGGCTGTGCTAAGACAAGGGACAAATTCCTCCATATTTTAAATAACACTATGCATATTACTGCAAAATTTAATTTTTTTTCAAGTGTGTACAACTACTTTTATGAATTATACCAAAAGGAACTTCTCTTGTTGACAAAAGGTTGCCTGCCTCTAATTAGAAAGCGATTGGCTAAATAACCATTTCTGGTTTATAAAGCTGGACTTTCCTGTCAAGCATATGTCAAATTTCCACTCCCAGTAAAGCAACACTCACTTCTATTATAGCCTGTAAAAATCACTACACACTATACAAGTTTTAAAAGGTTTCAGCTTAGAATGAGTAATTCTTACACACAAACCTAAAGATGTTTGGATATACATATAACAACTTAAAAATCCACAACTAATAGGGACAAAAGCCATGATGAAGTGCACTGAAATTCTCTAAATCATTTCCCCTTCCCAGTAAAACTGTGTCATCTTCATTCCCAGGGTAAAACTCTGCAATGTACAACTCCAATTACTGAAAAACAGTCACTACCAACAGCCCATTACAAACGACATTTATCTTCCTAAAAGCAAAGTGCTTCAGTAGAGCATGAACATGAATTATTTCCATCAGTTTTATGCTGAGCAAAATGCACTTTATCTTATTTCCAATCCCAACCTGTCTGTGCATGGAGTCTTTAGTGGCAATTTCATTTTCAAGTTTATCATTGAGGTCGTGCACAGATGTAGCTTCACGTTGTGCAGCGAGGTAGCGTTTCTCAAGAGTTGTAATTCTCTCTTCCATGTCTTCCTTTTGGGCCATAGTCTGTGCAAGATACAAAGCAGAATTCAGAATATGAGAGAGAATTATTTTGTGATCAAACTGGGGGGCAAACCCTAGAAATAATAAAAACTAAAAAATCTGACATTTCTGTTATTTTTCTCTGTATAAAATGAAGTAGAAAGAAGAGCCTCACTTAGGCTTACAAGTTCAATTACTTTTTTAAAACAGTGAATGATTAAAAAAGACTCATCTTTATTATCTTATGCCACAGATCTACTACTTACTTTTTCAATGGTACAAACATAGCAAATCTTGATGTGCTGGGGATGGTCAGAGAATGTTCTTGGACTTAACCAAGCACCCTATTTAACTTCTACTTAATTACAGTACACTGCAATAAACGGGACCTCGGAGATTAGTGACTGATCAGGAACTGTCAATGACAGCACTGAAATTAAAGTGATTCTTCCTCTATGTACATCTTTAAAAAATTTAAACTTTATGAATAAGCTTAGCTTTTACGACAAGATCAAGTATCTTTTCAAGAACATGGTAAAGCTTGCAATGTTAAATCTCCAATATATTAATGAAATATCTAAGTCATAGATTTAGCGTGAAGATTAATATAAAAGACCAGTTGCTTAAGACAATTTAAGAAAGAGATCATGCCCTGGACTATTTTCTTCTCGTCTATCAATACAAAGACATTCAAAAGCATAAAGGTTCAACTGAGCACCAATAAGACTAAAATTTGATAAAGCAGTTGCATTTGGGACTCCCCAAATTCTGTCAGCTCCCTCCTCACCTCTCGTACATCTCTCTGTAACTTTGTATTCATTTCTTCAGACTTTATCAAGTCTTTTCTGGCTGTGTCAAGATCTTCTTCCAACTCTGCCACTCTGCTGGACAGAGCAGTGAGACGTTCTTTCATTTGTGTCTGCTCTTTGTTTTGCTTATCTATAATGTCTTGGAGTTCAATCACTTTAGCAAGGTTTTCATCATGGCATAAAGAACCATCAGAGGATCTCTATTAAACAGGAAAAAAAACCAACTGTATTTGGCATGTTGCAAATAAGATTGAAAAACAAACTGTTACTCACCTGTAAACACCTCTCCACAAGGACAATTTTATTATTGGATAGACTGCAAAAATTGAAATTGTGGTAGCTAAGACTTTTTAATTAGATGATTATGCAAAAATATCTTATTATAGTTTAAAATTAAAATGTTACAGGTAATGATTAAAAGTCAGATGTCAAGTAAATAGCTGTACCTTCCCATTTGTAGTTGGTGTATTTTCTTGTTCATGATTTATATCCAGCATCCCGTCTGGAAGTGTTTTCTTCTGATTATTTTGCTCTTTCAGAATCATTAACTAAAAGAAAAGTTTACACACACATGTTTCAAGTCAATTTCTTTCTCACTAATAATATAAGGAACAGCTGAAAAAGCAAAGGAGCAAAATAACAATTACTTATTCTACTGCAAAGTATTTATTAATAAAACAGCACAGGCACCCAACTTAGGCCACTGCAACCCAAAAATTCTTATTTTAAAGCCATATGAACTCTTTCCTTTCTTTTATTTTGTTTTCTTTGGGGGTTTTTTGGGTTTTTGGGGGGGGGGGGCAGGAGGTGTCAGAGGGTTGAGGTTTGTTTTTTTCCCCTCCTGCTCTTTCAAAGCAACCGAGTTAAAAATTAATTGTTGTTCCATTTGGCTAAAAACCAATAGCAAGAAGCAAAAGTGAAACTTAATAAACTACTATGTATTTTATTAATATTGACTAAACTGCCCACAATGCACATATGAAGATTTAACTTTTAAGACAGAAACCTACCTCTTTATGTGTAGTACCTAGTTCTTCTTCCAATAAACTACATCTTTCAAGTGCTACTCGTAACCTCTCCCTTACCTGAAAAGATAATTTCAAATTATTTGAAATCATTCAAATCAGAAAGAAATCAATTTCATTTACTGCCATGCCCTTTCAGATAATAAATGACATTATTTCCATTACACCTGCCTAATCTGCAGTCAGTACTAATTGCAACACAAAAAAATAGCCAAATAATGTGTATCTTAAAAATCTAATTTTTCCTTTTTTGTCACAAGCAAATAGTATTTCAAGATGACCTGTATATTTAGGCAAGAATTAAACATGCCCAGAATTTGCTTGTTCTTTTGCAAGGCACAGAGTGTGTAGGCTTTTGCTTATTTCTGCTTAAAAAGAAGAATTCTGCCTAAAGTAATTTGCCAGATTTTATATCCAAGGGTCACAAAAGTCAGGTAAACTGTGAGTTGGCAACAAAACTCACAGTGAACTTAAGGACTTGCATATCCTGCTGCCAATATCAGGCACAGCTGAAGGGAGAGGTTCCTTTAATTCAGCTTCATATCACAGTGTAAGCAGATTCCTCTCTTCCTGTTCTCTCTTCCTTATATTACATAATCAAAAGACTAAATTCTGATATTGTAGAGCTAAGCAACTGTATGCAATCCTACAGCAAATATATTGCCACTGAACCATGCTGAGTTTACATTAACAGAGCTAATGAAATACTAGAATCAACCACAGCACCTTGATTTATTTCCACATCAATTTAGGAGAGCAGGTACTGGATGCAGTTACAGTTCAGAGATTTCTACAGCTTTAGCACAAAATGGCCCACACAAAAGAAGGGACAGGATGAAGCACAATATTTCATTACCTTTTCATCAAGGGCTTTATGGTGCTCAAATAAAGATTTTAGTGCTTTGAGAACTTCCACTTCACTAGAAACTCCTGCTGGAGACTGAGCTTGCCTCTTCACCACAGTCATTCTCAGAGATCGCTCATGCCTGGAGACAAGACACTCCAGATGTTCCAGTAACAGCTAAAGCAAGAAAAAGGAACAATGTTTATTCCTGTTCTGAAAAGCTGCAGAAAACTTTGCCTCCTAGAACATTAAGTTTTGAGCTCTAAACTTCAAATCTCAGAGACAAAGAACGTTGTATCAAGAGTAAGGACCTGTTTTTAACATTTGACCTGCATTAGCAGCGTAAGCTGCTCAAACAGATCCCTACAACCCACTCACTCTGCTCCTCTGATCCCAGGAGCTGTGTGATTACAAAACTTTCACAACCAGAACGCTGAATGGCAGACACAGTGCAGTCTTACAAGCTTTTCCTGATTCCGCACAGCAGCATCTGGAGCTGTGCATATAAGCTTCCAAACTTTCTTAATCAACATACATTTGCACTTCCACGGGGATTCATGTGCAAATATTGGGGAAAGAAACACTTCTAGCTTTTCAAATTCAACATTTAGTGTTTTCCTCCATTCTTTAACAATGGTGAGCTTGGAGAAGACAAGGAACTAACCCTGGTATTATTTCTTTCTGCTTTCAGTTCAGCGATTTCTTCTTCCCTTTCCAGCAGCTGCTCCCTGCATACATTGAGCTCTTTTGTAAGTGCTGCAAATTCCTGGAATAAACCAGACAGAAATATCAGGATACAGTGAGAGTGGATTCATGTGAACACCTGACAATTTCTTGAAGCATTCAGATGACTAAAGTCAATACAATTTACAGTCGTGCTTAGGTTCAAACACTTAAAACATTATGTTACCAACTGTAAAGACAAAAAAAACCCTGTGAAGACAAAAGATGTTTGACCAGTACTTTTGAAAACTCATTTGTCTCTCAAGGCAATTGTCTGAGTTGGGGTTTCCCTGGTTTCATCATGGTTAGGCTTCGGGAACAAAGATTTAGGAAGGCTCGTAACAAACGTGGTTTCCCTGGTAAGCAAAGGGAAAAACACATTTGTAATGCATTTTTTTATGGTTTCAAAGAGCTGTTTCTTTTGTGTATTTGTTTTGTTTGTTGTCTTTTTTTTTTTAACAACTGCTAAGGGAGACACAATAAAACAGAGCCCAGTAAAATAAAGAAATCAGAAAACATGATAAACTTCAAGTCAGGATGTAATTGTGAGAGACAATGCATAACCCTGCCATCTACCAGAATACAGCTACATACTGGAATTTCATTTATGCCTTCTTTCAAGTCTCACAAAACAGAACTGAAGCAGCGCTTTCCCTACAGTCCTGCTGGAAATCTCAGAGGATTAGAATCAGAATTTTCTCAAAGCTGAGCCCTTGGGCTCAAAGCCCTCACAAGGCTCACCCTTCAAATTCAGTAAAGATCTCACCAAACAAAGCTCAACCAAAGTGAAATAATACAGAGTGAAGTGTCATCAGGGAACAGGAACTGAGGTAACTCAAACAGTTACTGCATGTTTATTACTACAGTGAATACAGAGTAGTCAACATTAAAGAGTACCTTTCTACAGTTTTGGGTTTCTGTCAGGAAATGATTATAGCAGTATCTGAAAGAGCCACTCCTTCCTACACCACTTCTGCTCTCTATCAACAGCCTCACTAAAAATATTCAACATAAAAGGCATTTAAATGTTTTATCATCTCACAGAGCACACCCTGAATAGAATAAAAGGTACAACTATACATCACATTTAGAAGCAAATACAGAGCATGACCTTATCTACCTACCTACTCTGGCATAATTTAAGTTGTAATCTGAACCACATTGGCAATTAGAATTAATGCAAAAAGTAAAGGTGTGAATGTGAACAAGTCCATGTTGTAGAAGAAAGCTTGTAGGAAATGGGAAAAAAACTTCATGTGCTACCAACACAACTTAGGATGTGAAAATAGATATGCATCTGTCACTCCAATGGCCAGTGAACACTTAAGAAGCACTTAGATAAGAAAACATTGAAATATTAGTAAATAATAGTCTTTTTCGTTGTAAAATAAGGAAAACACGTGTCTAACAAACAAGACACTTATTTAATAAACAATGGATTGGTACAGCTGAACTGGTGATGATCAAGACAAGGTGAACACCACAAATGGCCACCTAAGCGGAGACACACCATGTGCACAAACACTGTTTCTCTAATTTTTTCAAACTCTGCAAAATATACTGTTTAACAGATAGTAGCTGCATGTCAAGTGAAAGCTTCAGATGGAGCTGTTTTGCAGCAAAATTCAAAGTGGCAGGAGGCACATGCTTAAAAACAAAAGGCCACATCAACCAATTACACTACACTCTGTAAATTCTAACTTGCAGCTAAAACAGCCAGACACAGTGCAAGGACACTGCCATTTCCAAGATTCATTGGGAAAACTTTATTCTAAAATACACATGTGACTGAAGAGACAAAAAGTCTGTTGCGCATTACATACTTAACAGTGAACTCCTTTGGAATTAGTCATGTATGAGGCTTTTAAAAGTGGTAAAGACAGTAATCTCACCGTCACAGATGCAGAATCCACCCCTATAATCCCTCTTCCTAAATAAAAACCTGCTTATTGGAGGAAAGTTTCAGTATAGTCTCCTGGTTAATCAGCAAATAACTGCAAAAAGTCTAAATTTCTTTTTTCAACTGCTAAAAAAATGACTTCTCTACCACACTTCATAATTACACACATAAATATTTCACTGCAATATTTTATTTGCATTCTTAAAAAAAAAAAAAAAAAAGAAAGAAAGGCCTATTAATTTCAAAATGGCCTGGAAATACACTTAGGAGAAAAAATAAAAAGTAAATCCAGCTACTGGAACTTTTATACACACAACTACAAAAGGGTCCTGGGTGCAAGTAAATCAAGAAAAATCTACTTCAGGCTTCACTGGAGCTGACAGAAAAATTGCCTCTACTACAAGCTGTTCCTTGACATCCAAACTTTTCCTATACCTTCAACATCCCACCTGTGAGACTTTCCAGGACTCTGTGTGAGCTTCACCAGCTGTGTACTTGAAAGGAAGTCTATTCACTCCTCAAATGGTTGTAGCACAGAGAGTTCTATCCCACTGCATACTTGTGTGCAAATATAAACTGTAGCACAAATACATCAATTCTGACACGAATCATCACCCTTGTCAGATGACCCAAAACAATAGAGCACCCAGGAATTTATATTGCTGCTGCATAAACACACTGGCATGAACTTCTGGCATTGCACAATAACCTCCACTGCTGGGTGTTTTGACAAAATACCGTTGCTTTGAGTCCCGTGAGCTGCCTAATAAAGAACATTTGAATGTCCTTAGTTTCAGCTGACACTGCCAAAAGATATGTCCTTTCTAGTTTTAATACCTACCTCCACTAGCAGACAATTTGTGATTTCCCCAAGCAGCTCAGGAGAGAAACTATCTGCAACTTTATAATCTCCAAAAATTCTGAGTTGTCTCATAATTTCTTCTTTGGCATTAGATGAATGTACAGAAAGAATTAAAGGAAAAAGGGAAAATCCTGAGAAACTTTCCTACTTATCCTAAAATCTGATTATTTTTCAGTAATTAAGAAGATTGAGATCATCAGTTCTGCTCAAAATAACAAGTTGACTAGAATGGCACTCACAACAAGCACTTTCAGAGCACACACAGAAGAGAGAGTGCTGAATTTTCCAGGGAAATATTCCCTGATGATCAGAACATTCTGGCAAACACCCATATGCTGCACTAAACTGAAATGTTTACTGGAGAAAGTCAATTTCTGACCCAACTGCATCATTCCAAACACATCTCTCTTGCTGCCAGAAATAAATACTCTCAACAAAAAGCTACATCGAGCAAGTAAAGTTGTTCCTGTTCAGCAATACATCTTCAGGGTTTTTTTTGTTCACAAACTCTATGATTTTTTAAAGCAAGAACACTTCTTCTCCACCAACCTTCAGAATTGACCTCCAACCTTTAATATTTTTGAGGTCACAATATAAACATCCTTTCAAAAATTGGATCAACTGGTGCCTGGCTGTAAAGCCTACACATTTCTGATGTCTGAGCTGACAGACACTTGGGTACTTCCAAGATCCCAGTCCAGGAACATTAACAGCTTTCAGGGAACAGGTTTTCTTCATGGTTATTACGAACATAATTTATAGGCTCCACAGATAGTACATGACAAACCAATAAATGCTAGATGACAGGAAGACTATATTTAACCTAGGGGGAAAAACTTGAAAGGAACACAGGTAATCCCTGGAAGTCTGTTAATATAAGCTGTGTATTAGGGATCCTCTACAGACAACGAACTGTAAATTTTCTTGGAATTTGATCAAGAAAAAAAACCTTATTCCACAAGAAATGCAACACCTGTGAGTGCATAAGGAATCACAGATTACAGGCAACAAGACGGCCAAAAAACATATAAAGGATGGAAAGATATGTAAAGAAAACCCCAAACATTTTCAGTTCATCAAAGAACATACTACTATTAAAGTACTGTAAAATACCACTGTTAAAATACTACTTTTAAAGTAGTAACTTCAGGCAACAGAAACATAAAGTTGCAACTGTTGCATCTTTAGGAACATCTCTGAGAGAAATATATGAGTGGAATTTATCTCTTTAATCTCCAAGTAATATTTTGTTTTACTGTCATTCTGGTTTGTAGCCTGAATATCAAACAACCCACTCACAAAGCTGAGCAGCTGAAAGGAGCACAAGAAGAACAAGTGGGGAAAGTGCAGGACATCAGGGATGGAAACCAGTGGGATCTGCAATAAGTTTCCAGCATGATGTTTACACCACATATAAGCCACAATTATTCCAAATGATGCATGCATGGAAACGACAAATATACACTCTTAAGGAAAACAATCAAAGAAAATTTAAATATTTAAGCTTAACAGGGTATTTCACAGTCACTTCACTTCAAGGGTTTTAGGGAGCACACAGGGACCAAGATCCCCAATATATCTGAAAGTTCCTAACAAGCAAATTTAGGTTCAACCAGTTTTGGTTTGGGTTTTTTAGGCTAAGAATCAAAACAATGAAATACTTCAAGGGTATTGAGAGTTAAAACTGAAAAGAAATGATATGTTTTCATCATTAAATCCAGCCCTCGAAGAAAACACAGTTACACACACTTTAACAGCAACAAATCCAGAAAAAACAAACCACCAACACACATTATGCTTGGCCTGTTCCACGTAATAAAACAGATTGCTTTCAACCTTTCCATATCTCTGGCATGTGCTAATGGGAAAGAGAAAAATCAGCCTGGAGTGTGCAAAGAAAAATATTTTGCTTTTCACCTCATGAAATTAATTTCCAGTAAGTATCAAGCAGCCTGGATTTACTAACCCGGAATCATAAAACTTATTTCAAGCAGTAAGAGAAACAGTTCTATGAAATAAGTCTATATTTTGTTCTCAAAAACCTCAACAACTTAAAAGGAAGTGTAAGAGAATAATTAAAATATGGATATGTCAAATTCTTGCATTTCAGAACACTGAAAGGCTTTTCATGCTTAAAGTAGTTGTTTTTTCAACTAGAGCTGAGTGAGAATATACTGGAGCTCATTATATAATTAGTGTATTGACCTCCTTTCCTATTTCTGTGTATGCATAAGATGTTTTATAACTCAAAAGACAACTACCAAAACCCAGGTGCAGATTTCTTTACTCTTAAAAAAACTCTCCCATCCCAACTAGTGGCATTGAGATATTTAAAATGTTTAATACCACCTTTGGTTAACTCTCAGAAGTCTGTATTTTCCTTGACTTCAAAAACATACCTTTTTTTTTTCCTCTATCAAAAACTGCATGAGAACACTCAAGTGAATATTGCTGCCAGCTGACTAAATACTAGACCTGAGGAACTTCTGATCATCCTAGCCTTCTTTTTTAGTACAATACTCAAGTTTTCCTCCTGGATTGACCCATCTGATCATCCCAGCCCTCTTTTTTAGTACAATATTCAAGTTTCCTTCCTGGATTGACCCATCCAGGCTTGGTCATTAACACTGCTCAATCCTAAACAGGCAATTAAGTTTTAACATGTTTACAGTTGCATAATGTTATTGCTCTGGAATGAAACTCTCCTTGTTCCCAGCTCTCTTTGGAGCTGAAAGGAGAATCCACAGCCTGGTCTTTCACAAGCAAAGAGCCAAAAAGAACTCCAAACTCACAGCCAGCAGGTACCAAACATATGCCCAGGAGCAAAATGGGAAAGCTTATAGCAAGACCAAGTCTCCATGGTAATGACTGGGTTTCCAGTTACCATCCTGATTAAATTTATGCAGAGCGTTCACTGAGCCTGGACTACAAAGCACTACATGAAGAAAGGTGGTATTTGGCAGCTTTGCAAAAGGAATGCAGGAGCAACAGGAAAAGGGAGGTAGAAACACATCAGTTCCATGTTCTCCCTCCTGTAGCTCCCCTTCCCAGATCTAACACATTTTGGAGAGACGTGTCCTATTTGGAACGTGGATGGGTAAAAGTACCAGAACCCAAACATGGCTGGATCCAGCCTCTCACTCCTCAAAGGATCAGAGGTTCTCCTTCCACCACATTAATCAATGCTCACACTTTATGCACTCAACAGAACATTCTGGAAAGTGAGCCTGCAAACCCCTGTAACACAGAGCAAAGCACAGGTCGAAGACAGGCAAACAGGAGCCACCTACACTCAAATCATTAACTATAGCCTGTAGTTAATGCCACCCAGGCTGGCAGAACCATTGCTGCCTGAACTCTAGCATTTCTTTTGCTCTAAGCCCAGCAGAACAGGGCTGTTACGTACACAAGAGTAGGGGGAAAGCCTCATGCAAAACCAGATTTTTGTGCATTGCTGGAGTCCCAATCCCACACTGTACTTGGCACTGCAAGGGACACAAGACATTCTCCGAGTGTCTTCCAAGCTCCACCATCACCTCTGTCCTCCACAGTGAATACAAGTCATACATGAACTGTAGACTCTAAATCTAAGTCTAGATCTCTGGACTTGCTAGCAAACAAGAATGTTTGCTGGTAATGTGCTGGAAGTCAAAACTAAGCCACAGCTGCATCCTACAACTTCTTCCTAGGTCTGTGAAATTAAGGAAAGAGAACATGCAGTTTAAACGAGTCAGAAAACATCCAGTTACTCCTCTTAAAAGTTGCCTCTTCTGTAGAGCAGCCAGCCTTGGGATCATCAAAACATTCCAGAATCCATAATTTCTCCAGATAGTTTGTTAATCTTTTCGCCAGCCTTAGCAAAACAACACAGCTTGCTCAAAGTATGGTAGATCACACAGGGTATATATTTTCAGTTAACCCAGAGCAGATAACAACCCATTTTTACCACAGCCCTTTAAACCATTTTTAAAGCTACAGATGTGCAACAAATCAACGAGTGAAAAAACTCTACCAAAGTACCTGTTTTTATTTCCCCCAAGGCTTTCTCCAAATACTCAAATGAGTTGTGAACTCAACCCCCTAAGTTAACAGAATGCACAGAAGGTTAACAAGAAATGAACATACTGAAAACTAACTGGAAATACTGGTTTCAAGTTATTTTCTTCACTTGTGTTTGTAAAATACTTATAAAATGTTGCAGGCAACACCATGGATCCTCTGAGTAGGGAAGTCCAAAAGTTGAACCATTACAACAGTTTTAAAGTAACAGCTGCCTTCCAGCAAGCAGGGAAATACAGAAGCACTTCAGACTTGCATGAAATTGGCATTTACTCACATGCAATGGCAGAAGAAAACCTTCCATCCCATGACCAGAATCACTTCACTGTGGTGGCTACACAGAGTTCCACCTTAGCTGCTCTGGGATGTACAGGAATACACCCCCTGGAACGGCAGATAAGGCACAAAAGTATTCAGAACCATACCAAGCTTGTTTGACTTGGATAAATGTCCCAAGATCAGCTAAAATATGCATCAGGAAAACTTTAGTCATCATGGAAAAACAGGCTGTTCAACTTGGGATGTGTATGGATACTTTGTGCAGAACTGGAGCTGTTGAGACTGGTCAGTAACAGAGTAATCCTTCCCAATACTGTAGGAGTCCAACTACCAATATTCCAGAACAACACCTTAATTTACCAAGAAATAAGTTTGCAATACTTGGGGGGTGTTAGAAGAACAAATGTCTCCCAGTGACACTCTGAATCTATGAATTCTAAGGGTTTCCCAAAAGGAATTACCACATTCCTGCAGCTCTAGCCTGGTCTATTTGGATTAATAACTAATACAAGTAAGTAGCAGCACAACTTCTTAGTTGTAGCTTTAGGCATCTCCATTTTTAGAGTCTATGGCAGTGAAGAAACCTCCCCACACCCATACCCACCATGGCAAAAGGAGAATACACTTGTACTTCAATAAAGAGGAAGAATCTTGCACTACCAGTTTGACAAGGTGTGGGACAAAACCAGTCTCCATCTTTAATATGATATCAGAGAGACTTCATTGAAGTTTTTCCTCTCCACACAAAGTTGGTCAAGATTTCCTGGGATTTCACAGAATTTCACAGCCTGCAATGCTCCTCAGAGATGCCAAACTGGAAAACAACTGCAAGATACGCTGGGAAAATTTAACAAGGCCAGTAACTTTTCTGGGACTCTCCATTTTGGGAACTGAGGAGCTACTGCAAAAGCTATAGCAAGATTGTAAACAACACTGAACTGTGAGTTTACTAGGGCAAGAAAAAATACATGTAGTTTTCTGTACTTCAACACTAAACATACTGCACTCACAAGAAACAGCACAAGTCTGGCTCAGCTGGCATTAAATATTAAACTCCTATGACTCTTATTAATTAAAAATTATTTAATCCTACACATTGCATTCCAGTGTGTTTAAAAACTAACCCTCACATGACTAATACTCTACTATTTTTTACAAATAGGCCCAGGACAAGACCCATCATGCAGATTATTTCAGTGACAAGATACTCCTGTTTGCAAAAGCTGTGAGCAGCAGCTGTGAGGCCCTGCTCTGCCCTATTCTAATCATTCATCTCAGCCTCCAGTTTCAGATTTAGTTCTGTGGCCAGTAGCTGAAAAGTACATTTTTCACAATCTGTTAAAAGGGAATGCTTGGGAATATCTGAATAAGGCTGGCCAAGCCACCCTCATTAAACAAGCACCAACATGTACTTCCCCCTCAGTGCTCTCCTATTATATATATACATATTTATTTTTTTGCTAAGTGATGAACACTTCAGTCTCCTATTTTCAAACTTGTTTAAGCAAGTCATACCCAATGAGGACAGATATGTGCCTTCAGCAGGAAATTCAACTTACAGCTCTTTACATTTGATTTATCTGTTTCTCTGTACCCTATCACCCCAGTTTACATGCTAAGGGGATGTACTGAACCTAAAGATATCCAAATCTGTGATATTCTGAAAAATGCTACTGGACCATTCCATGGAAAAGTTGCTCAATTTTCACAAATAAAGGCAACTCCAAAGTCCACGCAAAGAGAGCACACTCTCAAGTCTTACAACAGACAAGTCTGGTATTTAAACACAGAAAAAACCCATAAAAACTTAATTCAGCAACATAGATTAAGCATAAAAGAGCTGGTTTATAGGGGAATTTGAAGCTTTTTTTAAAGTTCAAAGTAATTTTTTGTCTGCCACAGAAGATCTCCATAATGGACAGTGCCAGACTTGATAAGTACTTGGTCCCAGAAAACATGTGGCATCCTAGAAGAAAACCAAGGAGAAGAGTAACACTAAAATGCAGAGAAGACATAATAAATTAATTAATTAATTAATAAAAAACAAGGACAATCTGTTAATATGGTGTTACCAGTACGAAATGCTGAAGTGAAAGACGGATTGGTGAGCAACATAAAGGAGGTGCGTAAATGAGACCCCAGGAGGGAAAAAGGACAGTTTCTTTCCTGCATGGACAAGCAGTGAGAGCTAAAATCCTAAAAAGATGCTCCATTTCCACTTTACATTAAATAAAGCAATTCCAGATTTCTTGAAACAAAGACTCAGCTTTTGGAAGATTATGGTCTCCAAAGACCATTCTGAAAACTCAAGAACTGTGTGTTCTAAAAGAAATAAATTACTAGAGGCACCTGCAACATAAAGCTAAAAGAATGTTATGACCTTCCAAGCCCTTCCCTATGAAGTACAAAAAGGTGATAATACTGTATGAAAAATATATTACTCAGGAATAAAAAAAAAAAAAAGATTCACAATCGTATCCCAAGGCATCCCTGAAATTATCTAAACCAAACTTTTAGTCATTCACCCAAATGTAGTAGAGCAAACAGAGAGAGCTTTGAAGGGATAATCTGAAATTAGGAGTTTACCTTCCACATGCATAAACATATAGAAACCCCAACCAGGTTCACCCACACATCCAGTATCACACTCCACACATGCTCTGCTGTTCCTGTCGCTCTCTCAGGTGCAGGGTCATCCTTTATATCCATAATAAGATTATCTGAAGAAATTTCAGTACTATGGGTAAATCTTAACAAAACAATCTCATTTAGATTTTTAAATCACCTTTGATTTATATCAGAAGTTTTTTACTTCTGGGTTTCCAAAGTAGTCCATGTCCTAAATCCCCAGTAGAAGGAAGAACAGTAGAATGTTAAATATGAAATTCCAGAGTTCAGCTTCCCATTGGGAACAGCCAATCCACAAGCACAAATTACAGTGAAAAGCACAGCCAGTAACAGAATTTAGGTCCAGTGCTGTTCATTAACAGGTGAAAGAGCCCCAGGAATCCCAGCATGTTAGCTTGCAGATTTCCCAATTCTGGACAGGAGTGAAAAAAAAAAAAAAAAAAAAAAAAAAAAAAAAAAAAAAAAAAAAAAAAAAAAATCCGAGAGTTTTGACTGTAACATTCTATTGGCAAAAGTATATATTGCTAAATTGTTTGTGACAGGCTCACGTAAAACAATTGAGACCCCACAACTCAAACTCACAAATCCACAATTTAAACCCTGCCATTGATAAGAATTCCTTTCCCTTCTCCCCCAATTCTCCTTTTTTAAATTTATTTTGTTTTGCACGGAGAGAAAACTTCCATATCAAGCATTCTTTGAAGCACACAATAAAACAAGAAATTCTGCTTTCAGATATCTCTCCTTCTTTTCATGACTGTACTTGAAAATTCAGAAATCGTACTAAAACAGTTTAATAAAACTGGTGACTACTTATTGAGCTAACAATTTATGTTCCTCCTTGAGTGAGCCCTCTCTACGTAAAAGAAGTTTTAGCCTTTACACCAAGGATTTTGGTGGCCAAACCTCAAATTTTATATGCATTTATGTGGGAGGTAGGATTAAAAAAAGCAACCATTGTGCTTCAGAATATTTCTATACAATGAGATACAACATTCTATGATGTTCTAGCAATAGGAGTAAGGCACAACACAGCTCAGAGCGTACCCAGAGAGAAAAACAAATTAAAAATTAAACTAAAAAAATTAATAAATAATAATTAATAAATAAAATTAAATTAGAAAAATAAATGAAGAGCTGCCCATTTTCCTATCACAATAAATAAAAAATGTTTATTTCCTAAGTGGAAGTTCTTTTTACCCTTTAATACAACTCAAAGGATACATATATCAAATTTTCCAAGCTTTTTTCCACATCGCCCTTGAAACAAGTGATGGTCCTTGTTTAAAATCTGTCCTGAAGATAACTAATTATACACTGGCAGTGTAAGGACCTTTTTATTTAGGAATCACAGAATCCTAGAATGGTTTGGGTTGGAAGGGACCTTAAAGACCATCTCATTTCACCCCCTGCCCATGGCACTTCCACTAGTCCAGGTTGTTCAGAGCCCCATCCAACCTGGCATTCAATCTTGTGCACTTGCCTTATCTTGGTGCACTTCATGGAATTTCTAAAACAAAATACTCATTCTGAGTATTTATATCTCTGATAGCATAACCAGAAGACAGATGACCTATAGGAAAAGATGCTGCCTGCTCTTATTCATATATATCCATTAATAGTCATCCTGTATTTCAGATCTAACAAAAATTATATTTCTGTTTATCTCCTATCCTCACAAAACATACCCTGAGTAGAAAACATGAACATAAACACATGAGCAAAGCTCAAGGCCACTGTGGAACAGCAAATGAACAGATTAAGCAACAAAGCTTCTCTTTTTAAAAAAGTAGGAACAGGCCACAGAGCCTTGTCAGGCCAAACAGAAGAAAAGGAGCTGATTTTCAGCAGAGCTTACATGAAACAAAAGGTAAAGTCTGAAACAGATAAAGGTCATAGGCAAAAAAAACAAGTTAACCAACTATTCCCAACAATTTACAGAGAACCTAAAGGAAAACAACACATCAGAATGAAAGTGAGTATGAACCTTAACTTGGCATCACAGTATTCCAACCCTGAATATCCAACTAGGAGAGCAATCTCCTCAAGTGACCCACAGATATGTATTCAGCTCACTACACCGTCATCTGAAGTTCACAAAATGTGGAAACAGCATTTCCCTGAGCCTCTGTGAAAAAGTCAAGTTGAACAAAAAACTCAGCTCCATTCGGCAGCAAAATAATAATTCCTCTCTGAGCCCTGGAGAATGGGAAAATATTTTTCCTGGCAAGAACTGCCACACATTTACACTTGGAGAATCCACAGGCAGGCTCCCAAAAAAATCCACTCGGAAAATTCTGAACACCTAGATTACCTGACTCACACAACACACATTTATCCCTTCTCAGTGTTTGTGGCTTGAGATCCATATACACAAGAGATTACAATAAGCATTTTCTAATATATGTCAACAGATTCCAGTCACCCTTACAGACTTAAAGTGACTTAAGCTGCCTAAATTGCCAAAAGCAGTTTACAGGAAGACCTCTGTCATATTCCTTTAAAGCTGGAAAATAAAAAAAAATTAAAAAAAAAAAATTAAAAAAAAAAAAAATTTAAAAAAAAAATCCCAAAATTGAAGTGTGAAGTACATTAATGCAGTTTTGAGATGCGGAGAAAAAAGTTACTAATCAGACAGTTAAAACGTTCTCTCCCAAGAATCAAGTTCTCTAACAACACTGTTAATTATAATTTGTTAATTATATATCAAAACACAAACAAATGTGTCCTCTTGATTCCAAGTTCAAAATCTGTAGTGAGTAAAACCAACATTCACCCCTGCTAAATAAACATCAGAAAGGACAAACCAAGGTCTCGGGCCACTGGACATTAAAACGCTAAGAATTTGTAAGGGGGTGGGGAATTGTATTCTTAATTCATATGTAAGAAAAAATGCCAAAAGGTGTTCTTTTTTTTATATAGCCACATAGAATCTTTAAGTCTTGCTACTAAACCTCTTCAAAGCAGTTTTTAGTTACACTTCTAAAAAGAGATGAGAAAAATACAAGGTTGCAGAGGAAGAATTCTCAGAATACCAAAATACACACTCCCTGTTGTACCAGAGGCTACAGACAAGTTACCACTGATGAGCATATACGTGAAGTTCATCTGGTTCTAAATATAGAACATATTTTTAAAACACTTTGTTTTGATTATAGCTCTTTTAACCCAAACTTATATCCAGCCTGTTTGTTAGACTACAGCAAACCAAGCATTAATAAACCCATTGTCAGATATTTGTACATAGTAGCTGAGGAATAGGCAAAAACAACCACTAGCTCATCTTTCAGGGCCTCATTCACTATTAAAAACAAGTAAAAAGCATTTCTTGTGTAGTCACCAAAACATTCTTTCTACAAATAAATGAAGGAAAATGAAACCAATAGTTTCAGACTTCATAAAATCTGCTTATTACAGAAATAAATGGGACATCATAACACCACTAAAATTCATCCTCAAGTACAAGACAACCTAAAATTAATTCCAAGTTTAATCTAGCTAAAAGGTCTATTTATAACAAAGAAAACTTAAATTAAAAGCACAGTATAAACAGAAAGTTGCTAGCAATAGGCAAACAGATGTGTGCTGGGCAGGGGTCAGATGTTTCAAACAACGAACCCAAATATATTTAAATGAGAAACTAAAAAGTCAGAACCAATGCTGGAGACTTGGTCCTCAGTGTACTCCACTAGATTATTTAAGTGTAGCTTAAATAATTTATACATTATTTAAGTGTATACTTTCAGATAACTTCATAGTCTGAAGATTTTAGGGAAAAGTTGGCTGTTTCCACACTCTGCAAAGAAAGAAATGTCAGGGAAGCTGAGGTTTATTGATACAGTCAGTGAAGAATTCTGAATATTAACTCCTATCTCCATCTTGACTTAAACTGCAAAGCCAGATCTATCCAGTAACTTAGCAAGGTTTAGCAACTGAAACTCAACACAGACAAGATTAAAATGTCAGTTGTCTGAAAATGCAAGAGTCATGTCTTTGCTGTCAGAAGGGGATGACAGAAGTGGAAGATACATTTGCCCTGACATACAGTTACACATCTGAGATCCCTTTGGATCTCCACCATTTCTGAACTCACAGTGCTCTGCTGATATTAATGGCTGGTATTTAGAGGTCAGCAACAGTTCTTGCCAGAGCAAGAAGCAAAAGCCATGTCAGCTCAAGGCTGAACATCTGTGAATACTGGAAATGGAGCTGCACCTCCAATGCTGAGAAAATTTCAGCCTCTGCAGAGTTTGGCAAGGCCTTTGCTTAATGCACTTTCTGCAACTGTGTTCTTCAAATTATGTACAATTCAAAACCTCACTTATACATCTGTGACATGCATTACTTAAAACTTGCCTGGAGAAAATCCAAGTAAACACTGTTAATAAAATGGCAACTAAATCCTTCAGTCCATCATTACAAAACTACACGAGGGCAGTCTCTGGACCAAGTGTTTTGGTATTTCTGACATGTGAGGCATTGAACAGAATTTCTGAGATGGTCTGAGGAAGATCCTTCTATAGAGATATACCTGAATTAAATTAATATAATTAATATAAACTGACACTATTTTTAACTGAAGCGTGAAGTAGTGATAAACTATTCACTATGGGTAGAAAGCAACTAAAAATGACCTGCTGTGGACTCATTTTAAAATTAAGATCTGATGAGCAACCTGGTAAAGCCAAATCAAAATTATAGGCAGCTTTTTTTTCCACATTTAACTCCATATTAAAGTGCTCTTACTTACACACAGCACCTGACCGAAAGTTCTCATCTGCTCCTATATAGACATTACTGAACATGACCATCACAAATGCAGAAAAAACTATTTTGCTTGCCTTGCATAGAAATAAAAATGATAAATTTAAGATCAAAATATTAGAGGTGCAAGATTAAGATGAATCTTAAGTGTTGCTGCATTACAGAAGCATATTATTTGTACATCAGCTTATAAAATTCTTAACATACACATTGAAATTTTCATCCTGATGAAGCTGTTGTGAATTCTACTGTGTTTTTACTTGTGACAGGCATCAGAGTCACTGTAAATTAAACTCAAAACAAGCATCTTGTTTTCATTTACAGAAATATCCACATGAAATTCCACCAGCACAATGAACCCTGGCCTGCAACACCCTGATAGCAAGAACTGGTACTCACTTAGACCTCTCTACCTTAGGTTCAAAATTTAACTTTTAAATACAGTAGCATCCTGGATGTCTCACAGATTAATTTATAAATTTGAAACCTTGAATTTTGTAGAATACACTCTACAAGGCACATAAAAGGCCTAATTAAATCCACTAAGACCATAATTAGAATCATAACTGAATGTGTTTACATTAAAGTTCCATAAGCTCTCCAACTAAAAAGCTCATTTTCAGTTTTTTCTGTGAAAAATTCTGGAAAGAATAAAATTAAGTTCTTGCACAGTAATTTGATTCTTCAAGTTCATCTTCCAAGGTCAGAGTACAGTTGGACTGGGGTAATGTGTAATAGCAGGTAACTCCCAGAAAACAAAAAGCATTGCCAAAATCCAGTTATTTTATCAAGGCAGTGGTGATTATTTCATTTTCAGCTGTCCATAAAAAGGAAAAAAAGGGCAGTTTTACTTTGCGTAAATGTAACAGATTAAGCTCATCTATATCATATTAAAATATTCTTCTCTCAGTGAATTAAACATCCCCAACAAAAGGCATTTTACTCTAAATAGCTGTCCCAGGTTTACTTGAACTAGAACTGATGTCTAAAATCCCTACCTGCACACCACACTAAGTGTGCTAGAAAAGTTTGCTCCTCTGAGGCTTCAGAAAATGTGTATCACTGCTACAGAAAAAAACCCTACATTTGCTTTTATAATCTACCAGATGTGCAAATACCCAAGTACTAATTTGCCATTTTGTAATTCACTATATACACACCAGTCTGAGCCTCTTTCTTACACACAGAAGCTCAGTGAATGTAAGGAGTTGATACAGGGATTCCATCAGAAATTCAGTGTGTTCATACTAAAAGCAGAGAAACAGTTTTGCTATAGAAGAAATCCAGCATTCCTTTTTTATATTTTATACAAGGATTTTTCATCAGTATCAGAGCAGTCTAAAACTGGCTGATTCAGCTAAAAACAAATCAGGAAAAGTGAACATATAAACAATTCAGTTCAACATTCATTAAGATAAAGCACTCTAAAATCAACTACAAAGACTTCTTACAAGTCAGGTCTGAGGGAGAAATAACACTTTGTTTACACAGTGATTTAGCAATTATACCGGTCTTTGTACAACTCCTTAAATTGAACTTCACAGATCTACTAAATTGAAAACAACTATCATGATTAAAAAAAAATTAAATATGTACACAACTATCCCTTTTTTCCTGAAAAAATATAACACATCTGTCAATAAATTTAAAGTTATCCTGCTTCCACCCTTCTTGAAATTCACAGTTAAACAATGGGCCATTTGAGGCAGTATTTAAAAAAAACCTCTCAGCTCAAAATAATTAACAAAAAACTGTGAATAGTTTCAAATATTAGTCACCACAGTTTTGACAGTGAACACATATTAGCATTTCAAAAAAATATTGTTTCACCTCATCAGAAATTTACACCTATGAAGTAACTGACATGGCTCTACCATAACAACAACAAAAATTTGTCAAATACAGCAGTTACTGCTGATTGTAGCAATAATAATAAAATACTTCTTACTCTTCAAAGCACCATCAGTTGTCACCTTCCACAATAAGCCAAGCCCCATTGAGGACAAAAGTGGCAGTTTCACAGTATGAAAACAGTACTTTTAACAGCAATCTACAAAAATCCATACACTGCTGTGTATTTAGATAAAATTGCAGTAAAATTTCTCTCTCTGAACTGACTTGCTTTTCCTACAGATTTCACAGGAAGCCATGCAATTATGACGTTCTTGAAAGCGGGAACTGTTTATTAATCTTTTAGAAATGTTTAGAAAGAGATGTTTACATGTAAGTAGCTTACTAGATTTAGGAAAGAAAGCTGAGAATGGAAAAGGGGAACAGCACAGTTTGGAATTTGGGTGATTCTACTCAGCCACAAATGCAAGTGTAACAGTTTCCAGGTCACACAACTGGTTAATGGCATCCATTAATGCAGCAGACCTGACACAGAGGCTGAAGAGAAGCCACAGTTATTACAACAAAAAACCAAAGAAACGATTTTTGCCTGCAGCACATGATTTAACACAGGCAACAGCAAAAGTAGGAAACTTCTCCTTTCGGATTTCCATCACACCACTGAAACACAACTAGATTAACATGTATAACTTTTTTTTGTTTCTATCCCTCGGTAATTGCCGGGACCAGTTACGACACCAAGAGTCACACAATAAGAAAGTGAAACACAAGAGTTTAAAACTACTGTTTCAAAGGGTATAAACAGTAACTACAATATATTTAAGGATATGTAAACATTTGTAAAAGTATTAACATCATTGTGACACTGGGGACATGCTAGAAAGCACAAGGCTATCAACAGTTAACCAACACCTAAAGCAGCCTCTGCTCTGCTTTGCCTACAACTAAACATGCTCAAAGTTCAGTTTGTACTATTTTTAACCAGAATGGATAAAACCCAAGAAGTTCTGTAGGCACCAATCACCTTTCCTAATTATGTTCCTTACATAACAAACTTAGCACCACAGGCCACGTGCTAGTGCACTGCATCCTCCAAGTCAGGAATTAGAAACTCCTAACAGGACAAAAAAAACAAACAACCAAATCCAAACTTTTCAAAAGTAACTAAACGGGTTGAACAACACACTCAGACTCCTACATTGCCATGACAACTCAGCATGTATTCACAAGATATCAGTCTTCACCTTTTCAAGTTTTAAATCAAAAGTCCATAATAGTGTCAGAATGGCCTGTATGGAATATTCATAGAATACCAGAATGGTTTGGGTTGGAAGGGACCTTAAAGACCATCTCGTTGCAAACCCCCCTTGAACACCTTTCATTCGACCAGGTATCAATTCTTCAGCACATGATTTAATCAGACAGTTAGAAACAGCATTAAAGAAATAATAGTGACGGAAGTCTGTCAAGTTCTGTGAAACAAAAGGATGTCGATACAATGTAGATACAACTTCATACTCATCCTAAGCCAAAGAAATTCCAGCAACTGGGAAAGGACACTGGAGGGAAACGGCTGCCATGCTTTGCTTTTGTACCTTTCTCAGAGTGAGTAAGCACCAACAGACACTTCAGGATAGTCTTAAGCCAGATTCATCCTCCCCTAACACAACCTGACTCTTCAGCAAATTAAACACATAAAAAGCCAACAAAACACCACAAAGAATACAGAAATTATGGAAAGGTACCTTCCTTTCAAGATGTCCATACCTGTGGGAGTGCAGTATTGAGCTGTCTTTGCAAGGAATCTCTCTCATGACCGACTTCATGCAGCTTGCCCTGGGTCAGTGCCAGGGTCTCCTGAGTTTCCCTCAGTGTTTCCAGGAGGCGATCCCTTTCTTCCAACATGGACACCATTAACTGCTCAAAATGGGAATCAGCATCTGACTGTAATGGGGAACCTGAACCGTGGCCTCCATTTCCCCCAGCGGGAATCTCGGCCTCACTGATGGTTGGCATCACCTCACACATCATCTTGAAATGAAACGAGACAAAGACCGTAAAGTCGAGTTAAACAGATCTTAACAGGCATTTTGAGTGCTGCCCATAATACCCACTTAGCTTTTCCCCATGATAGAATCAGCAAGGGCTGACAACACCTCAGTGTTTGCCACTGTTTCATTAAGGCTGAGAAAAGGTAACACAGTCGATTTAATCAAGGCATCACTTCGTAATGAGAATCTTGTGACTTCTTGCAAAACCAGATTTTTACAGCCACGTTTCAAAGTGTGATCTCATTTTAATGGATTTATATTTCTGTCAGGAGTGAACTGCTGCCGAGATCTTTAAGAAAAAAACCACAAAGATAAGGCATGCAGCTTGCCCCCCAAAATTATACACTTAACCCAGTAACTGCTTACACTGCACATTTTGAGAATCATTATCTGTTCCTTCCAATGCTTCAAACGTATAAAGATCACATCTAAAACAGTACTTTGAGCTTTTGTTGGCTGCAGAAAGTTTACGGTGAAAGTGATACATGTAAATGAGAGGTAAATCCAAATAGTCCAATTCAGGAGATAAAATATGTGAAGGAAGATAAAAGCAAAAAAAATCATTACAAAGTAGTAGCAGCTGTCAATGTGGATAACAAAAGGAAAGGTAAGCAAAAATAATTAAAGGCAGAGAATGAACACAGTTAAAACAATGCAAATGTAATCACCGTACTACTGTTAAAACTGGGAGGACTTTTTAGAGACTCTAACAGATCCTTACCAGAGCTAAGGCATCAAGTTTTTAAAAAGCATGGAAAAACCCCCACTAATATAATTACTGCACACTCTCACTGAACCACTAAGACTTCTCTAGTTCTTCAGACAGCCTCTCTCACCATCACAAACCTACAAGAACATAAGGCACATCAGAAAAAGCAGTTCTCTCAACCTCTCAGGTGGCACGAACTTTGTTCTCAGCCTTATATTTCATACCCATATCTGAACATTTTAAAGAACAACTAAACTCAGAGTCTTACTGTGAGTCCTCTCTATCCCCTGAAAGACTTGGAACGGTCTGAGATGCTTTGTAACGCTTTCATGCATGACTACGATAAGCCCTGTATTTTCCCCACTACGCTATTTACCTTGCTCAATAAAACAAAAAGGTTTGGAAGACAGGACCCAGGTTTCCTGCAGTACCAATTCTTCTCTGTTTTAGCAGTTTTCTGTTACCTCCCAAAACCTTTCGGCTTGCAAAGCATCCATTCAGCTCCAGTCCAATGTCTGTTTAATCGAAACACTCCGTGAACATGAAAACAAATAAACCTGCCGAGGAAAGAGCAGATCCAGTAAAAAGCAGCAGCAGCTTCAGCCAACTCGCCAAGTCCCCGTAACAGAAGAATGCTAAAATAAATTGCCTCAGCTTCCCATCCCTCTATTACTGGCCCACAGGTTCTGCAACAGCTGGGATGGAGGAATCATGTGCTGAGAAAACAACAAAAAAAAAGTAGTCCGATGCAGCGGTGCAAGAAGCTTCAATTAGTTCTTTGCTCATAAATTCCACTCAGGTCACAATCGCATTATTAAACACCGTGCGGACAGCACGGGAAAAAAACAGCACGGGCTTTCTTGCGGAGGATTTGGAAAAGCCTCCCTTGTTTTCTCTCCTGTTAATTCCAACGGGAGGCTCTCCTTCCAGTTCCCTGGGTCTTAGTTCAAACATTTATAATCCCAACAGCGAGGCGCCGGTGCCACTTCGGAGAAAAGGCGAGGAGAGGTGGGGGGAAGACCTGTTGTTTCCTAGTCCCGCACCGCGGGTCGGTTCCGCAGGCGACGCTCCCACACTGAGATATCCAGCAGAGGGGAAAGAAAGGAACCGGGAGGGCGCGCGGACTGGGGCAGAACAGTGGGACGAGCGTCGGAGGGCCCGGCGAACAAAGCTGCGGGCGGCGGGGCTCTGCTGCTCCCCCGCCCGCCACGGGCAGCGCCGGCCGGGCCTCCCTCCTCCCTTCTCCCTATTTCCCTCCTCCCTCGCTCCCCGCCGGAGGCCCCAGCACAGCCCGCAGCGAGCCCGGCGCGGAGGCCCCGGCGAGCGCTCCCTCTCTCCCGCCCCTACCGAGCGGCGGGGGAGCGTCCCCTCGGCCCGGGCCCGGCTCCGCCCGCTACGCCCGTGGCGGCCAGCGAGGAGCTCTCCCGCACCGGGTGAGGGGGCGGCACAAGCCCGCGGAGCCCCGATGGCCGCGGTAGCGCTGCCAGTGCCACACCGAGCGCCGCCTCTGCCTCCCCCTCCTCCCGCCGCTCCCAGCGCACTCCGCGGCTCCGCAGCAATCACGGTGGCGCCCACAATGCACCGCGCGGCGCGGCGCGCCCGCTCCTGCCCCGTTCACTCCCTCCCCGCCCGCCCCGCCAGCATGCTGGTTCGAGACCCGCGCCCCCCGCTCCTGCCACACAAGCGATAGTCCCGCCGTCCACGGTGCCCGCCCGGGGAGGGAGGCGGGCTCGCTGAGGGATGAGAAAAGGGCAAGGCTGGAGGAGTCAGCGCGGCGTGTGCCAGTTTCCCCGCAGTCGCAGCCCGTGGCGGGGCCTGCGTGTCGCGGCAGGGCCCGGCCAGGCGGGGCTGCGGCTCCCGCCGCGGGCAGCGCGATCAGAGGGGAAGCCAGGGATGGGTCTCATTGTCCCAACCCGCTCCCGTCGCCTCAGTGTGCCTTCTCGGCCTTGGCCTGCACCCATCGCCTCAGCTCCGCTCAGAATCACAGAATCAACTGGGTTGGAAAAGACCTCTGGGGTCATCAAGTCCAACCTACGACCCAACACCACCTTGTCAACCAGATCGTGGCACTGAGTGCCACATCCAGTCTTTCCTTAAACACCTCCAGGGGTGGTGACTCCACCACCTCCCTGGGCAGCCTGTTCCAATGCCCACTCACTCCTTTTGTGAAGAACTTCTTCCTAATGTCCAACCTAAACCTCCCACAGTGAAGCTTGTGTCCTCTTGTCCTACTGCTGGTTGACTAGGAAAAGAGACCAACCCTCACCAGGCTCCAACCTCCTTTCAGGGAGTTGTAGAGAGCGATGAGGTCTCCCCTGAGCCTCCTCCTCTCCAGGCTAAACAACCCCAGCTCCCTCAGCCACTCCTTGTAGGACTTGTGCTCCGGACCCTTCACCAGCCTCGTTGCCCTTCTCTGGACCTGCTCCAGCACCTCAACATCCTTCCTAAATAGAGGGGCCCAGAACTGGACACAGCACTCGAGGTGCGGCCTCACCAGTGGTGAGTACAGGGGAAGAATCCTTCCCTGGTCCTGCTGGCCACACTATTCCTGATACAGGCCAGGTGCCGTTGGCCTTTTTGGCCACCTGGGCACACTCCTATGCCTGTGTGCAGTCCACAGTAACTGAGAGTGGATCAATGTAGGGCCAGGACTTGGAATGCCACTAATAAAACTGAATAATCAGATCTTTGCATAATGCTCTGTACTGCACTTAATACACATGAAATAATAAAGTCAAGAGAACTCCCAGGTTCTGCAAGTACCAAAATATTTCTCAGCATTCCTATTTACTTTGTAGACAAGGAAAAGAGTTTCCTTTTTTTCTTCCTCCTGGGCATGTAATACAGGATATACTGTATGACATGAACAGCACCAGCAGCTCAGTTCTTTTTAATTAAATGAGTGTGATGTCTCTTTTGTAAGTCCAGTGAGAGGTCTGGCTCCCTGTCCATGTCATTCAGTGAGATGTAACACTTGAAGTTGTGTCTAGAAAGAGCCATACGTACATTAGCTGACAGCAGAATAATCAGTTCAGAGACCCAGGTTAAATATCTCCCCACTCCTTGCACCTCAAAAACACCTGATGAAATTCAAACAAAGGCTGTTAAAAATGGGATGGGGGAAGAGGGAAAGGTTTTCCTTTCCTGTCACATGATAAATTAGATCCTAATGTTTATCCAAGCTCAGCAAAACAGCAACCTCTTCCTGCCAGAGAGTGTTGCGGGGTGAGATGTTGAGGTCCAGCAGCTCTGAGGACAAACACCTGCTGCCACCAGCAAGGAAGAGCTGTCCACCAGAAGGTGAAGGAGCAAAGCACTTCTCTGTTTGCTTCCCCCACTGCTTTCTCTGCCCACTGAGTGCTTTATGCTTCATTTGTGCTGAGGTTTCCTTTGTGAGCCTCGAAACCACCCTGCTTGAGCACAAAACCTTCACTGAAAATAGTCCAAGAGTGCCTACGCATTTTTTTCCCCTGTGAGTCAAGCTGACGGTACCTTATTTACTTCTTATCCTTTACAGATGACTTAATGACTTAGCAGCAAAATGCATTCTGAACACATTTCATACCAAAATGAATAGATGAAAGAAAAGGGCTTTTGCCAACAGCACTGATTATCCTTTTGTCAGTAGATATCTGTGACCTGGACCATTCTGTTACTGTAACAAATGTCTCCAGAGGTTGCTAGACAGAGGAAACACTTTGCCTGAGGGAGAAGGAATGAGAGGGGAAGAGGCTGGAAGGTGGCCTATAGAGAAGAGGACACAGGTAATTAATGGTTATGCCCATAAGTGCACTGGTAAAAGTGTCAGCCCTTTGGCAATAGAAGCCGTGACTTCTAGAAACAGGGCCTTGACACAGTTCTTAAGATTGACATTTTATTTGTATAATATGGGTCTACATGGATGTGTGTTGGATTTAGGCAGGTGTAAATCAAATCAGAATTGGCTGCTCTGAAATTTAAGAGGGTTTTTGAGTTGGATTTACTCCCTCTGATTGGAAGAAAAATCTCCACAAAGCACACACAAACCTGGAGTTGACCAGATGAACTTACACAATTTATTTTAATGGGAATCCTACCTATGTCAAGACCATAAATATTTTTTTAATTCAGCTGCTATTCCTGCAACCAAAACCACATATGCCCACTCAAGACCAAACCTGCTGAACTAGAAAAGGTTTTCAGCTTAGTTGCAGCTTCAGTTGTGCAATTTGCAGTTTAGAATTATTGCGGCTCTTGTCTTTTTTGTATGGATTTACAGCAGCAGAAATCCACTTGAGCTAGAAAGGATTTCTAAAGCCAAGTATCATTGATGAGCCAATATGAAGTGAAATATACCCATGATACCTAATACAAATGTAGTACATTCACTTAGTGTAGACTGATTGCAGCACATCTTCAAATAGTTTATAACTATCATGAAAGATATTGACCTAAAAGTGCATTCAGTTGTAAGTTCAGGGCAATAGATTTGCATATTATTTAGCTATCCATTTTGAAAAAAAAAATATTTTTAGGAAAGGCCACATTCATGTGGCATAGTTGTGAATAATACTGGAAGAAGAAACTGGAGTCAAGGATTCAGAGCCAGCTATGATAATGCAACTCCTGCCCAACTAGAACCGGTTTGGATACATTCCACCTGGCTGACCACCTACATCATGAACCCATTTACCCTCGGTTTCCTCTGTAATCAGTGGAGCGAGGGAGCCACTCCATGGGAGTGATTCAGATCTTTGGTGTGGTCCATGAATCACCTGCTCAAGATGCTTGTCTCTTCTCGTTGACTCCAGAGGGAGCCCAGGGCAGCTGGACTCTTGCCTTGGGAGCCAAGGTTGGATGCCTAACCCAGCGTGAGATGAATCTGGATGCTGGGTACGTGTGAGATCAGCACAGCTTGTTTGTAGGAAAAATGGATGTGAGCGTCCATAAGATTAAGCAGGGCTGTTATTGCTGGAGATTTAGCAGCTCACGGTTTGTCTGCTGTGTTAATTTTCACTGGTCTGCAGTTAAATTACTGCATTTGCAAGGCTTGAGCCTCAGAGCTCCAGAGCCATGGCAATATCTCAGGATAGACAATCACAGAAGTATAGAATGGTTGGGGTTGAAAGAGACCTTAAAGATCCCATGGGCAGGGACACTTTCCACTTGACTAGGTTGCTCAGAGCCCCATTCCAGCCTGGCCTCAAATGCCTCCAGGGATGGGAGAGTCCACAACCTCTCTGAGCAACCTGTTCCACCCTTAAAGAATTTATTTCTTATGTCTAATCTAAACCCACCCTCCTTCATCTTAAGGTCATTCCCTTTGTCCTATCATTCCATGCCCTTTTGAAAAGTCCCTCTCCAGCTCTCTTAAAGCCCTTTAGGCATTGGAAGGGGCTCTAAGGTCTCCATGGAGCCTTCTCTTCTCCAGGATGAACACCTCCAACTCTCTCAGCCTGTCTTCATACCAAGAAAAAAGAATGATGTTATATTTTATTCAAAAAATATATTCTTCCTGTCCTCACACACGTTGATCCCAGAGTAAGCTCTACAGAGCCTTTTACCTGTTTACTTCACGAGATTCCAAGAGAGAACAGGAATTGGTTTCTAGGTGGATCATTTCAAAATTGAGGCTTCAGCTTTCAGAGTGTTTTGAGACCTGGTAAGAGAAAAATAAAATTGAGAGATTTTATTGTTTTAATAATATATGTAATAAACTTTATAAATAGTCTGACTACAGTAAAAAGGATTTGCATGTGAAGTAATACTTCTGTTTCTGTAAATCGGAGTCTGAAGGAAAAAAATAGGGCTTTTTTTCACTTTATCTGCTATGCAAAGGCTCCTACTGTTTCAAGTGGCTTTGGAGTAGGCACTAGGCAAAGTGGACCATAATTTCTATGTACTCAGGATCCTCTATTATTAGTCCTTCATACTGTAATAAAGTAGATAAAAGCATTTAAAAAATAAAGATATCTCAAATAGCACTTAAGCCTATTTTTAATCCTTAACTGACTAGATTTCAAGTGATAACATACCTTTCATTACTTGCACAAAATTGTATGCAGCAATCACTGCCTTCGTTATTGAGTTGCATGTTGTATTGTGAAGATAATAATGTTGGGAAGGTATTGGTCCCAAATCATATGTGTGCAAACAAGGCAAAAGGATTTTTCTGTGCAACCAGCTTCAGCTTATAGGCAAATGAAAATGTAAATAACACTTTCAGTGAATACCAGTTTATGTATGAGTTAAATGTTTATTTTCACCACTTTAGAACTCTCCACTGTCTTCACAGTATTCACTGAAAATATTAATTTGATGAAATGAATTGGCTGAGACGGTGACTAAAAACCAACATGGCCTCAAAATGAAGTCTAAAGCAAACTGCAGCAGATAAAAATTTTTAAAACTATATACACTTGCAATGGCAACAATGTGTTTCACAAAAAAAATCTCCAATTTCAAGGTAAACCTAAGGCTCAGGTGAAATTGTCTGCCAATAGATACAGTGTGTTAAACTGCTATCAAAGTTAATTTCCCAGTAATATTTCCTGTTCTGATTAATAGCAATTCTGCCTAGGCAACCAAGTCATTTAAAACTAAATTTCACCTTTGGCATTTGGAGAAGAAGGTTACATGATGTGACATGGAAAATAAGTAGAGGTATAAGCCATATGATAGTAAACATTCAGCTCAGACCACCTACCAGGAGCCTTAAGCAGCAGAGTGACATTTAAAAGCAATCAGAATCAGAAGAAGACCTTCAGGGAAAACAGACAATGCTTTATAAAAAGCAGGTCTACGTTTGCCAGAGGGAAAAACCAAGACCTTTGGGAATAGTGCTCAAGTCAACTTGAAATAAATATTAAGAAAAATAATGGAAATACAGTATTGTAAAGTAAATTCCTTCCCCACGCTTGCTTCTGTATTGACATGTCCTTACCCTTCAGTGTTGTAGCTGCACCACAAAGTTTGCACTGCTCTGACTGCCACTAACAAATATATTATAATTATACAACTGAAAGGTCCCTCATGCCTGTCAACATGTAAGAGCTGCAAGTGGTCTCATCCTTAGCTTTTGAAGAAACACCAAGACTTAGAGCAAAATTCCCTGCAAATCTATAAACCCAGGGCATGCAGCACATGACCCAGGAGAGATGTGGAGTCGGGAAGAGATCCTGGAGTGCCTCACAGAGAGGGCAGGATGCCAAGCAGCACCCTCTCCAAGGTCAACAGGAATGGGAGCTGCCTTTGCACTGTGTATGGGTTATCCCTACTGCTGGACTCAAATTGCCCTTAAAGTGAGGCAGTTTCAGGGTTCCTGCCTAAAATTATAATTTTAGTGCTGCTAAGATATCCTGGTTTTGAGATTAATGTGTTATGGGTGCCTAAGTCCTTATTGAAGCATCTTTTTTAACAATGAATAAAAACGCAATGAGGCCTCGTGTCCCTTCTTGGCTTGCCATGGGCAGAGCGTCTGTTACTAATTTGGCCAAATTTACCTTCCCTCTACACAGAAATCCTCTCTGTAAAACTTATGGTCAGAGAGCATGTGAAATATTTAAAAACAGATAAACGCCCATGGAATTAAAAGTTTAAGGGATCCAGTGCAATCAGCATGCACAGCATACCTTTGCTGAAAAGGCAGTGTACTTCGGTAAAGTCTGCTCTGTCAATGTTACTAATCAACATGTACAATGCTTTCATCTTCCAGAGAGAATACCTAATGCTCCTGAACTTCAATAGCAATTGCTCAGTTATACAACCGAAGTGGCCAAGCTCTGCATCCTCTTTTAGAAAACAAATAGCAAGAGCTGTCCAGATTCAGGTATCTACTAGTGAGCAGGACTAACATTAGAAACTGAAGTTAAGCACAAACACCACAGCTCAAATTGCCAACTTTAACTGGAGTCAGACTTTATATGTCTGTTCATATGCAGGTTGTGCTGCTTGACCCCATCCCTCTGGGTCACTCTGAGTTCAGGCATCCTACAGGAATGTCTTTATCTCCACCTGAAGCTTGGAGCAGCTTGTCCTCAGCTGCCATTAAGGTCTCCACATGTAGTCTTTTGACTCAGCTACCAACAAAAAGATTTGCCCCTGTGCTGTGCCAGATAATACTCTTAGTCACTCAAGTGTTCTTTTCCCCTTTTTCTGTTTGCCTGAATGCCTTATTCCTTTGTATGGAGGTATTTACACAGCTTTTGTCAAATTACAATTCATTAAGGCTGACAGTTACTAAATAAAAAGTAATTTACAATCTAGCTGCTGAAAGTAAGATTACATGCCATGTAGTTCTGAAAAAAAGACAAAACCCCAACCCAAACAAACAAAAACCTCAAAAAACTAGGAGAAAAAGGTATGAAAGATGGTCCTCCCCCTGTTCTTGGTTAAGAAATCCTTATTTCTAGGAAGGTGAAAAACAGCTGAAAAAAAACCCTGTCATTGTCTTAAATTAATCCTTAAATTAAGTGAAAATAACACATGTAAGATATAAAAGGGAATAACTCATAACATAAAAAAACCAGCAGACCTGATATTGTTCATCTGTGCCATAACAAACAGGGTAAATGATTTATTTCAAAGCTAAATTCCCTGTTCTCCTGAGCACAGTTCATATTGAAGTGCCTTTGACTAGGCCATCTGTTTGCATTGTAATTCACACCGAAAAGAGTAAACATAAATATTGACTCAGGAACACGTTCTAGCTCGGACCTGGGAGTTGAGCTCCCACAACACGCTTAAGCTTTTGAGCAAAGAGTCACGGGAACACCTGTCACTGTTTCCTTTCTTGCCACACACAGTCAATCCAAACACAGGTCAGATCCCCTCACAAATCCAAATAAACTTACACCTTCCCTTTGTCTCTTGACCACCTTCAAATAACAATGCCTAAAACTTCCAGGAATCACTAACATTTCTTCATGCCCAAAGGTGAAATATTCAGTCTGGCCAAGGTGAGGTTAATTTGGCAGTTTCAGTCTAGTGAACTGATGTCCTTGCCACAAAAGCCATCAAGGAACTTGGCACTAATTCCTTCTTTGTACTTTTTACCTGTGAAGCCAAAAACTGAAGTGGCAGGGACTCGCCTGCCTTCTGCTGTAACCATTTAAAGGCACCATAAAGAACGTGCAAGACAAGAGAAGGATTCTTCCATTCACTTTTTCAGGTATATAATTTCTAAACTGCACTGTTAAATAGTTTCCTTGGTGTCTACAGTTGCTGCCTGCAAAAGCAGAAGTAACATGGAAGAGAACAGAAGGTTAATTTCAGCATCACAGGTTTTATATTGACCCAAAATACTAGACTGAAGGAAAATGGTGAAAATCACAGGAACTGTGTTAATGTAAACTAGGAATTAAGCCAATTCTTGCATTTAAATCTGTGAGAATAAAACAATGTCTTAAAATCACTTTTGCTCTGGCTGATCTTGGAGATGCAGCAGCTGGCTCTGAATTAGTTTTGAGCCAGAAATACCACCTTTGTTTCTAACAAAATTAGGAGATTGCCATAGAGATATATTTCTTTACATAGGTAGTATTCAGCTTATAAGGGATAAACATAAGTTTGAGAAGAAGTATTGAGAAATAGCCCTGTCAGGAAAGTCTTGTTTTCCAGATTATATCAAGGTCTGTGTGTATGTAAGCATATGGATACACTCACTGTACACATACACAGATATGTATATATACACATACACAAGCATATCAGGATTTGAGAGGCACATAATGTTCATGTCCAACACTTAATTTCTCTCCTGTAATTAAATGTAGTTTCCTTTCACCAAAATAACATAGCACTAGTTCAATTTTATTATATCTTTAAGCTATATAGAAACAGTAATGTTTCCTTGCATAAATATTCAGCATTTACCTGCTACATGGCTGTGGATATTCAGTTAATAAGGGGAATATTCAATATAAGTCATACAATGAAAAGTTCTGCAGTGCCAGAATTTTTGCTGCAAACAGAATCATCAATTTTTTTGCCAGCCAAAGCCTAGAGTGCCCATTTAAAGTTTTAGATACGAAATTCAGCAACGCTCTGCAGAAAGGTCAGGATGTCCATTAGCAGCAATGAGGATGGTTCTTGATTCCCAATTTTCAGTGCTCATGGAAACAGCATCTCACACCTCTCTCAGTTTGCAGCCAAAGTGCTGCAGAAAAGCCTTCATACATAGACACCAGTTAGCTCTTAACAAGGTTTCCAAGTGCACAAAGGAAGGGGTTTTCAGCTCCTAGGGTTCAGTTTGGTTTGCATGATTAGAGGCTTTTTTTGTCCGTCTTTAATAATGCCACCTTTGTAGTACCAAAATACTGAGAGAAGCTGGCAGTGCTCTTTGGCCAGCAGCTTCCCATGACTTCTCTTTGCATGGAAAAAAAAAAAAAAAAACAAACGAGGAAGCTGCTACTGCTGCTGTAACATCTGACATGATAATGTTTCAAAAACAGGATACTCCCCGACCTGCTTACAGGCACCATGGCAATTCCATCCATGTCTGGTTTTCCCTGGCTGAGGTTGTCATATCCTATTTGAATGCATTAAAACCCACTGGAACAGGCTGTCTGGATAACTAGGGATGATTCAAGAACTGTCAAAGTCCTCTTCAAACCACCAAGAAAACGAGTGTTTGTCCTCCCTCAGCGTTGTGTGTTATAATTATTCAGCATTTAATGGTGAGTTGGGCGATTAGTTTGTGGGAAGGAGATAAGGGATAAAAGTAACCTTTTAAAGGAGAAAATGGGACAAGCCTATGGGGCACTTCAGGTACCATTTAAATACAAGAAAATGGAATCCAATTTCTCCATAATTCCCTCTCTAATTCCTCTGAATTAGCCTGTGGGAACTTCTCAGCCCTCACAAAACAAATTGAGCTCCCCACAACTCAGACCTGAGCAACAGACATCAGACTTGCTGCTGAGGCCTCTCCTGGCAGAAGACATGGCTCAAGCCTGTTGGAATCATCCATTATTAAAGCAATCACCTCTAAAAAAATCAGTTCAACCTAAATTCAAGTATCCTTAATAATAATACCCTATAAAACAGTAAAAATACTAACCTAGCAAATGCACAAACAAGGACATTACATTATGTGTGAAAGCAGGTTCTGGATTTTCACAGGTGTTAAATGACATTAAATTTGGTTAAGTACATCAGCTCTCTGTGTAAGGGCATCTTCCCTGAGACTGTTGGTCTAGACACTTCTGCAACCTTAATTTGCAGAAGTGGAATCTGCCTTTGGCTTTCAAGCTGCAAAATGACCTGGTCCTTTCACACTGCTCAGTATCTTATCCAGTGGAAATGAACACTGAAGAATCAGGAAATTCTAGAGCTGAGGATTTACCTCTCTGATGAGAATTCCCACATCCTTTCCCACTTTAAGCTAAATGAAGCTAAAGGAGGAGACATTGCTAGGGAGAAAATCGACCTAATGCCATGCTCCAGATGCTTTTAGTAACCCACAGTAGGGAGCACAAGCCAAGGAGCTCAAGGATTATTTGGGACCTTGGGCAAGCACCTTGGACAACTTTGTACCCCAGCATTTGATTTGTGTACTGAATGTAGAGTGGAAAATGAATCCCAACCACAGAATTATTCTTACAATCAAAGCCATGATAAGTGGGTGCCTCTTGCTCGGGTCTACCATGAAAGTAATGGGTTTAAGTTCTTACTCATTTAGTTGCACGAATAAAAACTCAGAGTGAGTCAGGGCTGGAGTGCTGGTAACTATGAAGTCCCAGGAATTAAGAGGAAAAAATTCTGCATGGAGTGATGTGCCTTATAAATACAGTCCTCTAAGATATAGCCCAACATTTAGTATCCCTTAAAATTCACAGGCCAGATGTAGAATTTGATATTTTGATTTAAAGATTCACACATACTGTATGGAGACATTAGTTCTTCAGCATGAAACTGGTATTTAATTTTTTTTTTTAAAAAGTAGAATATGGTTTACAGAAAATTATATGAGCAGGTCCACAATGAATAACTTATTTAGTTGCAAGTAGCCCTTAGCTAGAAATGTACACTTTCTTGGTTTTAGCTCTAATTAATTTTAATTCATCTGCATATGGATTAGCTCCTTCATGCACAAACATGCAGTAACACATTTGAATTTTACCATTCAAGCTGGATACAGAAATGGAAGCACCATGTGCTAAACTGGTGGTTAGAAGAAACAAAAAGTAAATTTCTTAATGTCCAGCCCTGTTCTCTCATGCACCTTATTCTAGTGGGCAGTAGAACTGAAAGGAGAGAATTCCTCAAGAAATTTCATTTTACATCCCTGCACTCGGATCTTGGATTCCTGACACGGTCACTGACCGGAGAGTGAGGCAAATCTCACGATTAGCGGCAGCTTCCTGACATTATTCAGCTGGTTGGGATAGCCAGGAGGCAGCAGGGCTGCAGCCACATGCCCAGGGACTGCCGTGCACTCTGGTTGCCATGGCAATAATGGCTTGGGGGGGAATTCAGGCTATCCAGGCTTTCCCACGTTAGGGACTTTACAGCCAAGAAGCTGTGACTAAATTCTGCTTAAACTGAGCAGAACATAAATTAAACAATATAGGATGTGGATCCCAGACCTGCCAGGTGCTGCACCCTTTTAATTCACGTTTTCTCTGCAATTTTTTCCTTTCAAAATTTGACAATATGCCTGGAAGTGCCAGGAAGCACCTCTCAGGGACACCACTTGTGGGGAAACAAAGACAAGATTTAGCTCAATTGTTCACATATTGGCATTACTGGAAAGTTTTATATTTTAATTTTTATGCTAAACCTTTCTCGCAGTTTATAAAATCTGGTACCAGGTTTGCATACAAAAATCACTAGCTTTTTTACATAAATTCAATCTTTATATATTCTTTGGACAAATCTTTGCCACAGACAGTGTGTACACTTGCAGAATAGCTGTTGCAACCCTTTTAACAGTTAGACCACAGTAAGAAGTGCTCACTGATTAAATTCTGCAACTCATTTTCTGAAGTTAACGCTCCTGCTGGGATCAATAGGAATAAAATAATTAAGAAATGAAAAAGAAAACATTATAAAAATCATGAGCATTTTTAATTGAAAGATCATTGCTTTATGTAGAAGTTCTATAAAGCCAGGCTCACCTGTAAATAAAGCACCTGCCACAGAAAATCCCAGGTGGATGTTTTTTATATCTTTAATGACAACAGTCCAATTTTATGCCTGTGTAACTTCCCACAGCAAAAGAACTTGCTCTGAAATAAATAAAAATCCCAGTTTGACAACTTTTTGAAGCATTAGACAGAGATAGTTGATATTAAGCTGCTTTCCTTAGCAATTACATTTACTACATTGTTCCAGAGATGTAAGATTCAAGACATCCTTTATTTTTATTTTTTATATACCAATCTCTTCAGAGTCTTCGAGAGTGCACAGAGGAACCTTCACTTTGCCACAAGAGGGGGTTGCTTTGAAAGCTGCTGTAAATAATGTGACCAGCCCAAAACACAGCACAACCCTTTTCTTCCAAAAACTAAAAGAAAGGGAAGCTAAGTTGCCATCCACACAAGAACATTTGGAAAACAATGAAAAAGGTTTAAATTTCCAAAACTTATCAGATCACAGGAATTACTGAATTTAAACTCCGTCAGGATGACCAACTTCAGGTGTTTCAATCGTTTATGTTACATCATATTTTACAAGAGCAAACCTGCTGGTTTAACTTTAGCCTGCTTTAAGAAAGGAATGAACCAGTAGCAGAAATAGTTCTGTGGATGAGACTATTTAATGATTAAGAGTTCCTCCAAGTTTATTCCATGCAAATTCCCATGCAGAAGCCTGAATTCCTCTGGCTTTCCCGGCAGCTGAGTCAGGCTGGGCTTCCTTGTCTCCAAACCTACAATTCCCAGCACCCGTTGCAACATACTCTCTTCACATGAAGCAACCCTCAGCTACAATTTTTATGAAAACAAAGATTCTTCAAAAGTTCTTGAACCTTTACTCACAACTCCTCCCCCTACCCCTCAGCTCACCCCCACAACTCCTTTTTTTATAGCATATAGTGAACTACTTTCTATAAATCTACCAGTACACCCCTGCAATCAAAACACTGACAGAGAAAAGAAGCAATAAATCAAAGAGGGAAAACAACTTAGAAAAATATTTGTGCTGGAACACATTTTAAGGGCATAGGTGATTCATGCAGGGAATGAGAAAGGCACAAGAAAGTGATTAGAAATAACTTTGAATTGAAAAACATGCAACCAGAAAGCCTGAATTAAACATGCTGAGAGAGCTTGGAGACACAGCATCACTAAGCTTTTGGCACAGACAATTAAATGAAGCAATTAGAGTTCAGAAAGTAGCCAATTATTTTAGGAATGAAACAAAGGCTGGAGGAAATACAGTTGCCTGTGTGTGGAAATGGAGAAAAAGGAAAGCAAAGCATTGCATTTGAAATATTCACGACAACCAATTTGTATAAGAGGATTTTTAATTAATAGTCTAGAAAAGTTCTTTTAACTCGGTAATGAAAAGAATGCAATTAAAAAAAGAAGAACACTTTAATGTGTGAATATAATTGATATCTTCAAAAATTATAGGAAATAGCAAGCACTGTAAGGGACTGAGAAGTGACAGGGAAAAACAATCTGCCACAATGAGAATTCTCCTGAGATGGCACTTAAAACTCTCCAAATGTTTTGATATGTTGTTTTCTCAAGGCTGTAAAGAAACAAGATCCTCAAGAGACCAAAAGGGAAAGGTTTTAGTAATTCCTCACAGGCAGATACTGTTGCAGAGCATCCTAAAGGATTTGATAAACTGGGTAATTAAGTTATTTGTCTTAGTCATTCACAGCTCTAAGTGCAGGCTGACACTTCAGTGCCAGGATAAACTCCACAGAACACTAAAGCCTCTATCAATTTAACATCTGAACACATTCCCTAAAATCCTAGACCAACAGAATAAACCATAAGCTATGCTTTTAATTAATTATAAAACAAATATGCCATCCTTACCAGCATCTCCCATGCACACACTGCACTGCCACTCAATTTTAGGCTCCCGAGGGCTGGCAGAGAATCTTTTTCTTCTTCCGCTACTCTGAGTGACAGCATTTAAATGCTACTGCTCTGAGGAAAACTGTACCCTGTTCAGCACTTCTGAGAAACGCAGTAACAAAGCTTTTTGCTTTTTCTTCTTTAATGTCCCCAGAAGGACACTGGGGACACTGGGGACATGCCTGTTTAGCACTGCTCCTTGCTTTAAAAGTGTCCTTAACATTTATCTCCTCCGAATTAGAGGTCTCATCACAGACATCAATCCCATAAGATAACAAAACAGTTCCATTTTTTTTTTTAAGGAAGTATTTTTAATGAAATGTACACAAAATTATATAATATAAAGCTTCAATTCAAGTTATAAAAACTATGTATGAGTTCAAGGTGCTTAATTTGAAAATAACTGGTAACTGGTAACTGGATCAGAAAACGTTTCCTTACAAATTGCACCCGTTTTCCTTATCCCTCCTCCCAATAAAAAAGGTTTTGTTCCCTTTGTTTCATTTGATTTTGTTCTCACATAAACATTTTAATCTCTAATAAAATCAGTTTTAATTGGCCCTGAGGTACTGCACAGACTGATGCAATCTAGGTCATTGCTTTCATATGCAGTAAAACATTAATGAAGTACAAATCCTTATGAAAACAAGAAGTTTTTATCTTCTGAGGCAGAATATTTCTTGTAGCTGATGAGTGTTCGGCTACAACTAACAAATTAATCTGATTGATTCCTAAATTATCTTGGTTCTATGCAGTAGTCAGTATACTTTTTATATTCCAGATCAATCTCTCTTCTGTAAACCAGAAGACATTAAAAATGGGTAAGAAAAACATGTTACCAGAGATTGGAACTGCTGCAGAGCTGTTTCACCACACACACAGCTAATCTTGTTCATTTCTCTGCTCTGCTCAGAAGGAGTGCTCAGAGAAGAAAAAAAGTCTGAAGCAGTCATTTTCTTTAGATACTGCAGAATGAATGCTGTGTCTATTAAGCAAAAAACCCCAAAACATCTGAGCTGGTCATTCAGATGAAGCACAGCACTGTATCTCCTCCTGGGAGTCTGGAATTGGCAACTGATACAAGTATTAGAATCAGTACTTGGAGAACTCTGCCTGCCCAAAATGCAGACAGGCGGACACTCCTAGATTACCCTATGCTTGGATACAATCACTGATACTTAATATACTACAGCTAGGAAGATACTGAGAATCATTACAGAATCATGGAATGGTTTGTGTTGGAAGGGAACTTAAAGATCATTCCGTTCCACTCTCTGCTATGGGCAGGGACACCTTCCACTAGACCAGGCGGCTCCAAGTTCTGTCCCACTCGGCTTTGAACACTTCCAGGAACGGGGGAAAAAATCATTTAAGGAAAAAACACTGTGAAAATGTTTGATGAAAACACAATGAAAAATGTCAACACAATGAAATGTTTTTCTGTCATGTGAACGTACAGCAGTTTCCATTAACTTCAATTAAGTATTCAAGAGTCACTGCTTAAACAAGAGGCACCAACTGTAACAAAAACTTGAAAATTATCGTCACAACATTTCTGCAGAGCAGTGACACATCACATGCTTACACCTGGCCTTCACAGTCATAGCACCACGTGAAAAGAACTCGAAAGGAGCTAAAAGGCAGACAAATACAGTAGCAAAAAAGAAGCCTCTTCAAGCATCTATTCAGGTAGTTTGGAGGATGTTTGCAGTAGCAAACAATCCCACAATCATTCAAGCAATAACAATTTCAGAGGACTGTCCCCCCTGGCACAGGAGATGGTCCCCAGAGGCCTCTACAGCTCTGCACATCTTAAAGCTTGCGCAAATTTTCCAGCCTTAGGTCAGGTGTGAAGGCCATTTAGTGAAGTCTGTCCCAGATTAAACCTGAGAACTGAATCTGGTCTTGTTCATAAATCCTCTTTCCCCTGTGAATTGCTTATAACGACTTTAAGAAAATGTCAAGCAATGGGAATGAACTAAAAAAATGGCACAGGACTTGGAAGAGCTATGGAGTCTGGACGGATCTTTGAAGAGAACAACCTGGCCAGAGATAGCTGATCTTCACAGGATATTGCCAGAAAAAAGTCCATGATACAGAATTACTCACACCCCTCCAAAAGGAACCAGTTTGTTTTCTAGGTTTTTGGCACAGTACCCTTTTTTGTCACCAGGAGCTGAGCTGCACTTGCCAGCAACCATGAGCAGCCTCTGTGACAGAAGTTAGGAAAGAATTTCTAGCAAAGGATCCTAAAGCAGGCACAGCTTTCAAAAGAGGCTGCTGTAAACATCTGAGAGACACAGAACTTCTTTGGTAGTTTCAGGAGAACACTTTCTTCAGGATGGTGAAGGCACTTGGTACTGATTTAAACCAGTTCATTTTCAAACCTGGGCATATTTTTACTAAGAAAAAGCCACCACAACATTTAATACCTCTCTTGCACTGCAGTCTTGGGGTCTGAGGTTACAGTCATCTTAGTATCCTTTGATAGAGAGCAAATGTATTTGGCAAATTATATTATGCTTCTCAGAAGGAAAATCCAGTACACAGCTAAGACACTCCTTCTCCTTTCACATTACATTTATAATAGGAAAAAAAAAAATCCAACCTCTCCATGAAATTTTAAACCATAATTGCCTCAGAAGTGTCTCATGGATGTATTTCCAGAGAAGATGAATCAAAAAGCATCTGCAGTAAAGCAAATCTTTTCAGGTGGGTGGCAGAACAAAAGTGTGAGAATTTCTACAAAATGGTGCTCAGGTCTTCTAAAAGCTAAAATATCTTAAAGGAAGCATCATGCTACAAAGTGTCACCTGAAAAGAATCTGTTTTCATGTTAATTTTCCTGTGTCCAGAAATTAATTTACTAAGGCACCTAAACTAATGGCACAATAAGCAACCAGTGATAAGTATTTTGGTCCAGAAGAGAAGGTGGCACTTTTGCTTTTTTCATCCATGTCTGAGGGGCATGGAAGTGTTTTGATATTGATTTCATCTGGCTCCAGTGTTCAGCTGTGAGATCTTCTCTTCAACTAAGTCTGCCACCAAATTCAGGTGACAGCCCCGAAGAGCTTTTATTAAGTCAGCCACCTTTGCATCTTTTCCCTTCCATCTCTGCCACTCTCGAAGTCCCTGGACAAGCTGCTCATATGATTTAAATTGATAGTCTGCCTCTATTCTGTCCAGTTTCACTTCTGGCATGCCAAGTTGTCGCAGCAGCTTTTTCCAGTCTCTTCCAATGTTCTCACATATGACATCATTAGCTAACTTGAGAAGACCTGAAAAAGCAGAAATACATCAAGTTAGCCATGGCTTTACTAAGAAATACAAGAGAATGTTTAAAAGTTGGGAGTTCGGTTTGGTTTTGTTTTTGTTTTTTTTTAGCAAAATGCTACTGCTCTTGGTGCAGTGCACGTACTGAGAGTCATAGCACATTCTGAAATACTTGGATTTACTTGGCTATACATGAAATACTGGATATACTTGGAATTCCACATACATAACTCGTTTTTCTAGTGACCATAAATAAAAAGATTTAAAAAAAGATTAAAAAAAAATTAGAGAGAATTTCCACCTCGGAAAGCCGTTTGCGTTCACATATATATGTATAATTATACATATACAAAAATATAACTTAGATAAAGTATATATATGTAAAATATATATATATTATAATATATATTATAATCCACCTACGTTTTTCCTGCTCATCTGGCTGATCATCAGGAGTACCAAGCCCTCCTTCCTCCTCGAACTGCTCCAGCTGTGACAACAAATCGCCCCTGCGGATGCGCTCGAGCAGTTTCCTGAGGAAGTGCAGGTTGTCGCTGCCGATGTGCTGCTGCTCCATCAGGATCTCGAAGAGCTCCCTACCGCTCCGCACAGACTCGCGCCTCCTCTTTGTGATCTTGTCGCGGCAAAGGAACTTCATGGAGTCGAGCTCGGCCTCGGACAACCCCGCGGAGATGGAGAGCAGGAGGCTCAGGAACGGGCTCACAGTGGGCCCCGCGCCGAGTGCGGGGTGGCTGGAGGCGTCCTGGTCCCACGCTCCGCAGGCGAACGCCATTCCTGCTTTGGCAGAGTGACTTCCAGGGAAGCCGGAGAAGGAAGGGAAAGAAAGAGACCGACCCGACCGGGCCCGTGCCCTGCCCGGAACTCACGTGACCGCGGGTTTCCCCGCCCTAACATGGCGACGGTGGCACCGCCCGTGAGGGTTGTAGTTTTCTGACCTCGGCGCCGCGCAGCCTGGGGTTGGGAACCTAGCGCTTCAAACCACCTACCCCCACACACCCCGAGCCCAACGGGCTTGTTTTGTGATGGAGGATTTGTGTTGGAGGCCGATGTCCTGCTGCAGGGACGGGCCCCGGTGCCTCAGCAGCGCGGCACCTCAGCCCTGTCCGGGTCACAGAATCACAGGATCCATTAGGTTGGAAAAGACGTCTGCGGTCGTCGAATCTAATCTGTGACACAACACCACCTTGTCAATCAGACGATGGCACCGAGTGCCACGTCCACTCTTCTTAAACACCTCCAGGGGCGGTGACTCCACCACCTCCCTGGGCAGCCCATTCCAGTCTCTAATCACCCTTTCTGTGAAGAAATTCTTCCTAATGTCCAACCTGAAGCTTCCCTGGTGCAGCTTAAGACTATGTCTTCTTGTCCTGTCCCTTGTTGCCTGGGAGCAGAGCCGACCCCCACCTGGCTCCACCCTCCTGTCAGGGAGTTGCGGAGAGTGAGACGGTTCCCCCTGAGTCTCCTTTTCTTGAGGCTGAGCCCCCCAGCTCCTTCAGCTGCTCCTGGTGCTCCAGACCCTTCGCCAGCTCTGTTCCCTTCTCTGGACTTGCTCCAGCTCCTCAGTGTCCTTGAACTGAGGGGCCCAGAACTGGACACGGGACTAAACGCATGGCCTCAGCAGTGTCTCCCCAGTGCTCATGTTGGCTGAGCCTGAAGTTGGGGGAACTGTAGCTTCCCTGCTTAATACCAAATTATTGGACTTCTTGTGAACACCTACACCTATAAGAATTACTTTCTGGTTTGGTGTTTTGTTTTGTGTGGTTTTTTGGCTTTTTTGGCTTTTTTTTTTTTTTTTTTTTTTTTTGCAAAAAGGGAAAAGGAAAGCAGTACGTGGATGAAAGGCTCAGGCTGGAGAAAAGAAGGCTCAGGGTGGACCTTCTCACTCTCTACAAATGCCTGACAGGAGGTTGTATCCAGGAGGGGGTTGACCTCTTCTCCCAAGGAAAAGGGGCAGGACAAGAGGAAAATCATCAGGGGAGGTTTAGGTTGGATATAAGAAGAAATTTCTTCCCTGAAAGGATGGTCAGGCATTGGAAAAGGGTGCCCAGGGGAAGCGGTGGAGTTACTATCCCTGGAAGGATTTAAAAGATGTGTAAATGTGGTGCTTAGAGACCTGGTGGTGGACTTGGCAGTGCCTGGTTAATGGTTGGACTCGATCTTAGGGTCCTTTTTCAGTCTTAATGGTTCAATGCTTCTATAATTCTATGAAAGGACTCACTCCACAAAGAGCAAGAAAGGGCACAACAGAGCTCCGCTCCCAAAGGGATACCATTCCCATGGTGTCCCTCCCTGACAGCTGTTCAGGAAAACAGCCTCTGCCCTCCCTGCGTGGCCTTGCCTGCCCCTGGAGACCCCCCAGGTTTCCCTGTAAACACAGGGCATCCAGCCTAGGCTTTGTTCCTCACCAAGATTAATTGTGACACAAGGTACCTCCTGACCTTTAAAAGGGAAGAAATAGGGCAAATGTTAAGTCCCTATATTCTAGAGGCAATTCTTACACGAGGTGAAAGGTTGTCAACTTTTCTTAAAAGGGAAAGTTCAAGTTCATCCCACTGTTTTGTAGATAGCCACAGCTCAGAAAAACCAAATGGTTTTTCTTCTCAGCACATGTAGATAGTTCAGGGTTTTCCTTGTTCCTCATGTTGATTCCACAAGCTATCCCTTTCCAAAGTTTTTTCAGTACAACCTTTAATTTATTATCATTTGAACACACTGATAGACCTATGTCCCTTGTCATAAAAAGATTTCCATCTGATAAAAGGCTTTAAACACATCTCCGTCTCTACTCTCACATTCCAATGTGAACTCCTACGCCCAAAACATTTCTAAAATTGCCAGAGGCACAAGCCTTCCTTAGATAAAACCACTAGATTTTCAGCATCCTCTTGCAATCTGTGACACAGAGACGGTCTTACACAGATCACAAAAGCCAATCTACGGAACTGGCTACACACACAAAGCCCATCTGGGCACCCACAAGAGTGGGCAGAATGATATCAGAAAATGCTGTTTCCCATAAAAGAACACTGGGCTGCATCATCTTTTCCAAATAAGCATTCCCTTAAAATAATTCATTTTGCTGTAGCATTTGCAATATTTTCTTTGATGTTTAACCAAATAACCCCCAAATTCATAATAAATTTGAGACTTCCATCAGCCTCCTTCCTCCACTTTATGTCCCTCATCCAGGAAAGATGATAGAGCATCTAATCACACCAACCTTAAAAACAGTACATAATACTTTATTAAAAACATGTACGTATTACTCCCAGTCTCTCAGGTAAAATATTAAACCTGTTCAAAAGACATATTTTTGTTTAGTCCCTAAATGCTTCAAATTGGAGGGAATTAACTTGTTGCAGGGTCTTGTAGTAAAGCAAAGGGCAAGAGGAACCAGCACTGAGAATCTAAGCTGGGATGAAATGTGCAAGAGTACAGATGTGCTTTCTTTCTGCAGCCCTGAATATACTTTAAACTCAAAGAAAGACATTAATTAAAAGGGTAGCATGCTGCCAAGAAGAAATATATTTGCTGTGTGTGGATTAATTTATAAAGGAGATGTAATCCTAGTAAATATATAAGAAATAAAAATCCATTTAAATAAAATATCTTTTGAATTTTACCAAGGAAGGTGACTCTACAAAACAATGGGGACCAAATCACACAGTGCCTGGTAATGGCAGCCAGCCAAATTCAGAGACAAATCTACATGAAAGAAGCCTGAATCAGTAGAATTTATACCTTTATTCTCCATACCTTGACGTGCAATTGAAAACAACATCAACTGAGATTTTAATTGGTTCAAGATGAATTTAGCAGCCAGCACTGAGTTACAAGGAGTGTGAAAATTAGAGTAATTCTGAAGGTGTCTAAATTGGTAACAAATATGAAACTAAAAGACACAAATCATCCTTTAGTTAAGATACTTAAATGCTTTTAAACTCTCTTCTAACAGTGAGCATAGTGATTTATTAGTGCCTTTTATTCTGTTTGAATCTGACCCTTTAACTGGACTTTGACACATTCACCAATGAACATATCCCAGCAGCTTCCTTTATTCCAGTTATTCCCTTCAAAAGCAGTTCATGGAGCTTCAGCAAAGGAAGTGTTAGAGCCAAGCGTAACAGATTGTAAGTGCCCCACATCAGAATAAAACATAATAGAAATGATTTGTTAGAGCAGCGCAGATTTTAGTGGAAGTTTCCCAGACACGTAAGTGCTACAAATGATCCGGTTCCTAACCGACTATTTTGGATGTTTCTTGAGGGAAGATGAGTCTGAGGGGATGTAATAGGATCTCAATAGCTACAATCAAATTTCTTAACATTAATGAGGTTACAAACATACACACAAATACTTGAAATTATACATAAAAAAACCCAAAAAAACCACTGAGTTACTTGGGAGCAGGTAGAAGGCTTTCTTATGTTTTCTTTTAGGCCTAAATTTAGTTCTGTTTGTTAAATTTAACCAAATAGGAAATTCAATGCCTTTCAAGGCAGAAGGCTAATGTATATAATGCATATTTATGTGACTCTAAATATGCATAAATACTTGTACTAACTCCCAGGTTATATTTGGTTGAGTTTCTCAATCGAGAGAGATATTTAAAAAGACAATATGAACTTGACAAAAATCAAACTAACAGTACATCTTATATAATTTTACCAGTAAGTTACTCATATAAAAGGAAAAACCACACAAGTTAACAATTATTAACAACTTGTTAATACAAGCAATTTTGGGAGTAGGGGAACACAAATACAATATTTGTGGTAGGTTTTTACATATTGCAAAATTATTAAGATCATAACATTTTTAAGGTAAAACACACGCAAACAACCAATGTGGCAAAACAACAACAACAGCATAACTCTTTAGTCTTGTTGTTACTTCATGTTCTCATGTTTCATGCAGTTTGATTTCATCTGCTGGCAGGTTCCTGCGGAAAAAAAAGAAATCTGGCCCACTATGGACCCATTATTAAAAAGAAGGAACTATCTATTTATCCAACTCCTTTTCTTATCTGGCATAATGTCACTAGGGCAGTAATAATAGAGAAGTTTGGAACATGTTTTCTCCAAAAAACAAATAAACTCAGAGCATGCTGGAGTTCTTTTTTACTTCTCAGCATCTTTATTTGCTCTGGGGTGGCCAAGGCTCAGGGGGAAAACACACTCTTACTTTTTCTGTGGGAATCTGAAGTCTCAGACTTTCTAAGTGGGTGATAGTACTTGTCTGAGTCTGGTCCCCTGTGGTGACATCAGCAATCTGGGCAATCAGTTCAGCTTTGTTATGTACAGCAGCTGTTTGTGAGACAGTGTCAGCATCGAGGTAACTCACTGGTAGCTGCCACTGCCCATTAGGTTTATGGACAGACCATACTGTCCGTGGTGAGTGTATAGGGACAACTACTCCTTGCTCCTGTAATTCTGCAATTTCTGGGGTAATTTTTTCACGTGTTTCTAAAGGGAGTGGGTGGGGGTTTACATTTGTTATTTTAGAAGGAGGCAGACTTGGAGCAGTTTGCAACAGACGGACAGAGGGGGATGGGAGACCAAACACCCATTCTCTCCCTCTGGCGTCTGTCCAGGCCTTCCCCTTTAGCAGATCTAACCCCAGGATGTTAGCTGGTAATGGCCCCACAATCATGATAGTTTCTGTGGCTGTCTCATCTCCAGGTAACCAGCATTTCACCCGAGCAGTGTACTGGGGTCGGGATTTGCCAAAAGCATCAGTTACCCATATCTTTTTTTTGTCTGATTTAATGCCACACTGCGTAGCAGCTTCAGTTTGGAGTGCTGAGACCTGTGCACCCGTGTCTACCACGAATGTAACCAAAGATTTAAAAGGGCCAAGAGGAAAAGTGATTACCAAATCTCCCTGGTTGTTTTCTGTAAGCTTTCTCTCATAAACCCACTGGCTATTTTTGGGCTTATTTACTTGAGAGCAGTAAGTCCAGTTCCTTGACTCAGAACTGGTCAAACTGGTTAGTCCGGTTTCTGGAGAGGCTGAGGGGATCACAGTGTTGGACTCCTTAGAGGGGCTGCCCTTAGGGGGTGCCTTGTGCTCTTTGATCTTATCCCAGAGCTGTATCAAGTATTCCAAATTAGAAGTGGGTAATTTATCCATCACTTCTCCAGGAATTCCTTTTGCAACACCTTCTCTCCACAGACTGTATCTCTTTCTCCCGCTAGATGACACATTTTGTTGACAAATACCTGGCGAGGCAGGTTTTTGGACTTTCCCTGCCCTCCTGCAGTGTATTCTCTGGCCACTGGTACCAGAGAGCCCCAGCTGCTGACCAGTAGCTATTAATTCTTGGGCTATTCCCAACCAGGTTATTCCTGATGGAGCACCCCTTCTTCTAGGTCTGGGAGTTGCCTTTATGTGCTCCTGTAATTGTTTAGCATAAACTTTTAGTGCATCAGGCAGGCCTCGAATTAAAACTGGAAATCTCTGTGGATCTGCCTCAAGTTCCATTGGGGAATTTCGTTGTGGGTCTAATAATTTTGTATGCATTAATTGGAGACATGGTTTTTTGTACACTTTTTACAATGTGGCCAATTGTGGGTGTTTTAATCGTGTGAGGATCTCCCCTTTCTATAGGGTCTAACCCGCCTGCCCAGGCAGCTCTTTGGGTCAGGGACCACGGTGCTCGGTTATCATTTGTGGTCAGGAAAACCCCTGGGCCCCAAAATCCTCTGACCTCACCTTCACTCAATAAAATTCGGTCTCCCCCAGTAAGGGACACCCTCCACACATATTCAGTCTCTGATTCACTGGCCTTATTGTTGCCCGTAACCAAAAGAAACACAAACCAACAGAGTGCCGGTTTATGCGGTGCTTTATTCGGGGCCCCGGGAACCTGAGGACTAGCGTCCAAAGTCAGGATTCCGAAGACCCTCATTTTCAGTTCAGCTTTTATACTCAAACAAGTTTACGTGCAGTTTCCACGACAAAACAGTTACAGTTTCCACAGCAAACCAGGTGCAGTTACAAACAAGCTCATGCTCCATACTGATAACAATTAATAATCATCTACTCTAATCATAAATCTGCTTAAGTTGTCTTACCCCTAGAAACTGTTTAACAGACCCTTACTTCATCTTAGGTAACAAATTACTATATCCTAGGTAACAAATCATTATATACATGCTTGACTAGATCCTTTGATTATGGTTTCCACTTTTTTCAGCACATAAACAAGGTTGCTAACTTACTTCTTTGGAGTGTTGCTTTTCTAGGCCTACTCTCCTACTAAGCCTTAGCCATTCTACTACTAAAATTTAAATTGCTTTGCAACATGTCCCCCCTTTTGAGCATTCTTCAGGCTTTGCTTGCAAGGATGCTCAAACACAGCAATCTTCAGGTTGCAGTTTCCTGACAGGCAGGAGGTGGTCCATCTTGCGATGAGATTACTTCTTTTCTTGTTATAGCTTTCATGATGCGTCTCGTATGTTGACCTTCTTTTACAATCATTCCTAAAAGACACTTGTAAACAATTATAGCTATCACAATAATCACTACAATCAATATTCCATACTGGATAACAGAAGATATCCATCCTGACACATGAAGACCTAGGGAGCTGAATAATTGTCCTATCCAATTGTGTTCTGCTTCTTTTTGCAGTTCATGAACATTCTCGTCAATTTGTTCTAATTGACTAATATCTTTTTCTACTTCCTGAGTGACATTTGGGATGTGCACACAACAATACTCGTTCTTAGCATGCAGGTAGCCGCAAACTCCATGTTCCTTAAGTAATATTAGGTCTAATGCCATGCGGTTTTGTATGGTCATTCTAGAGGTGGCTTGTAATTGTAAATTTAGATCTTTAAATCCCTTCTTGGTGACTGCTGCTAACCTTTCAGTTTGTCCCATTAATTTAAACAACATTTCTCTGTTCCGGTATGTTGAGATTGGTGCAAACAGAGACTCTAATGCCCATCTAAATTTAACTCCTGTTGATGGTTCATGCCAATCTCCCAACTCCAGGTCATCAATGTCTTTACTAATTTCTCTTTTCCCTCGTGGTTGTATTTCTACTGATGTTAACTTATCCCGCTTCCAGAATGGACAGAGAGTAGGTATCCCTAGTGTGACAGGTACAACTGGACCATCTATTGGCATGTGGGTGGTCCACTGGCCATGTCCCATGACCCACACTAAATTTCCTGGGCTCTTAACTGTGGTGGTACGGCAATCAATATTTTTCACAGATCCCTTAATCATATGGTTATATCCTCGACATTCACATCCTAACTGCAAAAGTGTTTTGACTGGCATTAAGCCTATTTCATCGTCTGGGGTATCACATGTATATACTCGAGTACAATTCCAATTCTCTTTTGCACGTGTTTCTGTCCTCCAATTATGATTTCCTCTATTGCCTGTAGAATAAGTTTGATTCTTTTTCCTTTTCCAGTGAATACACCACTGTACTTTTCCAATATAACTATAAGTCTCTAATAAGCTGGGTCCCCAAATTGTTTGCCATTCATCTATGGTTGTAGAGCTAGTAATATTTTGACATACTTGTTCTTGTTTTTCTCGTTTTATTTGAGCCGGGACTTTAGAACATGGGTATATTACTGAATCTGTAACTAAACAAGATCCTTTTAATTTGTCAATGTTTTCGCTTGTTACCCATGTTCCAACTACTACCCATCGGAAAAATCCAGGTACTTGTTCACATTGTTTCTTAGTCATTTCGTTTTTGAGTAGACATGCATCTATCATTTCATTCCATGTTTTGGTCACAAATCTGCAATTCCACGTAGTATTCTTAAATACTTTAGGAATTTCTGGTACTGGAATTATTCCCCATGGGATTGGGTCTCCTGCAGCATGAGGCATAGGGAGACATGCAGTAATTTTTGTGACATTCTGTACTCTCCCAAAATCACGAATTAGGCCTATGACTAGGTTTTCTTGTTCCACTTCTCTATCTGGAATTTGCGGGTTACTTACTTGCCGGGTTATTCTTTCAGCTCTTATGTAGACGGCAGTAATTCCAGTATCCCACCAGTCATCTTTACTTATCCAGCAAGTATATTGGCCCTCATCTTCTCTTCTTTGTATTTCTTTGATTTTCAAAACTATTGCGTCTGCTCTCTTTCCAATCTGATGTCTCTTCCCAACTTTCAAGTTCTGTCCCTTAAACCACCACCCATATTCAGAATACTGTCCTTCTGGAATTTTGCAACTTAGAATCAGATCTCTTCCTTCCTGAGCTGGGTAAACACTGTGTTCTGGTCTGAGTCTTACTCCTTGATGTGGTACGGCTACTACTGTTCTTATCCCATAATCTTTTTCTTCTCCACATGAGACCACACAAAGAAATGTACCTTCTGTCTTTCCTACTCTGGGATTAGAAATATTCAGCCACCCTTTACTTCCCTTACTATTTGACCACCAGTTAACTCCTTGACTTTGTGATTCCCAAGATTGATTTGCCAGATTCAGTTTCCACCACTTTACTTTAATTGATTTTTGACAATCATCAAATTGGAAGGTACAATTGATTTTTAAAGGAGGACCATCCCACATGTCTGATTGTTTCCTGGTGGGTATAACTCGCACTGTGGTCACCGTTTTCTGAGTCGTGTTTACTGTCCGTATTTCTATATGTCCATAATCAAAACTTTCCCAAATCCAAACTACACACATATATGTCCCTTCCATGGCTTTAGACACTTTGGGTACCTGCAGAACGGTGTAACCTTTTTGTTGTGTAGCATCCCAAACTGTTGTCACTCCTTCTGTCATGGTTTTATCTTGATCTCTCCATCTCCACTTGACGTTAACATCCCTTAATTCAGCTCCCTGGTCATCAGAAAACAAACAGGTTAAATTTACATCAGTAACTTCGGGGACTAGCAGGTAAGGGTCAGGGGTTTCAATTTTCACAAAGGTCTCTGCCAAACTTATCAACCCCAGGAACACCACGATTCTCAATTGTTGGCTTGGAATACCATCCTTGTGGGTGAGAGAGGTTCTACCGACCACGAGACTGGAACCTTCTTGACCCGAGTATAATGGATCCAGCTGTCGATTCCTTCGACTTTTACTGCGGTGTAGGTCGTCATTATCACCTGGCGAGGACCGTCCCATGTTTCTTTCAGCGGCTCCACCGACCAGTTTCTCACGTAGACATGATCTCCCGGAGAAATGTCGTGCACTGGATTCTCCAGGGGCAAAGGTCGATTCCACTGCAACGCTCCTCTGAGGGCTGTGAGAGTCTTATTTAAAGATAACACATAATTAAACACTGCTTGATCACCTACTATATGAGGATCCCTTTGGTAGGTAGCTGCATGATAAGGTTTGCCATAATATTTCATATGGACTTACTCCTATCCTCTCTCTTGGTTTGATCCTAATTCTCAACAGGGCAATGGATAATGCTTGGGGCCACGGAATCTTTGCTTCCTGACAGATTTTCTTCAATTGACCTTTCAATGTCTGATTCATCCTTTCAACTTGTCCACTAGACTGTGGTCTCCATGGTGTATGGAGATTCCATGTTATCCCTAATACAACCGACACATCTTGTACTATCCCTGCTATAAAGTGCGGTCCTCGATCAGAGGACAACCCTAGGGGAACTCCAAATCTTGGGATGATTTCTCTCAAGAGAGTTTTTACCACTTCCTTTGCTTGATTAGTCCTACAGGGAAAAGCCTCAGGCCATCCTGAAAAGGTGCAGACATATACTAACAAATACTTATAGGATTGGGCCTTAGGCAACTCAGAAAAATCTACTTGCCAGTAATCTCCCGGTAACTGACCTATCTGTAATTTTCCCATCTGCACCTGCTTCCTGACTACTGGGTTATTCTTTATGCACATAGGACACATTGCATTTACCCTTTTTGCCAGTGTTAACATCTGGTTTGAGAGAACCTCATTTTTCAAAAATTTTACCAATGCTTCTGCACCCCAGTGGCACTTATTGTGTTCTGTTTCAAGCACTGCTTTCATTATTCTGACAGGTAGAATCACTTGTCCTATGGGGGAAATGTACCACCCTTTAACATTTTTCCTTGCATTTGTCATTTGAGCTAATTTCTCATCTTCCTGTGAATAATGTGGTTTTTCTTCCATATATGCTATTGCTGGATTATTTCGAACAGGCAAAAGAACCATCTGAGTCCATACTTCTCTTGCGGCCTGCTTAGCCGCTTGATCAGCCTGTCGATTACCTCGAAATTCTCGTCCGGGATCTCTCTGATGTCCTTTAACATGCATTATTGCCACTGCTGAGGGCTTGTGTATTGCCTCTAGCAATTGTAAAATTTCTTCCCGATGTTTAATCGTTGTCCCTTGAGAAGTAAGAAGTCCTCTCTCTTTCCAGAGTGCTCCGTGAACATGAACTACCCCAAAAGCATATTTGGAGTCAGTCCATATGTTAACTCTCTTTCCTTGGCTTAATATTAAAGCTCTCACCAATGCCCATATTTCGGCCTTTTGTGCAGACGTACCTGGGGGTAGTGCATTTGCTTCTATCACTTCTTGTTCAGTGACCACTGCATACCCAGCATACCTGGTGCCGTTCTCCACAAAGCTAGATCCGTCAGTGAACAATTCCCAGTCAGGATCTGTCAATGGCTCGTCCTTCAAGTCTCTTCTGCTCGCGTAGACTTGTTCAATGGTCTCTACACAGTCATGCTCCAGGATACCTTCTTCCTGTGTAGACCTAAGGAATTCTGCTGGGTTGAGATGGTTAGTGATTTTCAGTTCAACATCATCTTGCTCTCTTAACAAAGCCTGATACTGTAACATGCGGCTAGATGAGAGCCAATGCCCCCCTTTTTGTTCCAAAACTGCTATGACCATGTGGGGTACGTACACTACCATGTGTTTTCCCAGAGTCAATTTTCGTGCTTCCTGTATTAAAGTAACCGTCGCTGCCACAGCTCTGAGACACCCTGGCCATCCCCCACTTACTGCGTCTAGCCGTTTGGAGAAATATCCAACCGGTCTTTTCCAGGATCCTAGACGCTGAGTGAGGACTCCTAAAGCCATTCGTTGTCTCTCGCAGACATAGAGCTGAAACTCCTTGGTTGGGTCCGGCAGTCCCAGGGCAGGTGCTTCCTGGAGGGCTCTTTTCAATTCCTGGAACGCTTTCTCTTGCTTCGTCCCCCAGGTCAGCTTGGGCTCCTTTACTGCTTCATATAAAGGTCTGGCAGTTAGTCCAAAGTTGGGGATCCACAGTCTGCACCATCCGACCATTCCTAAAAAAAGATCTCAGTTCCTGATTATTTCGGGGCATAGGGATAGCACATATTGCTTGAACCCTATTTGTTCCTAAGCGCCGGGTTCCTTGGGAGATTTCACATCCCAGATAAATAACTTTCTGTTTTACTAGTTGTGCTTTTTCTTTTGAGACTCGATAGCCTGCTTGCCCCAGCATGTTTAACAGTTCAATGGTTAATTGACGGCAGAGTCTCTGCTCTGTATTTCTCAAAAAGATGTCATCAACATATTGAAGTATTATATATGAAAAAAAGAGATTCTTTTACCTGAGTAGTCTTCCATTCTTCAAGTTCCTTTGCTAACTGATTACCAAATATCGTGGGTGAGCATTTGAATCCTTGTGGTAATCGAGTCCAAGTAAGCTGTCGCTTCCGTCCAGTCTCTGGGTTCTCTCATTCAAAGGCAAAGATTTTCCAACTTTCCCGTGCCAGTGGTATGCAGAAGAAGGCATCCTTTAGATCAATCACTGTAAACCACTGAAATCTCTCAGAAACAGATGTTAACAAGGTGTAAGGGTTGGCTACAACTGGGTGGATATCTTTTGTGATGAGGTTTACTGCTCTAAAGTCTTGCACTAACCTATACTTACCATTTTGCTTTTTATCGGAAAAATGGGAGTATTAAACTCTGACTCACATTCTTTTAATATCCCTAAAATTAAAAATTATGTGATCATAGGAGCTATTCCTTTCCTGGCTTCTAAACTAATTGGGTATTGTCGCACTCTAACGGGTTGTGCTCCTTCTTTCTCTTAAAGAAAACAAGTAAATATCTTCACTAGCTTCTAACTATATATCGGCATAAAAACTCTCCTCTGGGCAAAAGGGTTTTTATTGCTAACATACCAAGTTAAAAGTTCACAGACCCAATTCTTAAAAGTACCATATATGGGCCAGTAAGTATTATTTCCTATTCTTCTACCTCCCCACACTTCAATACAATACTTAATCATTTTCTCCTTTGATCTTCTATAAGTGCTGGAATAACAACTCCGGTTCTCTAAGAGGTTCCCCAAGGGACTTTCAGGGGGAATCCTCAGCGTCCTAGCCTCAAAGTCACCTTTTACTAATCTTCTTATCAGAGGGCTATTTGTAATCTCTCTCTGAGGTTCCTCTTTTTTTTTTTTACTACTTTTAACTTCATTCAGAGGTTCCTCTTTTAACTTCTCTAAAAAGGCTGAAAGAGATTCTCCCCTATTCCGTCCCACCGAGCACAGCCCTGACCAGTCCAGCGTCCCTGGTATCTCACTTTGCACTCCCTCCACCAACAATTCTCGGTAAATTCTCAACTTTCTACAATCTCCAGACACATTTGGATCCCACCCGGGATCCTCCCGCGGCACAAAATCATCCACTGTTCCCCCCGCCGCCCGGGGCAGAGTTCGCATTCTTTCTTTCGCTCTTTCCACCATCACTCTTAATACCATTTCTTTTTCAGTTGAATCCAGAATTGTATCTAACAATACCTGTAAATCATTCCAGTCCGGATTTTGAGTTTTTCTAACCATTTTTATAATACAAGTCACCTGCTCCGGATTTTCTCTGTATGACCCAGCTGACTGTTTCCAAATTAATATATCATTAGGTAAAAAAAGAAACTTTCATCATGACTTTTCCCCCGTCCGCTCCAACTGCTTCCCGCGAAGGGGCCATTAATCTCGGGGGTGAAAGCGAAACTTCCCTCAACTTTCCCCCCCCGCCGTCTTTCTCTACTCCTCCCTCGTTCTCTTCGTGCTCTCCGCGTTCGTTCAGCTAAAGGAGTTCTATCAAAATCACATTCTCCCTTTTCTCTTTTCTTCCTCATCCGAGGACGATTCTAGCGGGGGCATGGTGGGTGATTGTGCCCTCACACGTGAAGGGAGACTATCTCTCGAGGGCGCACCTGGAGTTATGCTGGGGGAGACTAACAAAGACACATCCTCCTCTGGTTCTGAAAACCGTATTTTCCGTTCTTGACATCCTATGCATTTATCATCTAATTCTTTCAAAATCAACATATCACATTCTTTTTGCCATTCAGTCTTATGTTTTAAATAATAAAACAAGTCTAGATATGGTATTTCATCCCATATTTCATTCTCCCGTAAATATTGCATCAAGGGGGTTATAATTTCCGGAGTCAATGAACCATTCCTAGGCCACTGCATTCCTTCTGTCTCATACTGAGGCCATACATTATTACAATAATCAATCAATTGTTTCTTGCTTAACTCTTGTCCGAAATTTCTTTCCTTCCAATGTTTTAACAAGCAACCAAGCGGAGAATCGCTAGGGATATCATTTTCTGCACAAGATAGTGCCTTAAAGGTTTTAAACGGCATCATACTGACTCACACACACACACACACACACACCCACACACACACACACACCACAGTCTGAATTCAAAATCAAATTCACAACAGCACAACAATATAAACCAATACGTTTTACGACCAGCGCAATAACACAACGATATAAACCAATTACATATTCCAAAACCAAAACCAAAACCAACTCGCCAATTCTCCCTCTGAGTGGCGAGTGCTGGTACAGCGCGGCTTTCGCTACGTCTTACGACCAGCGCCTAGGCTTCCCAACCGAGGTACCTTTAGCCCAACCCAGCGGGTAACTCACAGTCCCGTCTTATAGGCAGGCTCCCAACCAACAAACCTAAAGGAATAAAGCACCTCCGGGCTTACCTGGATGGGTTGTCCGGCGGGTGCGGGGTCGGGCATGGGTCGATGTCTCCCCAGAAATCACCTGGTTGCCGGCGTGGAGTAGATAAGCTCGTGAGCTGCACCAGCTACCCCCGGAGTCCCACACCTGGTGTCGCCAGAAAACTGTTGCCCGTAACCAAAAGAAACACAAACCAACAGAGTGCCGGTTTATGCGGTGCTTTATTCGGGGCCCCGGGAACCTGAGGACTAGCGTCCAAAGTCAGGATTCCGAAGACCCTTATTTTCAGTTCAGCTTTTATACACAAACAAGTTTACGTGCAGTTTCCACGGCAAAACAGTTACAGTTTCCACAGCAAACCAGGTGCAGTTACAAACAAGCTCATGCTCCATACTGATAACAATTAATAATCATCTACTCTAATCATAAATCTGCTTAAGTTGTCTTACCTCTAGAAACTGTTTAACAGACCCTTACTTCATCTTAGGTAACAAATTACTATATCCTAGGTAACAAATCATTATATACATGCTTGACTAGATCCTTTGATTATGGTTTCCACTTTTTTCAGCACATAAACAAGGTTGCTAACTTACTTCTTTGGAGTGTTGCTTTTCTAGGCCTACTCTCCTACTAAGCCTTAGCCATTCTACTACTAAAATTTAAATTGCTTTGCAACATTATGGCTATATTTCTCCTGAATTCTGACCAGTGCTTCCCCCGTGTACGGGGTAATTCGTGTGGTAGTTTGCCAATCTGCCCCCTGGCCAGTGGTTTCAGTTTTAATGAGGGGATGCAGATGTATTACCTTGTCCTCTGGATAACTTTGTTTAAGCTCTTCCAAAAGAGGGGTACAGAGATTTGTTAACATCCACCGGTCTAGGGTATTTTAAATTGATATCTCGTGATTCACAATTTTTCATTTCTAGTACCCTTTTCAGCCTTTCATTTTGTTCCTCCTCATCTTGCAGGGCTGACCAAAGCAACAAGTTTATCTCTCTCTCAGCAGTTAACTGCAAGCGTTCCTTTCCTAATTGCTCCTGTAATGCCTTCACTGACTCCTGAAGAGATCTTATCACCTCACCAGTAGATTTTTGAATAGCCTCTTTTTCTAGCTGGTCTTGCAAAGCTCTCACTGACTCTTGGAAAGATTTTATCACCTCATTTAGAGATTTCTGAATAACCAGTCTTTCCTTTCGCACTGTTCTAAGGACAATGCCCAAAACAGCAACTACCAGAAACAGTCCTAAATCAAGGACAAACATCAGGAGGGAATAACCCCCATATAACTCAACCAGGGGTGCCATCCCCTTTGCCTCAATCATTAACCCAGCTCAGGTTAATGTCTTTCTCCCCCTTAACCCTCTGAGGGTCAGCTTGACTCTCCCCTGGAAAACCTTTCAACAGGTCCAGGCACCAGAGAACCTTTCAACAGGTCCAGGCCACACCAGGAAACCTTTCAACAGGTCCGATGTGCTTGGGTCACACCGAGAGGAGAAAAATTCTTACTATAATTTTACAGCGAGGGGATAGTCACCATTTGACTTGCCCTCGGTACCAGTTTTAGACTACACCAATTACTCCACCACATCCAAAGGATCCTGCTGACTACGCCAAAAATGTTACGACCCGCCCCAGGAAAAGGGGAGAGGGGGTAACTCAGGTTTTTATCAATAATTCCCTTGGGATGGATTAAAGTGAAACGACACTAAATAATCGGTGTCTAAAAACATACTGGCAAGGTTTATTTTAACAATTCTTTATCAACAGGCATGCTAGCAGTTTGGGTGCTGTCATACAACAATGTGACACAGAGATAACCTTTGGGGGGGAAAGAAAATGCATAGGGGAGAGAAAGGCAGGATAAGAGCAAGGGAGAGTAAGAGAAAGAAAAGCTGAGAGTGGACAGATGTATATATAGTCACCGCCCACGGGGTCCAGCGATGCTTCCATGTCTGTCAGTTGAAGTGGTGGCCTTGATCTGCTGGGGGTGAAGGAGGGAAGCCCCCATACTCCAAGAAGTTATGAGTTATATCCATGGTTAGTGTAATGGGCCATACCTCGAGCCTCCAACATCTCCTAGGTCTGTGTGCTGAGTTTTTTTGTGTCTCGCCTGGTTCCCGCCTTTCAAGATTAGCAGAGGGAGGGAGGGGCCTGATTGCTCAGCAGATGTATCAACAGTCAAAAGCCTGCAAGCTCAGCTCTTGCCTTTTCAGGGCTTCACACCTTCAGCACTGGAGGGAGGGAGGGGCCCGACTGCTCATCAGAGGTATCATGCAAGTTAAAAGCCTGCAAAAGTCTCCTAGAATGCCTAAATCATTAACCATTTCAGTCTCTGACAGAGTCCTTGCGAAATACTGCAGAGGGAGTTTGAAGCCTGGGAGTTTTTTTGAAGTGAACCTTTGATTACACGGACTTTGCTGCAAGAGCGGGGCAAAGAGAGAATAAAAAGATTAATTTCAGGTGAGTCCTCAGTGGCCCACCACCTGTACCTCACACACCAAGGGTAAGGACTTCTTTTCCTGGGGGAAAGGGTTGCTCTTAGCTTGCAGGAGCGCTGCGCTGAAATTGCTAGTCTGACTTCCAAAATGGAATACGGACAAAGATTCCTCCCAGAAAAAAAGTGGCCAGGACAGAAAGCTCTTGCTGCCCATGGAGTGCCCAGGCTGGCCCAACACCTGTATTCTAGAATATATGACTTATTCTTTATTATTATGTGAGATACCAAAGGAAAGAAAAACATTTCATCACGTTCTTATAAACCTTGAAAATAAATTTCTGTATCTAATTGCCTTTCTTAATTAGACAAATGGCTACTGTTGTAACATGGTCTGTACTGGACCCTGCTAAGGATGTACTTTTGCCCAGCCCCCTTGCTCTAGATGTTCCAGCTACACCAAAGAAAACAAGAGATAATCTCATCAAAGTCAAAAATCAGCTATTATGGCAATTGACACTCTATGGGATTTAGCACTGGAGCTGAATCTCTGTGGGATCTCTGGTACAGAACAGTGTATTTAATGAATGGTGCTGTTGCTGAACTTCCCTGGGCAAGTTGCAATTGCCTACTGAGGCTGCAAATGTAGTCTAAGGATTTTTATCTTTTGAAACTACAGGTGGAATTTTAGGGATAAATTGCAGTATTCTGAAACTGGAAAGTTGATAAAATAGAAAAAAGTGTTTCTTCCTACAAGAGATTTGAAATAGTTCACTTAGGAAAAATAGACTTGTAAAACTCACAAAGCTCGAAACCTGCTCAGCATACCTGATTCCTCATCTCCACTGATCATCAGGAACTGGACTCTCTCCTATTTTAGGGTCTCATCTGTGTACACTGGATTAAGGCCTCATAACTTAGAAAAGTAACATTATAAACTCACATTTCTGGAAAGGTTTCCTTAGCAGATGGGTTTAAAAGCAAAACTTTGTTGCCATAACCAATGAATGCAGAGCAGTGCTATAGAGCCAAAGGTTATTTCTGTTGCTAGCTTTGCTACACTCTCAAATAACTTTTGTCCAGATCAGTGCTGGCAATAAGAATTCCAGGTTAACACTTGTTTCATTTTTCAGGTTTTGCATTTCAAGAATGGTGAGTTTTTATTGGAAACTCTGAAATGGCTGTAAATAACAGCGTCAGAATAGAGTTTTTCGTATTTCTGAGTGTCTCAGTCTGAGGAGACTGGAATGTTTGCTAAAGAGGATGAGTTGTAAGACAGACCAAACTCCTCTCTCTCAGCAATTGCAAATTCAAGATTAAGGGGGCTTTAATCGAGGAAGTATGGCAAAAAAACCAGAAGAAATAACCCTTTATTAAAAGATATATGTATGTTGGCAAAAACAGTAACAGAACACACAAAAAAACTAGATGGTAATCCTAGAAAAAAAAAAGTCTGAATGAATACTTCTCTGTCCTTCAGCGCAGGCCTAATCGTGGCCTGCAGGGGGCGCTGTTGGATCGCTGGAGGTGCAGGGCCTGCAGTTCTCTGTCGTGGCCTGCAGGGGGCGCTGTTGGGCTCCGGCGGTCAACACGCGGGGAGAGGGGTCGGGGGGGGGGGGGCGGTCCTGGACCGCGGGAGAAGCGAAGAAGGAAATGGGGGACTCTTCCCTCAGTGGGGGAAAAAGGGAAGTGAAGCAGTCCACTTCCATGGGACTCACCGCTGTCCTAGGTGACGGTGTCTCAAAACTCTTCCCTTCTCTCCCACGGGCACGTAACTCTCCGATGAAACAGAGCAGATCCGGGGAGCAGGACAACCAGGCAAGTCGAAGCCAGCAGTCCGAGCTGACCAGGATGAGAAGCCAAAAAACCAGATCCCAGTCCCTCTCCCCAAATGCCTGCACACAGACCCCCATCTCCCTACCAGAGCCAACTCCGCCACCTGCCCCACTCCCCTCCAAACAGAGCCAGCCACCTCCCAGCCTCCCTGATGGCCCATTAGCAAGGAATGTATTTTGGCTGGCTACATCTTTTGTAATGCTAATGACCTCCCTTCCCCCTTCCCTATTCGAAACTCTGTTTCTCTTACAGGGAAGCAGGGAAAGAAAAAATTCCTCTCTCAGATTTATAACCTATAACACTGAGGGACAATTTTCAAACCTAGCTTTGAGTAAGCAAATAGTTGAATGACTTGTTGTAAAATTGTAAATAAAAATCAATGCATTTCCTCTGATTAGTGTCTTAACTTATATTTGGCTAAACAGTTCTTTTATTGTTGCCTTCTTTAAAAAATAACCTATAAGCAGAAAAGTGATCTCATAAAGTGTTGCAACCTTTGAAGTCCACTTGTTGCCACAGAACAAAAGCACACCAATATCATATCTGAAGATACAGAATCTTATATAGATACATACAAATATACATATATATGTATATATACAAATACATACAAGAAAGTTTGTAGTTCCTGATGAGAGTTCTACACGGGTAATGAACAGAGGACTGGTTTCATGTGTCATACAACTGTGGTGACCAGGAACATATGCTCTGAGCTTCGATTTATTGTCCTCGTTTGTAACTGCCTACCTTCCCTTTGGGGGGAACACAGGCATGGTCTTTTTTGTTTTACTTTGCAGTGTAGACAAGGGCAGAGGATTTTTTGGAGCCAAACAGCTTGATCCAGATTCAGTTACTTTATTGGTGCATAAAAACTAAGAGCTGGACTCCATGGTCTAGATGGGACCCTCCCAGTTCAGCACATTCCATGATTCCATCACGTCCAATTGTCACTCCAGCACTGCCCCAGGAACCCCGAAACTACTAAACCGTGTCACTCATCACCAGATCCAGGTACCTCTGAAACACCTCTCAGGGTGCTGACTCCACCTGGGCAACTCATTCCAGTGCCTGACCACCCAAAAAACACAGTAAGAAGCATTTCTCCAGGAGCTGACCTGAATTTCCCCTGCCTCAGCCTCAGGCCATTTCCCCCAATCCTTCCCACTGCACACTCCTTTCCAACAGCCGCCTCAGGAGAATGCGGTTTATGGCTCCCCTCTGCCCCCCTGGCCAGCTCCGCTCCAGCCCCGCTTACCTACCGACTCCAAGAGATTCTGGGAGGGATGGAGGCTATTGCAGGAAGTAACAGAGGTGCGCAGATATTTCTTTATATTCTGCTCTAAAACTGGCTCAAGAGACACTCTTGGAGTTGGAAACACCTGCCTTCGTTGCTGGAGGATCTTGTCCAACACCACATGGATGGTCTTCTATGGCACAGCTGCAGCTTCCTGGGAGCCATGGATTGAGCACTATTGTCTCAGGGACAGTATCTGCTGGACCACCTGCTCCTGGGAATGCCTTACTGCAACGACCTGGGCTCCCACTCTTACTTGCAGCCTTTTCCTGACCATGTGCATCCCCAGCCAGAAGTGGGCTCTGCTTATAACCACAGCTCCAGAGGAGCAGGGACTCATATCCATGGAGGCTTTTCCATCTGGAGTCCAGCAGGTCTGACAGACGCTCTGGGCAAGATGAAGGCTCTGGCCAGAAGTAATCCATGTATGCAGGAGATATTCCCTTTCTTGGTCCTCCACAGACGGATAAAAGAGCACCCTGGAGATGGAAAGAGCTTCCTTTGCTGCTGGAGGACCTTCTCCAGCACAAGGTGGAGGCTCTTCCTGTGTGGAAGCCTCCTGAGAGTCATGGATTGGGCACCAGTGGCTCCAGGACTCTTTCAGCTGTGCAACTTGCTGGTGGGAATGCCTTCCTTGGAGCCTGCAACAGGCTCGTGACTTCAAGGCTTTCCCTTGCCAGGTGCACCCTCTGGCATGACACAGGGTTTCTGACACCTTGTGGTTCCAAGGGAGAAGGGAGACCTGTCCACAGGGATTCTCCTTCCTGGAGTCCGGCAGCTCTCACAGAGGCTCTGGGATGGGTGGAAACTCTTCCCAGAAGTCCCAGAGGTACAAAGATATTTATCTTGGTCCTCCACAGCTGAATCAGGAGAGCAGCCTGGAGATGGGAACAGCAGGCTTTACTTCTGAAGGACCTTTTCCAGCACCATGCTGAGGATCTTTTTGTCTGCCAGACTCCTGAGATCAGTGGATTGGACATCAGCAGCTCCAGAACACTTTCAGCCATGCCAGTTGCTCCTGGGAATACCTCATTGGATTTGCATGGGCTCCCTCATTTACGTTCAAGCTTTTCCTGTCAATTTGCATCATCAGGTACTAGCAGGGGCTGCTGATACTTGCACCTATGAGGGAGCATCGAGACCTGGTTACAGGGTTCCTCTGTCTGGATTCTGGCAATTCTCAGAGAAGCTCTGGCAAGGATGAAGGCTTGGAGAGCCCCTTTTTCTCCTGCCTAAACCATCCTTTCCAGGAGTGCTGCAGCAAAACCAAAACACAGGCTTAGCAAGTTTGGTTTCAGCATCAAAAGAATACTCCATTGGTCACACACCATAATCTCAGGGGCTGAGAATGTCACTTTTGAACTAGACTAATTTATACCAGCTTTCACAAACATTTCCTTTAGATTCTAATGATGATTTAACATCAGCTTCTTCAGTTTGGTATTTTCCCAGCTAATCTCTTGGAAAGCAACAAACAATAAAGTCTCCTTTGGGCTTGTTACTGACAGTAGGTTCTGACTGTCACAAGTAACTGCAGCAGACCACTTCTTTCATAAAGACATCACAGAACTATTTTCCTCCTCTCCTGAGTGTCTGGAAACTGGTTCCAGAACTCTGCTACTGGGAAAGGTAAGACCACCTCCCAGCTTTGGGGGATTTCAGGACTCTAGATACATGCAACTTTTCAACACCAAGGTAATTTGGGAACTGGGGGAGTACAGGGGGGAATTCCAGGTAAAACCTTGGCATGACGAGCAAACACTCAGTGCAATTTCTAAATTTCTAAATTTCCGTTTTCTAAAAAAACAGAGCATTTCAGTGCCTCATTTCATTTACTTTAAGCACAGCATTGCTTGCGTATTCCTTTACTACAGCAAGGATTATTGTCCAGCCACCTTTTCTCCTTCACAAATCCTTGGTCTTAGTTTACCTGTGTAAATAAATTCTATTCACCTAAAAAAAAAAGTTTCTTTTTTCCTTTCCCCGGATTCTGTGTCAGCCTTAAATACCCCAGGGATTAGCCGGTAGGGCACTGTAGCAGTGTAGTGAGTCCAGTCCTTCCCATATTTGCTGGAACAACGGTGCTCGTCCCTAATGCAGTGGTGGGGGAGTAGAATGGTCATAGAAACGATACAGAAGTATGGCAAGATGTGTGCAAACCAATAGACCAGGCAATAGGCCAGTGAACCCAGTAGGTCTCCTGTGTAGTTGCAATGATGAGCCCACCCACAAAATCCCCAGGTCATCAGCTTGCTGTAGTGCTTCATGCCATCCACAGACATGTAGGAGCACTTGATGTACTCGGGTTTCTTCCACCAAATCCTGCAGTTCCCATCTGTATGGTGGAAAAGGTCCTTCTGATGGTTGGTAAATCGAAAGATGTGGTAGCAAATAAAACCCAGCATCAACACCCCCACAGCATTGGATGTGCCCAGCTGGATGGGGTGGTCAACCAAATACAAACTCTGGGGAGCACAGAAACAAGTCACTGACTTGCAACATGTACTCAGGATGCCAGGGGAACAGCAGAGTCGGCAATTGCCTGAAGATGCACATGGTCAGGAAAAGGCTGCAAGTTAGAGTGGGAACCCAAGCCGCTGCAGTACGGCATTCCCAGGAGCAGGTGCCACAGCAACTACTGTCCTCGAGAAACCTTCGCCCAGTCTAGACCTCCCTGGACTCTCCGGTAGTGCTGTAGGAGATGACTCTCCACATGTCCCTGCAGAATATCCTCCAGTGCAAAGGCAGGTGTTTGCAACTCCAGGGCTCTCTCCCAATGCAGTATGGCAGGAGCATGAGAAGGAATATCTCCGCACCTCACTTACTTTTGGCAAAAGACTCCATCCCTACCAGAGCCTCTGGCACAGCTGACAGACTCCTCTCCCAAGGGATTCCTCTGTCTGCTCTCCCTTCTCCCTTTGACCTGCAGGTGTCAGCACACTCAGCTCATCCCTGAGGATGCACCTGGCAAGGGAAAGCCTGGAAATCGTGAGCCTCTTACAGTCTCCAGAGAAGGTATTCCCACCAACAAGTTGCAAGCTGACTTTGTCTTCGAGCCACCGGTTCCCAATCCATTGCTACCAAGAAAGTTGCCACAAGGGAAGAACCCCTGCACAGTGCAGGAAAGTATCCTGTGCAGTAAAAGCAGTTGTTCCCATCTCCAGGGCACTCTATTTATCTGGCTGTGGAGGACCAAGATAGTTAATATCTCCACAAAATTTTTTTCTGGCCAGAGCCTTCATCCTTCCCAAAATGTCTGTAAAACCTGATGGAATCCAGAAGGAGGTGTTCATGAGAGAATCAAAGTCCCTATCTCTCTGGGCAAGGCTTTTGGACACTGTGAGGGAGAGGTTCATTTACAGAGATTCCTTGCAGGAAGACCATTATGCAAAGGGCTGGAAGACCATAGAGGAGGGGATCCTATGCCTGAGGAAAATGGCATTTTTGGAAGGGATGGGCAACCCACCAACGATTCTCAGAGGGTTAAGTGTATACCACAGACGTGGTGGAGCCTCAAATGCATGGGGCCATCTGCACAGGCCAGTTACCTGACATCATTGCAGGCTAGGGAGAAGTGAGAGCCAGTGATGTCTATAATAAATAAACTTCGGTTGTATGACAGTATGATTTAAGGACCACTACAGGCCCACATCTCCATTGTAGAGACCTTGATTAAGGACCTCAAGACACTAACTAGAGAGGTGAAAGATAAACAGGAGAGACTGAAAGATAGGATTGAGGGAAACAGTTTCCATATGGCCCCAGTGAGAACCAGATGCCCCCCAGCTAGAGAGAGGGGACAGACCTCACGAATCGAGTTGTGGTATTTCCTAGTTGACCATGGAGAAGACATGAGACGGTGGGACAGGAAACCTACCTGTGCCCTGGCAACCCAAGTACAAGAGAGAGGAAAAGGGAAGTCCATGAAAGTGAGTGCAGTATCAATATCCTGTAGGCAGGGATCTGACCTGCTAGAAGGTACTTCCCATCAATATTCACAGGAAAAAAAGTGTGATTGGTAGAATGAAGACCAGTGTTAGAGAAACCTTCCTCTAGCCAGGTAGAGGTACAGGAGAACTGTGTCTATTGGGTTGTGTGGATTCGATGGCCTGGCACTTCAGACCCACAAGAATACCAGGCTTTGGTTGACACTGGCACTCAATGCACATTAATTCCCTCAGGACATGTGGACCAGAGACTATTTCCATTTCTGGGGTGACAGGAGGGTCACAAGAGTTGACCATGTTGGAAGCTGAGGTTGAGCTTGACCAGGAAGGACCAGCAGAAACACCCCATTTTGACCGGTTCAGATGCCCCATGTATCCCGGGCATTGACTACCTCAGAAGAAGGTATTTCAAAGACCCCAAGGGACATAGATGGATTTTTGGAATAGCTGATGTGGAGGCAGAGGTGGCTAAGCAGTTGAATTCATTACCAGGCCTCTTGGAGAACCCTTCTGCTGTGAGATTGTTGAAGGTTGAGGAACAGCGAGTGCCAATTGCCACCACAATGTTGGGGATGGGTCCCAGGGATGCAAGGGGTGTGTCATGGGAGTTGGAGTTCCTAGACAGCCTACAGAGGCACATGAGTAGTGTGTGCTGTGCTGTCATTGGCCAGGCAGTCACATGTCCTCCAGAGAGGTTATAAGGAGGAATTTTCTTTGAAATAAATGGATTTGGCTGCTTGCCACCTACATGCCGAGTCGTGTCTCTTTATATTATATTAATATACCAACACATGGCACCCACTATGTGGTGCACAACCTACATTAGGATTTAGTTCTGAAAACCTTGTAACAAGGATAAGGTAAACCCAACATCATAAAGAGCTATTCTACAGAAATAAACCAAGACACAGAGGCTCTCTGCCTCTTGTTAAGACCATACCAAGTACAAGCCACACACACAGAGTTAACAGAACTTGTGCAATGGATAAAATCCATAGCACCAAGACTACTGTTGGTGGAAGCTTTAATATAGAAATTTGGGACAAACTTGGAAAACTTATGACAGATAAAGCCAGAACAGGTGATCTCCAAGCTAATAACATCATCCCTGCATGGTCAATAATCGTGAATATGTTGCACAGAGCACAAAGATGAACAGAACACCCAACCCGCACCCATATGCAACCCCCCAGCCAGTCTGGGGAAAGGGTGAGGGGGCGAGCACAGGGAGATCGGTTGACCAGTGGGGAAAATGTTGAGAGGAGGTGATGCAAGTGATTCATGCATATTCCACCCCTACCAGACCCCTCAGTTCCAACTTTTGCCTTATGACGTAACAAAGGAACTGAGGCAGTTAGTAAGAGAAACTGGTGTTTCCTCGACTAATACGTTTGCGTATTTGGAGACCTTGAGATCAACTCACATCTTTACCCCACATGACTGGAAAACCTTGCTGAAACTGGTCCTAACAAATACACAGTACAGAATTTGGTTGACGGATATTCAGGAGAATTGTGCTCTGTATGCAAATAATCCATAAGCAATCACTTGACAGGGGAAGGAGATTTTACCACTGCGGATTCACAAACAGGCTACCCCCAGGAGGTTTATGAAGTGATTGTGAAACTGGTTTTAAGAGCTATGAGAAAACTCCCCAGTACAGACAGATGCAGTAATCTGTCCTTCACAAAAGTTTTACAAGGTTCTACTGAATCCTTTTCTCAGTTTCTCAATGGGCTGCAAGCTGCTTTAAACAGGCAAATTGAGCACGATGAAGCTAGAGAAATGCTTTTTAAGCAAGTGACATATGAAAATTCGAATCCAGACCATAAAAGAGCTTTGCAAGCTCTCCCTAAAAGGGAAAGCTGCAGAACTGCTGAACTGGTTCGAGCTTGCCAGGGTGTTGGCTCGGTCAAACACCAAACTGCTAAAGCGGTTGCTTTAGATGTGGTGCTGCTGATCATTTTCAAAGGGATTGCCCCAAGAACCCCCCCAAGGCAGTGTGCCAAAAGTGTCAGCAAAGGAAGTGGGGGTCAAAAAAGTCCTCACAGCAGGGAAACTGGAGCCGGGGGGGGGAAGTCGCATGTCCTGGTCCAACAAACAAATTCGACTCAGTAAAACAGGCTTGCAAGCTGCACCCCTCCACCACAGTCAGAGAACCGGTAACTATAACATCCACTGCTGTAGTGTTAATTCCTACAGGGGTTTGGGGGCCGTTGAACCCAGGGGTACATGCACTGTTAATAGGGAGGTCATCAACCGCTATGATGTACTTGTTTGTTCTGCCTGGAGTGATAGACTCAGACTCCACAGTGAGAATCAAATCATGGCAGGACTCCAGTACCCCCTGTCACATCCCTTAAGGACAAAAGATTGCACAACAAGTTATCTTTTTTAACTTGTCTCCTGCGGGGGAGGGGAGAGGGGATCAGGGGCTTTTGGAAGCACAGGCGAGCCACAAATCTATTGGGCAAGGGCCATTATAACCACACAGCCTAAGATGATGTGCCACGTAGATGGGCACAGATTCACAGGCTTTATGAACACAGGGGTCGATGTCACCATCATAAAGGACACAGAATGACCTCCTGACTGGCGTATTGTTTACCATTCAGGGGGTGGGGGGCACACAAAGACCCAGACAGAGTGCTCAGATACTCACAGTACTGGGGCCAGAGGGACAAGTGGCCAAGATAGACCCTTTTGTTGCTCCTATTCCGTGCACATTGTGGAGAAGGGATATCTTGGGGCAGTTCAGCACAGTCATGCAAATTGCTCCTGCAGGCAACCAGGTTTTTCAGTAGAGGCCATTGAACAGCCATTCCAAGGACAAATTAAACTGGTCTGGAAAAGTGATGAGCCTCTGTGTATTGATCAATGGCCCATAAAAAAGGAATGGCTTGCTCATTTAAGAGAACTCGTAAAAGAGTAGCTTGAAGCAGGATATGTTGTGCCAACCACCAGTCTCTGGAATACACCTGTGTTTTGTATCCCCAAGAAAAGTGGCAAGTGGAGAATGTTGCATGATTAGGGGCAGTTAACTCAGTAATAGAACCCACAGGGGCATTGGAACCCGGACTCCCTTCACCTGCTATGCTTCCAGCAGGATGACTGTCAATGGTAATTGATTTAAAGGACTGCTTTTTTACCATCTTTCTGCACCCTGAGGATGCTCCATGGTTTGCTTTTTCTGTCCCCAGAATTCTTTGAAATAAACAGATTTGGTTGCTTGCCACCTACCTTTATATATATATACCAACACCACAATAGTGCATCCTTGGCAGTATGTAAAGAACCGAGACTGTGTGATCCCCAACCATATGATGATCTGTGAGCTGAAGAGCCAAGGGATGGTCAGCAAGGCTCACCCTTCAACAGCCCCATATGGTCTGTGCGTAACTCTGATGGAGAATGGAGACTGACTGTGGACTATTGTGGCCTGAATGAAGCCACCCTGCTGCTGAGTGCCACCGTGCCAGACATGTTGGAGCTCCAGTAGGAGCTGGAGTTCAAGGCAGCAAGGTGGTACGCCACTATTGACATTGCAAATTAGCAGTAGAGTGTAGGCCACAGTTTGCTTTCACCTGGAGGGGTTGCAGTACACCTGGAACCAATTGCCCCAGGGGTGGAAACACAGGCCCACCATCTGCCACGGACTGATCCAGGCTGCACTAGAGAAGGGTGGAACTCCAGAATACCTGCAGTACATTGACAACATCATCGTATGGGGGGACAGAGCAGAGGAGGTTTCTGAGAAAGGAAAGAAAATCATCCAGATTCTCCTGGGAGCTGGTTTTGCCATCAAAAAGAGCAAGGTCAAAGGGCCTGCCCGAGAGATCCAGTTCCTGGGGGTGAAGTGGCAAGATGGATGTCATCAGATCCCGACAGAAGTCATTGATAAGATCACAGCAATGGCCCCACCGACCAGCAAGAAGGAAACACAAGCTTGTCTGGGTGTCATACGTTTCTGGAGGATGCACATCCCTGAGTACAGCCAAATCGAAAACCCTCTCTATCTGGTAACCTGCAAGAAGAATGATTTCCACTGGGGCCCTGAACAGCAGCAAGCATTTGAACAGAATAAGTAGGAGATTGCCCACGCTGTAGCCCTTGGGCCAGTCAGGACAGGACCAGATGTGAAGAATGTACTCTACTCTGCAGCTGGGGATAAAGGTCTTTCCTGGAGCCTCTGGCAAAAGGTGCCTGGTGAGACCCAAGGCCGTCACTTGGATTCTGGAGCCAAAGCTACAGAGGATCTGAAGCCAACTACACCCCAACAGAGAAGGAGATCCTAGCAACTTATGAAGGAGTACAAGCTGCCTCAGAGGTGACCAGCACAGAAGAACAGCTCCTCCTGGCACCTCGATTACTGGTGCTGAGCTGGACATTCAAGGGAAAAGTGGCCTCTACACATAATGCCACTGATGCTATATGGAGCACCATTGCTCTGATCACGCAGCGTGCCCGTATTGGAAATCTGAATTACCCTGGGATCCTAGAAGTCATCACGAACTGGCCAGAAGGTGAGAATTTTGGTCTAGCAGATGAAGAAGAAGGAGAGCAGATGGTACGGGCTGAGGAAGCCCCAGCATAAATTCAACTACCAGAAGAAGAAACACACTATGCCCTCTTTACTGATGGTTCCTGTCGCACTGTAGGGATGAAACGTAAATGGAAAGCAGCTGTATGGAGCCCCACATGACAAGTTGCAGAAGCTGCTGAAGGAGAAGGAGAATCGAGCCGATTCACAGAGCTCAAAGCTGTCCAGTTGGCATTGGACATTGCTGAACAAGACAAGTGGCCAAAGCTTTACCTCTACCCTGGTTCGTGCATTGTGGCCAGTGTTCTGTGGGGGTGGTTGGACAAATGGAAGAAGGCCAATTGGAAACGCAGGGGCAAACCCATCTGGGTCGCTGATACGTGGCAAGACATTGCTACCCAGATAGAGAAGCTGATAGTGAGAGTCCACCTCATTGATGCCCACGTGCCCAAAAATCGAGCCAATGAGGAACATCGCAACAATGAACAGGTAGACCGAGCTGCACAAGTCAAGGTGTCACAGGTGGGTCTGGACTGGCAGCACAAAGGAGAGTTGTTCCTAGCACAGTGGGCCCATGATGCCTCAGGCCATCAGGCCAGAGAGGCCACCTATAGATGGGCATGAGACTGAGGGGTGGACTTAACCACAGCTAAGAGACTGAAGCCCCTGTGGTATGGTGGACATTGGAGTAAGTATAGATACGGGGAGGCCTGGCAGGTTGATTATATCACACTGCCACAAACCCGCCAAGGTAAGCGCTATGTGCTCACCATGGTGGAAGCCACAACTGGATGGCTGGAGATGCATCCAGTGACCCACGCCACTGCCAGAAATACCATCCTGGGCCTTGAAAAGCAAGTCCTGTGGCAACATGGCACCCCAGAGTGATTTGAGTCAGATAATGGGGCCCATTTCAAGAACAGCTTAGTTACCACCTGGGCGAAGGAGCATGGCATTGAGTATCACATCCCATACCATACAGCAGCTGCGGGGAAGGCTGAATGGTATAATGGACTGTTGAAAACCACCCTGAAGGTGAAGAGACATTCAAGCACTGGGATCACCACCTAGCAAAGGCTACAACTAGAGGCTCCATCAATTGAGCCAGGCCTGCCAAATCAGACTCCCTTCACACCATGGATGGAGACAAAGTCCAAGTAATTCACACAAGGAGTCTGCTAGGTAAAACAGCTTGGATTAATCCTGCCTCAAGCAAAGGTAAACCCATCCATGGGACTGCTTTTGCACAAGGACCCGGTTACACATAGTGGGTGATGCAGGAAGATGGAGAAACCTGGTGCATAGCTCAAGGGGACCTTATCTTCAGGTGAACCGGTCATAACTCTGTGCCTGTGTCTCTATTTTTATCTATATATTTATGAATGTGTATATAGTTAGAATAATGTATGTAGTTCAAATGTTTAATTTGATAGAGCTGGTGGCATGGGAAAAGGAAAAAAAGAATTGGTGTGGATAATATCATAGGTTTACTTGTTCTAAAAAAAAACAAAGGGGGAATTATTTTTTCTTTCTCCTGCATCATTGTAAAAGAAGGATGTTGAATGCGGGAGGTTGGTTTGCCTTGGGTGATTGATCTACACAAAAGAACTAGTCAGCAGATCTACATTTCAAGATGATGGCACCCAGAAGGTTGGGACGGGGAGAGCATGAGGGTTTTTTTCCTCTCCTCGGAAACGGGAGGCACATCACTTTTGCCTTAGCTCAGGCAAGGTGAGCGGTGGAGAGGTCCGAGGTTTGCTTATTTTTCGACCTGGTCATCTGGCTGCTTCTGGCCCCTGTTTGCCTCCGTTTTCCTACACACTGCTTTGTCCCCAACCTGGACCTGCTTGGACTTCATCGGAGAGGCTTGAACTACCTGCAGAGGAACTTTTTGGGGAGGGGATTGCCCTCTCCGTCCTCTGCTCCTGTGTGTCCATTGATGAAAGGAGGGAATTATCGGTCGCAGTCAGCCGCAGACTGTGTGAATTTCATGGGAAGAGCCCCTTTTCCCCCTATTCCCTTTCCCCTTCTCGGGGGGTGGGGGAAGACCTCCATTTTTGGCTTCTCCCACACACTGGAGTCCCACACGGTGACTGTCAGAGCCCAACAGTGCCCCCTGTGGACTAACACAGACCAACAGCAGGCTCTGCACCTCCACTCATCCAACAGCACCCCCTGCTGACTGTGGTTAAAATTGTGCCAAAGGATGGAAAGTATCAAATTGTTTTATTTTTGAAGGGGACCTTTGGGTCCAGGATTATAGTTTAGTTGTTTTTATATTCTTTTTTTGTTTGGGTAATACACATATATCCTTTAATAAATGGCTGTTATTTTTTCTTTCTCTATACTTCCTCAGTTGGAGCCTCTTAATTTTGGATTTACAATTGCTTAGAGGGAAGA